>NC_056735.1:1103116398-1103851398 GCF_019279795.1 Protopterus annectens | reverse complement strand
TTTATTAGTGTTAGTGTTGTTTCTAGTACTAGAATCTTTGTTGTGCAGTGTGTCTTGGCATCCCCACCTTTGGTTCTTCAACTTTAGGTAAGTAGTCTTTATTTCATGTGAGTTTCTAGTACTGTTGTTCTTGCTCTTATTGTGGTATATGTTTTGGGGGGTCCTCCTAGAATGGACAACTTTAAGGCTTCAGGATCAAGAAGTGTATGTCATGTGGGTCTAAACTGCCCGTGCAGGATACCCATGACAAATGTTTGTACTGTTTGGCAATGCCCACTTATATACAGATTGTGAGCCATGTGCTGCTTTCAACATTTGCACCATTAATGAGAGACGTTTGAAATGTGTTGTCAAGGGTCTCCTCAATCCTTTGTCTGCCTTGGCCTCCTCTCCATACCCAAGTCAGAAGCCTGACAGATGAGTGAAAGACTGTTCCAAAGATAAGGATTCCAAGACCCACGAAAAGGAGTGGAAAGATCACAAATACCCCTATTCATCTTCAGAGGACTTCCTGGAGCCGAAGGTTCACAAACCTTTGGGTCCATCTGTGCTGACTTGGCCTCGATCCCAGGTTCTTATTTTAAAGGTTTCTGTCTCCCCTACTCTTAGCATTCTTAGCCCCTTCCCTTCTAAGGACCTGGCTGCTTCCTTGTATGGACTACTGTACCCTTTCTGCCCCATAACTCCCACAGAGATTTCTGTAGAGCCATCCCCTTCTCCTCCTTAAGTCTGTTCTTCAGCTTCTCAGATCTGTGCTACAGAGCCAAAGTCGACCAAGAGGTCATCAAAGTAACCTTTAGTTTCATTTGGGTGGTTGGGTGCCTCAAACCCTTAAGTGTCGATCATCTGATAAGTTCTTACTTGCAGGCCCAAATTCAGTTAGGTATTATCTCAGCCTCATCTGCCCAGAGGCGCAAGGTTTCAGCTCCCACCTTGGTTGTTCCTTTCTCTGTTATTTCAGTTCTGTGGTTGTTGGGTCAGATTTTGCTTTCTTCTCCTTTGTTGGCGACTACAACTTGACATTTTCAGGTACTGACACCATTCTTGGCATTGTCGATTCTGGTGTTGTTGAATTCGGTGGCTCTTCGAAGCTAGGCTGTGGGACCTGGTGCCCGTAGTTTGGAGTCTTCCTTCTGGATCTGAAAGTCATCCTTGCCCTTGGGTGACATTTTGTCTACGGCCTGTGCATCTCTGGTGGTCCCCTCCTGATACCCTTATGCCTGGTGTCTAACTCCACCCATTCCACCAAAACACCTCTTGGACATTCCACCCGCACAAAGGGAGGCAGCAGCAATAGAAATCAGAAAGCTGCTAAGGAAATGAGTCATCCAGCCCGTCCCCTCGAGATCAATCCAGATCAGGCATCTATTCCAGGTTCCTTTTGGTGCCCAAAAAGACTGGGGACCTGAGGCCCATTCTGGACCTTTCCAAACTAAATCTGTCAGTTGCCAAAGAGAAGTTTCGGATGGTCACTCTACAATTCATCCTGCCTTACCTGCAGAAGAATGAGTGGTTGTGCACCATAGATCTCCAGGACAAGTACTATCACATCAAAATGCACAGATGCTCCAGGAGGTTCCTCCTCTTTCGGCTAGGAGCCAATCACTATCAATTCCGAACCCTACCCTTCAGTCTCACCACAGCCCCCAGGGTGTTCACCAAGGTCATGGCAGTAGTAGCGGCTCACCTGAGGCTTCAGGGGATACAGGTCTGTCGTACCTGGATGATTGGCTCCTCGCCGCTCCCACCAGGCGTCTACTTTGTCAGGCTAGGGACTATTTCTGAAATTGTCAGACTTGCTGGGTATCACAATCAGCATATCCAAGTCTTCTTTAGACCCTGTTCAGGTCTTGGACTGTATAGGAGCAAGAATTAATATGTCTCAAACCATGATCTTTTTGACTCTAGAAAGAGTCCAGAACCTACTGCTACATGTATGTGATCCTACAGTCTCATCTTCCACCAGCCGGGGAGGTTTTGAGAGCCTTGGGTTCCATGGCAGCCACCATTACTCTTCTCCCCTGTGCTCATCTTCATATGTAAAGTCTGTAGTGGACGTTAGAGGTCCAATGGTCCCTTTTAAATCTGCTGTTGACACATCCTATTCACATAAGCATAAGGTGGATATGTTCACCGGAATTCATAGAGTAGAGGAACACCCATTTCTTGCACCCCCTCCCCAAGCCACGGTGATCACAGACCCCTCCCATCTTACGTGGGGGGCATTGTTCAGGCAGGACAGTCCAAGGCACGTGGTCCCCAAATGAGACCAAACTGCATATCAGTGTTCTAGAGATGAGGGCGGTCTTATTAGCGTTGCAGGCCCTGCATGCCTTTCTTCATCTGGGAATGATTGCTATTCAGACAGACAATACGTCAGTGGTCTGGTACGTTAACAAACAGGGAAGAACCAGGTCTTATCCTCTTTGTTGCAAGGCCATGAGAGTGTGGGAATGGGCGATCTCCACCAGCCATTCTCTGGTAGCAATGCACATTCCGGGTCGGTCATATATTCTGGCAGACAAACTGAGCAGAGCTATTCTAATGTCTTTCGAGTGGTCTCTGAATCCTTTGGTAGCGAAGCGGATCTTCCTCGAGTGGGGTCAGCCTTGCTGTGATCTCTTCGCATCTCCTTTCAATGCGAAGTGCGAGTTCTTCGCTCTGATCCCCCCACAGGGGGAATCCCCCAGGGACACTGTGGTCCATGCTTGGCCTCCAGGTCTTCTTTATGCTTATCCCCTTTTGCCTCTCATGACAAAATTTCTACAGAAGGCTTGACAGTTGGGGAGCAGAATTATCCTCATTGCCCCATTCTGGTGTCGCCAAGTTTAGTTTACCCTGACTTTGGTCTCATCTTGTAGTTCCTCCTTGGATTTTTGGATCCCATACCAGATCTCATTTCGCACCCCTCGAGGGGCCTTCATCCAGACCTGGGAAGTCTGAAGCTCACGGCTTGGCTGCTCCAGTTCCCTTGATTGCTAGGACTCCCGGTTTGTCTTCCCCGGTTAAGTCTATTTTGGTGGCAGCTCATAAGTCGTCCACCAGAAAAATTTACCCTAGCAAATGAAAGCGTTCTTCTATCTGGGCTTCTCAGAAAAACTAGGACCCTTTCACAACTCCTATTCCAGTAGTCCTTGAGTTCTTGGCATACATTTTCCAGCAGGGTGCAAGTTCATCTACAGTCAAAGTGCAACTGGCAGCCATTTGTAATTTTCATGTAGGTGAGAATATGGCTTCCTTAGCTTCCTCCAGACTTTGCAAAACATTTGTTAAAGGTACCTTTCCTTTTAAGACCCTCCCGATTAAGGATCCCACCCCCCTCCTTGGGATCTTACCCTAGTTTTACAAGCCTTGGTTGCTCTGCCTTTTTAGCCTGCTGCTTCTGTGGACCTGAAATTTTTATCCTGGAAGACAGCTTTTTTAGTGGCTATTACCTCGGCTAGGAGGGTATCAGAACTTCAAGCATCATCTATAAAACCTCCAAATATGATCTTTCATAAAGACAGAGTTTCCCTTTGTACTAATCCTTCCTTTCTACCTAAAGTGGCCTCGGAAACAAATATCAATCAATCAATTTACCTATCTTCTTTCCAATTTTTCAGAACAGGGGTGAATATAAATTGCATTTGTTAGACGTGCATAGACAATTACACTTCTACTTACACAGGACTAAAGCCCATCACAAGTCTGATCAGTTGTTTGTGTCCTTAGATACGCCTTTTCTGGGCAAACCGGTTTCGAAGGTGACTATTGCTAGATGGATTTCCCTATGCATCCTTCAGGTCTACAAAGATAAAAACATGTCTCTTCCAGGTAGGGTGAATGGCCATTCTACCAGGTCCATAGCTACGTCAGCTGCCTTTTGGTCCAGAGTGTCTTTGGACGATATTTGTTCACCGGCTACTTGGTCATCATCTCATACCTTTATTTCTCATTATAAATTGGACATGATTTTCAGAGGGAGAGCATCCTTTGGCTCAGCGGTGCGCCGAAATATCTTTCCATGAAGGCCACCCAGGCTTTTTTGTTGGTAGCTGAGGACTCTGTCCCACAGGTTGATGATCAAATTAAATTAACTACTTCAGATAAAGAAGTTGTGTACTCACCACAACGTTCCATCTGAGTAGTTAGACTTCATTTGCCATCAACTGTCCCTCCCTTCTCCCCCCTGAACTTCTCTTGGCACTTTCTGTTTTGGCAGACAAGAGAGGGTACCTTCCAGCTCTGCTGTTTTTCCATGTTTGTGAAGGTTTTTATGGTCGGGTTCATGTTAGGGGTATAGCAAACTCGTTCTGAGGTAAGGAAGAAGATGGAGGGGTATTATGGGTAAGGTGAGGTGCTTGGAGCTCGGGTCAGATGCTGGTGAAACTGCCGTCTCGGATCCAATCCGGATCCGACATCCCACAGGTTGATGCCAAATGAAGTCTAACTACTCAGATAGAACGTTATGGTGAGTACATAACTTGTTTTTTCTCGTGAGTGGAGCCTGAATCCTAGGATGGCAGATCTGATTATTTAGCTGCTGGGACAGCACCTACTGTGAACTTTTTGCTTCCCTGTCCAACACAAAGTGCAGCATTTATGTCCTAATCCTTCTGGAAGGACAGTAATCAAGGGATGCTCTTTTACATGCTTGGCCACTGTGACTCATCTACGCCTGTCACCCAGAATGCTTCATAATTTTCAGAAGGCAGCCTTTTGCAGAGCACTTCATCCTTAATGCCCCATTCTGGCTCTGACATGTTTGGTTCCCCTTTTTTGGCTTCATCTTCTGCACCTGGCTTGGGTGCAGAATCCATTTTTGGATCTGAGTTCTCATCCTGCAGGATTACTGCTCCCAAACCTTTGTTCCTTATGTTGACTGCATGGTTTCTGCAATTACACTGATGACTAGGAATCCCAAACTCTGTCAGGGAGTTATTCACATACTTTCTTCATTCCAGAAACATTCCACCTGGAACAGTTGCATTAAATGGAAGTGGTTTTCTATGTGAGCTTCTGCTAAGGGCTCTGATGCCTTTTCAGCACCTTTAAATGCCATTCTGGACATTTTTACTGATCTTTTTCATTCTGGACTTAAGTTATTTGACTGTTAAGGTACAACTGGCTGCTTTTTCTAACTTTCACATTGGCAGGTATAATACCCTATGGCAGCTCTCATTCTTTTTAAAGCCTGCTTGAGGGGTACCTTTTTTGCTATGTCCACCAGTCAGGGACCTAGTGCCTCCTTGGGACCTACTCCTACTGATGCGAGTTCTTTACAGACATCCCTTTGAAGCGTCAGCTGTAGTATCCTTAAAAGTGTTGTCGTGGAAAACTGTCTTCTTTGTGGCACATTAGCCAGGAGGGTTTCAGAACTTAGAGCATTATCTCACCTCCTTACTTAATTTTGTGTCAAAATAGTCTCTTCAAGAACCAACCCTGCCTTTCTACCCAAGGCTGCTTCTGAATTAAATTTGAATCAGCCCATTCAATTGTCAGTTTTTTCCCTAAATTTCAGTAACAAGGGGGAGACCATTTGCTTAATTATTTTGATGTTCATACACACCTTAGATTCTTTATTGGACATGGTTAAAAGTTTCAGAAAATCTGATCAACTGTTTGTTTCCTTTTCTAATGCAAGAATTGAAAAGCCTGTTTCCAAAGTAACCATATCCAAGTGGCTTTCACATCGTATGTCTTTTTCATACTCTTTGAAAGGAATTCCTTTACCAGCAAATCCTAAAGGTTATTTAGCAAGGGCAGTAGCTACCTCAAGTGCCTTCTTTTTTCAAGCTTCTGTCAATGATAATTTGTGCTACAGCTACCTGGTCAATACTCATACTTTTATGTCCCATTACAAACTAGATGCACAATTTAGGTCTAGAGCTTCTTTTGGTTCCACCATCTTGCGGAACGTTCTGTCCTAGGGCCTCCCTGAGGTTTTTACTAGCTAAGGACTCTGTCCCACAGGTTGAGACTAGGCAATAAAAACATCAGATATGAAAGTTATTTGTAACCATAATGATATTTTCATGTTGTCTGCATCCATCTGGTGCGTCTCAACCATTTCTTCCTCTGTGCCCCCCTCCAAATTGTCATTTCTGTAGTGAATGCTGCCGATTGGCCTTGTTGGGCCAGACTTGAAGCTTGCACTGGATAATCCATTTCTGTGGTCCTCTCTTCCTGGTCTTCTTTATTCGTCATCCTGATTACTCATAGTGGTTCAGGGGTTATCATAATGGTTCAGGGGCAAACTCAGTTCAGATCAGAATTGGGTCCGATAATCCACAATTTGAGATGGACTGATGCAAACAACATGGATTTATTGGTATAATTAGTGCATAACTTTTGATGTCCTTCTATTCCAGTGTTGTAGTATTCACTTTGGTGTGGGATTTTCCGCCTCATGCGATCTGACGTTGGCTCCTATACAAAAGCTTTTTGCCTGGCTGCCGTAGGTGCATGGGACGTCACATGTAGACCCATAAACCAGGGTCCTTAAATGTGACTTCGGCACGCACAGACCTCAGAACGTTTCAGCTGCAGACGTAGTCACTTCGATCATCCAGCTCCTTTGAATGATTTCTTCAGAAAGATAAGTGCCTTGTTTTTTTTTTTTTTTTTTTCTTGTTTTCTTAGTGTCTTTGCTTCTGCTTGGTTTACTGTAGTTCCTGGCTGATGCCATATTAAGGTCCCTGGTTTATATCTCTATGTGTGACGTCCCACGGACCTACCGCAGTCAGGCAAAAAGCTTTTGTATAGGAGCTGATGTCAGATCGCCAGAGGTGGAAAATCCCACACCAAGGTGAATACTGCAACATGGAAGAGAAGGACATGTATGGTTATGGTAAGATTTTACACAACTGTTCTTTTGAGCAGTAAGGGAGTCCATAGGATAGTAACTCACAAATATTATCGAACCAGAGAAACACTAGCCCTGAATGATTGCTGTTTGCTGTTTCTGTTCTTGAAACTAACTAGAAAACCTTTACCATTTACTAATATGATTTTCAAATGTCAGGCTTTATTGACGCCATTATTGCCTGCTGCATGTCCTCAGATAAAAGGTGCCTAAATTGATTTAAACTTCTGTCATCCCAGGTAGTCAGTTGTAGCTGATTGGGGTCTGAATGTATCAAACACCCCTGATCTTGTGTGAGTAAATCCAGTCTCTAGAAGCTTGTGGTAACTGCCCCTGGCCATTTCCAAAGAAGGAAGAACCACAATTGCCTGTCCCAGAAGGGAGTTGCCACAGCTATCTCTGGGGAGTCCTTCTGAATTTTCAGAATGACCCCAGATATTAGTGGAAAAGGTGGAAAAGTATAGAAGAACCTCTGTTCCAGTTAGGCATCTTCTTCAACACCACTTTCAAAACCTTCATCACACAAGGTTGCACTAAAAGAGGGATGCCCATGGGGAGATATGTTGAAATAGCAGACAAACGAACATTGACTGAGAAAAAGAAAATGCATCCGTTTTCCAGGCTTTATTGCATGTAGTCCTGGAGCAGAATTTTGTCAACTGATTGTTGTAGGTAGAGGTATTTGCGGTGTTCCCCACAGTTGGATCAGTTCTTGGAAGACCCCTTGATTCAGTTTGCATTCATGAGGGTCAGTCCTACTCCTGTTGAGCTTGTCTGTCACACACTTTTTCTCTGATGGCATGTAAGATGCCTGTGCTGAAAAGATACATCCCAGTCTACCATGGATAGTCTCCACAGAAGGTAAGATCTGGTTCCCTCTTGCTTGTTTATGTACCACATTACCATGGTGTTTGTAAACAGTTGAAGATGTTCCGGGTACCACAGATTGAGAGCATTTATAAGAGCTAACGTTTCTTTTGTGCTGTTCTATCTTTTCTGGACAAAGACCTTGTACTTTATTTTGATTGACCCTTCTCTTCAAGCAAAGTCTGAAGCATTTGTTGTGATTGTCTGCTGGAGCAGGAAGGAGAATGAGAGACCTGGATTTTTTGAGAAATTTAATGACTCTACCATGAAATCTTTTTCACAAATCCCAAAACTGGAATTTGAAGTGGCTTGATATGCTGATGCTGGGACCAGAGAAATTTCAGTTACCACTGGATTTTTCTCATGTGGAGTCTCGAAAGAGGTCTCATGAGTTAGTAAGACTTAGAATCCTGAATAATTGCCTTGCGGAGAGGGTAGTCTGAGTGGAAAACTCCTATCAAACATGGAAAACTTCACAATTCCCCTCACAACTAAATCCTTAACCCCTAAAAACTACCAGCCTATTAGATCCAGATATATTAGCCCCAAAAACAAACTATCAAAAGCTGATAATCAAAATCCTAAAACTCATAGTTAGCTTACAATGCAATCTCACAATGAATGGGAGGCATCCACCTTAACCCCGGCCCATCCTCACCTGCTGACTTTAGCTCCCAAACTACTAATTCCCCTAACATAATACCTTTGCATAGATCCCCTAATTCATTCCTGGTCTGCCACTTAAATATTAGAAGCATAAATAATAAGGTCCATAATCTGCATGCCCTTTTGGCAATTCACTCCCCTGATATATTATGTCTAACAGAAACTTGGCTAAAACCGGCAACTACAGATAATGAGGTATTACTACCAGGGTACAACTTACTCAGATTAGACTGTCATACTAGGAAAGGTGGTGGGGTAGCTATACTTTATAAAACTACACTGAATGTTACTAAGGACTACTTACAACCACCCCAGGTTAATAATGCAGAAATTCTTATAACCAAACTGCAAATTAACAAGAACAAATGTATAAACATAATCTGTGGCTGCATTCCCCCAGGTAATAACACAAAGACATTAGAAGACATCCTCCTTTGGTTATCCAGTACCTATCCCCAAGAAACCATTGTTCCCGGGGACTTCAACATTGACTGGAACACCTGTTCCTCAGAATCTCCTACAACCCAAGTAGACCTACATGGGTTTACACAGATCATATCCTCCCCTACCAGGATTGACAAACCCAATAACAAAGAAAGTATCCTAGACTGGATACTTATCAAGAACCATCCCCATATGTACAAGTCAGGGACCCTCCCTGAAGACTTAAGTGACCACTTTCTTACCTACATAATTAAGTACAAGGCTGATAACTCCCACCAGCCCATCTACAAAACTTTAAGAAGTAATAGGAACTTTAACCTCACCAATTTCCAAAATGAACTCAAGTTATGTAATTGGTTAGTCGTAAAACAATTACCATTGGATGAAGCTGTAGCATACTTTAATACCAATTTTCTTGCCATCCTGGACTCACGCTTCTGCTCGCTCTATTAGAAACAAAGCAAAAATTGCATAGTGGCTTTCAAAAGATACCAAATTAAAAATTTTACTTAGAAACAAGGCATGGGCCACTTGCCGTGCCACAGAAAATCCCACAAGATCAGCTAAGATATCGGCAATTAAGGAATGATACAAAGAAATCTGTTACATTAGACAAAACAAAATTTTACTGCCATCTTCAACAGAAACATCAAAACAAACCTGAAAAATTCTGGGCAGGAATAAACAAGCTCCTTCACCCAGGTCAAGCTACCACTTCAACCCCATCATCTTCCAACCATAAAACCCTGGAGGAAGTTGCCAACACTATTAATAGTTTCTTTATAGAGACTATCCAGTCCCTAGCTAGTCAACTAGTTGCTCCAGCTCAATTGCCGCCATACACAATATCCAACTCTCCTTTAAATTTCAACCAATACCTGTATCACTTATCCGTGCCCTAATTAAGAAATTAAAGCCAACCACCCCATCTGCTGATCTCCTCCCTGCAGAATGTTTACAATAATCAATAGAACCGTATCTGAAGCTACCATCCCCTCCATATGGAAAATATCCATGTTATACCACTCCATAAAGGAGGTAGCTCCATTGAACTGTCAAACTTTAGACCCATAGCCATTCTGTCACCATTGGCTAAAAGTATGGAGAAGTGCATCCATAAACAACCCCTACACTATCTTATCCAGAACAATCTTGTTGGCTAGCTCTCAGCATGGCTTTAGGCCATTCCATAGTACTACCTCAGCCCTCCTCTCCTTCTCTGATGTCATAAACTATAACCGAAATGATGATAAACTAACCTCAGCCCTCTTTATTGTTCTCTCCAAGGCCTTCATTATGGTTAACCACCAAAAACTCATCCATACTTTGAAGGCCTTCTCCTTAGATAACCACGCTCTCCAGTGGTTTCAATCCTACCTCTGTGGTAGACAACAGGCCATCCTATGTCAGGGCAAACTATCCTCCTTTCTATCCATCACCCTAGGAGTCCCCCAGGGCTCTATACTAGGACCCCTTTTTTTCTCTAACTTTACTAATGACCTCCACTATGTCATGCCAGATGCAACCTGCATTCAATATGCAGATGACTCCACTTTAATCTGCTCAGCCACCTCCCAGACAAAACTAATGACATTGTCCCAAAATATGTTGAACACTGTTGAAAATTGGCTCTGTAGTCATCTGATCTTAACCCCTAACAAAACAAAGCTGCTACTTTTTGCCCACTCGTAGGTCCTCATCACTATTCTTTACCATTAAATCTAATAATGGCACCATTATCTCCCCAGAAGCCCAAACTAAACTCTTAGGTGTTATAGTAGATAATATCCTTCAGTTTGATATGCTTGTCAACCAACTATCAAAACCATTAATTTTGGCTACCTTTATAAGATTAAACCTTTTCTTAATTCAATTGCTAAAACTGCTATTGCCCGTTCCCATCTACTCTCTACCCTTCTCTATGCCTCCCCTTTGTTCACCAATCTGAACAAATCCAACCTTAGCAATCTCTCTAGCTTTTATAACCACATTTCTAGATTTGCCGCAGGCATAGCATTTAGGACACACCACTGTCATAACCTAAATCTTGGTGGCTTGAATTACCTAGCCTACTTCAATACAACCAGCTTGTAGTGGCATATAAAGTACTCAACCAACTTGAAAATATGCCTGCACTTAAAAACATCATTAGCCCCTACAGTAACTTCAGGCCACTTCGCTCATCTAACAGATTGCTGGTTCAAACATTCAAAACCAGTAACTCAGCTGGGGACTCCCTGTTTGCCAACTCTGTCGGCAAAACTTGGAACTCCCTTCCTGCCGACCTTACTCTAGTATCCTCACTAACTCAATTCAAAAAAAGTCTCAGACAACGTTTTAAGACACTGGCTATGTCCTTGTTCTAATCCTGACTAGCTCCTTTCTATAATTGTGTGCCAAACAGTGCTTTATACTACATGCAAGCTGTAACATAATTGTTAATTTAGATGTTTAATAATGATCGAATGTATAACTTGCTTGACTGAACAGAGTCTGTAAAATGTTTGCAACATGTATTGATATTATGATTTTTCCTGTATTATTTTTTCTGTATGCTGTGTTTGGAGCTTTTCTCCCTGGGCCTCCACTGAAAAATGGACATGCATCCAGTCGGACTATCCCGGTCAACAAATGAAAAAAAAGTTCTTTGAAGTGAGGTGTCCAGGAGACACCCCAGGAAAACAATCCTGTGAAGAGGAGACAGACAAGACTTCTCTGAGTTTTAAGGAAGAGGGAACAGCTTCTTTTACCCCTGAGCAAGCATGTACTGAATGACTTGAGAGAAAAGAATAATCTGGTCTTGTGGATGAGGAGGAATCCCATGAAAAGGAGGGAGAAACTGCCATTACCATGTGTAACCTTGATGGATTACTCTCAGAACCATTTTATTTATTTATTTTATTTTACATTTGTTTACCAGGAAAGTCCAAATGGACACATGTCCTTTTTCAGCGGAGGCCTGGGGAGAAAAGCTCCAATTTAACAGAATAATACACACAAGGAACAATATGTATATAGACAATAAAAACAGGTATACAACGAAACGTATAAATCATGCAAGATATTCTAATTATGCATTACTAAAAAGACATTTGGGAAATGCCCTAGTAGTATGTATGTATGTATTTTTAATAATAAAACTGTTGGTGTATAAATCTGTAAGTATACAATTCTGTAGAGACATTAGAGAATGAGCTAACAGTATACTCAGTATATTTTCAAATGTGATGGATTAACAAATGTCAACATTATATCTCAGTGTAGAAATTTAGAACAGTAGATATGTTTCTTATTGTTTGTGATAACTGTAGCTTTTTATAGTGCCAGAAGTTGTTGTTTGTCTTTCGGCTTTTCCCGGTTAGGGGTCGCCACCGTGGAACTCTGTTCCACTAATGATTGGCAGTAGATTTTCACAAACGTCGAGGTGCCAGCTCGACGTCCAACCTTCCACGAAGGCACGCCCATTTACGCATGTCTTTCGAACGCCCACCCAACCGCAGGGAGGACATGCAGACTCCACACAGAAGGCACTCCCCACACTCTAGCCGAGAATCGAACGAGAGAACCTCTTGATGTGAGGCAACAATGCTACCACTGCACCACCGCAGGTATGCTGTATAGTGTCAGAAGAATGAATAGAATAGAGCTCTCATCAATAGAAATGTAAGAAGTGAATTTAAATAGAGGCGGTGATTGACGCCTAGCTATTTTATCAGCGGGGGTACAGCATGGGCATATCCATTTGCTAACCAGATGTTTTTTTAATGAAGGTTTAAATAGTGTATGGGATGATAGGGAGGTGAGAGTGTGTGGTAGGGCATTCCAGAGTTTACCTATGAAGTTAGAAAAGAGGGAATCCCCAGGTTGATTTTTAGTGGTGTTAGTTTGAATAAGGTTTCTTTTTGAGGAGCGAAGAGGCCTGGAAGAAGTCTAGGATTGCAGAAGTGTTAATAAGGCAGGTATTGTGCAGCATATAATAAGGTGGAAAGAAGATGGGTTTGGGCTATTGCAATTCTGGTGTTTTTAGTGAAAAAGTGTTTGTTTCTGTGTAGTGTGCCCAGTTTTTGTATACTTTTTTAATTGTCTGAGCTATGTGAATATCAAATCGAAGTTTATTGTCAATTTCTATTCCTAGTAGTTTAGTGTGTTGTGAGGGTGTTATGCAGGTGTTACTGTGTGAGATGATTTGGAAAGTGTAAGGAGAGGGAGGGGATTTGTTAGGGTAGAATACTTATAGTTTGTTTTTTTAGGGTTTAAGATTTTTTAGCCAGGACTCAACTTCTTGAAATATTTTCTGGGTGAGAGTTTCTAATTTAGGCAGGGATGATGCAGAACAGATCACAGTAGAATTGTCTGCATATTGGATAAGAGATGCATGAGTGGTGGCAAGATGGAGTGTGTTGTTAAATAAAGAGAATATGAGTGGCCCTAATATGGAACCTGGTGGGACACCTAGTTCAACAGGTAATAAGGGTGATAGGGTCTGTCGCCATGAGACTGCTTGTTGTCTCCCTGTAAGATAGTCTTTGAACCATGCTAATGAGGAGTTAGTGAAGTGAAGGTCTGATAGGGTGTTAAGAAGATGGGACTGGGAGGCCATATCGAATGCTTTAGAAAGGTCTAGGAAGATGGAGGAGGTATAGAGATTATTGCACTTGTGAAGATCTATGGTGTTTGTAAATAGTGCAGTTGTAGTACTATGGAAGGGCCTAAAACCATGCTGGGTGTTGGTCAGGAGTTTGTTATTAAGCAGCTAGGTAGATATTTGCTTATGAATTACTCTTTCTAGAATTTTAGAAAGTGGTCTGAAACAATATGCTGTCAAAGAGGGAAATGGAGATTCTGGCTTTCTAGATGGCTTAAGGGACTGCCAGTGTAGGAGAGGAGAGGGAATCCGTCATATAGTCATTCAGACTTATCAAACTGTCCTTTCTTCTGGGGAGGTCCTGCTGTCTTTTCGGAATCACCTTGCGATCTTCAAAATCATTTAGTTCTAAGTGTGTAGGTAGAAGTTAGGTAATTGCCAAACCAGTTCTTTTTCTTTTTGTTTCGACTGCTCTCATTAGGGTTCACCACAGTGGATCATCTGGTTCCATTTCTTCCTGTCTTCTGCATCTTGCTGTGTCACACCAACCACCTGCATGACTTCTTTCACCACATCCATAAACCTTATCTTAGGCCTTCCTGTTTTTCTCATACCTGGCAGCTCCATCCTTAGCTTTCTTCTCCCAATATATCCAGTATCTTTCCTCAGCACATGTCCAGACCAGAGCAATCTCGCCTCTCTGGCTTTGTCTTCAAACCATCCAACCTGAGCATGACCCTCTAATATACCACAAAGAACATTAATTAAACTTGCTGAGTGCCTTCTGAACTGAGTAGTAATAATAAGGTAATCTGAAGAATATTTTACCTTGATTAACAAAAGCTATGACTTTTAAAGTTTGTATCTGGTAACTGGTAAAAATAAGAAGCATTTAGTTAAACCTTCCTGAAGTTTAGTTAGTTCACCAAAACTTATTAAGTAGCAGCTGTTCGTCTCTGATCCTCTTTAATTAAAAAAAATTTAACCTTAGAATGGAAGTTTGGAATTCACAACAGGAATGATCTCCTTGTAAGTACAGTAAATCACATCAATTAAATGAAAAGTCTGTTTGAAGAGTTAACTTGGTTATCTGAATTTCTTTTTGACAAATTTCCAGATAGATGTTTTTGTGTTTCTACTTTTCATTTGATTCAATATTTAGCTTGCAAAAATGGTTATGATGTATGATTCTGAAAAACTGCATAATGTGTAGTGTGCCCAGCTCCATGGCATACTGAGATAAAGCCCTGACTTCAACCCAGATGACCCGAGTTTGTGGATGTTCAGACAGTAGAAAAGATGGGTGGGTGGGGGGGCATGAGAGTGAGTGGACAGCACAGGCTTGCTTGTCCGCAAGGCAGGAGAGTCTTCCAACCCACCACTGGTAAGCAAAAGCTTCCTGGTGATTCAGCAGCATAAGACAGGTGACTGTGGGCTTGCTTCTACCAAGATAGTGGTGTTAGCCTTCTCAGTTCACTAGGAGAGCATAGTAGACACTCACCTGCACTGTGAGATACAGGCCGAAGCGTAAATAAACTGAATGGCTGTCTGGATGACAGTCCCCTCTGGTTGACTTTAACCTGCATGCTGGGGATACCTTGTAATGGGGAACCGGTGGGCTCAGGACGGATGGCAGAGAGGTTTTGGTGGTCATTAGGCACAGAGGGAAATAAGAATTTTTTAAAAATATTTATACATGCATACACACAGCCACATATGGTCTGATATCAAGAATACTGTTTGACAGTTGCATGCAGTGTACCCATAGATGTCCTTCTATTCCTATGTTGCAGTATTCTTAGTGTGGGATTCCCCGCCTCAGTCGGCCCGAATGTCAGCTCCTGTACAAAAGCTTACGTCTGGCTGCTGTAGGTGCATGGGACTTAGCAGGTAGGGCTATAAACCAAAGACATTAAATGTGACGTCTGCACGCATGCAGATGACGTCACATCGATCGCTTCGATGTCTTTCAAGAATGCAACTGCAGTCCTGACATATGGGTTGTCCTGCCTCAGGCAGCCCTTCGGTTGGCTGGATTCCAAAGTCTGGGTCCGGCGTCGGCTGATGTCGCCTCCTTCCCGACGTCAGAGCGGCTGAGGTATAAAAGCATCAGCCGACGCCATCTTCTCCCGTCTTTCTTGCCGCGCGGTGCCCGAAGCAGAAGCAGTTCGCAAGTGCCGGTCGGCCAGCTCCTGTGTTTTCAGATACCGAAGTCATCAAAAAGCTAAGTACCCCGTTGGGGAACCTTTTCTTGCCTCAGCCGATGTCAGATAAAACTGCAAAAGTTAATAATTGTTTGTCTTGTGGTAAACAAATACCTCATAAGGACTTCCATTCTTACTGCCTTCCTTGCCTCGGCCCAGACCACGACGTCTCGGCCTGTGCTGCCTGTGCTTGCTTCAATAAGCGCACACTTAGGCGCCGGGCAGAATTTGCTGAAGACTTTTTTTGGGAAAATTTCTCTTATACCATGCCGTCGGAAATACCGACAGCACATATAACCAAAAAACGGAAGGACCGGGACCGACATTCACGGCCCGCGACTTCCACCGACACCACCCCAAAGCCTACCGCGAGTGCATCGGTCTCTTCGGAGGCGGTAATTCAACCGCTCCAGGCTGACGACTCCGCTTTACCGCGCACTTCGGTCCCGGAGACTACCCCGGTGCCGGTTGTTGATTTTCCTCCTGAAACCGAAGCCCAAGATTTGCCTGACACCATACCGGTGGACAAAGTTACTCCAGCACGTGGGGCAGCTAGGCCTCCTGTGTCTATGTCCATCAAGGCCTACACACGTGCTAAGGCTGCCAGCCAGGCTAAGTCTCACCCTCCTAAATCTTTCTCACAGGGTTCCACTTCTGATAAACAGATCATGACTTTAGCTGCATATCTAATTTCTTTAATCAGGGGCTCTCAGGCTCATCCAGAAAGGGGTTCTCAGCCGCCTTCAGACAAAAGGCCTAGGGTTGAGCAGGCAGATACCCTTTCCTCAGATGAAGCCTCTGGTGAGTCAGACCATTCAGATTCCCAGGAAGAATTCTTCCCGGCCTACGAGGATTCTGATGCTGATGAATCCATTCCCTCTGCCTCTCCTCCTGAGGATATTTCTTTCGGGGAAATTCTCCACTCCATGAGAGAGCATTTTCAGTGGCAGGGCCAGGATTTCTCCGACTCCAGGAAACGGCTTCGTACTTTCCTTAAGTTACCCCAGCACAGGCCTTTAGCTATTCCTCCAGTGTTAGATGTATTGGATGATGTGTACTCAGACTCGAGTGCTTCTCCTGATTCTCTACCTCCTGCTCCTGTCAAGTCAGACAGATATTACAGGGTTCCTGAAACTCATAAGCATCTCTTTAAGGCCCACTCTGTTGATCTAGAAACTATTTCTCAGGGGCCCAAAGGAGTGGCCACTTCCACGGCCAAAAATCCTTTGCCCGCAGACAGGGAATCTAGGTCTCTGGAGAGGTGGGGTAAAAAAGTTTATACCTCAACCACCCTTGCCATGAGGGCACTTAACTGTCTTTTTCATATGTTTCAGTACCAGGATTTCTTGCTAGATGATTTGCAGAAAAAGTTAGCCTCTCCTGAGCCTTTAGATAGAAAGGCCTTGCAGGATTCGGTTCACAATACTCAGCAGGTTAGCAATCATTTTTTTCAGTGTGGTTATGATGCATTGGAAGCTTCATGTAGGGCAGCTATGACAGGGGCCGTCATACGTAGACATGCTTGGCTGAAAGAACAGGCATTGCCAGATCATGTTAAAGTAAAGCTTCTAGATGCTCCTCTGGAAAAACACAAGCTATTTGGTGATAATGCACAGGGTGTGTTGAAATCAACAGAGGAAAAGGCAAAATCAGTACAAACAGTCAAAGATTTCCTCCAGGTTCAGCCACCAAGGTTCAGCAGGAATTGGCCTTCGAAGAATTGGTCCTTTCCAGACACAGACAAGTTCTAACGGGGAAAAAACAGGCGTGCTCGAGGTAGAGGGCAATACCGAGGCTCCTATAGGGGCCGCCAATGGAAACCAGCTAATCAGAGAAGTGGCGCAGGGACTTCTACTGCTCCACAGGGACAATCACAATGACTTGACTTTGACACCGCCGACAAAGGCTCAAAGAGAAGCACCTTTAGGCGGAAAATTATCTTTATTCTCAAAAAATTGGCACGTTTTAACAAAGGACAAATGGATTTTGGACATAATAGACAAAGGATACAGGTTCCACTTCCATACCCTACCAACAAGGCAAGGCATGCCAAACCTGCCACAAAATCAAAGGGCAGAGGCACTCGTACAAGTTTCAAAACTGCTACAAATCAAGGCAATAGAAAAAGTTCCTCCTCAGGAACAAGGCCAGGGATTCTACTCAAGACTGTTCCTTGTTCCAAGAAAAGAAAAGCAATGGAGACCTATACTGGACTTGTCCACTCTAAACTCTTTTCTCATTGTGCCAAAATTCAAAATGCTGACGTTACAGCAACTTCTTCCCATGCTGGGCAAGGGGTCTTGTCTGGTTACTCTGGACCTCAAGGAGGCATACCTGCATGTCCCAATCAGACACAGCTGCAGAAGATACCTCAGATTTCTTGCAGGGTCAGAGCACTATCAATTCTCAGCATTGCCTTTTGGCTTATCTACTGTGCCCAGAGTATTCACGAAATGCCTGGCATCAGTAGTTGCACATTGCAGACTTCAGGGGATACAAATATACCCTTACCTGGACGATTGCCTTGTACAAGCGGACAGCAAGCAAGCCTTGATAAGAAACTTGAACTATGTCATTCACTTACTACAGGCTTTGGGATACACAGTCAACAATCAAAAATCAAGACTACTGCCATCCCAACAAATAATTTTTCTAGGAGCCAAACTGGACACAAACTCACAAATGGCTTTCCTCACAGAAGAGAAACAGGAACAATTACCAGATTACTTCAAAAGCCTAGCAAAGCGCACCCAGATGACTGCAAGGAAAATCCTGCAGGCCCTTGGTTTCATGGCATCTTCCATTCTTCTGATTCCACAGGCAAGACTACACATGAGAAAACTACAATGGTACCTAAAAAGTTTATGGTCTAAACACAGCCACAACTTAGAAGCAATTATTCCACTCATTCCATGTCTACAAAAGGAATTTTTGTGGTGGGCACAAGCAAGCCAGCTAAACAAAGGCATGTCTTTCAACAAACCTCAAGCAAGCCAAACCATTACAACAGACGCCTCAGATCATGGATGGGGGGGCGCACATGGAGGGCAGATGCATTCAAGGGCAATGGACACCCCGGGAATTGCATCTGCACATCAATCAAAAAGAGATGTTGGCAGTGATTCATGCAATCGAGGCCTTCGGAAAATTTCTACAGCAAGGTCATCTGTTAATAAAGACAGACAACACCACTGTTATGTGGTACATAAACAAACAGGGAGGCACCCATTCCTACCCCCTCTGCAGACTAACAATGACTCTTTGGGAAAAGTCCCTGAAACTGAACATACAGTTGCAATCCCAGTTTGTTCCAGGCAAGGACAATGTTCTGGCGGACAGTCTGAGCAGAAACATTATGGACCCGCACGAATGGATGTTGCATCCAGACATTTTTTCACAAATAACACATACATGGGGAAGGCCGGACATAGATCTCTTTGCCTCACACCTCAATCATCATCTGAAGAAGTTCTGCTCAAGGACACACCATCCTCAAGCTTGGAGAATGGATGCTCTCTCCTTCAGCTGGAATTCTCTAACAATCTCTGCATTCCCACCTCTGCCATTAATGACCAAGGTGTTGCTGAAGATCAAGGCAGAACAACCGAAAGGCATTTTGATAGCTCCAGACTGGCCAAGACAGCACTGGTATCCATTACTAAGGAGCATAACTCGTACCAAGCGTAGCCCCTGCCTCAATGGCCTCTGCTTATAACTCAGCACAGTTACAGGACTGTTCATCCCAACCTGCAAACATTGCAACTGGCAGCTTGGAGGGTTCCATGACTTCTCCCCATATCTCTCTCTCTCTCCGAAAAAGTTCAAGAGATCTTACTGGAAGCACGCAGGCCTTCCACCAGAAAAACTTATTCAGCCAAATGGAAGAGATTCAACATCTGGAATGCCAACAAGGGTCAGGATGCATCAGTAATGAGCATCCCACAGATATTAGAATACTTGGCAGAAATGCTTCACAATGGCCTTTCATATTTTTCCATAAAAATACACGCATCAGCAATTTCAGCAAAATACAACTGTGATCCACCTGTGTTTTCACATCCTTTGCTAAGACAGTTTCTAAGAGGGATTAAGAATATCAAACCTCCAAGAAAACCACCAGTGCCTGCATGGGACCTCAACTTCGTCTTGGAAAAATTAACTCTTCCTCCTTTTGAACCAGCAGCATCTTCAGAATTGCAATTTCTATCCTGGAAGACAGTTCTCCTGTTGGCAATTACTTCAGCGAGAAGAGACTCGAAGATACAGGCCCTCATGGCAGTACCTCCATTTCTCATTTTCCATCAGGACAGAGTCTCTTTAAGAACCAATCCTTCATTCATGGCAAAAATAATATCCAGGGTTTCTCTAAATCAAGCAATACACCTGCCTGCTTTCTTTCCCAATCCTCAAAATAAAGGAGAAAAGCTTCTGCACACTTTGGACTTTCACAGACAATTGCGCTACTACTTGGACAGAACAAAGGCCAATAGAAAGTCTGACCAGCTGTTTGTAGCTTACGCTGCTGGGTTACAAGGAAAGGCAATTTCCAAACAAACAGTTTCAAAATGGATTGGAAACTGCATCTGATTCTGCTACTCTTTCCATGGAAAAAGTGTACCAGCCAATATCAGGCCACACTCCACCAGAGCTACAGCCACCTCCACAGCCTTTCTAAGAGGGGTGGCTACAAAGGACATTCTAGAAGCTGCTACACGGAGCTCCGTGCATACATTTTCCAAACACTACAACCTGCCTTTATATTCCAGATCCCAAGCAGGCTTTGCTTCTGCAGTCCTGCAGGGCATTTTAGCTACACCATCCTTATCTTAGATCCTACCACCCTCAGCTTGGCTATGGTATTCAACCCATATGTCAAGACTGCAGTTGCATTCTTGAAGGACATAGTACAGTTTTGTACCTACCATAAATGTAGATGTCCAATAGATATGCAACTGCAGTCAGGTTTTCCCTCCCTCCTACACCTCTGTAATCCTCTTTTTTGGGTCCACTCCCCCTTTTTTCAAATTAGCAGGGGGTATCTGTTATGGTGTATCTGTTTATTACTGTTGTGCATGGATGGAATTTTTTATCCATTCTCTAAATTTAGCCTTCCTTGGAGGGCACCTGGCATCTGGGGCAAGAAACACTGGAGAAGATGGCGTCGGCTGATGCTTTTATACCCCAGCCGCTCTGACGTCAGGGAGGAGGTGACATCAGCCGACGCCGGACCCAGACTTTGGAGTCCGGCCGACCAAAGGGCTGCCTGAGGCAGGACAACCCATATGTCAGGACAGCAGTTGCATATCTGTCGGACATCTACATTTATGGTAGGTACAAAACTGTACTTTCCTCTACTCTAAGATTTCTTAAAAGCTAAGTACCCCATTGGGGAATTTTTTTAGTCTATTTTGCTTAAGCTTGGTTAGCTGTAGTTATCGTTAGCTGATGTCAGCTAAGAAGGGCAAATGCCATTCCGGCCATCAGATACTCCATAAAGATACACACAACCATTGAGTCTTTTGTCTAGGGAAGGAACACGACCATACAGCTTGTTTGATTTGCCAGTCTTTTGTTCCGAAGACTCTTCATAGCTGTCTGGCTGCCCTTAACTTATATTTAGAGAACCAGAGACTCAAAAAACTTGCGCTCAGGATGGATCCCGAATTGGCTGTTCTGACTGACCCACCACGGAAAAAGGCCAAGGTTTCCAGGCCTACTTCCGTTGCCTCTCTGCAATCGGAAATCCCGACAGCTTCCGATTTAAGGGTTTAGGGACGTCCAATAGAACTTTCTACTTCGGCTCCCATCGAGGAAGCCACTTTGGAAGTAACAGCCAGAGTGTCCACAGAGACAGCACAGACTTCGGTCCCTGTCGATGTTGAGGGGGAACCAGATACAGTTGGACGACAGACCGGGACCCCATTACCTAAAGCCCAGGCCCCAGAACCCAGGCCTTCTCCCAGACCTATGCCTTCTAAACAGAAACAAAAAAAAAAAAAAAAACAACTCCTGACTCCAACCCCTAAAGGAGTCCCAAACTGGCAGTCATTTACCACCTCCTTGATGCAGGCCTTTATGGCCCTTAGGCCCACAACCTCTTTCCCCTCCACTATTCCAGTGCTTAATCCTAGTCCTGCTTCTGCCACCTCTCTACCCCTGCCTACTGCCCAAGGAGGAGAGGAAGATCTGGAACCCTATTACTCATCTTCTGATCAATCCATTTCTTATGCCTCACAAATTGCCTAGCCTCTGGTGTACTATTCCCCGGATGAATCCATTGAAGGGGACTCCCCACCAGAGGATATTAACTTTGGAGAAACAATTACAAAAATGAAAGAATACTTCAAATGGGACACTACCTTAGATGACTGACACCCAGAGTAGGTATTTTGGACTCCTTCAAGTGGAATCCCCCTCCCTGTCAGCCATCCCACCTGTCTTACCTGCCTATCTGGATGCTTTCACCTCTGCATCCAAGAATCCAGACTCACAACCACCTGCTCCTAAGAGACTGGACAGGTTCTACAAAGTACCTGATGACCAGAAATTCTTAGTAAAATCTCCCCTGGCAGACCCTGCAGTAATTGCTGTCTCTCCTGACAAGCAATCTAGACTGATTTCTTCAGCATCTCTTTTGCCCACTGATAAGGATAGCAAAAGCATGGACAGGATTGGAATAAAAGTATACACCTCCTCCGCCCTGGCCTTCAGAGCTATCAGTTACCAAACTCGCATGATAAAAGATGCCTTGGACCTAGTTTCACAAACCTCCACTCTCTTGGCTTCCACCCCTGACTTCCCTACCAAAACTGATGTAGCATCTAAACTATCCCTGGCTTCTCAGGTAGCCAGACATTCCATTAGGTTAAAGGGACAATCCCAGAGTTTAAAATTTGGGTCCACTCTAAAGCAGAACAAAGTAACGCCCACTCAACCGAGTCACTCAAATTCCCACCCACAGTGTCAATTAACTTGGAAACATCCTGTATAGCTTCAGTTCCAATCCTGCTTTGGCTCCTAACCTCAACTGCGCTTTAGCTGTGTGTTCCTGTCTCTGTGCTGTTGGACTTGAAATGTGTGAAGTTTCTCCCATTTGTTGTGTTGGTTAACCGTATTTTTTTTAATTATTTTCTATTTATGTGCCGATATGTTGAAACTGTATCCCTGAGAGCCAGTTTCACTTATCCTTGCTGAAAGGTCCCATTTTGCTGTTTGCATTGAATACAATATTTTTCAGCTATGCTTCCTTACAGAATGTCCATGATTTTACTCTTCCGTAAATTCATGCTTATGTAGAAGCTGTAATTCTATGAACAGATTAAGTTTGTAAGAGTAATATTTTAAAAGTCTCCATTTCTGTATATGGCTTTGTCTAGGTTTCTTGCTCTAAGAATTTAAAAAGGGACACTCCCTCATTACTAACATTGAAATTTCTGCCGAGGACCGAAGCTGAAAACAAACCACCCACTTAATCACCTCTCTGTTTGTGAGTTATTAAATTCGATCCTTACTGTTTTGCCACAAAAAAAAAAAAAAAAAAAAAATCAGAAAACCACACTTTTTATGAAGAACAGACTCAAAATGAGAGACAAAATCTACACAGTTGAGAGGTATGACATAATCTTTCAAGAACCGATCTCGGTCCTTACCCAGATCTTGCTCCTGATCTCCAGAGATGTTTCTTTTTTCTATAATTTCTATAAAATGCTTCCCCTGCCTGTGAAACTAGTGTAGCTAAGGTGGGTGGGGGAGAAAAATTGCAATTAACCAATCGCAATCTTTCTTTAGTGCAATACCGGTTTCTAAAAGCCGGTATTGCATTTGCGGTCAAACCCAAGTGCTGTTGCACCCTGTGTGTGGTCTAAACTGTAGCATCTGCTTGTTACATTGTAGCAAGCAGTTTACAGTTAAAAAAATAAGTACAAACTAAGTAGTGTAGCAGGCTGTGCAGGCATAGTATAAACTGCAGCAACTGTTTGCTATTATAATCCTGCTTCCATCTGAAACTGGAGATGTTCCAATTAATACAACTACTGTGACACGGTGGAGAGGTGAAATGTAATCACCTGATCACAATCTTTCCGTTATAATCCTGCTTCCATCTGAAACTATATTACTATGACAAGATGGAGAAGGGAACATGTAATCACCAGTTCACGACTTTTCTTTAATGCATTTAAATAATTGCATTTAATCATTGCATTTGCGGTCAATCCAGAGCCCAAGTTAGACAATAAAAAATTATTTCCCGAATTTAATTACTTTGTTACATCGCTCATTTGCAGCAATAGAAACGTAAACACCACCGATGGGTGGGAGTGCTTTGTGGTTACATCTGAAGTGTTAAGTGTGGCGATTTAACTGTAGCAAGCCTTTTACAGTCAGTTGCCCAAAAGGATGAATAATGCAGAAACAGGCTGCTCACAGTAGTTGCTAGGTGCACATAGTGTGAGAATCAGGAATGCAATGCGGTTCCAGTATACTGGCATTTTAGATTATTTATTTTATTTATTTATTTATTTTGGGGGTGGGGGGTAGTTGACTATGAAGGGGAGGTGGTAGTTGCTCAGTACATCTGAAGTGAGGGACTTGGGAGTTCAGTACCAGCATTTCGGCATTCTGCCGATCTGCCCCCTTTGCTCCCTAAAGTACTTTTTAATTGTGGCTTTTGATTAGAGCTCACTATTAAGAGGCATTGGAAGACAGTTCAGTCCTTCTTAGTCTTTCTTATCTCGTGAACTACTGGGTTTTGTTGGGTGAGTGCTGTTAAACAGTGGTGAGAGTTTGCAGCCTGCGGTTCTGATTTCTGCACCTTATTGAAGTTGTTACCGGCAGCTCTATCTATGGTGACTCACTTTCAGCAGTTATAAATGTAAACACTTGAGAGCAAGTGCTTCATAACTGTCTCCCCTGTTTTGAAGAACTTTTTTTACCTCTTTCTCCCATAAACTCGAATGTTCAGACTGAAAGTACTGTTGGTGAAAATGGCAGTGTTTGCATTGTAAATATTTTAAGTACATTCTATAGAAGTATTTCTCTTGAGTGCTTTAATGATGCTAAATGTACATGCAGAGTATGTACACACAATGCATACCAAAATAAAACTCCCTAGTGTATGTAACTCTTGGAATTTTATTGCTTCCTGCATGTTACACTGCTGAAAAACTCTCGTGGTATGTTTTTAACTGATGCACTGATTTACAATGGAACTCTAAACCCCGCACAAACATCAGCAGACTGATTATTATGCTAGCAGCTAAGAAATAGTCATAAATATGCTTTTGTATTTCTGTAAATTTCTTGAATGCTATAGCCATGTTCTTTTAACTCAGACTAAGACTAAGCATCCTAGAGGTCTTTTGTTGTGCATTAATGAGACTGATGGATATGATGGAAACATTTCTGTTTGTTTCTCAGTTTTAAGAGCTTAATAAGATACCTTGCAGTATCAAAGTGCAGTATAATATTTTGCTGCATTCTGTTTGCAGTCAATATTTTTTGTAAACATTGTGCCCCATAGATGTTAGGGGATGCAAATGCTGCTTTGTTGTTTCCAAAATAGTTAAATGTGATAAGGCATGGTAATTTTGTAATGCAGATTGTCAGTGTTGCTTTCTCTGTAAATTGTTTTCCCAACTAGGCACGGCTTTAGGTTATGCTCTTGTTGTTACTGTGTTAGAGTATTAAGTTATTCTGTTTATCATTCATACCATTATGGTGTGTGAACTCTGGTAAAGAAGTTTGTAGTAGAGGATATGTGGTTGAAAATGGTACTTGATATATATATATATATATATATATGTGTATATATATATATATATATATATATGTATGTATATATATATATATATATATATATATATATATATATATTTATTTTTTTTTTTTTTTTTCAGCAGAGGCCCATGGAGAGAAATTCCTTTTCAGAACATGCTTTTCTGAGGCCAATGCTAATCTGGAAGGCCTCTGGATGACGAAGTTTGATTGCTCACACCTTACAGTCATCATCAATCATCAAATCCCCCAGTGATGTAGATAAACTTCGGGGGGGGGGGGTCTAAATCAGACAAATGATTGGTGCCAGAGTCATGACCTAAAACTAAGTGTGAAAAAATGCAGTATCATACCACTTGGGAAGCCAATGACTCCTGCAAATTGCAACATTAATAGCACACCCCTAAGAGTAGACTCAAAGGTGAGAGATCAAGGTACACACATGGATAACACCCAACTTTGACCGCCATGTTCCCACATTGGTGAGGAAGTTGTTCTGTGTGGCACAGCTTTTTCAAATGCCCCTGATTTTGCAGATTGTTTCTGTTTTCCATTGCTACCTGATTTTTGTCTACTAGTGGTTTAATTTTCATTCCAGCTTGACACTAATATACTTTTGCTAAACTACGCAGGGAAGTTATCTTATATTTTTTCTTATGTTGTAAAACTCACTATGTTTGGATCTGGTGAGGTCAGCAGATATGTATGCAGTCCTACGTTTGCAGATCTATATATGTAATCAATTTCGAGGAGGCACATACCTCTTTCAGAACAAGGAATATGTTATCTTTGTATACCCTGTTTTTTTTTTTTTTTTTTATATTTTAAAAGTGTGTTTTTCTTTTCTTGCTCAACTGATCAAATACCTTTTAGGAAGAGAAAATTGCTTTGCAGCTTGGACTTTATTCTTAAGTTTCAGGGCTGTTTTCAGTATTAATTTTAGTCTGCTAGAATATTCTTTACTGAGTGTTAAGCACATTTGTCCATGTTTTATTGTTGATCCTTCATCAATTCCTCAAATATTAATACACACCCTCCTGCTCAAGTTTCTTTACATCACATTCCTGTCTCAGACATGTTTTCTTGGTGCTGTAGCTTTCCTGCTTTAAATGTCACTTCTGTACATTTATCAAGACCAAATATTCTTATATGAGCTGAGAAAGTTTTGATCACTTGCAGTGGTGCTTCCAGTTCCTCAGCTGATAAACTATACAGTTTTAAATCAACCACAAAAAGATGATGAGAAGTCTTTACAATTTGCTGTTTTCTGGGAGCCAAATTACAACCATAACTTAGTCTGTTAAGTAGACTGCTTAATGGCTTAAGTTCAAGACAAAAGAACAGAAGTGACAGAGTTACCCTGGAATATCCCCCCTTTAAATTGTTATCCTGTGATAATAAATTGTCCTTTATCGTGGCTTAGCTGCAGAGTTGTTTGCCACTGTATCATGGTCTCTGTATTTAATTGATCAATGTAAGGTTATCTTATACATCTGTAAGCACTCCTTTGTCCATGAATGTGGGATGCTGTGAAATGCTTATTTGTAATCTATACATGCCAGACTTAGAGTCTACCCTTTTTTATAATTCTCTATGATGACTTTATGCATCAATAAGTAGTATTTTCTTTCCATATGACTTTCTTTTTTTTACCCCGTTGTTCTGTTGCCAGGATTGAGTTTTCTTCTAAATGACTATAAACTTTGTCCGCATCAATTCCATTATACAGTTTATACATCATCAAAAGCAAGTTATTGGTCTATAGTTTTTTTTAGGATAGCTTACAGGTTCTCTCCTATGGTTGAATATCATTTTTTGGTTGTTAACCAGGTTGGTGATTGTTCAAGATGTGCATATAAGTAGTTCTTAATCACAGCTAAATCTTAATGTAAAGAGGTCAGTACTTTTAGTCAGAAGCTAGGTACTGCATCTGAGCCAGGGGTTTTCCAAAATTTTGCTTCAGTTTCTCTTTATCCCATCTAATAACCTGTACCTTCAAACTTCTTACTGTTTCTTTCACTTCTTCTATCCATTCAACATATTTGTTATGTTCCACAGGGTCTTCATAGATATTTCTCCAAACTGTATTTATTTCTTCGTTTTTTTGGTGGTGTTTCTATTCCTTTTGATGATCTTCATGTTTCACTGTTGCAGTCATCACATTTAGGTTATCTCTGCCTGGATAGCCCTCAGTCAGCCAGAATACCAGAGACTTAATGTTCAGGCGTCGGTTGCTGTCGCCTGCAAACTGACATTCAGGTAGTCAGAGATATAAAGGGAGGCAGCCGACGCCATTTCATGTCTTTCTTGCCACAGAGCCTGAAGCAGAAGCATTTCACATGAGTGCCGGTCAGCCGTTTACCAATCCTCCTTTTCTAAATTGAAGTGAAGTCTTCGAAAGCTAAGTACCCTATTGGGGATCCTTTTTTCTTGCTCTAACTGATGTCAGAGAAAGTCAGTAATTGCCTTGCCTGTGGAAAACAGATTCCTCATCGTGATTTTCATTCTTAAAGTATAACTTACTTAGGCCTTGAGCACGACATCCCAAACTACCATTTCTGTACTTTGTTTAACCCGCACACTATCCATCACTGGGCTAAAATTCTAGCTAAGCATTTTCGTAAATCTCCAAAGTATCCCAGTATGGCGTCCGTTAGCCATCCAACAGCCAATCTTCCAAAAAAGCGTAAAGATAAAGACAGAGAGAGACTGCAAAGGACTAAAACTTCCTACGACACTACCACTAAATTGGGTGTCGGTTCTTCAGACGTTGGTAAGATGCTTTTGCAGTCCCTGATGCCCTCTCCTATTACTGTGCAGGCCTCTGTTGAGACCCTTGCAGAGTCCGCCATGCCGCACGTATCTACCTCCATTATCGATCCTGTGGTCGTCTCTACGTTGGATGGGTCCGGAGCCACTGAGCAGGCACCGGCTTCCGAGGAGGGCCTTTGTACTACCGAATCCAGATCTAAACTGACTACCGCTATCACTAAACCACCGGAATCCTTCCGAATTAAAAGCAAAACTTCGACTAGAAAACCTGTGCAAAAGCAGCTGACGAAATCTGCACCTGTACCACAGTCCCAAATGTTACGTATGGCAGAGGACCTCATTTACTTGATTAGGGGATCCCAGTCCTTGTCTGTTAAATATAAGAGACCAGTCCCCAGAACTTTTGCCAGATTCAAATTCAGAACAATCAGAATGAACTGTTGAGCCAGAAGACATGCAGACACTGTCTGCATATGAGGACTCAGATGCTGAGGATTCTATACCCTCAGTCTCCCCTCCAGAAGACTTTTCATTTAGAGAAACTCTCCATACTCTCAGGCAGCATTTTAAATGAGAAACTTAGGACTACCCTTGGTCTAAGAAGAGGCTTAGAGAATTTTTAGATTTACCTCAGCACAGACCTTTAGTCATTCCTCCTGTTTTAGAATTGGTGGATGATGTCTACCTTTAGACCAGTTTAACTCTAGAAGCCATCCCTCCTGCTCCCAGAAAACCTGACCGATACTACAGGGTCCCTGACTGTCACCGTTTCTTGTTCAGGAACTTGGCTGCTGATCCAGAAGTGATCACCCAAGGACCCAAAGGGGTAAAAGCTACAGCTGCAAAAAATCCTACACCCTCTGATAGAGAATCCAGGGTGCTGGATAGATGGGGGGGGGGGGGGGAGGTATACACGTCAGCTACCCTTGCCATTAGAGCTCTTAACTGTCAATTCCATATGCTAAAATATCAACAGCACATTTTGGAACTTTTAAAGAAAAAGATGGCTACCTTTCCTGCTATGTCCGAATGTAAAGACTTACAGGAATTAATGCATTCTGCCTGCCAGGTGACTAAGCATTCCCTGCACTGCGGTTCTGACGCATTAGAAGCCTCTTGCAGGGCAACTGCCACAGGTTCTGTTATTCGTAGACATGCATGGCTTAGTGAACAGCCCCTGCCTGACCATGTGAAATCTAAACTTTTGGATACACCCTTGCATAAAGACAACTTTTTTGGTGACAAAGTAGAGGAGGTGCTTACAAAGATGGAGGAAAAAGCAAAATCAATACAGACTGTCAAAGACTTCTTGCAAGTACAACCACCAAGGTTCATCAGACACTACCCATCTAAGCATTGGGCATTTCCTGCAACCTCCAAGCAAGGCCAATCTAGGTCTAAAAGCAGCAAAACAACCAGGCCCTTATCCCAGGATTCACAGAGAACAAAACAGTGGACATCTTCTACTCCAAAATCAGGGAGTAACAAGCAACCTCCCTTTGGTAAAAGCAATCAGTGACTCTCCCCAAAACCCAAACAAATCTGCCTCATGCACTCCACCCCTAGGAGGAAGGCTTTTAAACTTCTCTCACATCTGGGCCACCATTACAGATGACCAATGTGTCCTAAAAAATAGTCTCTCAAGGATACAAATTCTCCTTTCACACCCTACCTATTGCCAAAGAGTACCCTGACCTTCCCCTAAATCAAAGGACAGAGGCACACAAACTTATCTATGCCCTCCATTCCATGGGGGCTATAGAACCAGTGCCACCAGAACAGGTGGGCCTAGGTTTCTATTGAAGACTGTTTCTAGTCCCCAGAAAGGAAGGCACCTGGTGTCCCATTTTGGATTTGTCCACTCTCAACGCCTTCTTAAACATTCCAAAATTAAAGATGCTCACCCTTCACCAGCTCCTTCCCATGCTAACCAGGGATGCCTGGCTGGTGACTCTGCATCTAAAAGAGGCATACCTTCATATCCCTATCAGGCCCTCATGCAGAAAATACCTATGTTTCAGAGCAGGGACTCAGCACTTTCAGTTCTCTGCTCTGCCCTTTGGCTTATCTGCTGTGCCCAGAGTGTTCACAAAATTCCTTGCACCTACCATTGCATATTGCAGAAAAAGAAATATTCAGATTTACCCATACCTGGATGACTGCCTCATTCAGGCAGATACCCAGGACAAATTGCTGCAAGACCTATAATTTGTAATAAACCTGTTAACTTCCTTGGGCTACGCCATCAACAAAAAGAAGTCAAAACTAGTACCCTCAAAGAAGATAGTATTCCTGGGAGCAAGTCTATATACAACTTCCCAGATGGCATTTCTCACACCAGAAAAGCAAAGAACTCTTCCTACTTACTTCAGACAACTGGCTACCAGGCCCCAGCTCACTGCAAGGAAAATCCTGCAAGCCCTGCGGTACATGGCCTCTTGCATACTTCTCATTCTGTATGCCACACTGCATATGAGGAAACTACAATGCTACCTGAAGAGTCTTTGATGTCAACATTCACAGGATCTGGAGACAACCCACCCCTTGATGCCTTCCTTAACAGCAGAGTTCCTCTGGTGGGCCAATGCCTGTGCACTAAACAAGGGCCTGCCCTTTCTACCAGCAGCCGCCACCCAAAGCCTCACCATAGATGCGTCAGACTACACCAGGAGAGCTCATCTGGAGAACAAATGCGTGCAGGGGCAATGGAACAAGCAACAAATATTGATGCACATAAATTTAAGAGCGATACTGGCAGTACAGCAAGCCTTGAAGGCATTCAAACCCCTTCTTGCTCAAAGAACTCTTCTCATCAAGACCGAAAATACTACGGTGATGTGGTACATCAACAAACGGGGGGGGGGGCTCATTCCTATCCCCTGTGCAGGCAAGCCATGATCCTATGGTCCATGGCAGCTGCCATGAATTTACACTTGACAGCCCAGTACCTTCCAGGCTCTCAAAACAGACTGGCAGACCAGCTGAGCAGGCAGGCACTGGACCTTCACAAGTGGCAACTCAGCAGATCAACCTTTGCTCAGGTTATTCATAAATGGGGAACCCTAGAGATAGACCTCTTTGCGTCATCCACCAACCACCTTCTGAGCAGATTCTGCACAAGTGAATATCACCACAGGGCTTGGAGAGTGGATGCCCTGTCCTTCTCCTGGACACTCCTCTCAGCTTATGCATTCCCACCCCTACCTCTCCTCCCGAGAGTGCTACTAAAAATATGGGAAGAAAAGCCAAGGATCATTCTGATAGCACCAGACTGGCCCAGACAGCACTGGTACCCCCTCCTGCTCAGTCTGTCACAGTCCCCTCCTTGGCACCTCCAGAGGACCCAAGACCTGCTGTCCCAAGGAGAAGGGACCTTCCTGAACCCGGACTTACAAACCTTTAACTTGGCAGCTTGGCTCATTGCTTAAACCCTCAGCAATGTACAAGCCTTTGGTACTCATGTCCTGGCAATCCTCAGAGAGGCCAGATGGCCGAGCATTAGGAAATCCTACGCAGATAAATAGAACAGGTTCAGTATCTGGCTCCAGGCTAAGGGAATTTCTATGTCCCAGCTGACTCTCCCACTTATCCTGGACTACCTGTCAGACCTACTCAACAGAGGCCTCTCCTTCTCCTCCATAAAGATTCATGCCTCTGCCATATCTGCACATTGCAATTCAGAACAACCTGTTTTCTCTCACCCCCTGATTAAACAGTTTCTCAGGTGAGCTAACAACCTGAGGCCTCCCAAGAGAGCTCCCACCCCCGCATGGGATCTTAACTTCACCCTGGAGAAGCTTACACTACCTTCTTTTGAGACAGCAGCCTCAGCAGATTTAAAGTTTCTTTCTTGGAAAACTGCATTCCTCCTGACCATTACCACAGCCAGAAGGGTCACGGAACTTCAGGTTCTCATGGCAATCGAGCCATTCATTATATTTCATGTAGACAGGGTCACCCTCAGAACCAACCCCTCCTTTATGCCGAAGGTGGTTTTTAGTGTGGCCCTGAACCAGTCCATTCATTTACCCAACTTCTTTGCCAACCTGCAGAACAAAGATGAGAGGATTCTGCATTCCCTAGACGTTCACCGGCAACTAAGATTCTGTCTGGACAGGACTAAGCCTTTTAGAAGATCTGACCAGCTGCTAGTCAGCTTTGCCACAGGGGCACAGGGTAAACCAATTTCCAAGCAAACAATTTCCAAATGGATAACACACTGCATCCATTTCTGCTGTAAGCACCATGGTAAGCCTCCTCCTAAGGGGATCAGAGCTCATTCTACTAGAGCAGCCTCCACCTCAGCAGCCTTTCTCAGAGGAGTTCCTGTGAAGGATATTCCGCAGGCTGCCACTTGGACATCTGTGCACACCTTCACCAAACATTACCATCTGCCAGTGTTTTCTAAATCTAGGGCAGGGTTTGCCACTGCAGTCCTGCAGGGCATGATAGCCAATCCTTAGCACCTCAGGCTACCTCCACCCTTTTTTCCAGTAAGTTTTGGGAGTCCATCCAAATGTGATGCCTGCAACAGTGAAATGTGAAAAACATAGCAGAGTTGTGTACACTTACCATAAATGTAGATGTTTGAATGTACTCACTGTTGCAGTCCTGGTTTCCCACCCTCCGGCCCCCTGCATTTCTGTTATTCTCTTTGCTCCCTTATTCTCTTTTTCTAAGGCAGAGTCATTCTGGGTCTATGGGTTATTACTATAGTGAGGATCAGACCTCTGATCTTTGCCTCCTTTTGGGGGCTCCTGACACTTGGATCAAGAAAAACTGATGTAATGGCATCGGCTGCCACCCTTTGTACCCCTGACGTCAGTCTGCAAGTGACAGTAACCGACGCCCGAATATTAAGTCTCTGGTATTCTGGCTGACTGAGGGCTATCCAGGCCAGGGATAACCCAAATGTGATGACTGCAACAGTGAATACACTCTTACATCTACATATATGGTAAGTGTGTACAACTGTACTTTCTGCTTACCAATTCACTACCAAACCTTTCTGAGTCATCAGTGAATTGCTTAAGTTGTACTTTTCATAGGTTCATAGGTTCATACTAGGCTATCTGCCCTAGGGCATTTATAAGCCTAGCCAGAGTGTGTTTGGCTTTCGCCACCCATTTTAAAATAATTTTGCTATGCCCATTTTCGAGGTTAGTATACGGTGCCTCTGTCTAACAGTGACACAGAAGTGATACCCAGGGTAAACCTACGATCCCCCATCCACTCATCAAGGTTCCTCTTGAAGAGAGTCAATGAGGGACTCTGCCTAACCTGGACTGGGATTTTATTCCAGAGTGAAGGGAGCCTCTGGGTTATGAATCTGTCCCTCCAGAATGTCCTATTTATTTCAGTGCTGAGGTTCAAGTCTCTCGAGCGCGTAGCTCGATGGGATTTGGATTTTCTGAGGTGCAGCATGTCCATTAATTCCGGGTTGGACATGGCTTTATACGTCAGGCACAGATCGCCTCTGAGCAGGCAGTATGCCACTGAGTAGAGCTGGAGTTTCTTTAACCGGGCAGCATATGGCATCTGTTTGAGCCCTTTGATCCTCTTGGTGAGGTACTTTTGGGGTCTTTCCAATTTTTGCAGGTGCCTGGTAAGATACATCCCATTTTCCTTTATATTTATCTGCATTTCTTTTCATTTTTTCCACCTGTACTAATATCTTTAGTTTATTAGTTGCAATAGTGCCAGAGATGGCTTCCATTAATTTAGCAGAAAAGTCAAATGAAAAAAAAGGTTGAAAAGAGTACAAGAAGCTTTAAATGTCTATTCAGATGAGCTGATAAAACTGCAGGAATCAGATGGTGAAATGAAATAGACTGGCTGAATATGAAGCTTCTCAAGAACCATTTCAAAACACAGCAGAGTTAGAAGACAAAGCTCACAAATTAACTGAATATTTTTTGTTGTACCAGAGAAACTTGAAGGAATAGATTGCATTACTTTTTATGAACTTTTTTTCCACACAGAGCCGGAGCCAGCACTAGGTGACCTAGGCACTTAGCTAGGGCCCACTGGCTTGAGTGTCCCACAATGGGAGCTGTCAGAAAATTTACATTTCTTATTTAATAATGCATTCTGCATGTGTTACATTCCTTCTTTAAATACATAATCTGCATGCATCCTTAGAATGTTGAGTTTCAAGGGAAGAGAAGTTTAGTGTTACACATGTCACACCCGTTTCCAATTCTCGGCTCGCGTGCGGGGAGTGCCTTCTGTGTGGAGTCTGCATGTCTTCCCCGCGGTTGGGTGGCATTCGAAAGACATGCGTGAATGGGTGTGCCTTCATTGAAGGTCGGGCGTCGAGCTGGCACCTTGCAGTTCTTAAAAATCTACTGCCAATCATTAGCGGACCGGAGTTCCACTGTGGCGACCCCTAACTGGGAAAAGCCGAAAGACCAACAACAACTGATTTGTTTAGCAAATGGCCATCATCAGTGTTTGTACCATCAATTTCAAAGTGATGTTAGTAGCACAACAGTTAGCATACTTGCCTTTGGTGCAGAAGGCTGTGGGTTCCAATCTCGTCATGTAAATTGAGTGCTGTCATTGCAGTGCCCCCTTTAAGGGGGAATGGGATGCTGCAGTCCTGAGTCTGCCCTTCCTGCATGAGCTGTGTATTAACTATGAACCTTTTGCTGGTTTGGCAGCCATTTCCTATTGCAATATTACTTGTTTACTACTACTTAGTTCAAATGTAAAATGAGAAATTTAGTCTTCCAGGGCAGCAGGCACTGAATTTGTACACGAAACACTAAAATGTAAATTTGTTTGCCAGCAACAATCTCTTCGTATAGATCTCGTTATTGTGGAATTATTCAGATGACTTTTACTTCTGCAAAGATTATGTATATTGGCTGGTATTGGTGGATTGTAATGACAGAAGTCTGAGTTGCCTTTTGTGGTTGAAATTTTCTGTAAAGGGTAGTTTTTTCATTAGTGGTTTATATGTTTTATTTCATTGCTTACTAAAAAAATATTCAAGCATACAAATTCAAAACACATTCTAACGAGTGGTACTGTATTATATAAGGAGTATGATTTAATATAATCAAGATGGTGCATCAGGGAACACGCGCATGTATGCATTGTCCAAAAATGTATGGAAGGGGCCTATAGTTTGAAAATAGCCCAAAAGTAAATTTAATCCTTCACTGCCCATATGCATTTCCTTTGAATGTGTGTTTCAATGCCATTTCAATGAATGAGAGTTTCAGTGGCAGAGAAGCTTACTGTACATGCTAATTCTGTTTTCATTGTGAGACTATTTTGTTTTGGAAATGGCTGTCAGTGCTTGTGCTATAAAATTTGAAATAAAAATGTTAAATATCTCTAATCATTGTAGAAATAAAGAAGAAAATAGTATGCACACTGAGAGGTTTAATAGTGTTTATTTATTTTCTTTATTTCCAGTTTGATTACCGGGGAAGTCCACTGGGCCCAAATGTCCCGTTTTCAGTGGAGACCCGGGGAGAAAAGCTCCAAGATACATAATACAGTAAAGATACAAAAGTATAAAAGATACATTATATAGAACAGTTTACAAATATGTACATTCAATGTCACGAAATAATCACAAAATTCATTGTGGTTGATCTTAAGGGTTGTGCTATACAGACTCAATTGAGCAAACACTCGTGTAAGTGTAGAAACACTTTACATACTCTCGTTTAAAGTGAGATGTTTTTTACAATATTTACAAAGTTGGAATCGTGAGATAGGTAGCTATAGGAGTTGCAGAGAGCTTATTTCCACTCATTAAGAAAATAGCTATGGGAGTTGTAGAGAGCTTAGGACCATGGGAGAAAACATCCTGAGGCATATACTTAGAATTAGGTAGGGTGAAGGTAGGTACATTTCCATTTAGTGGACAGATGTTTGAAAAGCTGGGTTTTGAAGTTTTCTGAGTTTGATGTAGTTCTTAGAGTGGAAGGGAGAACTATATCTTGCCTAGTGAGAAAGAGAGGAGAAGTTGGCCAGCAGGACGTTTGGGTTTGTGGATAGAAATTCAGTTTTGATGTTCAGATCTGAGAGTTCTGTTAGGGATGTAAGGGGGAAGGATATTTGTTAGACATTTTGTTGGGTGAAATACAAGACTGTGTGGAGTGGTAAGTTGGAGGTAGTCTAGGTAGTTTGTGAGTTCTAGCCAATTCAGAGATTGAAGGGTGAGGCAATGATGGGTTAAATTTTTGGATTTGGTGGCAAATTTAGAGATTTTATTGTAGCAGTTTTCTGACTGTGGTGGTGGTGCAGCGTTAGCGTTGTCGCCTCACAGTAAGACGTTGCCCCGTTCGATTCTCAGAGCGTCTTCTGTGTGGCGACATGCGTGAATGGGCATTCCTTCGTTGAAGGTTGTGCGTCAGGCCTGGCAAGTCGGCACGTAAAAATCTACTGCCAATCATTAGCGGACCGGAGTTCCGCTGTGGCGATCCCTAACTGGGAAAAACCGAAAGACACAACAACAACAATTGTAGCAGTTTTCTAGTTTGGAGGTGATGGAGGAGCACAGGTTAGTTAGAAGAGGGGCTCCATATAATAATGAAGGAAGAAGGTAAGTAATGGCCCGAGTATGCCTAGTAGAGTTGGAGAGAAAGAGATTGTTCCTGTAAAGCATACCTAACTTTTGGTGGGTTTTCTTTATATTTTGTTGAATATGGATATCAAACTTGAGGTGTTCGTCAATAGTAATGCCAAGTAATTTAGCGGAAGGGACCACTTCTATAGGTGAGTTGGTTTGACTAAGGACTTTGAAAGCATTTTTGTCATAGGAGTAATCCTTTGTGGGAGGGAATAGTACATTTTTTGATTTATTTGCATTGAGAGAGAGGTGGTTTTGGTGCATCTAATTTTCAGTAGTTGAAAAAGCAGTTTGGGTTTTAGTCAGCAGTTCAGGGAGGTTTTGAGGCAGAGCAGACTAAGGTTGAATTATCTGCGTTTGAATGATTTTGGCATCAGGAATAACAGTGTGAAAGTTATTGATGAAGATGTTAAAAAGCATTGGCCCAAGAATGGATCCTTGTGGTACACCAGTTGGGGTAGGTAAGAAGGAAGAGGTGGAGTTCTTCCATTTAACTGCCTGCAATCTGTCTAATAGGTAACTAGAGAACCAGGATAAAGTGTTTGGTAAGAGATGGAGGTTTGAGAGATGATACAGAGGGTGTTTGTGGGAGACAGTATTGAAAGCTTTAGACAGATCGAGCAAAACAGTAGAAACTAAGTGTCCTGAATCTCGGGCTTGATTGACAGTTTCTGAAGAGTAGATTTTCACTAAACCTTCTACAAGGAAACAGTTCCAGTACTTATTATAAATGTCCACCCCTCCAGGCATATCTAAAGGTCAGTCCCCTGTGCTTTCTCCTATTAACCTTGTGAACTTGGGCATCCTGAGGCAATGTAGCAACTGCTGCATGTACACTGACAACCCTCTCCTCTTACCTCCCAGCACTCAGAATTGCGAGAGATGCACTTATATATCCAAATTGGAAGCCACACACTCTCCAGCAAAGACTCGAATAGCTAGTCAAGATGAGAAGATCAACACTTGCACCACACCATAGTCCTCCATAACACACACCAGCACTGCCTTCACATAAAAACACAAACCACTATACCCACCTTCATGGAGGCTCGCAATAAAAATCTACCCAAACAGCAGAGCCTTCCAAGGCAGAAACACACTTGACCATCACAACACAACACTAATCACCAGACACATAACTCTCCTAAACAGTGTGCCACTCAACCAAAGCCCCTAAGGCAAAACAGCATGCCTAACACACTAGTCACAGGTGACTCGATAGTGAGGCGCACTGATGTCCCACTCACTAGGTTGAATAAGGAGAAAGTCAGGTGCCAAGATCCACCACATAATGCATGTACTCAGGTCGCTCAACAACAGGTACAAATATGACTCTGCCATTGTACATGTGGGTGTGAATGACTTGAGACGTACCTCCCTGGACTCTATGAAAAGAGACATGGAGGAGTTCTCGGTATGACCTAGCCCTGAGCAGCATCTGACCATCACCAAGAATGATACCACAATACAAGCAGAAAATGATTGATTTCAACAATTGTCTAAGTTTCTGGTGTCATTCTAAGGGGATCCAGTATCTGTCTGCCTGGGATGACATGATTGACAGACCTCAATGCTTTGCCAGAGAAGGCCTGCATCTGTCACCCCTGGGCTTCTGGATACTGTCAAAGGCTCTTGCCACCCCTATAGTGTCTTTTTTAGTCGGTGTTCCAAAGACCAAATTACCACCATAACAGCTACAAAGAAATGCAATTTGAGAGTCTTGCTGCTCAGCGCTAGAAGTCTAAATCTCAAAATGCACTCACTCGAAGCACTCCTTAAAATGGAGAACATCGACATTTGTGCTGTAACAGAGACCTCGTTCAAGGCAGCAGAAAGAACCCCTGCACTACCAGGCTATAACTCATTCCACACCTTTCAGCCCCAGAACATGGACCGAAGCTCCAAAGGCAGTGGTGTTTCCATATTCATAAAGGAGGTGCACACCTCCAGAGTGGTAGCCCAATACAACGCATGTGAGATACTTCAGGTGCAGCTAACATTGGGTAAGACAGTGATTCAGGTCGTAGCCTGCTATAGATCCCCAACCATGTCCCAAGGCTCGCACTCCACGTTCCTAAGCACCCTGGAGAATATTGGGGTCCAACCTAACACTGTCATACTGGGTGATTTCAACTGCCCCTCCATTAACTGGGAAAACTGCTCATGTACCAGTACACTTGCCCAACATTTCCTGGAATTCATTAATTCCAATGCCCTGGACCAGCTCGTTCTTAACCCCACTAGAGATAGCAACATCCCTGACCTGGTCATTACTAACATGGGCGACTGTTGCTCTACACCAGTAGTCAACTCCTCCATGGTTAGATCCGACCACAAATTAATCACCTTGGAAATCCACATCACTCCAACACCCCCCCCCCCTCACTGCGAAGCTAACCACCATGAAAAACTTCTCCTAAGCTAACTTTGGGCTCCTAAAAAACAAGGGTGGCTAACTTCTTGGCACCAGTGCAAATGGAGAATAGTTACATGACCTCAGAATCATACACCAATGCACTGCACGAACACATAAACAAATGCATGGATCTCGCAATACCCAATAGAACCAAGACATTCTCCTCCAAAAAAAGGAAGCCAATCTGGTGGTCCCCTGCCACAAACAAACTCTACAACAGAAGGAGGAAAGTGATACAGAATAAGGTGAAGTCCCAAGACTGGAAAAACACCCTTAGCAGCCTCAATAAAAAGATGAGATCCCTCATCAAATCCTCTAAAGCTAGCTATGAAAACAAAATTGCAGTAGACAGTAAAGACAAACACAAGGCCTTCTATAGTTATGTAAAGAATCTCCACGGCAATACCCAGATGTGGTCTGAGGTACTGCACAATGGTACCTCCTACACAGAGCCTGGTACCTCCTATACAGAGCCAACAGGTATTGCCAATATACTGGCCAACAGATTCAGTGCCAACCTTACCCCTTCCCTCAAGGACCATTCACAATACCAGTAGATTGACAGGCACCCAGTATTACTGCTGCACAGGTTAAAACGGCACTGTCCAAGAATACAGCTTCTATGGGACCTGAGAATATCCCTGGCTGTGTTATACACAAACTACAGACTGAACTGCCACCTCACCTGTGTGCCCTGTTCAATCACAGCCTCACCTCAGGCTTTGTTCCTACTGAATGGCGCACTGCTTCAGTCATTCCTCTCCACAAAGGAAGAGCGACTACAGACCCTGGGAACTATCGCCCCATTAGCCTGATGAGCCTGATATGCAAAGCTATGGAACGCATCATCTTGGACCTAAAAAACAAGGATATAGGGAATTTCCAAACTCTGGAGCCTACGCAGTTTGGTTTGTGAAGGATAGATCATGCCTGCTCAACTTGGTTGACTTCTTTGAGTCAGTCACCAGAGCTGTGGATGAAGGCAAGGTGTTTCATACATCATACCTTGATCTGGCCAATGCCTTTGATACCATTCCCCACTCAGGAATCATAGAAAAATTCACTAAGCTAGGCATCAACCCCTATATCACTAGGTGGGTTGCAAACTGGCTCACAAATTTACTTTGACTTTTAGTGGAGAATGCTAAATAGTGTGTAGCAGCTTAGTAGTTACTATTTTTGTCTTCATAACCTTAATAACAATACACAACAGTCTAGTGTATGTTATAATAGCTTGGTATCAACTGCAGTTACCTTTTAGGGTTTTTTCTCTGCTATTCTTGCATTTTGTGTTGTTCATAGAATTGTACTGTTTCTTACAAGATATGTAGCTCCTCACCTGCATTCTCTAGCTCAGTTACTTGGTAATCTGAGTGATTTAAAACTTCAGTCCTAATATTTACCTCCTTTTCCTTTTTACTTCCAGTCCCCTCAGCAAAAGTTACATCATATCTTGGCCAACCTCCAGTCAGCCCAAGGTTGTCTTGTTGCCCTGCACTGTGAGACCCTGCGTCAGTGGAACACTAAAGTGCTTTCAGCTACACTAGTGTATGTTATAATTGTATTTAATCTGTCTTCCAGAATGAAGACCATTTCCCCTTTCACTGTACGCGTGCACACTACACACACACACACACACACCATTTCTCTCTTCCTATAGTACTCCTAGGTCAATTACTTAAAACTACTTTCTCTTGGAAAAAGTTTACCTATGTCCCTGCAGCCCATACTTCTTTTATTTTTCCCTGCAGAAGTGGTGGTTCTTTTCACCACTCTGTACTAGATTAGTAGCTTAACATTTGCAGTTATTAGGAAAATACTGCACCACACTGACCTGGAATTAACTTAGCTTGGTTTTCCTGTTTTCTTTTTAGCAGCTGGCTTAGTCCAGTTTTTCTGACTCTCAACCTTGCATTACTTTTTGTCTACCCCCCCTCCTCCACTTTGAACTTGCACACCTACCCTCCCACTCTTGTTTAATTACAGAGGTATCAACAAGCCTGATGTAGAAAGGCACCATCTATTGACTTGGCTTTTCTGCCTTGCTTCATAGGAATCCCCAGTAGTGTGCTCGCATGTAAGTAGCCCACTGTCCTCTAGGTGGCTCCATATTATTAGCTTTAGGGTCTCAAAATCCCTTTACCTACTCTTCATCCACTCCCCCCAACACAGTTCTTAGTCGACTCTTTATTATTGTTCTCTCAAACACTGTGGTCCCAGTATAACCATACAAATATTTCCTTATATCACTCTGCTGTAATCCCACTTCTATCTTTTTTTAAGCCTCTTACCTTCTTATATATCTCACCACACTTACCTTCAGACTTCAGCACTCAACTGATTGATTGTTCACCTCGAACTTCTTCTTTTGGCTCTACCCGCTCCGTTTGCCTTGCAGGCTCACTCCGCTCCCCTACCCTGCCCCCAATTCTCACCCACCCCAGTTGTCCTACACTTATTATCACCTTGCCACTCCCCCTCATCAGAATCAATCAGCATTAACCAATCATTCACAGGACCCAGCCCTATTACTCAAACTCTCTCCAGTCTCTCACTATATGCTAATTATAAACACCCCAACTCTATTTTAAACAAGCATTACTCAAATACCCCTACAATGCCTCCACATACTTTTAACAAATCTTCAAACTCTAATCCTATTTACTGCCTAATACCCCCACTTATAATTCTCTCTCTTCTCACAGCCTATGAATACCAACACCTCCCTGGCACCCACTACCCTAGAACCAAAACCAGTACTACTAATCAACCACATAATTCTAACCAACTACTACCCCACCTCTCATCAAACATTTATAATGCAAAAACTAGGGTCTATATTAGATCATCAAAATGGCAGAATTTCAAATGATCTAATATCGAACCCAATATCGCGAACGCTGAAAAGAGCGAAGCTGCACAAAACCAAATTCTTTCCTAGGGAAAGAATTCGGTTGGCCGTTGTTGTGGCTTCACTGTTTTCAGTGATGCGGAGGAAAGTTACGGGTTGGGTTAAGGTAAGTGTGTGATTGTGTGGACGTTCGGGTTAAGGCGTGGGTTGGGGCCCGGGTCAGGTAAGTGTGCGATTGTGACAGAATTTGGGGATAGGGGCGGGTTAGGGTGCAGGTGAGGTGAGTGTGAGATAGTGAGAATTTGGGGTTAGGGCACGGGTGAGGTGAGTGTGGGATAGTGACAGACCTTAGGGTTAGGGTCTGGGCTAAGGTAAGTGGATAGATAGTGTATGTGCAGTGTAGTGTAGGGATAGATGTAACTTTTAAATGTATGTGTGTGGATTGCTGCTTTTTAGTGTGTTTGTGGTGTGTGTGTGTGTGTGTGTGTGTGTGTGTGTGTGTGTGTGTGTGTGTGTGTGTGTGTTTTTCTCGGAACAGCGTATTTTTCCCTGGGAAAAAAAATCACTGTTTTGAGGTTTCGATATTGTTAGGGTTCGGGTTTTGCAGTTCGATGTTATGGCATTCGATAATGAGCCATTTCGATGATCTGATATAGACCCCAAAACCTCAGCACCCCATTCTTGCTACATATATTAATCCTAGAACTAAATACTACCACAAACTGTTATTAAAACTCCAGAAGCTTGCTATTAGATTACTACCTAACCTCATAGTGGATGGTGACATCCACCCTAACCCAGGCCCAACCCCACCGGTTGCCCCACAAATAACACCCATACTAGCCTACAAAATGCAAATAATGCCCCCGAATCACTTTTAGTGTTTCACCTAAACATTAGAAGTATAAACAAGAAAATTCACTACTTACATGCCCTCCTGGATGTCCACTCCCCTGATATACTATGCGTTACCGAGACCTGGCTCAAGCCTACTACCATTGATAATGAGATTATACCCCCAGGGTATAATATATTAAGACTTGATTGCATCTCTAAGAAAGGAGGGGGGGGTAGCCATCTTGTATAAATCCACTCTGGAAGTATCCAAAACTAGTACCCCAAATGCCTTCTTTACTAACATTTCAGAAATACTCATCACAAAGGTCCAACTCGACAAACACAAACCTTTAAACATTGCATGTATCTATATTCCCCCAGGTGACAACACAAATACCTTGGAGGATATTTTTCAATGGCTCTCCACTAACTGTCCCCAAGGAACTGTTATTCTCGGGGATGTTAATATCGACTGGAATACTTGCTCTTCAGACTTCCCCTCCACCCATATTAATTTGCATGGCTTCTCCCAGATGATATCTTCCCCAACCAGAATCAATAAGCCTAACAAAAAGGAAAATATCCTAGACTGGATATTAATAAACAACCTACCCCAGATATATAAAATCCCTACCTGAGGACTTTAGTGATCACTTCCTGACCTATATAATCAGAAAAAGAAATGACATCCCTCAACAATCGTTCTTTAAAACCATTAGAAGTTGTAAGAACTTTATTCAGACTAAAGTTCAGAATGAACTTAACACATGTGACTGGTCCAACCTATGGCTACTTCCACTAGATGAAGCAGTCTCATATTTTAACTCTACATTTCTTTCTATCTTGGATAACCATGCTCCCCTGCGCAGAACCAATAACAAAGTAGCACCATGGCTGTCCAATGATACAAGGCAAAAAAATATTAGCAGAAATAAAGCATGGACTCCTGGAGAACCACTAAATCCCCAAAAGACCACCTTATATATAAACAGCTGAGAAATGATACAAAGAATTCTATTATGCTAGACAAAAAGAATTATTACTGTAATCTGCAAGAAAAGCACCAAAATCAACCACAAAAATTCTGGTCAGGCATAAACAAACTTCTCCACCCAGGCCAGTCAACTACCCCTACCCCCTTATCTACCCTCCAACAACCTCCTAAAATTGTTGCTAACACCTTTAACACTTTCTTTACAGAAGCTGTGCAATCCCTAGCAAGTAAGCTATCTCCCTGTACCCCAAGTACCACCAACCCCACACCTGATAACAAGATCCCCTTTAAGCTTGATCCAGTACCAACATCTTTTATTAAGTCCCTACTTAAAAACTGAAACCCACCACCCTTGCAGCAGACCTACTATCTGCAGAATATCTCCAACAAGCTGCTAATGAAGTAGCATACCCCATATCAATTTTAATCAATAGAACTATCCACAAAGCCTATATCCCCCACATCTGGAAAATCTCCCACATTGTTCCTCTTCATAAAGGGGGGGGGGTTCCACTGAACTTTCAAATTATATGTCTATAGCCATTCTGTCTCCCTTGGCTAAAATAATGGAAAAATGTATCCACAAGCAATTTCTCGCCTATCTGAATCAAAACACTCTCCTAGCCCCCTCCAAGCACGGATTTCGACCTTGCCATAGTAAACCTCAGACCTTCTATCCTTCTCCCATACAATAAATCAGAACCATAATGACAACAAGCTCTCCCTCTTCCTTGACCTATCCAAGGCATTTGATATAGTAAATCACCAGCTACTCTTAAACGCATTAAAATCACTCTCCATAGATAACCTAGCAATTACCTGGTTTCATTCTTACCTAAGTGACAGACAACAAGCTGTACTATGGAAGAATAACCTATCATCCCTTTTACCAGTCACCCTTGGAGTCCCACAGGGATCTATATTAGGTCCCCTCCTATTCTCCATATTCATTAATGACCTGTACAAATTCATCCCTGATGCAACTTGTATTCAGTATGCAGATGACTCAACCCTAATCTGCTCTGCTGCCTCCCCCACAGATTTACAATCTTTGCCCCAAGTTACTTTCAACAAAGTAGAGAACTGGCTCACTGGTCGCAAGCTACTATTAAACCCAAATAAAACTAAACTAGAGGTAGGTTTTGGTGCTTTACTTTAGGTTAGAAGTAGGGTTTGGTTAGTGTATGTGATGTGGTTTATTTATTTTCTTTGGGTAGGTAGTATGTAGCGGGTGGTGGGGTTGGCTGACTATGACAGTTCAATATATTTTCTTTTCGCGGTTTAGTGTGTTCAGGATTTTTGCAGTTTGCAGTATAGGTGTAGACATTTAGGTATTTGGGAATAGGGTTTTTGCTTTGGTAATGTAAACCCAATACATTGTAGGTAATGTCAGCATGTTCTATGAGGTGATGTATTAGACGGGTGTTTCCATTCACATGGAAGAGCACCGGCAAGGTTCCAGGTGATCAAACATGCATGAAGCTCCAGTCAACAAAAGTATTGTTGGAAGGTACAATATGTGTCTTACAGGTAACACCCAGGTTCTGCAAATAAAAGACAGTAATGTTAGGCATGGTAGAAGAGGTTATTTTTCAGCTGTCTTTCATAAGCATTGCACTTCCATCTTCCTAATTTCTTAATGTTCTCCCACTAAATCCTTGTCCACTTTACATGAGAAGCTGCCGCTATACTAAATGAGTGTGGGGTATATGTTTGGAGTCCAAGCTTCATCACTCCACTGCTTACTTCAGTGCAGCCCTCACCTGAAGCTGGGTAAACAGGTTACCCTTCTCAAGGCAGAGAACTGCTCCTTCTTAAGTACCAGTCTATGATGAAACTGTGCGAGTGGGCTTCTGTGATGTAGGCACAGTGTTTGTTAATGTTTATAGGTTGGTACTGAGCTAACTGCCCTTGCGAGACATTTTAAGCCTAGCCAATTATCCATTGTGAGACTCAAACCCTGCACCTTGTGTTTGTAAGGCAAAACCTTAACCATTAGGCCACCACACTGTACTACATTCCATTCTGTGGCCCCTGAACCTGGAGTCAGCCACTGGTTGTTCACCTCTTGATCACTCATAGGTTGTGCCTGTTTATCCGTAGAATATTCTTAGTTTGACCAGCTAAATGCTCCACATAGGACTGCTAAACAACAGGCTATGAAAAGCAATCAGTTGTGTTACTGATGACATATATTTTGTAGTCTGTCCCATAAAGTTCACACTGCCTCCCCATGGCTTTGTGCAGCCAGCTGATAGCTTGCAAGGTGTAATGCTGCCTTCAACTTCTTTTAATCAGCCTCTAACAGTAGCAGGGTGTGTACCCCCCATTATTTTACTGTTATGAGCTATACAACTGGAGAACCTCGCATCTTCCTAGTGTCTCTATAGTGCTGTAGTACCCTTTTTAGGCCACCTAATTACCTGAACTGAGGGTGTTTATTATCTGTTATTCTCATACATCCACTGATACTGTGAATGAATTTGTGCCCACACTGGTACCGGTGCTGTTTCCTGTGCCACTTCTTGAATTGAGCCCACTGTGAAAACAACATGGTGTAAAATGTCCAATTATTCTTCACCTCACCCCTTTTGCTGATTGCTCCGTGCCTGAACTATATACGTATGTTGTCTGATTTTGAGTTGGGAGTACCTTGTTTGCCTTCTGTTTGTATAACCAACCCCAACTCTGTAATGGCACATTGATGTCTACGTGTAATTACTCTTGGCCACCTGTTGCTGAGCTGGCTTCCTCCTAAGTACCTTCCACCACCAAATTCTTAGGGATACTGCAACAGTTATCCTGAAAAAAATGAAGTGTAGTCTGGGGATGTGCCAACACTCAAGTAAGATCATCTCAAAAAATTTAGATGACTGAAGGCAAGAATACTCTTGTTATTTGACAGGTTCATAGGTGGTTACTAGGCTACTGACCCAAAGGTCTTTATAAGTCTAGCCGTGTGTACCCAATATAATACTAGAGAAACCCAATATAAAGGATCTAGCCTAAACTCAAGATCTTAGCAATGGCTGCCCATATCTAGGGGGTCATAGGTGAAATCCCCAACAAGGAATTTATGCTTTACCATCCAGTCATCCACGCTATACTTAAACACGGTTATAGCCCAGGGGCTCTGTATAATGTGAATTGGTAGCCTATTTCTGAGGAGTGGCAACCTCTGAGAGACATATCTGTCTCTCCAGCAGGTCCTATTTATGTCGCAGACCAGGTTAAGTTCCCTGGAGCAGGTGACCCTTGTCCCATTGGACTTGTGGGTGTGCAGCATTTTGATTGGATATGGATCTGAGATTGCTCTGTAGGCCAGGCACAAGTCTCCTCTACGTAGTCTGTACGCTACTGAGTACAATGACAGTGACTTCAATCTGTCAGTGTATGACATGTGCTGGAGACCCTGAATTTTCCTTGCTAGAAATCTCTGAGGTCTTTCAAGTTGCTGTAGGTGCCAAGTAAGGTACATACAAAGGGAGCACTGTACTCAATTATTGGCCTACTGAGGGTCGAGTACAGGGGAGTTATGACCTGTTTCACACTTGAGGCAATGCCTTTGCTAATGAGGTGAGCAGCATAGAATGCCTTCCTTACCACAGTAGACACATGGTGGTCAAAGTTTAGGCTACAGTCAACTTGCGGTCCCTGTTCTCTCACTACTGAGTTGTTAATGTAGGGTATTCTTATTTATATAGTAGTCTTCAAGGATATAATTTTTACCAAATGGGATGATGATAATGCATTTTTTAGCATTGAGTTTGAGTCCACAGCTTTGGCACCAATCATTCATTTGTGTAAATCCCTCTTTAAGTATATTGACATAATTTAGGGATTAAATGATTACACCCAGTTTGCAGTCATCAGCAAAGTTAGTCAGCCACAGCCAGTCTATTTTTGCCTGAACTTCTGAGAAGTATATTCCAAGCAATAGGGGTCTAGCACTGACCCCTGTGGAATCACACTGATGACACATTTGCTGGTTGAGGTAAAGTCCCCAACTTTGACTGAGTATGATCTGAAGGTGAGCCAGTTAGCAACCCACCTGACAACATAAGAGTTGATATTCAGATGGGAGATTTTATCAATGATGCCCTAATGTGTGACTGTGTCGAAGGCCTTTGCTAAGTCAAAGTAGGTTTTATGCACATATTTGCCTTTATTTATGGCTCTGGTGATATTTTTGAAGAAGTCTACCAGGTTTAACAGGCATGACCTGTCTTTGACAAAATCAAATTGTGAAATGAAGGGTTTGGAGATCACCTATGTTCTTATTGATAGGGTCCATGATGATTCGTTCAATGGCCTTACAGATAAGGTTGGTTAAGCTTATGGGTCTATAGTTTCTGTAGTTTGAGTCACAATTTTAATATTCTTGTCAAGTGGCATACAACAAATGGAAAAAAACTCTTACTTGTAAAACTAGCTATAAAGGGTCAGTGACGCGAATGCTGTTAGGAGCATACAACTACCTTCTGCATGCCAGCGTACGAGTGTGTGCATGTATAAATGTATATATCCACCAGCACACCACTCATATAGGTGTTGGGTACATCTGTATGCATAAGAAGACACACACAAATTCAGAGACAGATTTATGTGTGTGTGTGTGCGTGCGCGCGCGAGTAGTGGATCTATAACAACATAAAGATATACAGTGAGCTTTGGTCAGCTAAGACATGCATGCAATCAACTGAACGCATAAGTGAAGTTAAGTAAATTTTTATCTGCACTTTTTTTCAAATAATACACGATTTAAATTAGTTTGTGTTGCATTGAGCAATATCTAGCTGGAAGTTGTGACTCTGTTTTTTTCAGTTAAGGCTTGTTAAAAAACCTGCATAGCCAGTGATAAGTGGGGGTAGTTTACTTCATTGTTATTCAGGTTCTGTCTTATACAAGTGATACAGTGAATTATTTTCTGCTTAAACTGTGAGCTTTGGCCAGCTAAGACCTGCATGCAATCAACTGAACGCATAAGTGAAGTTAAGTAAATTTTTATCTGCACTTTTTTTCAAATAATACACTATTTAAATTAGTTTGTGTTGCATTGAGCAATATCTAACTGGAAGTTGTGACTCTGTTTTTTCAGTAGGTCCCCACTCACCCTCCATGTTTTTGTTTTGGTGTTAATCTTGGTGGCTTTGAAACTGCCCGCCCCTCTTGTAAATTTGCACTTGGATACTCCTCCTGGGCCCATCTCATTTGCTCACTCAAAAAAAAAAAAAAAATGTATCTGCTTTTACTGTATTTGTGTTTCTTCCTACTTTAGTTTGCTTTTGCGTCATCTTATAAGTACTCAATTGTATTTATTACTGCTTGGTGTAACTCATTCTAAGCCTTTTAGTTTAAGCACTTGGGCTTCAGACCAGTTGTTTTACATTAAGAAGGTTTGTGGTCTGCACTGTAGTGGCAGAACAGGTAGCTTACATCCTTCTAAGTTGGGAACTGCTGATTGAGGGCTCAGTGTCTGTTATTCTAAAAGTGTATTAATTCTGGTTTAAGCACTTGGGCTTCAGGCCAGTTATTTTGCATTAAGAGGGTTCGTGGTCTGCACTCTTGTGGGAGGAAAGGCTGGACTCTGCCCTTCTGAGCTGGGAATTTCTGGTTAAAGGTTTATAGTGCCTGCATATCTGAACTGCTTCTTACTGAAATTGGTACACCTTGTTTGCTGTAGCATAGACTAGATCCAGGCCTGCTGAATCTAGCTTTGTTTGTATAACTTGAGCACTAATCCAGGCATTCTTTAAAGTATTCAATTGTATTTATTACTGCTTGGTAGTAACTTGATTAAAGTGTAGCTATCATTCTAAGTCTTTTGAATTAAGCACTTGGGCTTCAGACCAGTTGTTTTACATTAGGAAGGTTTGTGGCCTGCACTGTGGTGGGCAGGACAGGTAGCTTACATCCTTCTAAGTTGGGAACTGCTGATTGAGGGCTCGGTGTCTGTTATTCTAAAAGCATATTAATCCTGGTTTAAGCACTTGGGATTCAGGCCAGTTATTTTACATTAAGAAGGTTCGTGGTCTGCACTCTTGTGGGAGGAGAGGCTGGACTGTGCCCTTCTGAGCTGGGAATTTCTGGTTAAAGGCTTATAGTGCCTGCATATTTGAACTGTTTCTTACTGAAATTGGTACACCTTGTTTGCTGTAGCATAGACTAAATCCAGGCCTGCTAAATCTAGCTTTGTTTGTATGCTTGTTGTTTGTTTGCTTGTTATTTCCCTGAAACTCTAATTCCACCTAAAACGCAGCTTTTCAGCGCTTCTGTGGATCCCTAGTGATATCTGCATTGCTTACTGTACTTATTTCCTTGTTTCACTTGAAAGAAAGTTACTGTTTGTCATTTTTGCATTTAAGTTACCTGTTACACATTGCATTTAAGTTACCTGGCACTTGCTTACTAAAGCAATTACGTAAGTCAGCACTAAAAAATTAAAAGCACTACACCCTCACAAACTCCCCTTGAGTACCTTGTTCCCCACTGGCCCTTTTTTTCAATTATAAAGGAATTCCCAATACTATTCTAGCATGTCCAAAGATAAGTTGTCAATCTCCTCTCTGGTCCATCTGGTGAATCTGGGAATCTTGAGGCAATGTTACAACTGCCTCATGTACACAGACAACCCTCTCCTCCTCCCAACAAATTCCAACACATGTGAGAGATGCAACCATATAGTCAAACTGGAGGCTAAGCTCTCTCAACTCAGTACTGGCATAACCAGTCAGGAGGAGAAGGAAACCACACTCACTACAATTCCAGTCTCACATAGACCTACCACGACAGCAAACCAAACACATAAACACACAAAAACATACTCGGAGGCTCTAAATAAAAATCTGCCTAAGCAGCAGAGACCTCCAAAGCAGACACCCAAGCAACTGCTACCCCAAAACAAAACACGTGCAACACATAGCTCACAAGGCCAGTGTGCCGAACAGTCACAGCCCTTAAGGCTAAACAACACATCTGATACACTTGTAATAAGTGACTCTATCGTCAGGCACACTGACGTCCCGCTCACCAGGCTGAACAAGGAGAAAGGTCACAGTGAGCTGCCTGTCTGGCACTAGGATCCGCCACATAACACAAGCACTCAGGTCACTCCAAGGCAAGTACAAATATGACTCCGTCATTATCCATGCTGGTGTGAATGACCTGAGACGTACCTCCCTGGAATACATGAAAAGAGACATAGAGGAGCTCTCTGAGCATGTAGCCCAGGCCGGTATGACCCTGACCTTGAATAGCATCTTACCCTCACCAAGAATGATGCCACAATATGAAGACAAGATGATCAATTTCAACAATTGGCTTAAGTATTGGTGTCATTTAAAGGGGATCCAATGCCTGTCAGCCTGGGATGACATGCTCGACAAGCCACGATGCTTCACTAGGGACGGCTTGCACCTGTCACCCCTGGGCTTTCGGATATTGGCAAAGGCTCTTGCTACCCCCATAGTGCCTTTTTTAGGCAAGGTTCAAAAGACCAACCCACCTCCATAGGTATCACAAGGGATAAGAAACTAAAAGTAATACTACTCAACGCCAGAAGTCTAAACCTCAAGATGCATGTACTCGAAACTCTCCTTAGCATGGAGAACATCTATATCTGTGCAGTAACAGAAACCTGGTTCAAGGCTCCCGAGAGCACCCCAGCACTACCAGGTTATACCTCATACCATGCTTTTCGGCCCCAAAACTTGGACCGAACCACAAAAGGAGGGGGATTATCAATATTCGTCAAAGATACCCACACCTCCAGGTTGGTGACACAGCACGAAGCATCAGAGAATATCCATGTGCAACTAACAGCGGGTAAAACTGCCTTCCAGTTTATAGCCTGCTACAAACCACCCTGCCAAACCCAGGAACCCCACTCGGCCTTCCTGAGAACACTGGAAAATATGAAGATCTCTCCAAACAATATTATATTGGGCGACTTCAACTACCCAAACATAGACTGGGAGCATTACTCTAGCTCCAGCACCCTAGCCCAAAGGTTCCTAGAATTTATAAACTCAAATGCTATGGAACAACTTGTTACCACTCCCACAAGAGGGGAAAACATACTGGACCTGATCATCACCAACATGGGGACTCTATGCTCCAGACCAGAAGTGTATCCCTCACTGGTAAGATCAGACCATAAACTAATCTCACTGGATATTCACATCCTGACCCCACCCCCTGCCCAGAAAACCACAGTGAAAAACTTCTCTAAAGCAAATTTCACACTCCTCAAAACCGAGGTGGAATCCTTCAAAGACCCCGGACCTGTGGAAAATACGGCCCAGACCGCAGAATCCTTTATAAACGCATTCTATGAACACCTTCAGGAATGCATGGATCATACAATCCCAAATAAAACCAAGACCCAATCCTCCAAAGGCAGACATCCTGTCTGGTGGACCCCAGCCATAAACAAAATTATACAGTAGGAGGAGGAAGCTACTACATGATAGAGCAAAATCCCAAAAAGGGAAGGCATCTCTGATCAGTATTAGCAAAAACCTACGGGCACTCATAAAATCCTCTAAGGCCAGCTTAGAGAGAAAAATTGCACATGACCCTAAGGATAATCACAAGGCTTTCTTTAGTTATGTTAGGAACCTGGGTGGGAATTCCCAGATATGTTCAGAATTAGTCCAAAATGACAAAAAATACACCGAACCCACAGACATTGCCAACATCCTAGCTGACAGGTTCAGCGCAAACTTCTCCCCCCCCCCCTTCCCCACCAAAAGGGCAAATATATATCCCAGAAGAGTGCTGCCCCCTGACATCATCAATGGAACCAGATGGTGTCCCGGGCTGCGTCCTACATGAACTCCAAGAAGAGCTAAACCCAAACATAAAACTACTGTTCAGTCTCAGCCTTACTACAGGATATGTACCCAAAGAGTGGCGTACAGCAACAGTGGTCCCTCTCCACAAAAGTGGTGCCTCAATGGATCCTGGAAACTATCGCCCCATAAGCCTGACTAGCTTGGTCTGCAAAGCTATGGAAAAGATCATCATAGATCTCATAAATAAAGATATTGGGGACCTACGGACACTGGATCCTACCCAGTTCGGCTTTGTTAAGGGCAGATCCTGCCTCTTAAACCTTGTTGATTTCTTTGAAACAGTCACCAAGGCCATTGACGAGGGGAAGGTGGTCCACACAGCCTACCTGGACCTCGCAAAAGCCTTCGATACAGTACCCCACTCGGGCATTATAGATAAGCTCACCGGCTTAAATATAAACCCCTATGTCACTAGATGGGTTGCAAACTGGCTCAAGGACAGTACCCACATGGTTAGAATTGCTGGAGCCATGTCAGACTCCAAACCAGTTACAAGTGGCGTCCCACAAGGCTCAGTCCTGGGACCTCTCTTGTTCGGTATTTATTTCTCATAGGTACAGGCCAACATGGAAGGACTGTGGCTGACCAAGTTCACAGATGACTGCAAACTGGGCGCCATAATCGACTCTCCAGATGACACAAGCATCTTCCAAAAGGGCCTCATAGAAACAGACAACTGGTGCCAGAGCCATGGCCTCAAGCTAAACGCCAAAAAGTGTATAGTCATCCCCTTTGGCAGAAACAAAGTGCCCACAAATTACCACATAGGTGGTAATCCATTAAATACGGAAGAAGTAAATAGCAATCTCTCATTTGACAACCACGTGGCCAAAGTGGTTAGAAAAACATTTTATATAGCCCACCTAATCATGAAGGGATTCACATCTTGATCAGGGGAGGTCATTGTGCCTCTTTACTCATCAGGCCCATAATTGAGTACAATGCCCCTTTTGGGATGTACCTTACTAGACACCTGCAGCAACTGGAAAGACCCCAAAAGTACCTCACCAAGAGGATCAAAGGGCTCAAACAGATGCCATATGCTGCCCGGTTAAAGAAACTCCAGCTCTACTCAGTGGCATACTGCCTGCTCAGAGGCGATCTGTGCCTGACGTATAAAGCCATGTCCAACCCAGAATTAATGGACATGCTGCACCTCAGAAAATCCAAATCCCATCGAGCTACGCGCTCGAGAGACTTGAACCTCAGCACTGAAATAAATAGGACATGCTGGAGGGACAGATTCATAACCCAGAGGCTCCCTTCCCTCTGGAATAAAATCCCAGTCCAGGTTAGGCAGAGTCCCTCATTGACTCTCTTCAAGAGGAATCTTGATGAGTGGATGGGAGATCGTAGGTTTATCCCGGGTATCATTTCTGTGTCACTGTTAGACAGAGGCACAGTATACTAACCTCAAAAAAGGGCATAGCAAAATTAATTTAAAATGGGTGGTGAAAGCCAAACACACTCTGGCTAGGCTTATAAATGCCCTAGGGCAGATAACCTAGTATGAACCTAATTACATTTTAAACAACCAAAGCAATGCATATGATAAACACATAATGACACATGACAAATGCATTTATTTACTTAAATTGTCTATTTTCCAACTTGATAAGAGGGTACGGGGTCTCATCCACACAGCGATCTGAGTCGCAAAAGAAGCAAGTTTGAGAAAAGTTATGAGAATTCCAATATTAACAGTGAAGTATACCACTAAAACTGTTAGGTGCACTGTATACAAAGTTTTAATAAAATACATGCATTATTACATATCCAGCATCTACAAATTTGGCAGACATTCAAGAATGCCTTGAATTGCAAACCAGTCAGTAAGACATAGCAAGGCTATGGTTCTACAACCACATGAATATAAACTTAGATTACATATTGCATGTATACTCATGCACACAGATAGGAAAATGTAGGGAAATATAGAGACTACATTTGCCTCAACTTTCAAATGGTAGCCAGTGCAACTCTTCTGCAGTCAGATATTTAGGAAAAGAATGAAAGATCCAAACATTTTACCGCAGTGCAGGGAAGAAAAATTAAACAAATTGAGTTGAATGGAATCAGTATTATACAGACACTGTGTGATTCCTGAAGGGTGTCAGATAATGGGAAAATAATACCGTAACAATATTCCATTTCAAAGATGACTGAATGATTCTTATGGAAATGTTATAAGATTTTATTCTTCTAGAATCTTAGGACATTTGCAACACAGTGGGTTTGTTTCCAAGATGCAAATGTTCAAAGCTGCAAATATTCAAAGCAATGCTGTCCTGTGAACTGTGGGGGAAACTATCTATAAATGTATGCCTGCATGAGTGCATGCACTAATAAGCAACACTATTTCTGAACACATGAAAAATAATTACCAGTGAAGGGGAAAAAAGCATGTAGCAACAAGCAAGTAACAAAAACAAACAAAAAATACCACTGCCAAGACTGGGATAATCATTCCACCAAGTTTTACAAAAACAAGCACATACTAAAGATAAATCACAAAAAGGATCCGAAAAGTGCTGGTGGAAACGCCAGATAAATGCCAAGAAGTACAAGCCACAGGACAAACTTTAATAGAGTAAAGCGCCTTTCGTCTGCGTGGTACGCAGACTTCTTCAGACCTAAAGATGTAATTTCAGTACTGCAAAGGCTGCAGATCAGAGTGTGACTAGGTCAACTAATCTAATAGCCTAAGGGTGGGGGAAGGGAAATACAAAAGAACAAACGGCAAACTCTTAGCAGTTCCTAATAATAACCATCCCACAGTGAAGTTTGTGACATCTGTCCTACAGTACGTTAACAAGCTTCTCTGAAAATGTGTGAATATGTGACTTACACTGCACTAAAAGATAAACAAAGTACTGTAGCAAGCAAATGAGTTTAGAAACAAAATAATGCCCATTTTTAAGTATTGCATTACTGCTGTGCTTTCTATAGCAGCAACAGCAGTAGTCCGGTCATTAAATGCCTGAAAGGTTACTTTTCTCAATGGCAAATGCACAAATTAAACTAATGAATGGCTCACAAGGAGAGCTGTTGTCAGTAGAACTGCAATTTGAGATGGAATTTGGTTAACACCTTTGAACATTCCTGCAGGCACTCTTCCCCCACCCCCCTCAGCCAAAGGTGAGCATGCTCAGAAAGGCAAACCTGAAATGTAAACAAAGGCTGAATCAAAACAAAAAATCCCTGGGATTGCCCCTTTAAGTTGTGATGCCGCAGAGGCCTCTGCTAGGTGTGCAGCTTCTGCTTCAGTTCTCCGCAAATACTCTTGGCTTCGCCTCCAACCACTTAGAGGATTTCAAGTCAAAAATCTTAGACACTTACATTACATTAGACCGTAACCTCTTGTTTGGCAAACAATCTGCAGAACTTTTTAAATCTTGCAGGAGAAGAGTAAGGAGCTTCAGGCATCATGCTTATCTCTCCCATTCCTAAATACTACAGGAATTATCTTGCAAAGACTTCCTTTGTCAGGAGAAACCCTTCCTCTGCTACCCCCGCCTCTACCAGGCATAGGAGAGGAACCAGGAGGCATACCTACTCCAGACCAGTTACCTCACAACCCAGTCCAAGACAGCCCTTTCAGGATGCAAGTGGATCCAGCAGTGCGTGACTGCCTTGCCCATCTACCTTTGTCAGCCTACCTCCCCTTTTGCAAAGTCAACTCCACCTCATACCTCACATACTACTAGACCTTCTGATATTAGGAACAATAGAACCTGCCCCCCCCCCCCCCCCCCACCAGGACAGGAAGGAAAAGGATTATACTCAAGAATTTCTGGTTCCCAAAACAGATGGCCCTTGTTGACCAATACTAGATTTATCCTTCCTAAACCAGTTCCTAAAAGTCCCATCATTCGGAATGCTATCCCTTCAAACTCTTCTCCCTTTAATACCAGCCTACCAGATTTAAAGGAAGCTTATCTCCATATTCCTATAAAACCCTCCAACAGGAAATTCTTACATTTTACTGTTCCCTGTTCTCATTTTCAGTTTACAGCCTTGCCCTTTGGTATGCCTACTGTACCCAGGGTATTTATAAAATGACTAGCCCCAGCCATTGCTTACTGCAGAACCAAAGGTGTCCAAATCTATCCTTACCTAGACGACATCCTCCTCCTAGCAGAAACAAAAGACATCCCCCAAAATCATCTCAGGTTCACCACTTCCCTACTACAAAACTTGGGTTCACCCTCAACCTACAGAAATCTTCCTTACTCCCACAGCAAGACAAAATCTTTCTGGGGTGCAGGATCAGAGCAGACCTGATGCCGGCTTTCCTCCCCCAGGACAAAGTCCTGTCATTCCCCAATTACTTCCAAAGCCTATTACTAGTTCCTCAGATTATCTGTAAGGCAATTCCAACTCCGGGGAGTTATAGCAGCCACCATCACTATGCTTCCCTTCACCAGAATGCACATGGGAAAGTTCCATTGGTGTCTGAAAAATGTGTGGTCACAACACCAATACTCCCTAGAGCAACAAATTATCCTTTTGCCCTGCCTCAAAACAGAACTAAGGTGGTGGATTCAACAAATACTTCAGAACCCGGGACTTACACTTCAAATCCCTTCCCAACCCAACTTATGCATACAGATGCATCAGACCTAGGGTAGTGGGGGCCACCTTGAAAGGTTTCGGGGTACAGGAGGCATGGAATCCTACCCTTCAAAAGAAGCACATCAATGTATGGGAAATGACTGCAGTTCTTCTGGCATTGAAGGCATTCCTTCCTATCCTCCAAACGGGCCCCTTCAGGTATTCATAGACACCACCACAGTAATGTGGTATGTCAACAAAAAAGGAGGAACCAGAGCGCTTACCTCCTATGCCGGATAACATTACAAATTTGGGACCTCTCCTCCAGGCACGCCTTAACCCTGCAGGCTTATTACATCCCTTCTCAGGACAACAAACAAGCGGATATTCTCAGCAGAACATCCTCTCTACAACACAAGTGGATGTTGAACAGGGAGACCTTTCTAGACATTGTCCACCAGTAGGGCACACCACAAGTGGATCTGTTTGCCTCCCCCCAGAACAGACAAACAAATTCTGCACCAAGGATCACTGTCCACTTGTCTGGAGGGTGGATGCCTTCAGCATTCCATGGAAGGGACTGATGTTCTTCGTGTTTCACTGTTGCAGTCATTACATTTGGGTAATCTGCTGGCAGGTTGCCCTCAGTCGGCCTGATTAACAAAGTCTTGGGTCCTGTGTCGTTTGCTGTCCCTTCTTCCATGACGTCAGGTTGTCAGGTGTATAAAACATGCAGCTGACACCATTACATCAGTCTTTCTCGCTGCACGGTGCCCGAAGCAGAAGCAGTTCACAAGTGCCGGTCGGCCGACACCTTAAATTTTTGCTTTCGAGTTTCAGAACTGAAGTCTTCAACTAAAAAGCTAAGTACCCTGATGGGGAAACTTTTTCTTGCTCCCTACCAATGTCAGTAAAAGTTAATAATTGCATTACTTGTGGGGAAGCAAATACCTCATAAGGATTTTCATTTGTACTGTGTTCCTTGCCTAGGCCCTGACCACAACGTACCTTGCTGTCGGTTTTGTGCTAAATTTAATCAACGCACTATTAAACATCGGTGCATTTTTGCTTCTAAATATTTTGGCTCACGCTTTAATTATCCAGAAATGTCGTCGGTTAGCAATCCGACTACCGGAATACCTAAAAAAATGCAAAGAAAAAGACAGAGACAGGCCATCGTGGTCCAAAACTGATGACAACGCTTCTCCTAAGCCAGTCGCCAGTACTCAGTGAGGTGCTTTCACAGCCCCTGATACCCGCTACTTCTGATTCGCAGGCCTCTACTGAGACCCATTTGGAGTCCGGTATGCCGCGAGATGCTTCAATTATGGAACCCGTGGATGTCTCTGCCTTAGATGGGTCCGTAGCCGCTGTGCAGGCACTGGCTTCTGAGGGTGTTTTCAGGCCTAATTGTATATTAGACAACTGATGCCATTTTCAAAACTAAGGCCAAAATCTAAACCTATGCCTAAAAAAGCCAACGCCTGGGTGACATGTGCAGGTCCCTATGCCTAAAAAACAAATGATCAAAATGGCTGAAGATTTAATTACTCTGGTCAGGGGTAGCCAACCCCCCTCCCTTCTAAGAGACCTAGGCAAGACTCTGATTATGAATCTTCTGAACAGGATTCTATTTCTTTTCTTCTGACTCTTCTAATGAACATGATTTGTCTATTCCTACTTATGAGGACTCTGATGCAGAAGATTCCATTCCTTCTGCTTCTCCCCTTGAGGATTTTTCTTTTGGGGAAACTTTACATACCTTAAGGGAACATTTCCACTAGGAAAGTCAGGATTTCTCTGAATCTAAAAAGAGACTAAGGGATTTTCTTCTTCTTCCTCAGCATAGGCCTTTGGCTATTCCTCCTGTTCTAAACATTGTTGATGATGTTTTTGCAGAATCTAGTATGGCTCCTGATTCTCTGCCTCCAGCTCCTTGTAAGCCAGACAGATACTACAGGGTTCCTGACTCCCACAAATTCCTTTTTAAAAATCCTATTGCAGATCCTGAAACCATTTCTCAGGGTCCCAAGGGCATTAAGGCTTCTACTGCTAAAAATCCTACCCCTTCTGATAGAGATTCCAGGGCGCTGGATAGATGGGGTAAGAAGGTTTACACTTCTGCAACCTTGGCAATCAGGGCTTTAAACTGTCAATTTCATATGCTTAAATATCAACAGCATATCATGGGACTGCTTAAACAGAAAATGATGTTAATTTCTGACTGTGTGGAAAATAAAGATTTACAGGATTTATTGCATTCAGCTGAACAAGTTGGAAAACATACCTTGCAATGTGGTTTTGATTTTTTGGAGGCCTCTTGCAGGGCTGCTGTAACTGGGTCTGTGCTAAGAAGGCATGCTTGGCTCAAAGAGCAAACTCGCCTGATCATGTTAAAGCAAAATTGTTGGATGCTCCTTTACAACAGGACCGTCTCTTTGGTAATAAGGCTGTAGAAGTTTTTAAAAAGATGGAAGATAAAGCTAAATCTATGGAAACTGTGAAAGATTTCTTACAAGTGTAACCTCCAAGATTTAGTAGACACTGGCCTACTAAGAACTGGTCCTTTCCAGTTCCTTCGAGAGCCACTCAAGTCAAACCCAGACATTCCAAAGGCTCCAGGTTTCAGTCACAAGGGACTTTTAGAACAAAACAATGGGGTGCCTCCTCCTCCAAATCTGGAAACAACAAGACACCTCCCTATGGTAAGCAGTCTCAATGACTTCCCTCTACACATACCAAGCAGTTACCTTTTAGCCGCACCTTTGGGGGGAAAACTGGCACTTCATGTAAGAAACTGGCAACGTATAACCCAGGACAAATGGGTTTTAAATGTAGTATCCCAGGGATACAGATTTCATTTGCACATGTTGCTAATCCCAAACGGATGGCCAGACCTGCCCCCAAATCAGTGGCCAGAGGCCCAGAAACAAGTACTGTCCCTCATGAACATGGGGGCTATTCAACCAGTACCAGAAGAGGAAAAGGGGCAAGGTTTCTATTCAAGACTTTTCCTGGTACCCAGAAAAGACAAATCATGGCGTCCAATTCTGGACTTATCTACTGTAAACACATTTCTGGACATTCCAAAATTCAAGATGCTGACTCTTCAACAGTTACTTCCTATGCTAGGCAAAGTTGCCTGGTTGGTAACTCTAGACTTAAAAGAGGCTTACGTGCATATCCCAATCAGGGAATCTTGCAGAAGATACCTCCAATTCAAAGCAGGCTACTTGCATTGCCAGTTCTCTGCACTGCCCTTTGGCTTATCTACTGAGCCCAGGGTCTTCACAAAGTGCCTGTCTCCAGTAATTGCATTTTGCAGGCAAAGAAATATTCAAATATATCCATACCTGAACGATTGTCTAATTCAGGCAGAAAGCAGGGACATTCTTCTAAAACATCTGGCATTTGTAAAAAGGGTTCTAACGTGTCTAGGGTACACTATAAACGAAAAGTCGTCACAACTGGTACCCTCTCAAAAAATTACATTCCTGGGTGCAAGCTTGAATACAACTGCCCACATGGCTTACCTTACGCCAGAAAAGCAAATTCATTTGGTAACTTACTTCAAACAGGTGGCCACAAAAACCCTGCTATCTGCAAGACAAATTCTGCAAGCCTTGGGGTTCGTGGCCTCCTGCATTCTTCTAATTCCATATGCAAGACTGCATATGAGGAAACTTCAGTGGTACTTAAAAAGTTTATGGAGTCAACATTGTCACAGCCTGGAAACAATGATTCCTATCATACCTTGCCTGCAACTAGAGTTCCTATGGTGGGCAAAGGCCTGCCACCAAAACAAGGGACTGCCATTCACTCCACCCCTTGCAGCACAAACCCTAACTGCAGACGCATCAGACTATGCTTGGGGGGGGGGGGGCTCATCTGGCAGGGAAGTGCATTCAAGAGAAATGGAGCCCAAATCAAATGCACCTTCATATCAATCAAAAAGAAATGCTAGCTGTGCAGAATGCACTGACAGCCTTCAAGGACTACCTTCTTCCAGGACAGTTAATGATAAAGACAGACAACCCCACAGTTATGTGGTACATAAACAAGCAGGGGGGTACACACTCCTACCTACTTTGCAGATTAGCCATGGCATTGTGGAACATGGCCTTGACCTATCAAATACAACTATAAGCTCAATTCCTGCCAGGAAAGCTGAATACTCTGGGAAACGAACCAAGAAGAAATCTCATGGACCCAAACGAATGGAAACTGGAACCACGGATTTTCAACAGGTTGACACGCAATTGGGGGAGTCCAGACATAGATCTTTTTGCCTCACCCCAGAACTATCAGTTGGACAAATTCTGCACAAGAACTCATCACAAAAAAGCCTGGAAAGTGGATGCTGTATCCTTCAGCTGGAAAAACCTATCAGTCTATGCCTTTCCCCCTTTGCCTCTGCTCTCCAACGTTCTACTAAAAGTCAAACAGGACAAACCAAAAATGATTTTGATTGCTCCAGACTGGCCTCGCAACACTGGTACCCACTCCTGCGCAATGTGTCACACCTTCCACCGTGGCACCTGCCTCAGACATCTTACTTACTGTCTCAGCAGAACAACCAAGTTCTGCACACTCAGCTCCAAACTTTGAATCTTGCAGCATGGCTAATCTCCTAAATTCACCCTTAGCATCCCTCAGCAAACCTGTGATGGATGTCATTTTGGAGGCAAGAAGGCCTAGTACTAGAAAATCTTATGCAGACAAATGGAAAAGATTCTGTGCCTGGAATTAATCACAAGGGATAAGCACAGCAGTACCCAATATTCCTCAGATTTTACAATACTTAAATGAGATGCTTCACAAGGGCCTGTTTTTTTCTTCCAAAAAAATCCATGCCTCAGCCATTTCAGCTCATTACAACACAGAACCTCACCTCTTCTTTCAACGTCTGCAAAAGCAGTATCTCAGAGGGGCCAAAAACTTAAGACCACCCAGGAGAGCTCCAACCCCTGCCTGGGACCTCAATTTTGTGTTGGAAAAACTCACTCTCCCTCCTTTCGAGCCAGCTGCTACTGCAGACTTAAAATTTCTCTCCTGGAAAACAGCTTTCCTTTTAGCAGTCACTTCAGCTAGAAGGATTCCCGAATTACAGGCTCTTGTGGCAATGGAGCCTTTCATCATTTTTTCATGCGGACAGGGTGTCTCTCAGGATCAATCCATCCTTCATGCCTACGGTAGTATCCAATGTGGCTCTTAATCAGACCATTCATTTGCCAACTTTATTTCCCAATCCACAGAGCAAGGGGGAGTGGATTCTGCATTCATTGGATGTACACAGACAACTTAGATTTTACTTAAGACAAAATCTCAAAGAAAATCTGAACAACTACTGGTGGCATTTGCTGCAGGAGCAGAGGGAAAGGCTATTTCAAAGCAGACTATTTCCAACTGGATAAGCCATTGTATTTGTTTCTGCTATATGCACCATGGTAAAACTGTCCCCCAGGGGATCAGATCTCATTCCACCAGGGCTGCATCTACTTCTACAGCCTTTCTCAGAGGTGTTCCTACCAGAGACATTCTAGAAGCTGCTACCTGGAGCTCAGTTCATACATTCAAACATTACCATTTACCCTTCTTCTCTAAATCTAGAGCTGACTTTGCCACTGCTGTCCTGCAGGGCCTTATAGCTGGTCCTAATGCTGTATAATTTCCTCCACCCTACCATAGCTTTGGGAATCTACCCAAATGTAATGACTGCAACAGTGAAACACGAAGATCATAGTACAGTTGTGTACACTTACCATAAATGTAGATGTTAGAGTTCATTCACTGTTGCAGTCCTGGTTACCCTCCCTCCAGCCCCCTATTTTTCTCTGCCTATACCTATACTTTCTTTCACTATGCTTATAAGCCCTTTTGGTGTATTTTCTTTTGGGACTGGAGGTATATTTTTTGTGTTTTTAATTTTATTTGCTTCTCATTTGGGGGGCACCTGACATCTGGGGCAAGAAAAACTGATGTAATGGCGTCGGCTGCATGTTTTATACCCCTGACAACCTGACGTCATGGAAGAAGGGACAGCAACCGACGCAGGACCCAAGACTTTGTTAATCAGGTCGACTGAGGGCAGCCTGCCAGCAGATTACCCAAATGTAATGACTGCAACAGTGAATACACTTGAACATCTACATTTATGGTAAGTGTGCACAACTGTACTTTTCTATATGCTTTTCCACTCTTCCCACTAATCCAAAAGGTCCTGCTGAAAATCAGGGAGGATAAACCAGAAGTCTTGCTGGTGACTCCCGACTGGCCAAGGCAGCACTGGTTCCCCCTACCTCTCTCATTAGCCTAGGGCAATCACCACAAGCTACCCCACAAGGTGGACCCACTCGCACAACAAAAGGGAACTCTAATTCACCCTCACCAACAGATGTTAGGCCTAACACTCTGGGTCATAAACTTCTAATCCCTTTCAGACACCACTGCTCAGAGGACATGCTTACAGTCCTGAGGGAGGCCAGGAAACCTGCTACTTGAAAATCATACTTATCAAAGTCATAGAGATTCCCCAAATGGTGTCTACATAAGGACAGGCAGACCCATCCCTAGTCCTTGCCTATGTGTGTGAAGTCATTAAGGCTGGCCTTTCCTACTCTTTAGTAAAAGTCCACCTTTCAGCCATTTCAGCTTGTCTACCTCTAGATCCCCCTTTACCATCCAGGCTGGATGTAAAACTTTTCCTGAGAGGGGTCTTACACATTAGACCGGCAAGAAAACCCATCCCACCCCCCTGGGACCTAAACTTTTGTTCTGGAAAAAACTAACACTGGCCCCATTTGAGCCAGCTAGCACTGCTACGCTCCAAATGTGTGCATGGAAGACTGTACTGCTGGTGGCCATTACCTCCGCTAGAGTATCAGAGTTACAGGTTGTCATGGCCTGCCCCCCACACTGCTGTCCAGAAGGATAGGGTGATCCTGTGTACTAACCCTTCCTTCATACCTTAAGTGGTCAATGAACTGTCCTTAAACCAATCCATTCACCTGCCTGTCTTCATTCCCTCTCCAACCAATGATAGTGAGATGATTCTCCATTCCCTGGATGTGCACAGACAACTTAGATTCTACCTAGACAAAACTAAGTCCTTCAGAAAATCTAGCCAACTATTTGTATCCTTCCACCCCAGGGCACTGGGCAAGGCAGTCTCCAAACTATTTCACGTTGGATCAGAAAATCCATTTCCTTCTGCTACTCACACCATGGCAAGCACTTACCCCAGGGGGTAAGAGCTCACTCTACCAGAGGCATGGCTGCTTCCAAAGCCTTCCTCAATGGCTGGACACAGCCTCCATCCTGGAAGCAGCCACCTGGTCCACAATTCATACCTTCACCAAACACTACAAATTGGACCATGTCTCCAGAGCCAGGGCAGGGTTTGCTAGAGCAGTCCTGCAGAGTTTTCTGGAATCTTCTACATCTACCTCCACCCTTCGATCTAATTAAGCTGTGGTACTCTCCCACACTAAGAATACTGCAACATAGGAATAGAAGGACATAGCATAGTTGTGTAAAATCTTACTATAACTATAGATGTCCTTCTCTTCCATGTTGCAGTATTCCTTCCCTCCCTCCAAACCCCCTGTATTTAGTTTTGACTATGAACATATTTCTTGGGCACTATAAACCTCTACCCTAGATCAAGAGTGAACTAGCCAGTATATGACACTTTGCACTTCTGGCTGACATCACTTGTTACTCTCTTTAGGACTGTCCAACTAGGCTTTCAACTTCTGAGGTCTGTGCGTGCAGATGTCACATTTAAGGTCCCTGGTTTATGGCTCTATGTGTGATGTTCCAAGCACCTACAGCAGCCAGGCTTAAGCTTTTGTATATGAGCCGACATTCGGGTCAACTGAGGCAGGGAATCCCACAGTAAGAATACTGCAACATGGAAGAGAAGGACATCTGTGGTTATGGTAAGATTTTATGCAACTATTCTTTGTAGTCTGGTATCAAGAACAATGCCTGCCTGTAGCTTGTACTGCACAAATATTTATCTATTAATTAAATAATTTATTTTTATTTTTAACATTTGTTAACTGGGAAAGTCCGACTTGGAACAAAGCCAATTTTCAGCAGAGGCCTGGGGAGAAACACTCCAGACATGTCTTTGTAAGAGGTAGTGTACTACTCACAATGGACCACTTTCTGCAGAACTCTGGTGAATACTTCACACTAGTGCAGACAGCAAATTTTGAATGTAAACAGTGCATCATGATAATGCAGTTAGCCTTTCTTTATTTGTATCCATAATTTGGCTCTGTACAGTATGTACAAACATAGGTTAATGTCCAGTTAGTGCAAATCTGGAAGAGTAGACATGGAGTTAGTGAATTCATAGGTGTTAAAGAGGAAAAGGAGTGGTTATTGAGAAGCTGAAAGGAATGGTAAGAGAGCACATGTGATGTGACTCGCTTGAAAGCAGTTGCACTGAACTTGTTTGTGAAGATGTGCTTTAAACTGGAGACTAAAATTGGTATAGGTTTACATATATTTTAGCACTAGCAGTGTTTACTTAGGGGAGACTTTAATAAAAATTTGAAAATAGTATAAAATAGCATAAAATAGTATATTAAGGTATGATGCTTTGGATGTTAAAATACTTGTAGATAATTATAAAACAAGGCCAAAAGTACTAAACTTTAATTGGTCAGTACTTACATCAAACCAGATCCTTGTAGCAGAACAAACGTGCAAATGGAACTATTCCATTCACCATAAAATTTCATCAAAACACCTGTCACTTAGCAGTCATCCTGATTATTCCACATATCCATGCTGCTGAAACCTAAACTAATGCACTAGCAAGTAAAAGTTACAGTTCATCATCAAATCTATAGTAAGTGACTCTAACGTGCAAGATAATTGCCACTACCATGCCTGCTGCATCTTCTTACCCCATTTTTATCTCCAGTTATCCATCCCAAAGATGATATAGATCATCATGTTTTTACCTTGGCAAAAGCGCTTAGTTGTTCTTGTTTGAGCAATAAACTTATTGTGGCCGGTCTACTCTTAGTATGCCGTAACCTGTAGGGAGTATTTGCTCACTGGTAATGTGAGGTTTTAGCCAGGTTTCTGTCAGGATGAGTATATCTGAGGAGTATAAGTCTATAAAGTTAGCTATAACAAAGTATTGTCTGATGTTGAGAAGTTTGTCAAAAAGAATATAGAAATTAAACAGCGTAAATTGTCTTGCGATACTTATGATTATTTAAACAGCTTGGCTTACCCTACTTGTCAGTTCACTGAAGGCAGGGGTAACAGAATAGGAGGGGAAGTTAAAGGAGGAAATTTAAAGGAAGAAACTCTGCCTGATGATTTAAACGAGGGGGGTGAACAGCAAGGGACTGAGTTTTTTTTTTAGAAGAAGAAACGTTCAGACGATCGAAACGCCTGAGAAATCAGTTGGGTCCCAAACAGCAGAACCGATCAGGGGTTTGGAACCAAGGGGGGAGACAACAGCAAATGAGAACTTGGAAGAACAAACAAACGAGGAAGTGGGATTAACGGTAGGCAATGAGGTGTTGGGTGATTTGTTTGGGTCAACCTGGGTCTTAATGAAGACTTGGACATTAACCAAGACTTGGTTTGTGAGGTAATTGAAAAAGATGGATTTACCATCTACAATTACTCTGAGTTAAGTATAACTGATGAATATTTCAGCCTTTTAAAGAAAGACATGTCTTTTGTTCCAGGTGCTAATTCTGATGTGGCAAAGACCCTTTTAAATTTGAGGTTATTTACTAGACAGCTGAATCTCAAAATGTATTTTCGTGACGGGGTTGGGGGTCAGGTAGGACAAGCACTCAGTCGTAAGAGTGTGTTTATTTCCCCGGTTAATCCTGAAATATGTCTATTTGTAAAATATTGTGAAAAAGAAATTAGACAGTTGGCAAAACAGAGAAACAAGTTTTGTTATAATTTATTCAAAGAAGAGAATCAAATATTACACGGACTTGCGGGGGATAGGAATTTGAGAACTATGACCACTGACAAGGGTGGAGGGGCTGTTATGAGATATATAGATTATATTACCCAAATTGAACAAATTTTGAACGATGAATCCACTTACCAGAGGGTATCTAGAAATGAGGCGAAAAGGGCCTATGTTTGGAATGACATCATTCTGGATGAGGAAGTACTCCAAGGTAGAATTGGGGTGAAAGGCAAAGAATTCCTCTCAGTCCCGCAACCAGTTATACCGAACATCTTTGGGATACCAAAGACAAACAAATCTATCACTATTCCCCCTTTCACACCTATAGTGGCTGCTAAAGGGTCTAAGACCGAACCCCTAGCTGCCTAGATAGATAATAAGGTGGGTAGATTTATTGAGGGGGTGCAGTATATCATGAGGGACTCCTGGCATTGCCTACAACAAATGTCTAAATTTCGAAATATTGATGTGTCCATTTAGCTTTTTGACAATTGATGTAATTAATTTGTTTTCGGTTATCCCACATAATACAGGTCTGGATATGTTCAGAAACAGTATTCTAGATCTTTCCGATATGGATGTAGGAACAGTTGAGGTTGTGGTAGAATTTATGGATTTGGTATTAAAGAACAATTTTCTCATGTTTGAAGGAGAATTGTTTCATCAGGTTGCTGGAGTGGCGATGGGAGCCAAATTCTCCCCCATCTTTGCCAACCTGGTTTTATATGAGTGGGAAAAAGAGTGTACATTAATTTGCAGTATTGTAACCAAATTCTATCCTACTATAGGTTTCTGGATGACATTCTTATTTTGTGGAAGGGGGATAAGAAGGAAGCATGTAATTTTGTTGAATACCTTAATGGTACAGCAGACTTCCTGAAATTCACCTACAAATGGGATACAAAATGTATTATTTGGACATCAGATTATCTCTGGAAGATGGGAGTTTTGGAAAGTGCAATTTATAGGAAAGAATCCTATTCTAACACCTTATTGCACTTTACTAGTAATCACCCAACGTTTCAGAAGCATAGTGTCATTAAAGGTCAGATGGTCAGGGTGTCAGGGTTGACTAGCGCACATGAGGTTTTCAGGAATGAAATGTATAATGTGATAGGGTTGTTTTTGGATAGGGGTTACCCCCCTTAAATTATTGACCAATATAAAATAGGAAGTGGTAAATAAAAGAGAAAGAAGATTTGCACCAATTTTATAATTGGGGGATGATTTTCAGGTTAGAAAAAGGGAAAGTGTTAAATCCAACATTATGGTCCTGGAGTATGGGGAATGGACTCCAGAAATAACTGGAATTGTAAATACAAGTTGGAATTTATTCTTGGAACCCAAAACTAACTCCCTGGTAGGTGTGAAACCCCAAATAGTTCACAGTGGGGGAAAAACGTAAAAAACATCTTGGAGAGACAAATTGATCAAGATCAATATAATTCCCACGTGAACAAATGTGGATGTTGCAGAAATTGCAAATATATCAACAACGGGCCATATGTTATCATTAGTGGTTATGGTGTTTCTGTGAAGTGTCCAGGGAGGTGTAACTGTAACACCAGGAGGTTAGTATATATGGCAACTTGTCTTTCTTGCCCGGGTTTTTATATAGGGAAGACTTCCCGGCTATTAAGGGACAGGATTAGTGAACATGTGAGGGCGATAAAGAACAAAGACCCCCACAATGCCCTTTATATTCATTCTGGGAGGTGTGTAAATTTTAATAAATTTATATTTTTCATCATTAATAGAGTGGTGGAAATTTTGCGTGGGGGTGACTGGGAATCAGTGTTGGAATCTCGTGAGTCTGTATGGCAATTGCGGACTAATGCTACAATCCCTTTAGGCTTAAACAGGTGGGAGGGTGGCATAATGTTTAAGATGTTACCTTACAAACACAAGGGTCAGGGTTTGATTCTCACATGGGATAATTGGCTAGGCTTAAAAAAATGGCTCACGAGGGCATTTAGCCTAGTACTAATCTATGAACCTAAACGATTTTATTTCTGTAAAGCCATTTTTGAAAATTAAACCTAACAATGTGTCTTAAAAGGTTCATTTTTAATAAAAATGTGGGGGGTGTATATTATATATAAAATTACAATATTTTATTGGATATTGTACATAATGTGTGTGTGTATATATATATATATATATATATATATATATATATATATATATATATATATATATATAATTTAAAAATACACCAAAACAAGGGAGTGGGTTATCAAGCTAACCAAGTGAATGGACATTTAAAAGTACCTTATGAAAGACTTTTTGATATGTTGTTTTTTTAATATATTGTATATCAATTGTTTTTAAGTTTAAAAAAATGGGTTAGTGTGTGTTTAAATGTTGATGACTGTTGATACCAGTTTGTTATTGGTTGATGGGTTTCTTATAACAGTATTTAAAGTGCAGTGGTTATTTGAAGGAACAACTCTGAGGAAGCCTATGGTTTTTACCATGGCGAAAGCGCTTTGTTCTTGTTTGAGCAATAAACTTATTGTGACTCGTTACGGTTTCTGTATTTTTTGTTTCATAGTACTGAACTAATTTGGGAAGAAAATGTATACATATACCACTCTGGCCTTTAGATCCATTAGCTGTCAGACACACATGACCAAGTTTCTAGTTGTTTTTCTTGACCAGACAACAACTGTTTTTTTTTAGTGGTCTGAATGCAGAATTAGATCTCAAGCAGTCAGATGGCTAAGTCTGCAAAGTAGGATTATTATGCAGTTGATCCAAAGAAATGTTTTTGGCTGAGGCTACAGACCTTACCTAAAGGATGTCAAAGTGCAGATTTAATACATCCCTGGATCCGTTGTTTGAGAACCAAATTCAAAAACAAAATAAAAAAAAAATAGAGGATTAAAGAGAGAAGACAGTGAAGTCAGTGAATCATGCCATGACTGGGTTTGTCAGTGTTTGCCCATCAGGCAAGAAAAACGTAAACAAACCAGGAGTAGGAAGGGTCAGTGTAAGTAAAATGTCATAGAGGTAGAAGGGGAAACCTGCAGGCCATCATGGCTGTTACTTAGCCAAACAGAAGAGGTTTCCCCGTCTGGTACCACAGTAGGGATCAGGACCCTAGCTCATCAGCCTATAATCCTGAAGTATGTAAGCAAGTAATTCTGTTCAGGCCTGGTTTATGCTTCTCTAGAGGTATATCTGTTGCACATTTAAGCCCGCATGTCTCTCGACCCTATCAACATCTCTGCAACTTGTTAAGCATTTCTTCAAGAGAGTCTTTCACCTAGTTCCACCCAAAAGCTATTGCACCTCCATTGGGCTTATCTGTGTCATCTCAAAGGTTCCTAACCTTCTTTGCACATAGTACCCCAGCCCCTCAGATGTCTAATCTGTAAAACAGCTTTATTGCTAGCCATCACATCAGCTTGGAGAATTTCAGAGTTATAGGCCGTCTTCCCCAGAGAACCCTTTTTAGTCTTCCACAAGAACATGGTCAGTCAGAGCCAACCCCACATTTATGCCAAAACTATTAATGTGAGTTCTCCCTTAGTTAAACTGTCTATCTCCTTTTTCATTCCCTAACAACTTGATAAAACCAATAGTTTAGCCATACCTCTAACATTGCTCAGTCTCGTCCCCATAGAGATTTTGTACCAGGCAAATGGAGAATAGCTACAGTCATTCCCCTGCATAAGGGATGACTTTCCACAGACCCAGACAAATACAAACCCATAAATCTGACCAGCCTCATATGCAAAGCCACAGAAAGACTTACCATGGAACTAATCAGTCAGGATAGAGGAAACCACTTTAGATTAGTCAAGTGCAGGTCATGCCTACTCAACCTAGTGGATTTCGTTAAAAGATCTTCCAAGCAATGGGGGAAAGCAAAATGGCACACACCACATACCTTGTACTGGCCAAAGCTTTTGACACAATTCCCCACTTAGGCATAAAGAAAAGCTAAAAACACTGGAAATATACCCCATATGTTGCCCACTGGCTCATAGATTGGATGCAGGAAATCAAAATGGCTGACGCAGTGGTACAGTAGTTAATGTTGTAGCCTCACAGCAAGAAGTTTTCTGGTTCGATTCTTGGCTGGGGTGCCTTCTGTGTCGAGTCTACATGTCCACCCTGCATTTGCATAGATTTCCTCCAGGTGCCCTGGTTTCCTCCCACATTCCAAAGACATGCATGTGGAGCATTTCTCCCTGGGCCTCCGGTGAAAATAGGCTCTGTCGTAGTCGGACTTTTACAGTCAACAAATACTTAAAAGAAAAAAGAAATAGGGAATGTTAACTTCACAAAGAGACCAGTCATCAGTGGAGCCCCCCAGGTTTCTTTGCTGGAACCCCTCTTGTTTGGTATCTACTTTCTGAAGTAAATGTTAAAACCAAAGAGCTGTGACTGAGTTTACAGATGACTGTATAAAACATGCAGCTGACGTCATTACATCAGTCTTTCTTGCCATGCGGTGCTCGAAGCAGAAGCAGTTCGCAAGTGCCGGTCGGCCGACTCCTGAAATTTTCGTTTTCGAATGTTTAGAATTGAAGTCTTCGAAAAAAGCTAAGTACACCATTGGGGATCTTTTCTCTTGCTCTTAACCGATGTCAGTAAACATTAACAATTGTCTTACCTGTGGAAAGCAAATACCTCTTAAAGATTTTCATTCATACTGCATTCCTTGCTTAGGCCCAGACCACGACGTCCCTTGCTGTCGGTTTTGTGCCTTATTCAACCCCTGAGCTATTCATCATTGGTCTATTTTCGCAGCAAATTATTTTAGTACTCGCTTTAACTATCCAGAAATGGCTTCAATAAGCCATCCGACTACCAATATTCCAAAAAAAACATAAGGATAAAACAGACACAGACCGCATAGGTCCAAAACTGTGGACTATGCTTCCGTTAAGCTAGTCGCCAGCTCGCCGGTACTCAGTGAGGTACTTTCGCAGCCCCTGATACCCGCTACTTCAGATTTGCAGGCCTCTACTGAGACCCATTCAGAGTCCGGTATGCCGCAAGATGCTTCTTCGATTATGGGACCTGTGGACGTCTCTACCTTGGATGGGTCCGGAGCCGCTGTGCAGGCACCGGCTTCTGAGGGTGTATTCAGGCCTACAGATTTGCATTTTAAACCAACGCCATCTTCTTCATCAAGGCCTAAAGCTGACGTCCAAACTGCATGGTCAGGCCCATATGCCTAAAAAACAAATGCTTAGAATGGGCTGAAGACCTTATTACTTTAATTAGGGGAAGCCATCCTTCCCCCTCTAAAAGACCTAGAACCGATTTTCCTTCTGTTTCTTCTGATCAGGATTCTGAAATTTCTGTTTCTTCTGATTACCAGGATTTGCCCTTATCTACCTATGAAGTTTCTGATGCAGAGGATTCCATTCCCTTTGCTTCCCCTCCAGAAGATTTTTCTTTTGGTGAAAGTGCACACTCTTAGGGAGCATTTCCGCTGGGAAAGCCAGGATTACTCTGACTCCAAAAAGAGGCTTAGGGAATTCTTACTCCTCCCTCAACACAGGCCTTTAGCTATCCCTCCTGTTCTGGACATTGTAAATGATGCCTTCTTGGAATCTAGCCTGGCCCCAGACACTTTACCTCCAGCTCCCAGAAAACCTGACATGTATTACAGAGTACCTGACTCTCACAAGTTCCTCTTCAAGAATCCTACTGTGGATCCAGAGACCATTTCCCAAGGAACAAAGTGCATTAAGGCTACTGCTGCCAAAAACCCTACCCCCTCTGATAGAGATTTCAGGGCCTTGGACAGATTGGGTAAGAAGGTATACACTTCTGCTACTTTGGCTATTAGGGCCTTAAATTGCCAGTTTCATATGTTAAAGTATCAGCAGCATATTTTGGGATTACTTAAACAGAAAATGATGTTGATTCCTGACTGTGCTGAACATAAAGAATTACAGGATTTAATGCATTCTGCTGAACAAGTTGGTAAACATACTTTGCAATGTGGTTTTGACTCTTTAGAAGCACCTTGCAGGGCTGCTGTCACTGGGTCTGTACTTAGAAGGCATGCTTGGCTTAAGGAGCAAAACTTGCCAGATCATGTTAAAGCTAAATTACTGGATGCTCTCTTAAATCAAGACTGCCTGTTTGGCAACAAAGCAGAAGTCCTTAAAAAGATGGAGGAAAAAGCTAAATCTATGCAAACTGTTAACGATTTCCTGCAAGTACAGCCTCCCAGATTTAGTAGGCATCGGCTTTCTAAGAATTGGTCCTTTCCAGTCTCTTCCAGGCCTTCTCAGTCCAAACCCAGGAACAGCAGACCACCTAGGTTACATTCTCAGGCTACACACAGGCCTAAGCAGTGGGGGGCTCCCACTTCCAAAGCTGGAAGTAGTAAGACACACCCCTATGGAAAAATGTCGCAGTGACTTAACCTTTACCCTTCCAAGCCCTGCTCAACTGCCTGCTCCATTAGGAGGAAAGCTCGCCCTGCATGCAAAAAACTAGGAACTCATTACCCAGGACAAATGAGTTTTAAATATAGTTTTCCAAGGGTACAGATTCCACTTCCACACCTTACCAACCCCAAACGGTTTGCCAGACTTACCAGCAAATGAGTGGGCAGAGGCTCAACAGCAGATTCTCTCTCTCTCCTAAGTATCAGGGTTATTCAACCTGTCCCAGCAGAAGAAAGATAACAATGTTTTTACTTGACTTTTCCTGGTACCCAAAAAAAGACAGCTCTTGGCGTCCAATCCTGGACCTCTCTATTCTAAACACCTTTTTGGTAATCCCAAAATTCAAAATGCTAACACTTCAAAAGCTGCTCCCTATGCTGGGCAAAGATGCCTGGTTGGCAACCTTAGACTTAAAGAAAACTTACCTGCACATTCCAATAAGGGTATCTTGCAGGAAATACCTACGCTTCAGAGCAGGCTCCATGCACTGTCAGTTCTTTGCACTTCCCTTTGGCTTATCTACTGCACCCAGGGTATTCAAAGTGTCTAGCTCCAGCCATTGCATTTTGCAGACAGAGAAATACTCAAATATACCCATACCTGGACGATTGTCTGATTCAGGCAGAAAGCCAGGACTTGCTATTAAAATATCTGGCATTTGTAAAGAAACGTCTAACTTTGCTGGGGTACACCATAAACGAAAAGAAATCTCACGTAGTACCCTGCCAACAGATTGTATTCCTGGGAGCAAGCTTGAACACAACTTCCCAGATGGCTTTCCTCACGCCAGAGAAACAAGTTTATTTGACAGCCTACTTCAAACTACTGGCCACAAAGACCCAGCTATCTGCAAGGAAAATTCTGCAAGTCCTGGGGTTCATGGCCTCTTGCATTCTACTAATTCCATATGCAAGACTGCTTATGAGGAAACTACAATGGTATCTTAAAAAGCCTATGGTGCCAACATTCTCAGGACCTGGAAACAATGATTCCTGTCATTTCTTGTATAAAGACAGAGTTCCTTTGGTGGGCAGAGGCCTGCCACCTCAACAAGGGGCTCCCTTTCAATCTACCCCCCTGCTGCCCAAACCCTAACAACAGACGCATCAGACTATGCATGGGGGGCTCAATTGGCAGGGCAGTGCATTCAGGGCAAATGGAACCAGAGTTAGATGCACCTGCATATCAACCAAAAAGAAATGTTAGCTGTACAGAATTCCCTGACAGCCTTCAAGGACCACATCCTTCTAGGACAATTATTGGTAAAGACAGACAACACCACAGTTATGTGTAACATAAACAAGCAGGGGGTAACCCACTCGTACCCTCTCTGCAGACTAGCCATGGCTCTGTGGAATACAGCCTTGAGCTACCAAGTGCATCTCAATTCCTGCCAGGCAAGCAAAATTCACTGGTAAACAACTTAAGCAGAAACTCATGGACCCGCACGAATAGAAACTGGAACCAAAAATATTCAACCTCTCGAGGAACAAATGGGGGACTTCAGAAATAAACCTGTTTGCCTCCCCCCATAACTACCAATTGGACAAATTCTGCACAAGGACTCCCCACAGTCAAGCTTGGAAAGTGGATGCCCTGTCCTTTACCTGGGAAAGCCTCTCAGTTTATGCCTTTCCCCCTCTGCCTCTCCTCTCGAAGGTTCTGCTAAAGATCAAACAGTAGTATATTTGGCATATTGTAAGACATGTTGGGCATATTATGTGGGGAAAACTGAACGGAATTTAAGAGTCCGTATTTATGAACATGTAAGGGATATTAATAAAAAGAATGAGAATAATGCCCTTTATAGGCATACACTTAAGTGCACAAATATGGATATTAAGTTTTGGGTTTTGGAAGAGGTTAGACATAACGACAGGGGTGGGGATTGGGAAACATATTTGGAATTTTGTGAAATGATATGGCAGTTAAGATTAGATACCTGTACATATCCAGGAATGAATGATCACATTTCCATTAAGCCAGCCCTGAAGTTATTATTGTCACTAGACCCAAAGAAATGCCTATAAACCACTATATGTGGTAATCCAATATGCCTTTCCATATTTATGATTAATTTATAGTATTTAATAATATGTATATCATTGTGTGAAGGGCGGCCACGGTGGAGCATCGGTTAGCGTTGCTGCCTCACAGCAAGAGATTCTCTGGTTCGATCCTCGGCTGGGGTGCCTTCTGTGCGGAGTCTGCATGTCCTCCCTGTGGTCGCGTGGGTTTCCTCCGGGTGCTCCGGTTTCCTCCCACATCCCAAAGACATGCTGTAGGTGGATTGGACACACTAAATTGGCCATAGGTGTGATTGTGTGCATGTGTGTGCCTTCTGTGGAAGGTTGGGCACTTGGTTGGCAACTTGACACTCTAAAACTCCACTGCCAGTCATGAGTGAATGGTGATTCGCTGTGGCGACCCCTAACCGGGAAAAGCCGAATGAAGAAGAAGATATCATTGTGAAACCTCTTATTTAAATATTTTATTAATTTTAGGAATGCAATTGCAGGTGACTAAAATAGATGTTTTAATAAATTAAAATGTTTTTAGTGAAAATGTTTTTAGTAATTATAGTAATTATGTATGCACTGATGCACTTTATGACAAGAGAGTGATGTATTGTCTTTATATTTTTTATATTGTTTATCTATTGTTTTATCCATTGTGATTAGTGGCATTAGGTATATATTAATTATTCATACATTCCTACTTACTTATATATATATATATATATATATATATATATATATATATATATATATATATATATATAGCATGTATTTTTAGATGAATTTTAGATATTTTTAACATGAGTTTTTTATATACAAATATAAATGTATTAATGGAGCACATACTATACCACATTCAATTGTAAGTGTTTAATGATTTTACTATGTAATGAGCGTGTGTGTGTGAGCCAATAGAATGGGGTGTAAAGTTATTTAAATGGATGTTTTGAGAGAGATAGATGATTCTGATGAAGTCTCCGTTTGGTGAGATGAAAGCGTGCTAAATCTGGTTATGGTGTATCGTTTTGGTATATTAAAGGAATTTTTATTACCGTGACAGTGTCGCTCATTGTATTGAATACTGAAGTGGAGGACAGCCTTTATTGATACTAACATAGTGAAATTTATTGTTTGGGGACTGCAGAAATAAACCTGTTTGCCTCCCCCCAGAACTACCAATTGGACAAATTCTGCACAAGGACTCCCCACAGTCAAGCTTGGAAAGTGGATGCCCTGTCCTTTACCTGGGAAAGCCTCTCAGTTTATGCCTTTCCCCCTCTGCCTCTCCTCTCGAAGGTTCTGCTAAAGATTAAACAGGACAAACCAAGGACAATACTGATTGCACCAAACTGGTCACAGCAGCATTGGTAGCCCATCTTGCGCAGTATGATACTGCTGGAGCCATGGCACCTACCTCAGACACCTTCCCTGCTGTCACAGCAGGTGGGCCAGATTCTGCACCCTCAGCTTCAAACTCTGAACCTTGCAGCCTGGCTAATCCCTTGAGCTCTCTAATAGCATCCCTCAGTAAGCAGGTGTTAGATGTTATTCTGGAAGCAAGGAAAATCTTATGCTGAAAAGTGGAAAAGATACTGTTCCTGGAGCAAAACTCAGGGGATGGGCACAACAGTGTCCAGCTTACCTCATATTTTTCAGTACTTAACAGAAGTGTTCCACAAGGGCCTATCCCTAAAATTCATGCGTCTGCCATTTCAGCACATTATAATAGTGAACCACCCCTCTTCTCTCACCCCCTACTAAAGCAGTTCCTCGGAGGGGCCAGAAATGTAAGACCCCCCCCCCCCGGCAAGCCCCTAATCCAGCCTGGGACCTTAACTTTGTACTGGAAGAGCTCACTTTCCCTCCATTTGAACCAGGTGCAACTGCAGAGTTGAAATTCCTTTCTTGGAAAACAGCCTTCCTTCTAGCCATCACTTCAGCAAGAGGAGTGTCTGAATTACAGGCCCTCATGGCAGTGGAGCCCTTCGTTATCTTCCATGCAGACAGGGTTTCCCTCAGGACCAATCCTTCCTTTATGCCCAAGGTGGTGTCTAGTGTGGCCCTAAATCAGTCCATTCATTTGCCTACTTTTTTTCCCGAACCCACAAAACAAAGTTGAACAAATACTGCACTCTTTGGACATGCACAGACAACTTAGATTTTATTTGGATAGGACCAAGCCTCTCAGAAAATCTGAATGGCTGCTAGTTGGCTTTGCTGCAGGGGCAGAGGGGAAGGCCATTTCAAAGCAAACCATTTCTAAATGGATAGCCCATTGCATTAATTTCTGCTGTAAGCACCATGGAAAAACTACCCCACAGGGGATAAGATCACATTCCACCAGGGCTGCATCTACCTCTACAGCCTTCCTCAGAGGAGTCCCTACCAGGGACATCCTAGAAGCTGCTACCTGGAGCTCTGTACATACCTTCACCAAGAATTACCACATGCCTATTTTTTCTAAATCCAGAGCTGGTTTTGCCACTGCAGTCTTGCAGGGCTTAATAGCTGGTCCTAATGCTCTCTAAATTCCTCCTCCCTTCATTAGCTTTGGGAATCAACCCAAATGTAAACACTGCAACAGTGAAACACGAAGAACATAGTACAGTTGTGTACACTTACCATAAATGTAGATGTTCGAGTGTATTCACTGTTGAAGTCCTGGTTACTCTCCCTCCAGCCCCCTGACTTCTCTTGGCTCTACTTTCCTTCTTTTTTGGTGTATTTAAGCTTTCTGGTGTATTTGTTTTTTTGTTGGAGGTGTAACCTAACATATAATTGCTTCCCATTATGGGGGCACCTGACGTCTGGGCAAGAAAAACTGATGTAATGGCATTGGCTGCATGTTTTATACCCCTGACGACCTCACGTCATGAAAGAAGAGATAGCATCCGACGCAGGAATCCAAGACTTTGGTATTCAGGCTGGCTGAGGTCTACCTGCAGGCAGATAACCCAAATGTAATGACAGCAACAGTGAATACACACAGGATGTTCAGCCTGCTCCATACCATCATGTCATCCACTTCCAAGTTGTGTCCTCTCTGTGAACCTACATTTAGTGTAGCAATTCTTAGTTCACGTTTGGCAGGTTGATTGGTTTTACACCCAGCCTTCGCTCCACAGAGCTGTTCCAGGTAACCCGGACTGGGCATATGGACACCGGCTAGCCAGTGTCTTATTAACCAAGGGTTGCTGAACTTCATGGAGGGCACACACTGGCCAACAGGGGCACATACAACCCTCCCACCATTAGCATGGTTTCCTGGCTTAGGTAAGATTAGGCTAGGTCCTCAACCCACTTATCATTGGCAAATACCCATGCCCATGTGGCAACATTAGTCCACATGACAGAATCATCTAGAGCCATATTTCGCACCGTTGAGTGGCTAGTCCTGCCACAGTGTGCAGTCTGTGATCCATGTTTCTCCTATCTTGAGGATACTGCGTACTACAGTAGATGCCCAAAGTGGTTGGGCTGTACAACTCTTCCCCCTATTGGGTACTGTGCTGCAGCCCACACCTCTATTCATTTGAGATGAAAACACTTGGCATGTTTTTGTAGGTAGGAATAAGCCCAAACAGGGGGAATATGAAAACTCCAAACAGGCATTGGCTGGAATAGACAGAGACATCTCCTAAATGCTTTATCCCATTCACATGTCCCTTCAGAATATCCATTGTGTGATCCTAGTTATTTTCAATAGGAGTAATATATAATTATTGACCATGGCATTGGTAAGACCATTCTCTAACCAAAGCACAAAAAGGGAAATTGGTTAGGCTTGAAATAGCCCACAAGGGCAAGTAGACCAGTACGTACTTATGAACTCATTACGTGAGCTGTGTATGTCCTTTGCTTCCAGGAAGGACGGAAAAACAGTTTCTAATTAGACAGTTCCTAAGTGGGTGGCATATTGCATTGTTTTCTGTTACTGCTATAGTGAAAACAAGTTGGACGGGAATATGAGACCCCACAGCACTAAAGGTACAGCAGCCATTATGGTCTCTCTGAGAAGGTGGCGTTCTCAGTGTATTTTTCATGCAGCTACCAGGTCATTTATCCACAACTTTTCCAAATACTACAGACTTGGCACTGTTTCCATAGCAAGGGTTGTGCTTACAGCCACCATTCGGCAGGGCTTGTCATAGCCCTCTCCCCCCAGTCTGTCTACTTCTTAAATTCAAGGAGTCATCCCAGTAGTGAGGAGTCCTTCAACACTTACCTTATACAAAGAAATTAGAATTGTATAAGAACTTACCTGTATATTAGATATTCTTATTAATTACTGTTGCATTAGTGGTATCACACCAGCCTGTTTCACTTGTTGGGCAGCCTAGGATAGTGTAAGATGCCTTCTGTAGATATCCCTTTCTATCCTTTGTTTCTTTAAGCCCTTGTCCCAGAGAGAGTACATAAGTGTTCTTGCTTGACTAGGATCCTTAGGACCTTGCTTGGGGTCAAGTATGTAGATACACTGTAAGCATCCTTCCCAAGAAAGTTGTGAAATGGAGTGGGCAAATGCCAGCTTTATACAAGTAATGGCTTATGTCTACTCAGCTTGTTCTAGAACTTGGACACACATTAGGTATTTTGTGGCTGAATTCCCATTGAAAAGACTGTTGCTATAGTGATCTACTTGAGCATATGATGTTAAGTTGTCTATCTCGCCTTCATTCTTGCTGGATGGGTTCGGAGCCGAACCTCGGCTCCGACTCGGCCAATACTAAAGCTCGAGAGCTATTTCCACCGGCTCGAGGCTCCCCTATATCCCACAATGCTAGGCGGTAACTACTTTGATCTCGTTTGCCACTTAGCTGACGAGGTGCTTTTTTCCAACTAGCTCTGCAGGTTAGTGAATTTCTTAGACTTTTAGTCAACTTAGACCCCTTTAATTTTGTTTTTCTAGTATCCTTAACTTAGATTATTCGATTCCGACCCTCTCTCTCGAATCTTTCCCCTTAATCTTTAATTTTTTACCACAAAGTTCCCCTGAGGCCTTAGGCCCATTTCCCACCCCTCCTAGTATTTGGAGTGAGTGTTTGTGTGGAAGCTTTACTTAGTTTCTGTAGTTAAACTGGTGTGTTTGTGTGAGTGATTGCTGTCTTTAGAACCATGTCTAAAGAATCTAAGGTCTCAGGCTTTAAGAAGTGTGACTCGTGCTGTCAGAAAATGTATCTGACAGACGGTCACACTTCTTGTGTCTACTGCCTGGGACCTTTGCACCTGCAGGACTCATGTGCTGTTTGCCATGGTTTCAGCCCTAGAGTCCTGCAGGAGCGGAAAAATAAGCTCATTTTAAGGGGATTATTGAAGCCTGAGGGTCCCCCAACTCAATCTTCGGGGAAACCCTCCAAGCCTTCCAGACCGTCGGCTCCAGTATCTGAGTCGTCGTCTGGGGCTTCGAAGCCTGTTTGGACATCGGCTCCGGCTGGAGCCGATGATTCTCGAACACATGTTCCTACTGTTTCCTCGCCTCCGGCCGGAGCCGAGGTAGACACCGCTGAGTCGGCTCCAATTAGGTTATCGGAACAGACTTCCAGAAAGAGGTCCAGATCACCATCTATCGGCTCCGTTCATTCGGCTCCAGCGTCGCCTTTGTTGTCTGAACGGAGCCATAGATCTCATTCCTCTAGGTCGTCGAGACTTTCAGACCATGACCTACAGAGGGTGGTGAGTGGACTTCTCAAGTCCGAGGCACTGGCCCAAATGCTTCAGAGCCCGACTCAACAGTCGATGGCTAATCCCGTCACCCAGAATGTTCCTCCTCTGACTCTATTGAGTTTGGAGCCGGGGTGGGTCGGACCTGAGACTGTGGGAGCGTCGGAACCGATACCTTTGTTTTCGGCGCCGTCGTCTGCTCCGATGTCTTCTTTGGAGGACTCTCGGCACCGGACTTCCCTTGTCGGCTCTGAGGGGGCGAGTGGCATCGGACCCTTGTCCGACCCCACTGTCCCTCTCAGTGCTTCGGCTCTGGTGAGTTCGGCTCCGACATCGGCCTCGGAGCCATCACTGTCGGTGCCGGAAGAGGTTTTCAGCTTTTCGGAGCGGAGACCTCTGGCTCTGCCTGACAGGGGTGCCTTCGAGGTCATGAGGAGCGTGTTAGAACCTGGTTCAACCCCACAGTCGGCTTCATCTGCCCCACCCTCCTCAGTGCCTGCGGTGATTTCTTCTCACCCCCTCATCCCGGATCGTAGAGAGCCAGCCCCTCAAGTATCCCCAGTGGGTATTTCCTCCTCTTCCGAGGCCTCTCCTGACCCTGTAGGAGAGCCCCCTAGGAAGAGGCAGTGCAAGAGGAAGCACATCGACTCCCCTGAGTCTGTCACCTCTGATACTGATTTAGAGGATTCTGAGGGTTCCCCTCGTTCCCCCTCTGAAGATGTCTCCTTTGCGGATATCCTCGAAATCTTGAAACAGAGGGGGAATTGGTCAGCCCTTAACCCATCAGAGGATGAATCAGTGTATCTTGAGGTGTTTGGCTCTCGCCCTTCCACCTCCTGGGTGTCCCCTCCCTTTGACCCCCTCATGGAAGTGGTGGCAAGGAAGGCTTGGACGGCTCCTGACTCAGTGGAACCCACCCCCAGGAGACCGTCAAAATTTATCACTGCCCCCAAGGACAAAGAATTCTTAGCCAAAGGCGTCTCTGTTGATGCTATGGTGGTGGCTGCGGCCACCAAGAAGGAGCTAGCTGATCCTTCAGTACCTGTCCATCCTCCTAACAAGGAGTCTAGGATCATGGACAGGTACGGTAAGCGGATGTTCTCATCAGCGACCTTTTCTATGCGCTCGCTGAATTACCTGTGTCATTTCACTCGTCTCCAGAGGGATTTGCTCAAGGAAGCGAGTGAAATGTTAAAGGATCCATCAGCTGCGGGTTTTCAGGATAAGATGAACTCCCAGCTGGCGACCCTCAACTCAATAGTTAACTCCTCCATGCGCCTCCTTTCATATGCGGCGGATGGAGCTAGTAGAGCTGCAGGTACAGGCGTGGCCTTACGTCGGCACGCCTGGATGCGACTATGTAACTTTGCAGACCCTTTCAAGGCGTCCTTCACTAACTCCCCCTTTGATGGATCATCCCTCTTTGGTCCTCAAGTGAAGGAAACCCTGACTAGGTGCGAGGTTGAAGGCAAGACTCTCTCTGCCGTGGGAGTCCGTTATTCTACTCCTTCTAGACCTTACCCCAAAGGTCAGAAAGGGGGAAAGATGTGGTTCCGCAAACAACCACAGGGAGTCTTGTCTGATGCACAGAGTCTGTTCCCCTCTAGAGGCAGAGGAGGGAACAATAATAATAGACGCCGTCCTAGAGGCAGAGGGGGCCCGCAGAACCAGGGTAGCAGAGAAGCTTTCTCTGGCAAACCCTTTCAGCAACCCTGAGGGGCTGCCCAGCTGTCCACCTTCGGAGGCAGTCGGGGGAAGATTATTGCTGTGCCCAGAAGCCTGGCTTTCCCTTACCCAAGACAAGTGGGTACAGTCGATCATATCCGAGGGCTACAAGATTCTGTTCATTCATACCCCAAGACGATCCAAAAGTTCCCTTCCAGACATTCCACCCAGTCAAAGGGAACACGCAGCACTAGAAATTTCAAAGCTGCTTTCAAAAAGAGCTATTCAACCAGTTCCAGCAGACCAACAAGGATCCGGAATCTACTCCAAATTCTTTTTTGTGCCAAAGAAAACAGGGGACTGGAGACCCATCTTGGATCTCAGCAACTTGAACAAGTTTGTCAAGAAAATGAAATTTCGGATGGTCACGCTGCAGTCCATTCTGCCCCTTTTGGGGCGGGACAACTGGATGTGCTCTATAGATCTCCAGGATGTGTGCTATCACATCAGAATGAACCGACGCTCCAGGAGATTTCTCCGCTTCAGGCTGGGAACCAGTCATTTCCAGTTCAGGGCCCTGCCCTTTGGTCTCACTACAGCCCCCCGAGTGTTTACCAAATGCATGGCGGTGGTCGCCTCTCATCTAAGACGGCAAGGATTCCTGGTATTTCCATACTTAGATGACTGGCTCCTAACAGCCCCCACCAAGCATCTTCTCCTTCTTGCCAGAGACTACACCTTACACACATGTCAAACACTAGGCATTTCCATAAATTATGAAAAGTCTGTCTTGTCACCTTGTCGTGTTATTACCTTCATAGGTGCAAATCTAGACACAGTCAACATGTCAGCCAGACTCACAGAGCAAAGGATAGCAGACATACACAGACAGGTCTCTCTTGTCTTGCAGAGCAACAAGGTCAAAGTCAGACTGATCCTGAAGGTCTTAGGGATAATGGTGGCGGCTATCCCTCTCCTCCCCTTAGCCCGCTTCCACATGAGAATATTACAATGGATGCTCTTCACACAATGGTCATTCCAACGACTTCCAATGTCCCACTTGATTGCGATAACTCAATCATGCAGGAATCATCTCTCTTGGTGGGTCACATCCCCCCAGCTCTTCCTAGGAAGACCTTTCGTTCCCTCTCCTCCGGTTGCTACATTGACAACGGACGCCTCCCTGATCGGGTGGGGGGGGCATTACCAGGGCAGGACGGTTCAGGGCATGTGGCAACCTTTCGAGTGCCACTTGCACATAAATGTCCTAGAGATGAGAGCAGTGCTTCTAGCGTTGCAAGCCCTACAAGACTCTCTTCCCAAGGGAACTATAGCAATTCAGACGGACAACATGTCTGTAGTGTGGTACATCAACAAACAAGGCGGAACCAGATCTTACCCCTTATGTCGAGAGGCACTCAGACTGTGGCAATGGGCGATTTCTTCTCAGCGGTTTCTGTTAGCAACGCACATTCCCGGGAAGTCCAATGTGATTGCGGACAAATTGAGAAGGGCTTTCCTCATGCCTCACGAGTGGTCTCTGAAGAATTCAATGTTGGAGGGAGTTTTTCAAAAGTGGGGGCCAGCCTTGCTGCGACCTTTTCGCTACTCCCCAAAACAGCAAGTGCGATGATTTCTTCATCCTCTTTCCCCAACCAGGCCACCCCAGCAGAGACGCTCTATTCCACGATTAGCCCCGGGGACTTCTGTATGCCTTTCCACCCTTCCCACTGATATCTCAACTAATTCAGAAAGCCATCGCTCTGAAAGCTTCCATGATCCTCATTGCCCCTTACTGGCCTCAACAGGTTTGGTTCCCATTTCTTCACCGTTATCTGTTGGAGCAACCCTGGCATCTGGGCCCAATTCCAGACCTCTTGACCCATCAGTCGGGTCAGTTGCACCACTCCCTTCCCTCTCTCAACCTCACAGCATTGTTACTCCAGTTCCAACCTTAGCCAGGCTTCCTTTAATATCTCACTCAGTTCGAGATATTTTGATAGCTTCTCATAAATCTTCCACTCGGAAGATTTATAATAGCAAATGGAAACATTCTTCCTGCTGGGCAGAGTCAAAGGATATAGATCCTTTCACTGCTTCCATTCAATCCATCTTGGATTTTCTAGCCGAACTTTTCCACTCAGGTTCGTCTCCGTCTACCATCAGAGTTCAATTGGCGGCTATATCGAACTTTCATGTAGGTGTTTCAGAGTCTTCCATTATGGCTCACAAGCTCTGTAAAGTCTTTCTAAAGGGAGTTTTTCTCCTCAAACCACCTATCAAGGATCCTCCTCCTCAATGGGATCTGAACTTGGTTCTAGCGTCTTTAATTCTTCCCCCCTTTGAACCTGCGGCTTCATGCTCAGTGAAGTTACTATCTTGGAAAACACTTTTTCTGGTAGCTATTACTTCAGCTAGAAGGGTTTCTGAACTCCATGCTCTGTGCAGTCGACCTCCTTATTTATTGTTTCATAAGGATAGGGTATCCTTACGTACTAATCCTTCCTTTTTGCCTAAGGTAGCTTCACCAGCAAATTTGAATCAAACCATTGATCTTCCAGTGTTCTTCCCTAACTATTCAAACAGATCAGAGCAAAAATTACACTGCTTGGACGTTCATCGCCAACTTAGATACTATTTAGACAGGACCAAACAGTTCAGGAAGTCAGACCAACTGTTTATTTCCTATGCGGAAGGTAAAATGGGCCTTCCAGTTACTAAAGTGTCCCTCTGTAGATGGCTTACTTCGCTGATTACCCTTGTTTATGAGATCAGACATCAACAGTTGTCATCCAAACCCAGAGCTCATTCAACTAGAGCTTTAGCCATATCTATAGCCTTTCAAGACAGACTGCCTATTGATTCGATTTGTTCTGCAGCTACTTGGGTTTCTCCCCATACTTTCATTTCCCCACTACAAGTTGGACTTCGCCTCTAGAGGCCGAGCCAACTTTGGTTCCACTGGACTCAAGAGTCTGTTCCATTAGGCCACCCGGGACAAGGTGCTAGGGACGTGGTCCCATCCAGCAAGAATGAAGGCGAGATAGACAACTTAACATTTAGAAGTTATGTACCTGCCATAACGTTCCATGTTAGTTGTCTTCTTCTCGCCTTCTTTCTTGCGTCCCATCCTCCTTCCCCCAAGCCTGGACAGACCTAGAGGATTATTTTCTGGTGATCTTCTCATCTTTGTTTTTCCCACAGCTTTTGTCCACCTCTATTTCCCTTTGTTAGGTTTAGGATACCTTACCTTCAGGCTTAGAGGTGGATTATTTTCTCCAACTTTTGGAGATGCCTTTTGTTGCTTGGTCTAGCTATCAAACGAGATCCGAGTAGTTACCGCCTAGCATTCTGGGATATAATGGAGCCTCGAGCCGGTGGAAATAGCTCTCGAGCTTTAGTATTGGCTGAGTCTGAGCCGAGGTTCGGCTCCGAACCCATCCAGCAAGAAAGAAGGCGAGAAGAAGACAACTAACATGGAACGTTATGGTAGGTACATAACTTCTAATTATGATATGTTCTTATACAACTGTACTTTCTTTTTTGCAGCAATGTTTTTAGTTACTCAGCCTGGTCTTGTCCCAGAGCTGCGATTTATAGAACTGTTCAAGAGGTAAGTATCTTCTTGAGAAGATTTTTTCTGTTACTTATTGTTTTACTGCCTTTTTGCTGGTGAATGATTTTTTTGGTGAAGCCTTTTTTTTTGCCAGGGCATGCCTTGTGCAAGCCTGAAAAGCCTTTGTCACTTTGACTATCAAGTATTGTATAATGATTTGCATTGAGTGTCAAGTACTGTACAATGGTTTGCATTCCAAGTGATGCTTTTGCTAAGTAGAATCTTTTGTCACAGTAGACTGTCAGATTTGTTTGGGCTTCACTCAGAAAACCTGTAGAACTAGAGACGCCTGTCTCTATTCCTGGCTAACACAGAAGGCACAGGGTTTTTTATACAGTCTTTGGAGTTGGAACAGCTGTCTTTCTACTGTTTGAGAGTCCTTGCCTCGTAAAAAAGTTCATGGTAAGGTCACAAAGAACTCCTGGTTTAATTTCTGATAGTCTTTTGGGTTTCTAATACCATGACAGGAATGGACCCCATTCCTGTGTCAAAGTATGATTAAAGTTAATGCTACAAGTATTGTTTCAATCTTTGATTTTAGCCAAAAATGCTCTTCTCAGCACCTGCAATCTGTGCAGAATTGACTACTACTGCAATTTATATGGAGTGATATGTATTGCTAACGTATTTAAATACGACCGAAAATTCTTTTTTACAAAGACCCATTGCTCCAACTACTATTGGAACTGTCTGGGAATCCTCCTTCCCCACTGCCCTAGTTTCTGCCTGCAAATCCTGGTATTTTATGACTTTGTGTCTCTCTGTACATAAGACAGTGTAATCACTGGGTGTTGCAGTTTCAATGATCAGTGCTACTGTTGTCTTTTCGTGGACTACTATATCTGGTTTTCTTGTATTTATTTTTTGAACTTGGTAATGGGTGATCCCATGTGATATAAACTTCATCATTTTCTATAATGTTTTGTGGCTCATGTTTCCAGTGCTTCTCAGCTACTTCAGTATTGTAATGTTTGCACAATCCCCAATGTAACAGTCTTGCCACATTATTATGTTTTTCAGTATACAGGCCTTTTCTCTCATTATTGTATCACCTAGCAACAAGATGTGCAACTGTTTCCAATTTTGTTTTAAAAAACCTGTTTGTCTGTTTCTCGACGTGTTCAATGGACTTTGTAAACCAACTTGTACGTAGTCCACTGTTCTGGGCTGCCAATATTAACGTTTCATCTTTTGGCTTAAATTCACCTCTCCTTAACCATTCCTGCGTTAGATCCTGATTGACATGAGGTTGTTGCAGGAGCTTTCTGTGCTTGCAACTGTATCTATGCATTTTCCACATTTCTTGCCGTCTCATCTGATTCTTCACCATATATTCCTTTTGTGTTTTGGCACATTCATTTGCTGCCTGATTTTTATCTACTTCTGGTTTGATTTCCATTCCTGCTTGATACCAATATTCTTCTGCTAAATCAAGCAGCAAGTCAACTCAGACTTATTCTCATGTCTTAAAACTTTACTATGTTAGGATCTTGCGAGGTCAGCAGATATGTATGCAGTTCTAGGATTGCAGATCTATACATGTAATAAATTTCGAGGAAATCCATACCTCCTTCAGAACGGAGAATGTATAATCTCAGTTTACAGTGGTTTTTGTAACTCGTTTGCTAAGCATGAGGCATTTTTCTTGTTTTCATGTCCAAGTGATCCAGTACCTTTTGGGGCCAGTCAGTCACCCAAAACTGTAAGTTAAAACAGGAATACAAATTGTTTTATAGATTGGACTTTGTTCCTAGATATCAGAGCTGTTTTCAGTATTAATTTTAGTCTTCTAAAATATTCCTTTTAAGTTTTATTTGCATTTGTTTGTTTTTTGTTGTTGATCCTTCTTCAGTTCCCATATGTTTATACACTTCCTCCTGCTTAAGTTCTTTTATATTACATTTTTGTCCCAGACTGATATTTTCTTGGTGCTGCAGCTTTCCTGCTTTAAAGGTTCCTTTTTGCACATTTATTAAGACCAAATTACATTCTTATATCATCTGAGAAAGTTTTGACCACTTTTAGTTGTGCTTTCAGTTCCTCCTCTGATGAACTATACAGTTTTAAACATCCACAAAAAGAAGATGAGAAGTCTTTACACTTTGTTGTTTTCTGGATGCCAAATTAAATAGACTGCTTAATGGGTTAAAGCCAAGACAAAAGAGCAGTAGTGACAGTCACCCTGGAATATCTTTCTCTGAATTTTTATCTCTGGAAGAATAATTTGTCCTTTATCATGGATTAGCTGCAGAGTGGTTTGCCACCATTTCATTGCCACTGTAATGTAATCAATCAGTTAGATTACATATTTGTAAGCACTCTTTTATCCATGAATGTGGAATGCTGTCAAATTCTTTTTCGTAATCTCTCCATGCCGTACTTAGATTCTTCCCCTTTTCACTATTTTTCATTATGACTTTAACAAATTACCTTTTGTTCCGTATGACTTTCTTTTATCCTTTTATGTTGCTATGAATAAGTTTTCTTCTTAGTGTCTGTAAACTCTGTCAGCAGCATCAATTCTAGTGTATTCACTGGAGAGTGGACCCCAAAGAAAGATGAAATCAAGGAGTAGAAGACTAAATAGGATAGGGAAGGAAGCCATAACTGCTAATGCTATTTCTGTACCCCAGCCTTAGTATTTCCTTTGCTTGCCAGCCTCTGCCTAGTTTGCTGGAAGACATGTCAGCAGCTTCCTGGTCATTCTTATGGACCTTGAAACACTTTGTATGTATGCCAAAGACCCCGCCTTCTCCAAAGCAAGTCTTGTATGCATAAGCAGTGTATGGCCACCTTGTTGCAGGCCTTGCTGTGAAGTATGAAAAATGTACAAAATATGTTGCTTTTCTACAAACCTGCTGTAAAATGTCAAGAAAAGTTGTAAAAAAAATGTGCAAAACATCTGAGTCTAGACGTTTCTGTTACAGACAAAAGCTAACCTTAGCAGGTCTTTGTATTTCATAACATCCTTGCTTGCCATAAATGTGTTTCTTCATGTATGTGGAAATCTGAACGTATATGATTTGGAATTTGGTCATACAGGGATGAGGGAGAAACCTCTTGACCTGGTGCAGGAAGAGAGGTGAGTTTTAATTTGATCATATTAGAATGAAGCAGTGTTAGAACAGTTAGGCTGGAATATATAATACCTTATGTTAAAAACAATGCATTTTTCTATGGGCGAGAAAAAGCTGGCTCAACATTTATTTTTTCCCCCTTTTCAAATCTGTTGTTCTAAGTTACAGTCAAGCCAAAATTAAAGCAGTTAACATGCATCAAGTTGAATTTTGTATAAAATATAGGATTTATCACATAAGAAGTAAATAAATAACTTAGTTTTGAGTTGTCATAAGTTAGTGTAATTTAACTTGTTGTACAGCATGAAAGTCGGAAAAACATCAAATTATGTACCATAGTTCCTGGCAGTATGGTATCCGCGGTGGTGGTGCTGCGGTAGCGCTGTCGCCTCACAGTAAGATGCTGTCTGGTTCGACTCTCAGCTAGAGCATCTTCTGCGTGGAGACATGCGTGAATGGGCGTACCTTCGTTGAAGGTTGTGCGTTAGGGCTGGCAACTCAGCACGTAAAAATCAACTGCCAATCATTAGCGGACCAGAGTTCCGCTGTGACGACCCCTAACCAGGAAAAGCCAAAAGACACAACAACACAACAAAGTTCCTGGCAGTATGGTAAGGCATGCAACATACCAAGTACTCAAAATAAATTTGGAGGGTCCAGTCTTAAAATGTGTTGATCACTGTGGAATAGTTTTGCATTTTCTGTCTAGTCTGTTTTAGGGAGATCAACAAAACAGGTGATATTTCTGGCACTTGAGTGCTGGCTGCTTTAATAGGTTAAAGTCCAGTTTAGTTACAGAGAATCCTGGTTAAATGCTCCTGTCTGGCAGACTCCACTTTCCCTTATTTAAGACTGTATCTGCTTTGGATTTATCAGTCACTAAGAGATGGCAGGATGCAGTATCACAGTCTTTGGTTCCTTCTTCATGATGTAGAAAGCTGTGTCAGTCCTTCACCAAGCCTTTCAGTACCTGTCAGCAAACAGTAGGCAAGTTTGATTGGAGCAAGAAGATAAAATCTGAAAAGGCTGAAGTCTCTGGCTGCCTTCAAGTAAGACTTTGCCTGACTAGTCCAAAGTTTGACTCTGGACAGTGTCTTAGAGTGAGTGTCCCAAAATGCCTGGAAGTCAAAAAATGATTGAAAGCTCAGTTCCACTGCAGTATATGTATCTTTGCAGAACAGAGTGTGCTTAGAATTTCCTTTGTTCTGTCTCTACAGCTGAGGTCCAGCTTTTGCCTTAGCTGTGTATTTTAACCACAGTACGTTATCTCTTTGATGAGCAACACATCTTGAAAAAGGAGGGAATTGCAAAGATCACTTTCTTTACAATCCTGCGAGTTTATTGCCCATTTCTGACCTCTTAACACCTTTATATCTGAGAAGCAGGATTGCATATAGTTTCGTGCATCAGCTCAGTGGTTTTATGTGTATGGTACCTCTCTGATTGTGCAGAAGACAGGGTACTCAGTTTAGAAACCAAAAGAAAATAATAAATGCCACTTCCAGCCGTGGTAACAGTCTCTAAATTTAATGGTTAAAACACAGCGTAACACTTGGCGCTTTCACCCAATATTTTCCTGGGCTTCTTCAGAATGAAGCCATAACATAAAACAACTTATTTAAATATACACAGATCACATAGTCATGATCTTCCATGTTAAATGATTAAAGAAACGTATAAAAAAATTGTTTTCAATACATAACCAATATCTAAGCTAAAACGGAGTTAATGCCCTTTTCTAACTGTCCCAAGAATGTTTGTTTAATCTTCATAATACATTAAAAAAATACATTAAAAAAAACTTTTAAAAAGTTTTTTTCATTAAAAAACAATTAACCCTACAAAAATAAAAATTAATTGTGTGCAATAAAAAGCACGTAAATAATTACAATTTAGATTACCTTAATTTAAAGACACTAGTTAAAGAATAGTTTTTATTAATACTTGACTTTGTGATGGCATTCAGTCTTGGCTGCCATTCCAATTTTACCCTCTCTACATTCGTTTTAACATCCCATCTCCTCTGGGTAGGAATAACATGATCAATAATAAAAAAGGTGAATTTTTTTAAATTCTCATAAGCCAAAGTGTGTGTAAATAAAGCACTTTCTTCTTATTTTTATTGTCCCTTACATGTTTGGCTGTGCTTTACCTCAATTTCCTCATAATTTTACCTACATAGAAAGCCGAGCATGAAGTACATGTTGCAATATACACCACCAAGTTTGTACTGCATCTACTTAACCCTGTGTATGAGATACTCTATCTGTAACTTTCTACCACCACGTAGGGACCTTCATTTATGTACTTACATAACTTGCACATGTTACATTTTACCATTCTGGAATGGTACTTTTTGCTCAATAGTTTTTTCAAGAAACACTTTTAGGTTGCACCCCCTAGTGTAGGTTATCTTCGGGCCCTCACCCAAAACTTGTTTCATGTCTTCATCAAAAATCAAATCCCAGTTTTTATTAAACACTTCTCTAAGGTTTTGTGTCTCTTGGTTATATGGAAGTGCCAAGTTCCATTCATGTTGTGATTCTCTTTTACAACCCAGGGATGTCCCTAGTGCAGTCAAAAGAATGGGAGTAAATTTGTCCCTTAGTTTTCTCAAAACCTCATTTCTAATTTTGACTAACAATGTAATAGGGTATCCCCTTTCTTTAAACATTCCAATCAGTTTATACATTTTCTGTTCAAAATTTCCATTGTCACTAATTAATCTACAGATCCTTACAATTTGTCCCTTTATAACACTTTTCTTCTGATGTGGGGGATGCGAACTATTGTAGTGGACTAGAGAGTTTGAATAGGTGTCTTTCATATATATTGTTGACTCTATTTTAGAAGTATCTTTGTTCTTGTATAATGACATGTCTAAAAAATCAATTGTCTCAATATTCATTCTCCATGTAAATCTCAAAAATATAGTAGCGGTGTTTAAGTATTCGATGAAAGAAACTATTTTGTCTTTGCTACCGTTCCAAAGCAATAGTATGTCATCAAGGAACCTAAACCAAGCACAATTACTTTGTCTAGGAATGTAGAAGGAAATACATATCTATTCTCCCATTCAGACAGATCCAAATTAGCATAAATGGGAGCACATTTAGCTCCCACTGGTACTCAAGTAGTTTGACAGAAATACTCTCCTTCAAAATACAAAAAAGTTGTTCTGTAAAACCAGTTCCAATGAGTTTCATCAAGAAGTTCCTTTTCATATTGTGCATACCTTCTACATTCATTAAGGCAAGTCCAAATAACTCTGTCCCTTCTTGATGTGGGATCACTGAAAACAGATTAATAACATCTGTTGTGACAAGTGCATAATCCTCATCAAGAGATAAATCCCTTAAGGCTTCTAAACAGTGCCATGAATCTCTAAGTATTTGTTTTTATACTGCATTGCTTTTTTTACAATGAAGGCCTATGTATGCAGCTGTAGGTTCTGTCTCAGATTTCATAGCTGCCACTATTGGACGTAATGGGGGGTTATTTAAATCCTTGTGGATTTTAGGTATACCAAAAATAACTGTGATTACTGGTGCTTCAGTGGTTAAAAATGCATAATCTTTTTGATCTTTGTCTCCTTGTGTTAGCAAATCATATAAAAAACCATTTTTGCATAGGCTCTTTTAATCTCGTTCAGAGTAGCTGTCTCATACTTATGTGGGTCATTTAATAAATCAAACATTTTACCAGCATATAATCCACTTGGTTCATTATCACTACCCCCCCCCCCCCACACACACACACCTTTGTCTGGTTTCATAAATCTGTACTGCCTTAGTTCACGTAAGCTATTCAGACATTGCCTTTCATCCTTAGATATGTTGGCTTCTCTTACTAAATTGTTTTTTAGTATCTTATGTACTTCTTTTTCCCAAATCTTTTCAAAATGGTCTGTAGCAGCATTCACAGGTGGCATAAAAGTACTTCTTTTAATCAAATTGTTTTTTACAACATTGTCATAACTTCTGTTTGAAAAAAATATTGCTAAATTGAGTTGCCTAGTATATAGCTTAAAACTAATCAATACTTTTGCTATATCAGATCTAAAGTTAGGGACAAATTGTAAATCCCTTTTTCAACAAGCACCTATGGAAGTAATCAGTACACAAATCTGAAAAATTATAGATAGAAAAACCATCCATAGTAGTTACAGTCACAGATTTACTCTCATCTACAAAAAAATCCACATCAAACGTGTTTAATATTGATTCTTCTATCTCCAAGGTGTTACATTGTTCCTCCTTTCAGGACGTTGGGTTGGGTACCAATAACTGCTTTGGTTCTGGCATCCCAATTGTTTCTGATTCGTGTTCTTTAACCCCTGAGATCTTCTCAAAGGTGGTGCCTGAGCTAAAAAAGTATTTTCACTAATATTTCTTTTCCTAACACCATTCACATTTGTGTTATCATTGGTATTTTCTAGTCTCACTTATTTCATTAAAAAATTCTGTCCCTCTAGGCATCGGGTAAGCCATTTTATTAGCATAATCATTAGTGTCTCTCACAAGCTTCTTCAGCTTTCTCTCTAAATTATTTTTAACAAGTTTGTCGGCCTCTAAAATTATTTTATAGTATTGCAGTCTATTATGGTCAAATAATAAATCACTAGTTATACTTTCATTTAGTTCAGTAAGCTGTGGCATTTTTCATTTTCTTTTAGTCGGTATGTGGTTTCACACACTGAGTGTTTTTAACTTGTTTATTCAATTTAAGAGTTAAGCAGAGTTTAGCAGATTAAGGCTTTTGTTTCAAATTTGTGTTGCGCAAATTTTTAGTTTTTTTTTTATGTGTTTGTAGCACCTCTCTGACTATGCAGAAGACAGGGTACTCAATTTAGAATTCAGGCAGAATTTAGCAGATGGAGGCTTTTGTTTCAAACTCATGTTGCATATTTGTTTCTGGACATTCCAGAGGCCACTTTGCTAGGAAAACAAACTTTATAATTTCATACCTTTTCTTGAAGCCAGGCTGTATGTTTTAAATGCTTTATATTTTTTTCAGTATTTTTGTTACAGGGTATGCCAGTTATAGCAAGATTAATACACAACCCTACAAAGGCAGAATTAATAAATGCAATCAAGGGAGAGTAACAAAATCATTGTGCATGCAGTACTCAATGGCATTAACAACAGTAATAGATGTAGTAATAACAATAACACTAATGACAAACTATGGCTAACAATATTAGACAAGTATGTATTTTCCTTTTCTATTAAAAGGCCTATTCCTACAGCAGAAACCTCTTAACTTGGTGCGGGAATTGCTAAAAAGGACTGTTAACCCATTCCAAGATGCCTCTCCAGAGTTCCAGCAGAATGTGTCCTCTATTTGTAGAGAATTCAGCCCAGCAGCAATTTTGAAAGATCTTAGTGTTGTTAATCCTCTTTACCACTAGGACTGAAACACCAGCGACAAGTCTGCTCAGTGGCAGTCTAAACTTTCCTAGGTTTCAACTCCTCCATTTTCCCATAATGCCGCCCACACTGCTTTCATTCTCCAAATCTTCTTATGCACTCATCATGCATACACAGATCATAAACAGCCTCATGTTTCATTTATATGTGGGTCTATTAGTGCAGTGTTGTGCTCCTAGCATCACTGTACTCCTTCAGTTACATCTTCCCAAGAATGCCAATAGTAGTACTTCTAGCTTCCATGTCCTGCAAGACTGTATCTGTTTTGAAGCTTCAGAGAAGAGTGAAAGTTGATGCATTAACTTATGCTTTTCATACATCCTGTGACTGCAACTGAATTCTCATATTTATTCCCTGCAAAATCTAGTCTTGCCACTTTCAATTTATGTTTAAATAAAAGTGTACTTTCAGATAGATGACTTATAAGACTTGAAATTCTTTTCCCCTCTGCAGCCCTGGTATCCTAGCTAGCCTTAGGCATAGGCCAGCTAGGCGATGCATAGGGCCCCACTCTGTCAAGGGTGCTTTTCCAGTAATCTGGATGGTGTAGGTAGACCATGATGAGGGCACCAGGTGGTGTGTGTGGGGGGTGCTGTGAAGCCCTTTTGCCTAGGGCATCAGTTGACAAAGTGGTCCTGCCAGGTATGTAGGGTTGAAGATCATACTAAAGATATAATTTCTTTTTGTCCCACCAAGTTGATTAGAATTTCCTGTATGTAGCATAACCTTGCAGTCTAGTCAACAAATGCTTAACTTCTTTTGAGAGAGCAGTGAATATGAGAGTTCTCATTTAGATGAAAAAAAAACTGCTGGAAGCCACTGCTGTCCTAAATTTTTGTAGTCTCTTAATGTTAGAGGAAATACTTTTTGCTATTTTAGGAGCTGCATAGAGTAATTTTGAACTATGTTAGCCTGGTGCTGGCCCAATTTTGACCCTCATTTTGTCTTATTACAAGCAGAATAGCCCTTTTATCCTTGAATATTTCTATAATTCACTTTTCAGGTGTGTTACCCAGTCAGAAGTGGCTCCGTGTTTCGTTTGTTGGTGGGGCACAGTATGAGCATAGTAGCTAATTGGAAGGTTATGCGAAGACCAGAAAAAAGAGAAAATTTGTTGAAGATAAAAAGTCCTTTAACCAAATGAAATCTTAGAGTAACCCTTTTCAGAATAACATTATGATCCCCAACTACTACACAATGCTTAGCCAGTAATTGTCAGTCTAGTTAAACATTTTCTTACTAGACTGTCCAAGCAAATCTTTCAGCACCTTAAGCTTGTTTTCTAAACAACTTTATTAAGTTCACATATATTTAGTAGCAACACTGGTGTGCATAAATTAATGGAAAAGAAAACCAGTCATTACAAACTTTTTTATGGATGTTTTCTATTTTTTAAGCAGTTGTTCACTCCAGCATTACCTAATTTGCTGTAGTCCTGCCTTCACTGAAGTTCCACACCTGAACATTATTCTGTATTTATTGTTCCTACAAATTCTGTTTGTTTCTATGTAGCTTGTTCATTCCCTTTTCTACAATATTCAGTACTTCAATTACTGTTGGTTTATATTTTGATTTCCATTTTCTAGTAATTTCTTTTTTATCACCAGTATCATTAAACATAGTAAGGCCTTTCGATGAACAGACAATTTGGTTTCAATATTGCAGCTCAAAAGAGTCATTTCCTTGGTTACAATACTTTGTTAACAATGTTAAGTTGTCAATCTCGCCTTCATTCTTGCTGGATGGGTTCGGAGCCGATCCTCGGCTCCGACTCGGCACTTTCTTAGCTTGAGAACTCCTTTTACCAGCTCGAGGCAACCCTATATCCCATGATGCAAGGCGGGACTACCTCAGATCTCGTTTGCCGCTTAGCGAAAGAGGTCTCCTTTTTGCCAGCTGAGGTAAGTTGATACTTTCAGAAAGCTTAGTCAGGGTTATATTTCTCCCTTATTGCCTTTTTTATAGTGTGTAGTGTTTCTACAGCCCACCCTATTTCCCTTATAGTTAAAAGCTTTGAAATTCTTTTTTATAATTTTAAAGGAGTTTTCAGTTAGGCCTAGACCCCATTGCTTAATCCCTACCTGTGTGTCTGTGTATTTGGGGATTAATTGTGTGATTGTTGGGGTGTGTGTGTGACTTTCTTCCTCTAGGACTATGTCTAAGGAAGGCAAGGTCTCAGGCTTCAAGAAGTGTGACTCGTGCTGTCAGAAAATGTCTCTGACAGACGGTCACACTTCTTGTGTTTACTGCCTGGGGCCTTTGCACCTGCAGGACTCCTGTGCTTTGTGTCACTCTTTTAGCCAGAGAGTCCTGCAGGAAAGGAGGAATAAATTGATCCTCCGTGGCTTACTTAAGCCTGAAGGTTCTCCCTCTAAAACAGGGTCCAGTAAACCTTCTAAGCCTCCGAAGGTTCAGGCTACAGTGTCTAAGCCTCCTCCGGTGGCTCCGGCTGGAGCCGATCTTTCTGCTTCTAAAGTAGTGGGGTCGGCTCCGATCGGTTCTGACACCCAATCTACTGTTGCCTTGTCTGCTCCGGCTGGAGCCGACACCTTATCCAGTATTGGAGCCGAGAAACCTTCGGCTCCATCTGGAACTCAGGGGACTTCGGCTCCGATGACTTCGTCCCGAAAGAGATCTCGGTCCCCTTCGTTGGAGAGTATCCATTCGGCTCCGAGGTCTCCTCTTTTGTCGGAGCGGAGTCATCGGAGCCAATCTTCGAGATCTTCCAGGCTGTCTGACCACGACTTAGAGAGGGTGATAAGCAGGCTGCTGAAGTCGCAGGCACTAGCCCAAATGCTCCATAGCCCGTCTCAGCAGACTTCGGCTATTGCTTTACCCCTTGAACTTCCTCCTCCGACTCTCCTCCAGAGTTCGGAGCCGGAGCTTCTCGGGACAGCGACCGTGTCGGCGCCGGATCCGATACATCCCTCTTTGGCTCAGTCGTCCTCGGCTCCGATCTCTTCCATGAGACCTTCCTTGGTGGGATCCGGTCGTCGAGTTTCCCTTGTCGGCTCCGAGGGGGCTAGTGGGATCGGACCCTTGTCCGACCCCGCTCTCCCTCTCGGGGCTTCGGCTTTGGTAAGCTCGGCACCGACATCGGCCTCGGAGCCTTCCCTCTCAGTGGAGCCGGGAATTCCTATTTCTTCGGAACGGGAGTATTCCGGCCTCCCGGGGAGGGGAGCCTTTGAGGTGATGAGGAGTGTCCTGGCGCCTGAGCCAGGTCAACGGTCCATCCCTTTAGCTCCTCCCTCTTCGGTGCCTGTAGACGCCTCTTGCCAGCCTCTTGCTCCCAGGCCCAGGGATCCATCGCCCCAGGTTTCCCCATTGGGAATATCTTCCTCTTCCGAGGTTTCCCCTGATCCTGCAGGGGAACCTCCTCGGAAGAGGACGTGTAAGAGGAAACACACGGACTCCCCCGAGTCTACAACATCTGATACTGACTTAGATGAGTCGGAGGGTTCCCCACGGTCCCCCTCTGAGGATGTCTCCTTTTCAGACATCCTTGAGCTCCTCAAACAGAGGGGGAATTGGCCCTCCATTGATCCCTCCGAGGACGAGTCTGTATACCTGGAGGCTTTTGGATCCCGACCCACCACCTCCTGGGTGTCTCCGCCTTTCGACCCACTTATGCAGGTAGTGGCTCGAAAGGCGTGGGCAGCTCCAGATTCTGTGGAACCGGTCCCCAGGAGACCATCCAAATTTATTACGGCCCCTGCAGACAAGCAGTTTCTTTCCAAGGGCGTCTCTGTGGATGCTATGGTGGTGGCGGCGGCCACCAAGAAGGAACTTGCGGATCCTTCAGTACTTGTCCATCCTCCTAACAAAGATTCTAGGACCATGGACAGGTACGGAAAGTGGATGTTTTCTTCAGCGACCTTTGCTATGCGTTCGCTGAATTACCTCTGTCACTTCACCAGGCTTCAAAGAGATATTCTCAAGGAACTAGGTGAAGTGGTCCAGGATCCTTCTGCTGCTGGGGCTCAAGAAAAGATTGCCTCACAGCTAGCAATCCTGAATTCATTGACCAACTCCTCCATGGGGCTCATATCTTATGCGGCCGATGGAGCGAGCAGGGCCGCAGGCACAGGAGTGGCTCTTAGACGTCAAGCCTGGATGCGGCTTTGTAATTTTGCGGACCCCTTTAAGGCGTCCTTCACCAATACCCCCTTTGACGGTTCGGCTCTGTTCGGACCGCGGGTGAAGGAAACCTTGACCAGGTGTGAGCAAGACGGCAAAACTCTTTCTGCCGTTGGAGTCCATTTTTCCACCCCTTCTAGACCCTACCCCAAGGGTCAGAAGGGAGGAAAGATGTGGTTCCGTAAAGCCCAAGGAGCTGCGCCGGACACACGTGGGCAGTTTACCCCCAGAGGCAGAGGGGGTAACAATAATAGACGCCACCCTAGGGGCAGAGGGGGTCCTCAGAACCAGGGCAACAGAGAGTCTCTCCCTGAGAAGCCTTTTCAGCATCCCTGAGGTGTTGCCCGACTGTCCACCCTTGGAGGTAGTCGGGGGAAGGATTCCGCTGTACCCAATAGCCTGGCGTTCCCTTTCACAAGATATGTGGGTACAGTCGATAATATCCGAGGATTACAAAATCTCCTTCGAAAGGTGTCCCGTACCTTACCAATCCCTTCCAGACATCTCACCCGGTCAAAGGGATTTGGCAGAACAGGAGGTTACAAAGCTCCTACAAAAAAGAGCCATCCAGACGGTTCCAGCAGACCAAGTAGGATCCGGCGTCTACTCCAGATTCTTTTTGGTCCCCAAAAGGACGGGAGATTGGAGACCTATACTAGACCTAAGCAATCTAAACAGATTTGTCAAGAAGGCAAGATTCCGGATGGTCACGCTTCAGTCCATTTTGCCCTTTCTGGGCAAGGACAACTGGATGTGCTCGATAGACCTTCAGGACGCGTACTATCACATAAAGATCCACAGGCGCTCCAGAAGGTTTCTCCGCCGCTAGGGACCAGTCATTATCAGTTCAGAGCCCTGCCCTTTGGCCTCACTTCAGCCCCCAGAGTGTTTACCAAATGCATGGCAGTGGTCGCAGCTCACCTGAGACGTCACGGATTCCAGGTGTTTCCTTATTTGGACAACTGGCTCCTCTCCGCCACCACCAAGCATCATCTTCTTCAGACCAGAGACTTCACTCTACAGCTTTGCAAAAGTTTGGGAATTTCAGTGAATTTCGAAAAATCTTCTCTGCGGCCTTGCCAATCTATCACCTTTATAGGCGCAGAATTAAACACCGTCAAGTTGTCAGCCAGACTAACAGATCAGAGAATCTTGGACATCCAAAAATTTGTTCGACTGTTATTGCAGAGCAGCAGAGTCAAAGCCAGATTGGTTCTAAAAGTTCTAGGTCTTATGGCTGCGGCCATTGTTCTTCTACCTCTGGCTCGCTTCCACATGCGTCTACTGCAGTGGATGTTATTCACTCAGTGGTCGTTCCACAGTCTTCCGATGAAGCACGAGATCTTAGTCACACAATCGTGCAGAGCTCATCTGAACTGGTGGATATCTTCCCCTCTACTTCACCAGGGCCGACCTTTTGTTCCCCCTCCTCCGGTTGCCACAGTCACTATGGATGCCTCTCTGATCGGGTGGGGGGGGGCATTATCAGGGCAGGATGGTCCACGGGACATGGCAGCCCATAGAATACCATCTGCACATAAATGTCCTGGAGATGAGAGCGGTGCTTTTAACGTTGCAAGCCCTCAACGACTTTCTTCCCGCGGGGACTATTGCAGTGCAAACGGACAACATGTCCGTGGTCTGGTACATCAACAAGCAGGGCGGGACCAGGTCCTATCCGTTGTGTCGAGAAGCTCTCAGACTTTGGCAATGGGCAATCTCCTCTCATCGGTTTCTGATAGCAACGCACATCCCCGGCAGGTCCAACCTCTTGGCGGACAGGCTGAGCAGATCCATTCTCATGCCTCACGAGTGGTCTCTCAATCAATCTGTAGTGGACCAGATTTTTCTGAAGTAGGGAACACCTTGTTGTGATCTTTTTGCTACGCCCCAAAACAACAAGTGCCCCGACTTCTTCACTCTTTTTCCCCTACCAGGCCAACCCCTGAGAGACTCTCTAATCCAGGATTGGCCCCGGGGACTTCTTTACGCTTTTCCGCCCTTTCCTTTGATTCCACAAGTCATTCAGAAAGCCACCGTTTTGAGGGCCAAATTGATTCTCATTGCCCCTTACTGGCCTCGACAAATTTGGTTCCCGACTCTGCATAGTCACCTCCTGGTGCGACCTTGGCATCTGGACCCAGTTCCGGATCTTTTGACCCACCAGTCGGGTCAACAGCACCGGGCCATTCATTCTCTCAACCTCACTGCTTGGTTACTCCACTTCCTTCCCTAGCCAGGCTTCCTATGATCTCTGATCCAGTCAGAGATATTTTAGTAGCTTCTTTGAAGTCGTCCACCAGAACCGTGTATGCTAGCAAGTGGCGACGTTTTTCCATTTGGGCAAGCTCCAGACACATTGACCCCTTTACTGCTCCTGTGCATTCTGTTTTAGATTTCCTGGCTGAAGTTTTTCAGTCAGGGTTTTCTTCTTCAACAGTCAAAGTCCAACTGGCGGCCATTTCCAAGTATCCTGTGGGATTTCAAGATCATAACATTATGTCACATAGGCTATGCAAAGCCTTTCTGAGAGGAGTTTTTCTTCTGAAGCCGCCAATAAAACATCCTCCTCCACAATGGGATCTGAATTTAATGTTGGCATCCTTGATCTTACAACCTTTTGAACCGTCTGCCTCATGTTCCTTAAAGTTATTGAATTGGAAAACTATATTCTTACTGGCGGTCACTTCAATCTAATCCAGATTGAAGGGTTTCCGAAATTCAAGCTCTCTGCATCCGTTCCCCTTACTTGATTTTTCACAAGGACAGGGTATCCTTAAGAACTAACCCGTCTTTTCTTCCTAAAGTTGTTTCTCAAACTAATATTAATCAATCCATCGAACTACCAGTCTTTTTCCCAAACTACTCTGACAGAGCTGAACAAAAGCTTCATTTTTTGGATGTCCACCGTCAACTCAGGTACTATTTGCATAGAACTAAACAGTTCAGGAAATCGGACCAATTATTTGTCTCCTATGCAGAAAACAGGAAAGGTCTCCCAGTTTCTAAGGTGACCTTATCTAGGTGGTTGTCTTCCACCATTTCTTATGTATATTCGCTCAGGGGCAAGCAACTACCTTCTAAACCGAAAGCACACTCAACTAGGAGTCTATCCACTTCTGCAGCCTTTCAGGATAGGCTACCCATTGATACCATTTGTGCAGCAGCTACTTGGGCCACACCTCATACCTTTGTCTCTCATTATAAATTAGATTTGGCCTCCAGAGACAGGGCCAGTTTTGGTTCCACAGTTCTCAAGAGTCTGTTCCATTGAGCCACCCAGGATACAGGTGCTAGGGACGCGGTCCCATCCAGCAAGAATGAAGGCGAGATTGACAACTTAACATTTAGAAGTTATGTACATACCATAACGTTCCATGTTAGTTGTCTTCTCTCGCCTTCTTTTTTGCGTCCCTCCCTCCTTCCCCCTGGCCTGGACAGATCTTGAAAAGTCTCCTCTTCTCAGGTTGTTCTCTCCTGACTCTTCGGTGGAAGAGTCATTTGTTAGGAGTTTTTGTTTCCTAGTTGTTCTAGGTTAGTCCTTAGCAGGGTATGTTAGCTACCAAACGAGATCTGAGGTAGTCCCGCCTTGCATCATGGGATATAGGGTTGCCTCGAGCTGGTAAAAGGAGTTCTCAAGCTAAGAAAGTGCCGAGTCGGAGCCGAGGATCGGCTCCGAACCCATCCAGCAAGAAAGAAGGCGAGAGAAGACAACTAACATGGAACGTTATGGTATGTACATAACTTCTAATTTCTGAAAACTACCCTGAAGGAAGTTTCTAAACTCTACCAACTTGTTACATTCCCACAAAAAAATAAATAAATAAATAAATGTTCCCACTTGCTCCACCCTTTTCTGTCATACCTCCAGCATTTGCTGTCTGCCTAAGGAAATATTCTCTGAAGTCTGCTTGGGATATAAAAATACATATGCTAACACTTCTTTGCAAAAATCATATTTGAGAGCCATACAAATGTCTCTCTCACTGTTCCCTTTCCATTCTCACTTCCATGTCGTTTCTAACCTCTTCTGATTACTTCTTATAGTTGTGTTGTGTAGAGCAGCTTCTGCTGTAGACTATGTGAACAGCTCAATTAGAACTGGTCTTTCACTTAACACTCCCCATTGCCTTTGTTAAAAATCTATTCTTATCAATCCATGGAAAGGAAGGCAGTCTGCAGCCCATAGCCCAAACTTCTGCTTGGCCTTATCCCACACTGTTGATACCTTTCTCTCTCTAGCTGTTTTCTCCCTTTACCTTTGTTCCTTTGCTAGTTTTCTCCACCAAATTCCAGCCCTCTCTTGCCTGTTTTCTGTGCCCCTACCTGCAGTCATCCTTATTGGTAAAATCTCCTTTCCTGAACTTATTACTTAAAATACTCTGCTACTTTGTAAGTATGTTATTCTCCTTAAGGCCTTGCATCCAAAATCCTGCCCCCTCCTTATTTTGTTAACCCCCCCCCCCCAAGTTCCTACAAAACCTCTTTCCACTTTGCTTTGTAATCTTTTTTCTTGTCTGATGTATATAAGCCTTAAGAAAGTAGCACTAAAGTATCCCTTGAATTCTGATGGTCTTAGTCCTGTTTTATGGAAAGAAACAACTTATTCCACTTAACTTTTGCCCTCTTTCCCTCCCAATTATTTAATTAGGGTCCACAACTTATCCTGTCAAAAATATGACAGACCTATATAAAATAGTAAAGGGACTAGAACATGCCTCAAAAATATGCCATACCTATGTAAATTTATTAAATGGAGTAGAACATGCCTCAGAAATGTGCTAGACCTGTATAAAATAGTAAAGGGACAAGAACATTCCTCAACTTCTTAGCACAAGAACTTTGGGCAAAGCCAGTAGTAATGTGGACAAAGGCCTACAATCCTGCACAGATTTTAAACATTGCTCTTGTAAATATCAAAAGGTGTTAGAATAATAGGTTTTGTATCAGCATGCATTTTCTGGATGGTATGAAGTCTGAAAGGTAAATGTTTGTCATTATTTAGTGACTTCAATCTAAAGTAATTTGTCAGAAAACCACAAGTTTTATGAGGAACAGACTGAAAATATGAGGCAAAAAATCTGGGCATTCTGCGAAATTTTGAACAGTTGAGAAGTATGGAAGGTTTGTACGTTACTTGCCCATACCTGTAGCTGAGAGCTTCCACATCTCAATTTTTGTATTATCTTTTTAGTTTCTTTCGATTATGGCAGCTTGTTATTATGGCAGTTTTAATCCATGCACCTAAGTACATCATCTTATTTTTCCCATGAATGCAGGTATTGCTGAACACATTTGTGTGTGGGAACATAGTTTACTGCTGTGGTCTTTGTTATATCGTCAGTTAGTTTGAAACAGTTTCATATTTTTTCTCAGGATATAGGGCTAGATTCAGTAAAGCCTACATGGCTTGCTAAAACCGTGCACACGGTAGCGTACTGATTTGTATTCAGTTAGTGGCTCTACACATCTGTGCCCATGGTCAGAAGTGCAGGTGCTACACGAATGTGACTGATGTCTGCTGGACAATCTCTCTTCTCAAGTACACCTAGGACCACAACCCCTTGGCCTGCCGTGTGTGGATGTGGACACTTCAGCTACTGACAGAGCAGTGGTAGTGCCACTATGGAAGCGTAATCGCGCATGGCTATGTTGGATAACAGATGATGCTGGCCTACGTCCATGTGGATGCTGTCTCCCTCCCAGTTGACATTCCATCGTGTCATTCATTTGATCCATTGAATCAGCGACATGGGGGAGGCAGTCTCATATGCAGACTGTGTCACATCTACAACCCTAAGCATGTCCTCATGGGCCCTAGTGGAATGTGCTTGTCCCTCCATGATGGCCCTAAGCATACAAAGAGTGGGACATAATGACACACCAGGATTAGGTGGAGGTTGGGCAGCAGGCCTCTGCCAAGCACCCCTAACAACCCTTCTGCATGGTACCTCACCCACACTTGGGCTACTGCCAGAGTCAACTGACACTGAAGCTGCCATAACCACGCTACCCTGATTGTGTCTCATCCTCCACCTGTCCAATATTTGAGGGTTCATCATGTTGGGTATGCGTAAGCATACTGATTTTGTTTGACAGAAGACCAGCGGATGGCTGAATTTCAACCTTAGTGTCATATTCAATCTCTGCACCCATGACTGTGCCTCTGTTTGGCCACCACTTCCACTGTCAAGATCACCTGTGATAATAAGCAATAAACTCAGGAATAAAGTTAATACTATACTAAATTCATTGCACTAAATATGTATGCTACATATGTACAACCAACTGAGAATGTGCAAGTGCATGTCCTGTCAATACTGAAGAGGAAATGGGAGGTGTTTATATGCACGTGATTTGCTTTTCTGCTGCAAAGCTGTGTCTGTGACAAGGAGAGAGAACATATTACCATTGTGTTTTGTAGTTTCGTTAGTATAATGGTTCACATCCAGAGTTATGTAAAATTAATTAACTTTTAATTTTTTTTTTTTATGTTAATATTTGTATGGCTTTTCACACATGGTAAAACCTGTCAGTATTTAAAATTTGATATCAGCTTGGATAATATGGGCAGCATAAATTACAGCTGTGACTCAACTGTGTGCTGTAGCATACCTTGTAAAGACGTTGAGGCACACAAGACGTTAGATAGATAGACCATAGTTCAAGTCCAACATTACTTTTTTAAGCATAAATGATATTAAGAATTTTATAGAAAGAAAATGTATTTTCTTTTTTCCGTGTCTCAAATGTGTGTTGCTCAACTGTGCACAAACGCACTTTATAGCTACAGACAAAAGATAAAATGTTTACTTGTTTCACCTTCCTGTGCGCAAACACGAGAAGTGGTATTGCATGGCAGTCAGCACATGTACACAACACCTGCAGGTAAAAAAGATACATTGTAACTTGATAACATGAAACATTTCTTATTTTGCCTTCCTGCACACAAACACAAATAGTGGCATTGTGTGGCGGTCAGCAATCTGGACAGTAATGAGTGTAAAAAATACAACTGCTTCCTAGCATTCCCTGTGGCACCAGGTGTAAGTTCTTGGCCACAGTACAGATGAGCCAGTGTTCTAATCCAGCGCACTCCAAGTTTTCTTAATGCTGTTCCACTTTAATTTATGTATCTACACAACTCATATAACACAAGTATAGCTGTAAAACAGAATGTATTGTGTGGTCTGACCCAGTCTAACCTGAAAGTAATACAAGCATATGCATTTCCAGTATGTTGTAACACATCACTCTTGCATCACACATGAGAATGCATAAACCAGGACCTTGTCAGGTCACACACATACATGGTTAACTGAAGCTGAGCACTATTCACTCTTTAATGTGTCTATATAATTAATGAGCATGTCTGACAAACACTTCTGTGGCAGTGAGGAAAAAAACACTTATGTGGAAGAATGTATATTCTCTATTTTACTAGGTTTGAATCCCACATTGTACAAATTAATTTTATCAGTGTGTAAAGGCTCCACAAAATGTCTCAAATCATAAATTTTTACCCCCTAATTCATGTCTTAAAAGTCAAGTAATTTAACAGGTACAACAGCAGACAAATCATAAATTAATGCCAACTGTCACATTACTCTTCTTATTTCATAAACAGCCTTACTGTCTCTCTGGCATTGCTGCTCTACATGCACCATCACGCAGGCACGGTTGTGTGGGTTTGTTCACTGGCTGATAACAGGCTATCACGAATTGACAGCAAAACACTGTTGTTGGATGACGTGTGCAAAGATGGCAGGAGCTGGCAAGGATGATGCCCAATTCAGGGCTCAAAGTTGGGGAGTAGAGGAGTCAAGAATATTAATTTTACTCATTGTAAAGTGTAAGAGCTAGAGGTTGCTGCAGGGAGAATATACTGGGTTTCACTGTAAATTGGTGGCTTGGAACAGTCTAGCCAAGGTTCTCTGCAGTGCGACTGGCATTCTGCACACATGGGAACAATGCAGGCATCATTACAATGACATGAAATGGTGCAAGTGGAAACAACTCAACCAGTGGCTGGATGAGTATAGGACTGCTGACATCCCACAGTTGCCTAAGTATATAGACAAAGCAACATTAACAGATCTAGAAAGCTGGAGATGGCCAAAAATTGTATGCATAATACTTTTGTGTCTTTTTCTGTCATTCTTTATTTTTCAGCTGCTCAGGAGATTTCAGTGAACAGGGAAGCCCATGATGAATGCTTAGAAAGACTCGGAGAGGCATGTTGTATGGTATGCAATACCAATTAGCATTATTTTATTAAAATTATTACACTTCCATACATTACTAGCAAATTAAGCCTGCATATCTTTACTGTAAAAGCAAACATGCATGCTTTATGTTGTCACTCAAGGTAATTGTGGGAGTCAAGTGTAATAGTGTTTTCAGATGTTGTGGGTTCAAATCCCATAAGTAGCAAATACATACTAATACAAAAAATAAATATTTAATTTTAATTTCAATAAAATTGGCATAAATGCTATGTTATTAACTTAGTCTGTATTATCTTTAAAAGCATATATGCATATTGCCAGGATTATTTTGAATGATTCTCAGCCTTATTTTGAATTTTTAAAAAGTATAGCTAATGTAAAAGTAAAAATATATTTTTGTTTTACTTAATTAGAACCATTACATGTCAAATACAATAATTATCTGTTTTCTTTTTTTTCTTATCCTACCGTTTATCTCTCTCTCTCTCTCTCTCTTTTACTTTTGTGTGTGATCACACAGTTCTGATGTCATAATTTTCTGACAACCAGTAAATGATTTCCATCATAGGGAGATAGGCCAACTGCTGTGATACACCCTGCCACCCCTCCAAAGGCTGCCTCTCAAGTACCCAGCACATCTGGGAATCAACCTGGCAGTACTTGCCTCTACAGTCCCTGTACTACCTGGGACTTCAAGATCTAGTAGCATTACCACAGTAACCGGCATAGTGGTACCTGTAGATCAAAGTGTGCATGTTCCTTTTAGTGGGCACATGCATATACGTACTGAGCAAGTGCAAGCAAGAATTCCATTTTGTAGTGAGCAGCTGAGGTGTACGCATGCATGTGTGTACTAGTCCGTCAGTTTGTTTGTTTACCATTACTGTTCTCCATCCTGATATGTTTATGTGTAATAGACTACTTATTAGAACACCCAGCCTCATTGTCTTATTGAATATACACCAAGATGAGCAACAGTATCCTCCAGGAGTATTGGTGGAGGTGGAGATTACGTCACCTGCCAGGAACTACCATGGATGGTGTGTGAGGTCTTAGAAAGTAGCACTGGTGCAAGCTTCAGTCGTCTGGAGAAGTTGCTTGTGGAAATGCAGAGAAAATCCAAACATCAAGCAGTCCCAACAGGAAGCCGAGGAAGGGGACAATGGTGGCAGTTCTGAGGGTGAGGACTAGGTTATCACTGTTCCCATGCTTGACAGGCATGTGGTTCTGATGTCCCCTCCTATCCCCAATCATGGTGCCCACAACCATTTGTGTCCCTCACCATCCCTGCGTCTGTCTTTTTGTCCTGTTTGTCTGCACCTGCTTCATCTACCCTGCATATCTAACCCTGACATTTCCATGTCCCTTCCCCAGCATTCCTGTCTTTTTGAAATAAAAAAAAAACTAAATGGGCACCTGTCCCACAAAAAATTGTGCCCCATGCATAGCTCTGTCTACTTCACACGTGTCATCTTGAAAAACTTGATTCAATCTAATTGGTTGTACAACATGATTCCGTTGTCACCCATCTGTGTTGTGGTGACAGTCAAGATTCATTTAGTTCTATATACATGTTTATATTACACTGCTGAAGAAGTGGATAGCTATGGTTCTTTCCTAATTCCCTCTTGCAGATTTTGATATTGCTTCCCCTTTGTTTTTCCCACTGCTTGCCCCCTATTTCGCCACTTTCGTATTTACTCCATTTTCACACATTTAATCTGGTCTAATATAGAGTTACACACCACACACAGCAGAAATGCCCAGTGATAAAAGCCCTTCCCTTTTTTCCTCTGTGCTTGTATGGAATTTGGCATGTCATCATTGCCAAGCGATGGTGAATGGCTCAAAACTGGTGCGTTTTTGCCATCAGCAGCACAAGTCCAGTTATCTCCATGCAATGCTGCTTAAACTCACTGCTCTAAAGGAACACAGAGTTAAAGCAGAGTAAAGGCAATACTTTGAAACATTTACTCTGACAGACTGCTGAATGTATAAAAATGCAAATCCATATGTGCATTGTTGACATAAATCACCTGACTAGTGATTATTTTTATACAGTACTTCACTGATTTGTAGGAATTATCACATGTACTTATGTAGTGCCATCTTGACACCATATGTAAAAAAAATTAGATTGAGTTGGATTTGATCCGTGTGTCATTTGTGCTCTGAACATGAGCTCACTGCTCTTAGACCTGTTGCCTCAGGGATAGCTAGGCAGCAAGTATACTTTTTTTATACTCAGTATTGTCCAAAATGCTGACGGTTGCATCTCACCACTTAGCCTGTTTGCGCGAAGGAAGGCAAACCAATAGGAATATTACTATTTTCCTATTTAAGCAGAGACTTGCATTTGCTTGTTGCTTAACTCCACACAAACTGGGAAGACAATAGAAGCAGTTCTTAATGTGTAAATGTTATGATGCAACGTTTGCAATATAAACTACAGTATGAACACAATAGTATCTGTCAGCTGTTTCTCCCATAGCATATAAGCATAAATCACTCTCAAGTTAGTTTAATTCATGAAATGTGAATCTCGCATGTGCAAACACTTTGTCTTCATTCGTGCAAACCAGTTGCTCAACGGTGTACTATATAAAGACATGTTTGGCACTTGTTACTATGTTTAGTGCCCAGTTATTCTTCTTTCCATCAAATGCCAATTAAAAACACAACCAAAGGGAAAGGGACCTGTTATTGACTGAAGACATTTACTCAGACTTGTATGTCCTGCACCCATGCACTTGAAAATGGATATGTCAGTAATATGTCTAATGTCAACTACACTAGAAAATAAGTAGCACAACTGCATTTGTACATTATTTAAACTTTACACTGACAATTGACATTCAGATTGTCTTACATATGTCTTACTGTGGAGGTCAGTTCATCACAGTATGAACACACATACGTCAATACTTGTATCCATGCTGATCATAAAATGTGTGTGTGTGTAACTGAAAGTGTGCAATGTATGCAATGTATTAAGAAACAGGTGCATGTATGTTTTAGTTCTGCAACATGCATTCCTGACAGCTTATTGCATATGGTTTAAGAAGCTTTTTTTTTTTGACTACACATCCATTTCGTACAGGCCTCACAACATCATCTTCCAAACATCTTAGAAATCTGGCAAAACTCCATGTCAAACAGGACAAGCAAACATACTATGCCAGCCTACAAGACAAACATCGGAACAATCCAAGACTTTTTGGTCATCAGTAAATAAACTACTCCACCTGGCAAGACCAAAACTCCCTCTCCAAAAACAGTATAACGGATTCTATCACCATACAGTTTAATTCCTAATTTATACAATCAGTATTACCTCTCTTAGACACTAACACATCTGACCTCCTCTCTCAACCCTTGTCCATCCAAAACCACCAACAGGTCTTCAGTTTTAGTACAGTACCCACCTCACTCATAATGAAGTTGCTCCTTAAACTAAAAACTTCTTCTGTATATGTGGACCAGCTACCATCAGACTAGCTAAAAATGTCTGCAGAAGTCATAGCCTTGCATGCTAATTAATAGGTGCATAGCAGAAAGAGATCTCCCATCACTGTTTTAAAAATCCTACATTATACCACTGCATAAAGGTGGCACATCTAGAGTTTAATAACTGCAGACCAGTAGCGATTCTCTCCTTGCTCTACAAAATATTGGAGAAATGCATCCATGTGCAGCTGATGCAGTACCTAACCTCAAATAAAATGCTCTCAAAAACACAACATGGCTTTAGGCCCCAGCACAGCACCACTACTGCTCTACTACATTTTACCAGTATTATAAACCAACATAGAAAAAAATGATCTACTTGTGTCCAGCATGTTCTTAGACTTATCAAAGGCAACTGCTGTTTCAATTATTGTCAATAGGACTTTCACAATATTTCTTGTCATGGCTTCTTAGTTACTTGTGTGGAAGGCAGCAAGGCATTAAATGGCAACACACCTACTCATGCTTTCAACAGTTACTATAGGTGTCCCTCAGGGCTGTATCCTGGATACTCTTCTATTTAATGTATATATTAATAACCTCCATACGTACACTTACCATGCTAGCTTAGTTCAGTATGCAGATGACTTAACATTAATATATGCAGCCTCGACAATAAACTCCAAGACATTACCCCAAATTTTTTCTCCTGTGTAGAAACCTGGCTCAAACAATCAAACCTCCTACTCAATCCCAAGAAAACTAATTTAATGCTTTTTGCCTCAAAAAATTGCCAAAATCAAAAGCAATATTTTACTATAGAGTCAGTAAATAATACTGTCATTGAAATTGTAACTTGCAGTAAACTTCAGGTGTTATAGTACATGACAGTTTCAAATATGACCAGCATGTTTTGCATGCCATTAAATCTGCATACTAGAAAGTGGACTCCCTTTATAGGATCAATGGATTGCTTACAGATACTGCAAGAAAAACTCTAGCCCCACCACCTTCTTATTGGTAACTCTCTGGTATGCTGCTCCTGTCCTAACAAACTTAAACAATATTCAAAGAAAAAAAACTTGCCTCCTTCTAAAATAAAATAGCTTAATTTGCCACCAGTTTCCCTCATATCACCCAGCATTGTCATAGCTTAAAGCAATTAAATTGGCTTGAACTAACTAAAGCACACAAACTCATTCATCATCCAGAAAAACGCCTTGCTCCACAAAACTTATTACTGCCCTACTGTCCAACAAGGGGCCTCTGTTCTAGTAACGAATTGTTACTTCTCAAATAAGTCAAATGTTGCAGGAGACTTGCTCTACTCCCAGTACAGTGCTAAACTCTGGAATAGTATCCCAACACAAGTAAAACTCTGTGACAAACTCAGTTTTAAACCACCACTTAAACAACATCTTAACCAATCCTGGTACTGCACATTCTCCTCATCAGGTTAAGGTTTTGTGCTCACTGTACGATACCCCGCTTAAACAGAATATTCTCAACCTCTTACTGAAATGACAAAACAATTTTTATACATAACTGCTACCTGTACAATCCACTAAATTGCACATGGGCTTTCTCTTTAACTTCTTCCTCTTTAAAATTTTAGACTGTATAAATGTAAACTACTGTATTATGTTTATAAATGTAAGTAAAAATGTAAGTACTCTGTGTTTAACTGTAACTAAGTATCATGCAGTGTAAACAAATGGAGCTTTTCTGTCTTGGCCACTGCTGAAAACAGGTATTAACCAGTTGGACTTTCCCGGTAAGCAAAGATAAATAAACATACACACACTGATGATGTTATCTGCTATAAAATGTTCTGCAACAGTATAAAAGTGAGATTTGTGCCCATGGTGCTTGCGTTAAGTACTGTGTTTTCTAGCTTGTGTAACTAGTTGAGTAGGGATCCTAATCTCATTGCAGTCAACTTGGGTAGTAAGTGTGTGTGTGATCTTGTGTCTGTATGGACTCAGAAGAGCATGAGTCTGTATCCTACTGTCAGCAATCAAGTCTCATGGAGAACAAAATGTTTTACAGTTGTACATGAATACACAGCATTTCATACAGGCCTCCAAACATACACTGATGATGTCATCTGCTGTAAAGTGTTCTGCAACAGGGGAATAATCAGACTTGTGCTGTGGTGCCTGCATTAAGTACTGTGTTCTGTAGATAGATAGGTGGGGATTCTAATCTCTCTGCAGTCAATGTGTGTGTGTATGTATGTATGTATGTATATATATGTATGTACGTTTGCATGTGTTTATGTTCAGTTAGCTGTCATTGTGGCGACAATTTTAGAGCACCGCGTGAGACACTTAGAATATCTTCTTCTCAGCACACACTAATGATTTTTTTTTTTTTTTTTTTTATTTGTTGACCGGGAAAGTCTGACTAGATTCCACAGATCCTGTTTTCAGCGGAGGTACGGGGAGAAATGCTCCAGAATTTCATCTGATACTATGAAAGCCAGACTTGTGCCATGGTGCTTTTATGTACTGTGTTCCGTATATAGGTCGGTAGGGGTTTTAATCTCAGAACAGTCAACTTTGTATGTGTGTGTGTGTGTGTGTGTGTTCAGTTAGCTGTCACTGTGGAGAAAATTTTAAAGCTGTGTGTGACGCACTCCTCCTAATAACATCTTCTCAGCACACACTGATGATGTGATCTGATACTATGAAAGTCAGACTAGTGTCATGGTGCCTTCATTAAGTACTGTGTTCTGTAAATAAGTAGTTAGGGGTTCTAATATCACAGCAGTCAACTTTTGTAGGTGTGTTCATGTGTGTTCATTTAGCTGTCATTGTGGAGGAAGTTTTAGAGCTGCATTTGAGATGCTCCCAACATTATCTTCTCAACACAAATTGATGATGTCATCTGCTTTAAAGTGTTCTGCAATAAAGGAAAAGTCAGACTTGTGCCATGGCACTTGTATTAAATACTGTGTTCTGTAGATAGATAGGTAGGTAGGAGTTCCAGTCTCACAACAGTCCACTTGAGTGTGTGTTCATAGGTTCATAGATCAGTACTAAGCTAACTGCCCTTGCAAGCCATTTTTTAAGCCTAGCCAATTATCCCTTGTGAGATTCAAACCCTGCACCTTGTGTTTGTAAGGCAAACACCTTAACCATTAGGTCACCCTCCCAACTCCCATGTTCATCTTTGGAGGCAATTTTATACACATATATGAATCCACATCTATGTCAGACACTTCTCAAACCATCATCTCAGCATACGATGATGTCAGCAGCTTCTATAAAGTGCACAGTGACACTGTTAAAGTCAGACATATGTGTGGTGGTGCTAGTCTTAAATTGTATAGAATCCAGCTTCTGTATTTTCACAGGTTTAGTGTTCAAATCTCACCTGGTTGGTGGTATACTGTGGTCATTGTATGATCTTTTGACTTTTTAATTTGACTCCCACTGTGGTGAACCTTTAACATAGTCCCAAGAATCCAACATCCCTTTTTTTTCACTTTGTTCACATAGCGTCCTTTCTGCAGAAGACTTGAGAACGTCATCATCTCAAAGATGCATACATACATTGTGAAGCAGATTGCTTTCATGACCCTCTGCAAGCCAGCTCCAGACCACTGGATTTGCAATTACTAATTCTGTCTTGGGGAGGTGCACAATTCACATATGGTCAGAGACGGTATGTCATACAATCAAACACATGCACACATAGGACATACCCTTACTATCTTCCATCATATAGATACACCAATTGTTGTTTAAATGCCATAATTATGGCTAGAATTTTATGTGATGATGGCCATTAGCCTAGTAATGTCCTATGACCCAGTGAACATGGCACATGTCAATATTACTTTCATCTACATGTGCTATGTTGAGGTGTGGATGTGTGGTGGCCCTGCAACATCACTGTATTCCAGTCTGTGATATGAGGTAATGTCTCAGTGGCTGCTGCTGCCATTTGATTACATGTTCCTTCCATAACAGCTGTATTTATATGCCTCCTGAGAACTGTTGATGTGTTGATTGTTTATTTATTCCAGTTGGAGACCGGGGAGGTCCACTGGGCTCAAGAGCCTGTTTTAAGTGGAGGCCTGGGGAGAAAAGCTCCACAGTACAATGTTACATCATAATGAAAATGCAAATAAAATATACAAAAATTTAAAATGCAAAGAAAAAAAATATTTTTTTTAAAGTCAAAATAGGTGGAATTCCACAGACTGTTGGTAGAAGCATTCATTACTGAAGTCATTCATAGTTAAGTAACTAGGATGTTAAAAGAGTATTGTCCTGGAGGATGAGAGGCATTAAGCATAAGGCTGGAAACAAATAAATTAGTTACAATAACAATGTAGGATGAAGGGTGAAATTAGTAAGGTATGAAGTTTAGCCAGGAGAGAAGGAAGATGAGAGCTTGGGAGGTAAAGAATGAAGAATGCAGTTACATTTTCTTTGAGTTTGTAGGTAGCAATGGAGTTGTGTTTTGAAGGAGTGAAGGTTGTCACATGTCCTCAGAGTAGAGGGCAAGGCGTTCTATTTTTTAGCTAGGGAAAAGGAGAGTAGAAGTTGACCAGCTGGGTACTTGGGTTTGTGGATGGAAATAAGGTTTTGGTGAGAAGATCTAAGGGGTCTGGGTGGTGTATATGGTTGAAGAATATTGGATAGTGCGGGGAAGCTGATAGGTTCGAATATTAGTTTGTGGGCAGAGACAGTTTGGAGGTAGTCTAGTTGACTAGGGAGATCAAGCCAATTTAAAGTTTGTAAGGAGATGCAGTGATGAGAGAGGGAATTTGACTTGGTGGCGAATTTGGAGATTTTATTGTAGCATACTTCTAGTTTAGAGGTTAGGGTGGAAGATAGATTAGTAAGCAGAGGAGCACCATATAGAAGAGATGGGAGGAGATATGTAGTGGCCAAGGTCTGTCTAGTAGAGGGGGAGAGGAATTGATTGATCTGAAGTAGGTACTTCATTTGTCAGCAACCTTTGGGTCTTGGATCCGATCTCGGATCCGAGCCAGCAACTTATACATAGCTTTAAGATCCGAGCTCCTCCCCTTCCATAATCCCCTGCCAACCCTGACTGACCTCAGATCTAGTTTGCTGCTCTTAGAGAAAGCTGCTAGATTTCAGAGCTCCTAGTAGTCTGAGGTAAGTGATTTAAAACTTCTCTTTTTTCTGTGAACTTTGCAATTATTGTTAAAAAGTCCGTGTGTGTGTTTAAGTTCCCTTTTGTTTAGTTATAGTTTTAGTGCAATTTCCTCCCCTTCCTTCGCTGGTGCGTAGTGTGTGTGTGTGGGTTGCTTGTGTTTGGGGCCTTGAGTGAGTGAGTTGATTTTTCTTTCTAGAAACATGTCGGAGGCCCCAAAACCTATTTTTTCCAAATGCACCGAGTGTGGCCATAAGCTTTCACCGGCGGATGGCCACACTCGGTGTGTTCGGTGCCTTGGGGTTGAACACCTCTCCTCTGGGTGTACTATCTGCGCGGTGTTCAACCCCAGGGCACTGAAGGACCGTAGGTCGAAGCTGATCCTGGCGGGACTTTTGCCCCCGGATTCAGCTTCAGCCTCCGGTACTCCCGTGGCACCATCCCAGTCCTCGGTGGCAGCCACTCCTGCCCCCTCCCCCCGGCCGGGACTCAAACTCCCACTACAGTGCCGGAGGAGAGGGAAGCCAGGAGGGAGAAAAGGAGGGAGAAGCACCACAAGCAGCGAGCTGAGGCCTCTGCTTCGGCACCCCCCCGGTTAAGCGGGCTTCTCCCTCCACGGCTTCCAGGTCCCCTCCGATCCCCGTGCTTCTCTCCGGGACCCGAGGAGGAGGAGACCCAATCTCCATCGAGGTCATCGAGGAGGCACTCCCGGCCCGCCTCGGTGGCCTCGTCGCGATCTACTTATAATCTATCAGATGTGGACTTGGACCGGATGATGCAAAGGTTCATCCAGGCCCAGCTGCAGATGGGAATGCTCCGGGCCCCCCCCCCCTTGGGGGGGGAGTTCAACACCTTTTTTTGCCCCAATAGCTCCTCCTCCGACCCGCTTCCCGGGTTCGGAGCCGGGGTAGGTCGGCGCCGACAGTATTCGGTACTTCGGCGCCGACTTTGCCCTCGAGTCTGTCAGGTCCACCCTTGTCGGATCCGAGCTCTCGGAGCTGTGGGCTGAGCTTCGGATCCGAGGGATTCAGTGTGCCTTCGGCTCCATCTAGGTCGGAGCACACCGGTCCTTCAGATCCGATGGTCTCGGCACCGGTTCCGATCCCACCATCGGATCCGAGTGGGAGTTGGCTCTCGGATCCCAGAGAGAGCGACTCTCCCTCGGCCTTTGATGCGGTGGAGAGGGCTCTGTTGAGTGCATCCGGACCCCCGGCCCTTGCTTCGGCTCCATCGTGCGCTCCCTCTCGGCTGAGTCAGGCTTCCATCACCCAGCCACAGGGACAGCCTGCTTCGATGTCTCAGGTTGTTCCTCTGGAACAAGAAGTTGCTGGTGAGACCTCCTCGGACAGCACCCCCCCCCCCCGAGGAGGTTCCTCATAAGCGGAAGTGTAAAAGGAGGCATGTGGACTCCCCCAAGTCCTTAACAGAAGACACACGGACTTGGATGAAGGCGAAGGCTCCCCAAGGTCATCCCCCCGAGGATGTCTCCTTCGGAGACATCCTGGAAATGCTCAGGATTGGGGGGGGGTCTGCCCTCAAGGCTTCCTCTGATGAGTCTGTGTTCCTGGAGGCGTTCAAAGCAGGCCCGTCTACCTCTTGGGTGTCCCCTCTGGCCAACCCCCTGGTGGACCTTATTACCACCAGGGCGTGGAAGGAGCCAGACACTATGGAGCCAGTTCCCAAGCACCCCGATAAGATTTTGAGCCCCCCTTCAGAGAGACCCCACTGGAGCAAGGGTCCCCCCGTAGATGCCATGTTGATGGCGGCAGCCACCAAGAGGGAATTAGCTCAGGAGAGCCCCTCGGTCCATCCACCGAGCAAAGAGTCCCGCTCAATGGATCGCCTGGGGAAGCTGGTTTTTAGTTCAGCGACCTTCTCAGTAAGGTCCCTGAACTACATGGCACACATTATTAGGATGCAGCGAGACCTTATTAAAGAGTACGCTGCTTCCCCCCCGGAGTCCATGTCGGCGGAGGACAAACATTTGTACTCCACTCGCATGGCCACTCTAAGATCGATATCGAATACCTCTATGCGGCTTTTGTCCCATGCCACAGAGGGAGCCGTTTGAGCCAACGGAGCAGGCCTAGTCATGAGACGCCAGGCCTGGCTCCGTCATTGTGACTTCACGGAACCCTTCAAGGCATCATTTACGAATGCCCCTTTTGATGGTTCTGCCTTATTTGGTAAGACCGTTCTCGAGACTTTAGTCCAGGGCGAAAAAGACGGGAAGACGTCTGCCGTCGGAGTCTGCTTTTCTGCTCCCCAGAGGTCCTTCTCCAAGAACCAAAAGGGACAGAAAAAGATGTAGTTCCGGAATTCTCAACATTCCCAGCCTACTCCGGACAGCCAGTCCTTCTGTGGCAGAGGAGGACAGGGAGGGTGCCGCCCTAGAGGCAGAGGGGGCCCGAAGAATTTTGGGTCCAGAGAAACCTTCTCTGATCGACCCACGCAGCAACCCTGAGGGGTTGCCCGACTGCTCCACTCTGGAGGCAGTCGGGGGGCGTTTCTCGAGGCACCTGGCAGCTTGAGAGTCCATCACATCAGATCGCTGGGTGCTTCGTATCATATCCAGAGGTTACCAAATTCCCCTGTTCCATGTCCCCAAAGTCAGAAACCTCCCCGATGTACCACCCGATCAGAGGGAGGCAGCAGCTGCAGAGATCCAGCGGCTACTAGAAAAAAGAGCCATCCAACCCGTCCTCCCAGACCAGTTCGGATTAGGTTTTTACTCCAGGTTCTTTCTGGTGCCAAAAAAGACAGGAGACTTAAGGCCAATCCTTGACCTCTCCTTTTTGAACCTGTCAGTAACCAAAGAAAAATTCCGGATGGTCACTCTTCAATCCATCCTCCCCCTATTGCAGGAGAATGACTGGATGTGCTCAATAGATCTCAAGGATGCGTACTACCATATCCTAATGGACAGACGATCCAGGAGGTTCCTCCGCTTCCGGCTGGGAGCCAGTCACTACCAGTTCAGGGTCCTTCCCTTTGGTCTCACCACAGCCCCCAGGGTGTTTACCAAAGTATTAGCAGTGATAGCGGCCCACCTGAGACTCCAGGGAATGCAGGTCTTTCCGTACCTGGACAACTGGCTCCTGACCGCCCCGACAAGGCATCTACTCTGCTCAGCTAGGGACTACTTCCTCTGGCTTGCTCCCCAGCTGCGCATCACGATCAACATGGACAAATCTTCTCTTGCTCCGACTCAGGTGATAGAGTTTATAGGGGCCAAGTTGGATACAAGAAACCTTCTAGCATTCCTGACTATGGAACGACTTCAAAACCTGAGGCTTCATGAGTGGGCCATCCTCCAGTCAAAAGCCCCACAGGCGGAATTGGTCCTGAGATCTGTAGGCTCCATGGCGGCGGCAATCACTCTTTTGCCATTGGCTCGCCTGAATATGAGGGTACTGCAATGGACCCTTCAAGTCCAATGGTCCTTTCAACATTACTCCCTAAACCATCCTATTTCCATCAGCAGGGCATGCAGGAGGGCTCTCTTATGGTGACTCCAATCCCCGGACCTCCATACGGGACGTCCCTTCTCCACGCCCCCTCCCCTTGCCACGGTGACCATGGACACCTCTTGCCTCGGGTGGGGGGGGGCATTGCTCAGGCAAGATGGTCCAAGGCACGTGGAACGACACAGATACCTTTTTGCATATCAATGTCCTGGAGATGAGGGCGGTGCTGTTGGCGTTGCAAGCACTGCAGAACCTTCTTCCTGTATGAACTATTGCGGTACAGACGGACAACATGTCGGTGGTCTGGTACATCAACAAACAGGGGGGAACCAGGTCCTATCCTCTCTGTCGAGAGGCCATGAGAGTGTGGGAATGGGCGATTTCTGCCAACCGCTTTCTTGTTGCAACGCACATTCCGAGACGGTCCAACATACCGGCGGACAGGCTCAACCACACCATCCTTTCCCCTTACGAGTGGTCTCTCAATACACAGGTAGCGAAGCGGATTTTTGCCGTATGGGGGCAACCCTGTTGCGATCTCTTTGTCTCTCCCTCAAATACGAAATGCAACAGCTACTTCGCTCTAATTCCCCCCTTCAGGGAATCCACGACAGACGCTCTGGTGCATGCTTGGCCCCCTGGTTTACTGTATGCCTACCCTCCTCTATCCCTGATACTGAAACTCATACAGAAAGCCAGTCGGTTGGGGAGCAGAATGATCCTCATTACCCCATTCTGGCCTCATCAAACATGGTTCCCGTACCTGTGGTCTCATCTGGTGAATCTTCCTTGGATTCTGGATCCCCTTCTGGATCTAATATCTCACCCCCTAGGTCTCCCGATCCCGAATCTGGACAACCTCAAGCTGACAGCTTGGTTGCTCCAGTTCCACTCCTAGTCAGCACTCCCTGTATCTCTTCCCCAGTTAAAGCCATCCTAGTAGCAGCACATAAACCCTCCACTAGGAAAGTCTATCGTAATAAGTGGAAGCGCTTCTCCATCTGGGCGGAACATCATAACTTAGACCCCTTCACAGCCGCATTGCCATCTGTGTTGGATTTCCTTACAAGTCTGTTTCATCCTAGGGCTAGCTGCTCTACGGTCAAGGTTCAACTAGCAGCTATTTCTCATTACCATGTGGGGCATGAGTCAGGCCCTTTGATTACAGCAAAATTGTGTAAAACCTTCCTCAAGGGTACTTTCCTGCTCAGACCTCCCGTCAAGAAAGTTGTACCCCCTTGGGATTTATCATAAGTTCTACAGGCCTTGACAGCTCCCCCTTTTGAACCTGCTGCTTCGGTCGATCTTAAGTACCTCTCCTGGAAAACGGCATTCCTGGTCGCTATTACTTCAGCGAAAAGAGTTTCCGAGCTTTAGGCCCTTTGTGTAAAACCCCCTTACTTGGCCTTCCACCAGGATAGAGTGTACCTTAGGACCAATCCCTCTTTTCTTCCTAATGTGGCTTCAGAGGCTAATATCAATCAGTCCATTAACCTGCCAGTCTTCTTTCCTAAGTATCAGAACAAAGGAGAATACAAACTGCATTCGTTAGATGTGCATAGACAACTGCGCTTCTACATTCACAGGACTGCTGGTCATAGACAATCCGACCAGTTGTTCATCTCCTTTGCCAAATTTAACCTAGGCAAATCTGTCTCTAAGATCACTGTATCACGATGGATTTCACAGTGTATTCTTTTGGCCCATGAAAGTTCCGGGAGTCCGTGCGCATTCTACTCGCTCTATATCTACCTCTGCTGCCTTTAGGTCTAGAGTCACTCTAGATGATATTTGTTCCGCAGCCACTTGGGCCTCATCTCATACTTTTATCAATCATTATAATCTGGACATTATCTCCAGAGGGAGAGCATCCTTTGGCTCCGCAGTGCTCTGGAACATCCTTCCATTATGGCCGCCCAAGATCCAGATAGCTGGGGACTCTGTCCCAAAGGTTGCTGACAAATGGAAGTACCTACTTCAGATTAAGAAGTTATGTACTCACCATAACGTTCCATCTGAGTAGGTAACTTAATTTGTCTGCAGCCATCCTCCCCTCCTTCCCCCTGGCCTGCAGAATTTTAGTCCCTGTATGTCCTTTGTCTTTAGTCCCCTTCGGGACGTATGTAGCCTTTAGCTGCTTATATAGGGCAAACTTGATCTGAGGTCAGTCAGGTTTGGCAGGAGATTATGGGTAAGGGGAGGAGCTAGGAGCTCGGATCTTAAAGCTTATGTATAAGTTGCCGGCTCGGATCCGCGATCGGATCCAAGACCCAAAGGTTGCAGACAAATGAAGTTACCTACTCAGATGGAACGTTATGGTGAGTACATAAATTCTTATTTCTGTACAGTAAGCCGAGTTTTATGTGGGTTTTCTTGATGTTAATTTGGATGTGGGTATTGAATTTTAAGTGTAAGTATGGGCAGACCATCCACAGCAAAAGACATTATAATGCCATTGTACACGGCCCTCATCACACCAGCAGTTGAGTACAATGCATCCTTTTGCACGTACCTCACCACACATCTGCAACAGTTGGAACAACCCCAGAGTTTTTGTATACTGAAGATACATGCTGTAAACAACAGGTCGTATGCAGAATGATTTAAAGCCTTATCACTGTGTTATATCTGCAGCAGACTAGTAAAGGTCAGTCTGTGTCTGACCTACAGGGCACCCTCCAATCTGGCCCTGATGTCATTGTTATACATTAATGTAAACTGGGCAAGGGTCACTCATTCCAAGGATGTTAACCTAATCTCTGACAAAATAAATCATGTTGGAGAGAGATACATTTCTCAGACGCTACCCCTTCTGTGGAATGTGCATGCCATTCATGTAAAGCAAAGGCCTTACCTGACCCTCTTTAAGTCCAACCTAAATCCATGGGGTTGTTAATCATGATTGTACTCCTGTTGTTGCACCCATGTCCCTCATGGATGGAGGCAGTTGGTATTAGGTAATATAACATAGTCATATACCTGTGTGAACATTGTTCACATAGCTATTGAAAATTGCGCAACTCATGTTAAATATGGCTAGGCTTTTATGGCATCTTCAGTCTTTAGCCTAGTACTCTCCTATGCACCTGTAAAGCTATAATGTCAAATTGTATCCTAGGTACAGCTGTAGCAGGACTGTACAGCGTCATGGATGTACCAGTACATCACATCAGTATTACCACTTGATAGTTTCCATGAACACATATGCATGCATGTCAGGATTTCATGGTAGTATATAATTTTCCATGGCAGTGTCAGGGTGACTGATCGTGTGGCATGTTTTGGATTTGGCATGTGCTGACTGAAAGTATGCTGCATGTATTGTTTGGTATGTGAACAGTGTCAGAGTGACAGCTTTCTTGCTCACTGACTCTGTACTTTGCAGTGCTGTGGTTTGTGCACATGGGCATAAGTAATGCATTGCCATCAGTCCCACATAGTGCTGTACCATTCATTATAACAAATCACCTCTTAATTCACACAACAACTGCAGATGCTGTAGGCAATACCCATTGCTGTTTCATGTGGCAAATGCATGCAATATACACAGCTGTGTATAGGGAATCTACTGATACCAGTGTGTTATCCATATGGCTGAAACCTGTGTCATCCAGTGATGCTTTGCTCAAGTTTATCACTTTCGGCACAGTAAAGTCGGCCATGCATAAATATTCTTCGTGATGCATAACCATTACAAGTTGACAGTGCAGACTTCCCTTCAAGGTATTTTACAAGAGGCATGTGTGATACGTCTACTGTGATGCATCCAGTAAATACACACGTCCTTGACAACATTGATGGCATGGGTTACATTCTTGAACTTGTGGATCATAGCTTATGTGTTATGCTAACCTTTCAAATGGCCAGGATTGCCCCTAATTTAAACTACAAGTGCAATACTGTCCCTTTTAACACCTTCAAAAGGTGATCATTTTTGAAGGTGTTTTGAATTCCCCTTATAGATTACTAACAAATCATTGCAGTTCTACAAGTGAGTTCCTGCAGAGCATGTATAATAACTTATCACGTATTTTATCTCAATATTGGTATTATTTTAAGGTTGTCCATGATTGTAACTGCTTCTGTCTAATGTTGTCCCTGAGCCTGTTGTTGTGTCTCTGATTGGTTGAGAGCTATGCTGACATTTCAGTCATATTCAAGCAACAGATTTTGCACACCTTCACAGTACGTGTATACTCTACTGTATATACAGTTGTTGTTAAATGTCCTCTCCAGTGATCACATCAGGATGTTTATATTGCAACCAATCATCTCCATTGATATGCAACTTTGTGCAACAGTCACATAATATACTATAATGTGTGATAATGTAAATATGCTCCCACAGGGCGTGTAAACAGCAGTACGTGCACGTGTGGTTAATGTTATGCTACTGACTTGTTTTTGGAGTGTACGTACATTAACATGCCCTTATCTGGTGTATATTACCATGTTTCACATGTCCTCTTCCTATTTCTTTATTTCTACCATTCACGTCTGTGTCCCTTTTCAATGTTTATACCGTATTCTATGTATCCTTGGGGATCAACACAAATACTTTATTTCAGTATGCCAAAAACATGTTGTAGTGTACATGCACTGAGTACACTTTTCTATAATGTGGTGCTACTGCATTCATTGCATTTATTTTAGCCCTTGGGATCATTGTGGCTGGCTGCACAGTTTTACAGAGCAAGTTTGCTCATAGGTAAATTTGTCTGCATGCTCTATATGCCCGCATGCTACTTTACATGGTTTCTGGGCCAGTGACACTTGCTGGCCATGAAACTTCGCTTGAGTTCATGTAAGCACAATGCACACAATTAGCACTGCTGCCCATTGCGCAAACATGTAAACTCCATGCAGGCTTTGTGCTAAGCGTACACTGAGTTTATTGAATCCGTGGGAAAAGTGTTCCACAACACTGAAATATTCTTTCCTGGATTTATCAAATACAGAATAACATCTACATGTAAGGCCAAATTTACATGAGTACTATACCAGTTATATCCTCAAATTTGAGAGTCCCTTATTTTTTTGTCCATTACTTCTTAAGTATACAGCAAATAAAAAAAGAGAAAGAGGACAGCCCTCCCTAGTTCTTGTTTTGAAGCACAGCCTGTCAGAGAGCACCCCCCTCCAATTCTTGCCTCTAACCCTTCGTATGTCTTATAAATCCCATTATTCTATCAGGGAATGCAAATGTTACCATTACCATTCTTAGAAAATCACAGCTGACTCTATCAAATGCCTTCTGCGCATCAAGAACCACTTACAGTAGTGGTGTCTTCTTACAGTCTGATTCCTTCTGGATCATTATTGTTCTGTTAATGATGTAAAATGTTTGCCTACCTTCTACAAATCCACATTGATCTATATCAGTTTTGACAAAACCTTAGGCATTCTCTTAGCTAATATAGACATACACATTTTATAACCATTATTTAAAAGTAAAATGTGTCCATATAAAGCTGGGTCTGTAAGGTCTTTACACAGTTTGGGTAGAACAGCCACCACTGCTTTCTTCAGAGATGGTGGTACTGCCCCCCCCCCAACTTGTAAAATATTCCTAAATAATGCCTTCCAAATCTTTATCACTTCTTTCCCTCCTAACTTGCAAACTTCTACTGGAATGCCATCTGTTCTTGGATACTTCCTTCTTGATTGATTTTACATCACATCCTATCTCAGCCATTAATGCACCCCTCCCCCTTTTTTGCTTCTCACTTTACATCCGTTCCTTTCTGCCTATCCATCACTGGGTCTACCAGCTTCCACCCCCAGACTTTCTCTGACTTGGAGCTGGAGCCATAATGGACCTTAAGGGAATCCTTTGGGGTAATGTCTGTGACTGCTTTAGCCAGGGTTTTTTTTTTTCCGTCTAACCCACCCTCATCCCCATCCCTGGTTTTGATTATTCATTCCTTGGGCTGTTCTCCCACTGTGGACCACTCCTTCCTTGGGGGGGGGGGTAGTAAATGATATGCACACACAACCCCCCCTCCCCCTGGAATAGGCATGCCCATCCCTTCCTACTAGTGTCTTAGACACCCGAGCCAGTAATCAAATCTGGATTGCATAGGAAGTAGTTAGGGCTTTATCCCTCTATGCCATAACGCTGGCATTAACTATTAATTCTTGAGAGCCACCTCCTCCTCTAACTGTGGCATAGTTACGTCTTTCATAAATATTTCCATTTGTGTTTTCTCTTGCCTTCCCCTTTCCTCTGATTTATACAGATTTTCATAGAAGTTTTGAAATAAGTATAATAGCTGTATAGAATATCTTTATTTTTCTTGTCATAGGATCCCTAAGTATGCCAATATCCCTTTTTGTTTACTGTTGCTTACGTCATTATGCTAAAAGTTTTTATGCTCCAGAGTTTTCAAAGAATACTTGCTTAACATCAGCCTTTGTAAACTCATGTACATTGTCCGCATACTCCCTTATTTCCCTTTAGTACTTGGCAATTACTCCTGTTCAGGTTATATACGCTTCTCTTCATTTGTAATAATTCAACCTTTGATAATACCTCAAAATCATTCATAGTAGCTTCCCATCTCTTTCTTTCATTTTTGACATAGTTTTAAATTGCATTTTCATTTTATCCCACTCCCTTATTTCTTCAGAAACTGTAATAGGTTTTGAATCATTTCCACTACCCATTCCTTAAATTCCTCTCTTTTTTAACAAATAAGTAGGAATGCAATAGATTCTCATTTTTACTGGATTACCCTGTGTCTTTTTCTTAGTTTTTATTGTGCATGATCTGAAATAGTTATTGGATGTGTTTCAAAGATTTTAATTAATTGCCCATGTTCTTGTAAAATAAGTTTACTGTCCAGTGTAACACAGTTACTATACCTTGGGGGCATAATGTGTAAGTTGTGTCTGGGTTCCTTCTTGTAAGTTCACATCTTCCTTTCCACAATTTGTCATGTATTTTTTCAGAAATCTATCTATCTTTTACTATATTTTCCCCTTGTAGGTCCCTGATGCATGTCTTACCCATGAATAATATTGCCTCCTGAAATGTAATTCTCTCTGCCATAATTCTTTTAAGCTCTTTAAGTAATACATCAGTCATTCTGATAAAAAAAGTTATTACCTTCACATATTGTGCATGGTAGATATCCGTCCTTATCACTGTTGCAGTATTCATAACAGTTGGGATCTCCTGCCAAGGACAGCCCTATGTTCTGCCAGTATACCAAAACCTTTCATTCTTACCAGTGCCGTATGTCAGACATATGCTGTTTGCATCGATGTAGGGCATAAAGCTGATGTACATATGCTCCATACTCAGTTTCTTTGCTGCCAGTCTAAACATCACAGTTGTCGGTCTGAACACACCTATACTAAGTGCTGTGTGTTTCAGGGGTTTATGCCGAAGACTCTTCATAGTAGTCTGTCTTTCAGTTTTTGTTGAGAACCAGCATCTCAAGTTGTGGGTCCAGGGTACCATGGCCGAATCTTCCTACCCTGAGTTACAGCCATGTCTTAAGGAAAAGGCTAAATGTTGAAGTCTGATACTAAAGCTGTTTAGCTTCTGTTAGACATCTCTCAAGGTGGATGATACCCCTGAGAGCAGCCCAGTGTTGATGTCAGTTCCATTAGCCGTGACCCTGTCGGAGGCTGGCATGGAATTGGCTTCTCACACATCCTCCAAGGCTTTGGACACATCCGCTGCAAACATTAGAGGGGGAACCACAGCTGATCATATCTGAGGCACCTCGGGGGATTCCCCAGATCTTGGAGAGGAGGTGCCTGCTACTCCTGATTGAGTCAAGCAGGGTTCTGAGCCACAGAGGTTTGTTAAAGCTGACATTCCCTTTAAGAAAAGACAGAAGACCAAGCACATTTTTCCCACTCCTAAAGATCCTCTGAAGGAATGGCCGGATTTTACTCATGGTTTGTTTAATGCCCTGATGGCTTTTTGACTACCTCATGGGAGTTTTGGTTCCTGCCCCTCCCTGGTCTTCTACCACTAAAAGATCTAGGGAACCTGATTTCTCTGCTGAGGAGTCAGACTCTGATGAGAATTCCTTGGCCTACTTTTCCCAATTGCCATCACCGTTGGACTTATGGCTCTGAGGAGGAGGAGCAGTCTGAGTCCTGACTCCCCTTTGGAAGAATTATCTTTTGGGGATACAGAGGTTCACATGATGGAGCATTTCAAGTGAGACTGCTCCCATGTTTCTGACATCCAGAAAAGATGGTATGAGCTGGTGCAGATGGATTCATCTAAGCCTTCTGCTGTTTCACCTATGCTGACTGTTGTGTTTGGATACCTTTTCAACTGCCTTTGGCTCCGGATTCCCAACCTCCTGCTGTTAAGAAGCCTGTTTTTATAAGGTCCCTAAGGCTTTCAAGTTTCTTTATAACTGTTGTTCTTCTGACCCTCCTGTGATTTTGCTCTCTGCTGATAAGCCTGCTCCAGTTTTGCCTTCCTTTAAGAGTCTTCCCTCAGACAAGTTTAGTAGAGCTATGAAAAGGTTGCAGAAGAAGGTTTACACTTTTGCCACTCTGGTATTTTGTGCCATTAACTGTCAGACTCACATGACCAGGTTTGTTTCATCTCTTTTGTCTCAGCTGGGTGGAGTTCTTTCTGACCTGCCTGATTCTGAGGCTAAGTCCATTGCTGTGTCTTTTGTGGGATCACTATCTCAGGTGGCTCATCACTCCATTTAATGCAGTTACAATGCTTCTGATGTGTTCTCTAGAGCTGCTGCTTCAGGTTCTGTCATTGAGGCTTCATCTTCAAGCCTTGCCTGATTATATTAAGGGTAAGCTTCTTGATACTTCCCTGGATAATCAAAATCAGGCTATTCCAATTCTGCCATATCTGCCTGCTCCCAAGGTACTGTCTATAACAAATTACTTCAGTTTTTTTCTGGGGTTCATAGCCTCAACCATCCCCATGCTCCCTTTTGCCAAACTTCACATGAGAAAATTTCAGTGGTACCTGTGGTCGATATAGCTGCAGCATTGTCACCCTCTGGAATTTCCAATTCCCTTATTTCCTTGACTAAAACAGGAGCTCTAGGTGTTCCTATCCAGCCTTTTCATCTTAGGATTTCTTTAAGGATGCTCTGGATCAGGGTGGGGGTCTGCTTCAGGCAGTATGAGAGTTCAGGATCTTTGCCCCCCCCCCCAAAAAAGCAAGGCTCGATCACTTCAACATCAAGAAAGTATGGGCATTTATCCATGCTCTCCAGGCCTTTCATTTCTTTTGGTTATCAGGACTTTTGATGGTCTATACTGATGGCATCACAATGTGGTGACCCCTAACCGGGAAAAGTCGAAAGACAAACAAATAAACTGACAGCATCACAGTCATGATACATCAGCAAGTTGGGGGGTGCAAGGTCCTATCTTCTTTGCAGAGTAGCACTTGAGACCTGGGATTTAGCTATCCAAATGTAGATTTCTCTGCAGGGTGTTTACATTATTTCATGACAAAACTCAGTGGCAGGTTCTTTGTGCAGGTCCAGGGCACACCCTCACGAATGGAGAAGTGTTTTTGGACTTGGATCATCTGTGAGGTATTGCTCAAGTGGATCTGTTTGCTCTGAATAGACAGCTTCCTTGCTTCTGTTCCAGAACCCCAAGCCTTCTGGCTTGGAGGTGGAATGCCATGTCTTTTTTATGAAAGAGGATTTTTCTTTATGCTTCCTACATCGTTGTTGTTCTCCTCAGGGTCCTGCACAAGAACAAACAGGACTCTCCAAAAATCTGGTTGGTAACTCCCTTTTAGCCCAGACAGCACTGTTTACCTATCCTTTTTCATCTAGCCAGGAGCAGTCATCATAGGTTACCTCACCAGATGGATCTTCTCACACAAGACAAGGGGTTTTCCCTTCACTGTCATCTGTCCACTCTTCAATTGACACTTTGGTTGATATGGTTTTAATCCCCTTTTGACACAGTTTCTCAGATGTGCTTCAAGTTCTGTAGGAGTCCAGGAAACTTAATACCAGAAAATCATATATATCTAATTGGAAGAGATTTTTGGTTTGGTGTTTCAAATTTCACAAGGATACTTTCTCAGTGGAGTGTCCTCTTGGTTACTTGTGTGAATTGCTCTATGCTGGCTTGGCAGATTCCTCTGTTAAACCTCATTTGTCAGCAATCTGTGCTTGTTTGCCTTTGACTTCACCATTGGCCTGTCATTTTGAGGTTAATTTCTGAAAGATGTTTTCCAAATCAGGGTTCCAAAAAGCCCATCCCCCCTTCTTGGGACCTTAATTTTGTCCTTGAAAATTTGACTTAGCCTCCCTTTGTGCTTTCTGCCTCTTCTCTGCAACTTTTGCAACTGGAAGACTGTTTTACTAGTTGCCCTTACTTCCACCAAGAGTTTCTGAACGCCAAGCCTCGATGGCGGTTTTTCCTTCATTGATTTTTCATAGGGATTGGGTGTCTGTGTACTAATCCTCTTTTTATGTCCAAGGTGATTAATGAGTTGTCTCTTAATAAGTCTGTCCAGCTTCCTTCCTTCATTTCTTCCCTGAAATCTGCTAGTGAGACATTTCTACACAACTTGGATCATCGTAGACAGCTATGGAAATAACCCAGATAAGACAAATGCTATACATAAATCTGACCAACTTTTTTTTTTTTATGCCAGGACATTGGGTTTAGCTGTTTCTACACAAACCATCTTCTCCTGGATTTCTAAAGGCATTTCCTATTGTTATTCCTTTCGTGGCAAGCAGCTTTCTGCCTCTGTTAGGGACCATTATACCAATGCATTGGCCTGCTCTGGGGCTTTGTTCAAGAGTTTGGATACCAGTTTCATCCTTGCTACTTCATCTTCTGTGAACACTTTCACTAAATATTACAAATTGGATGTCATTTCTAGTGCCAGGGCATGTTTTGCCAAGGCTATCCCTCACTGGTTTGTGGAAGGTTCCTCCTTGCCTTCATTCTCCCATTCCTCATAGTAGCTTTTGTACTGTCCCATCTGTACAGTTGTGTAAACTCTTACCATAATAGTAGATGCTCTTCTCTTCACTGTTGCAGTATTCAGTCCCTCTCTCCTACCCCCTTTTTCTTCCTTTTTTTGGGTTGGAAACATCTGCTTGGCTGAGTGGTTTTTGCACTTCTCCATAGGCATCTACTTTGTGCTCTCTGTCTTCCTGGGGTGGCTTTTGTTTTCCTGGGGCATTTCAGGTCCGAATACAGAGCGTCTGTTCATCACCTTTAAGCCCTTTGCTGACACAGGAAGCATACATCTCACGTATGGCTCTGGTAAGAATTAAAGGCTTTCGAATACTGGCTAGACATAGTGCTGCCCATGGCAGGTGGTCCCATCTGTTATGAATCTGTGGCAGTGAAGAGAAGGATGTTTACTATTGTGGTAAGATTTTATACAACTGTACTTTTTATTTACTTTTTGATGCATGGCTCTAGCTTGCAACTTACGTGCACAGATGGTTTGGCAGGCTGCTCTTATATGCAGTTGTTGCTTCTCATCTCTGTTTGAACCCATATCACAATTTTTCAGACTTTTCACTTCAATGAAAACACTCTGGAAAGAAAAAAACAACTATGTACATGTAGATTTTTATTCCCAAACATGGAAAAACAAATACAGTTTCCAAAAAGGGAAGTTATTCCTCCATGTAGAAGCCTTTACCCAAAATAGATAGCCACAAAGGCTGCGCATGTTAGAGCTTGTGTTCCCTCATGCACTGGCACCACCCATTCGTGTCTCTCCAAGATGTGAATAACCTAGATTGTGCACTTTTTTTTTCTTTTTGCATTGTTATGCTTTATACAGAAGTGCTGAAAACTGTTAGGAATGCAACTGCTTCCAAAAATATTCCTTTGATATGTCAAGCTTCTTTTCATGTACATTGAACTGCTTGTTTCCACTTGGGTGATAACTGTAGTGTTTTACATGCAAGCTTACAGTTCACTAATTTCCTGATTAATTGTCTGCACGTTTATAGACAGTGGATGCATCTGCAGAACTTTGTTGGTGGAGAGAAAAACTGCTATCTCTTGCACATTTAGCCTGAGTAGAATTTCACACCACCTAACACTTCGAGTTCCTGCTAGGACAGCTTACACCAGAGCTAAAATTCTGAGGATGCAGTTTTGCAACCTATATGTTTTATTTATTTATTTATTTGTTGACATTTGTTAACCGGGTTGGTCCTACTGGGCTTGGGGCCCATTTTCAGCGGAGACCCGGGGAGAAAAACTCCATTAATAGACAGTAACAGTACATCACAATTCAATTATTAAATTCATATGGCTATAATATACAACAAAAGAGTTATATAAGTTGATTATACAGCAAAAGTAAAAGATATAGTTGAAAGCAGGCATAAGTAAAAAAAGAACACTATTAATGTATCTACAGAGACAGTACATATATATAAAAAATGTTTTGCATCATTGTCATTTTAAAGAAATCCATATATACCACCCTACAAGGAGTGGTGCAAGGTAAGGGAGTGAGGTACCAAGATAAGTGAATGGGTGTATGGAGGTTAGGTTGGGTCATGGTAGGGGCAGGTCTTGGAGTTGACAAGGTGACTTTTTAGTTCATTTTTGAAGTGTGAGGAGTGGGAGATGGAACGTATGTGTAAGAGAAGCTTGTTCCAAGCATGCACAACAGTGTATTTGTATAGTATTTTGCCTACTGTTTTTTTTTTTTTTTTAGGTTGGTAGATGTCCAGTAGTTCCCGGTTAGAGGTTTAGAGGGTCCGAGATGGAGTATAGGTAGAGATCAAGGATGAAAGAGATGGACAGACTGACGATTTGTAGAGAATAGAGTGCAACATTTGAAGTTGAGATAGCTGCAGTTGTTGGGGGAGTTCTAGCCATTGTAGAGAATTTAGTGAATTACAGTGATGTGCATTGTATGGAGAGTCAGTTATGAATCTAGCTATTTTGTGGTAAGTTTGTTGGAGTTTGTTCAGGGTTGTGGCTTGAATGTTGTTGAGAACTGGGGCGGCGTATAGGAGGAGTGCTTGCCCTAGGGTAAGTCTAGAGTTGGGGGTTAGAAATCTTTTGCTCTGATACAGTAGCCCCAGTTTCTGGTGAGTTTTTTTTTTTTTTATACATTGGAGTATGTGCAGGTTAAGGAGTTTTGTGTGGGTATCCGGTTGGATAATTGTGTTGTTGGAAGATTTGATAGCAAAGGTGGTTTTATGCTGAGTAAGTTAACGGGGGAGGAAGAGGAAGAGTTTGTTCTTTTTTGGGTTAAGGATAAGTAGGTTGTCAGATAGCCATTTTTCAGTGGATAGAAAGTCCTGTTGGGTAAGGAGCTCAGAAATGCTGTTTGAGAGAGAGATGAGTGTAGAGTCATCCGTGTATTGAATGAGGGAAGATTTTTTCCATGATGTGAAAATATCATTGGTGAAGACAAACAAAGAGGACCCAAGATGGAGCCTTGAGGTACTCCATTTGAGACAGGGAGGAATGGTGAGGAGGATGAGAGCCATTTAACAGATTGCTGCCTACTGGATAGGTAGCTAGAGAACCATGCTAAGGAGGTGGGAGATAGGTTGAGCTTGGCAAGTTTAGATAGCTGTAAAGGATGTGAGACTGTATTGAATGCTTTGGAAAAGTCAAGGAAGAGACAAGATATGAGTTTATTGTTGTCAAAAGCCTCAGCGATAGTGTGAGTGAAAGAAAGGAGGGCATTAGTTGTGCTGTGGTTGGGGCGAAAACCGTGTTGTGTGTGAGTGAGTAGGTTGTGCTGGAGGAGGTGGTTGAGAAGCTGTGTATGAATGCATTTTTCTAGGATTTTAGAGAGGGGGGAAAGTTGGTAGTTAGCAGGGTCAGTGGAGTTTCCACCTTTATGTAGGGGAATAGTGAAGAAGGATTTCCACAGGGTAGGAACGGTGGATTAAGGATTGATCTGTTAATTAGTATAGAGACAGGGTAGGTAATAGATTCAGCAGATAGTTTATGAAAGAAGGGAGGTAGATTGTTAGTGGAGGGAGAGCAGGGTTTGAACTTAAGAAGAAGAGATTTGATATACAAAGTGGGAACAGGATGAAAGCAAAGGGAGTTGTGCTTAGAGGGTTAAGAGGGGTAGGTACTGAAGCAGAGTTTGCAATAAAGGGTATAAGATTCTGGATGGTGTCAATGAATTGTTTATTGAGGAGGGTAGCGGTTTCCTGAGGGGATGCATTAGGGTAAGGGGAGGGGGTTAGAGGGGACTACCAGGAGATAGAATTTTTTTCAGAGTAGACCAAAATTTTCGAGGGTTGATTTCCTATTGAGCTGGGCAGAGCTGTAGTAGGACTTTTTGTCATTTATAGTTTGTTTTTTTTAGCAAGGTTCCTTAGTTGTCTAAATTTGAGTAGTAGGGTACTTGTTTGTTTTGGTCCAGGCTTTCAAAGCAATGTCTCTTTTTTTCATAAGGGACCTAGTTTCCTTGGAAAGCCATGGAGCATGATTTTATTTTATTCTGATCTTCCTAGTGGGAGCTAGAGAATCCAAAGTATTAAGGAAGATGCTATTGAACATTATCTCATTGTAATATAAACGTCATCTCAAAAATAATAAAAGTTACAAAAAAGTTAAAAAGTATGAATGTTATTCTGTGAATACTCCTTTTCACAATGATGATATGTCAACAAGACATTATGGTAATTTTTTATACTGAACAAGTAATTAGTGTATGCATTTACTTAATTATAATTAGTTAGAACATATAGTGTTTAGACTCCCAACTAACAGTGCAACTTTTGTTTGTGCAGATGTGATCTTCATTTAACTCCAAAGCAGTTTATAGATGCTATTCCATTTTTGAGATATTTGTATAATTATTAATAGTATGCATATTTAATGGACAAATGTAAATATCTGCAAAGCAGTGCTAATTAGACACCAGTTATCGATACACAGTTTTTCAGCAGTGTGTATATTTTATATGGTATGCCATGGAATTAAATACATCTGGTTCAAGTTATTAATATATTTATGAATATTTGCCCAGAAAAAGAACTCAAAATTTTTGTGGCACCAAGTACCTCATTGGTTTGAGGAGGCATTCATGTTATCTCTGGTGACTGGGCATGTGAGATGTGATCCACAATGCATCCATCCACGTTGGCAATTTGTGAGATATTTACAAAAGTATGGTATTTATGCTCATATGGATATTTTGTTACTGAACAAATATAAATGTCTACTGGCTGGAAAGCAGGTAAAAGTGGTAACTTTTGCAGATTTATGTAGTTTGATGCCATGAATTAACATATGTACTCTGCCTGAATCAAGTTATTAACAGAATTTGGCATCAAATGAAAACATTCTTTCGTGCTTACTGACCACAGTATTTGGGTCAGTAGACATTCCTGACCTGTGTGCTGAGCAGTCCAGTGAATTACTGTGCCATTATTCTTCTATGTGGATACTTTCTGATATATTTGCATAAAATATGTAAATGTGCATACAAATCGTAAGTATTGCAAAACGTATAAATCTCTGCAAAATAGTGGCAGCTAGGTAGCAGTAAAGAGTTCCCCTGTATTATGTAAGCTTTCAGGTGAAGTACTTGAAGTTTGTCTGCTGTCTCTTAAAATTACTGACTCTCCCCTTAGATTGCTAAAGCTCAATGTACCTCTTATTTCACATCTAACTGCTTACTGCACATTGCAATTCTTAGGATATTAACACATTTTCCATCTTATCTTTAAAATCTGCAACCTCTAGTGAAAGACCACCAATTATTGGAGAGCCCACATTCTGGCATTCAGTTGTCATCTTAGGGTTAGTGCTTCTGTTTTGCTCCTGTGAGAGAAGGAGCATAGGGACAATAGTTCTTGGAGACTTGAGGATCACCATTAAACTTGATAACTGCTTCATAGGTGCCAGCTTGGAATTTGTGTTTATATCTTGCTCTTGGTGAGAGAGAGAATATAGGGCTTTGCTTCCTAATGGACCCTGATTGTGCTGTGGCTGTCTTTGTGGTACCTTCCTGTTTGGTCTGGTTGCTCTTCAGTACATCTACCAGGAAAAGGCTACAAGTCTACAGACCCTTACATCATCTGGAGTAAGACTGCTGATTACCAAAGAGCCTGTGGCCAGCTTTCCATCTTGGGATTAGTGTTACTGTTTTTCTTCTGGTAAGAGAAGATGCCAAGGAGCATTTTATCTCAGCAGTGTGAAGCAGTGATTAGGTTAGTACTAGACATAGCCAATCTGACGAATGTCCTCTTTTTGTCATTCTTGATGTATCTAATTTTCTTCTCTTCAGTAAGTATTGCTTGATTAGCTGCTGTCCAAGCTTCCTTCAGAACATCTCCCTAAATACTTTATAAATCATCAGGGTATACTTGTTAGTTTCCCTTCAAGTGTTTGCCAGTGCTGTGTATAGACTTAGACTCCTGTAGTTCAAATTTTATCTGTAAAAGCAGCCTTGAAATTTCTCCAGTACCTAGTTGCTCATGGGGCAAGTAGTTTGCAGTGACCAGCACTGACCCCAGAGTTGCAAACCAGGTACTGCAACTGTCTGATCAATAAAAAAGGGCCTGTTGCCATGGATATGAACTTTCCCAATAGCTCTGTTACCAGCTTGGTGCATATGGGATTTCTGAGGCAGTGTAAGAATTGTCTCATATTTATTGACAACTAGCTAATCCTCAAACTGATAAGGAAATGTGAGAGATATTATTACACAATTTCACTGGAAGCAAAGTTCTCACATAAAACCATTCCTAGTGTAATACACACGCTGCTTCCATCACACACAGTTCAAAGCAGAAGTATAGACCATGATATGCTAAGGACTTAACTGTAACCTTCCTAAACCCCAAACACCTCCTAGATAAAGGACACATAACAAATATCCTCAGAACCCCAAATATACTCTCAAACGGACTCCCATGTCAACGTATACAACCACATCTCATGGAGCCACTGCTTCTAAGCACATAAGGCAATCGACCACACAATACAACATTCTGGTCATTGAAGACTCCATTGTGAGATGCACCGATGTCCCTCTCACCAGGCTGAGTAAGGAGAAAGTAACAGTTGCTTATCAGGGGCCAGTATCCGCCACATTATGCGCACACTCAGGTGACTGGACCGCAAGTACCATTATGAGTCAGTCACAGTCCTCTTGGTTGTAAGTGACTTGAGATGTACCTCCATAGGCTATATAAAGAGAGACATAATGGAGCTCTCAGAGTATTTTTCTCAGGCTGGTATGAGCCTAGCATTGAACAGCATTTTACCTTCTCCAAGGATGTATCCACTATACGAACAGAAGATGACTCACTTTAATGACTGGCTTAGTTTCTGGTGTCACTCTAAGTGGGTGCAATATTTGTCAGCATGAAAGGAGATGGTTAACAGACCACGATGCTTTGCCAGGGATGGTTTTGCACCTCTCCCCTCTAGGCTTTTGAGTGTTGGCTAAAACATTGTCCTCCCCATAGTGTGTTTTTTTAGGTAATGCCAAACTGAAAGCACTTCTGACATAGCAAATCAAAACCAAGAAAATATAAAGGTGTTACTGCTCAATGCTTAGAGTCTAAACAAGAAACTCCCTGCAAGCTCTCCTCACCATACAGAATGCTGACATCCATGCAGTCACTGAGACATAGTTTAATGCTGCAGAGAGCAAAGTGGCAGTACAAGGCTACAGTGCCTTCCACAGATTTAGACTAACTACTACACAGGGAATAAAGGTGGACGTGTCTAGACTTATATCTAGTAAAATAAATATACCTCGAGGCTGGTCCAAGAGGGCAATGCACTATGACCTAGGAAACTCATAACATGTATTTAAATTTACTGGAAACACTCACCATCCAACCGAATGACATTTGTTGGACAACTTTAATTACCCCACTGTTAACCAGAAATATACACCACCAAATGTTCAAGCACAGATATTCCTGAATTTTGTAGAAACAAACTCCCTGGACCAGATTGTTAGTTTGACGACCAAGGGTGCAAAGATATTGTATCTGGTCCTCAGTGATATTGGAGAGTGCCCCCCCCCACCCCCATAATGTCTTGTCTGGTAAGATGAGACCACAAAAAGGGGTCTCCCTAGAAGTAAAAATAAAACCCAAAACCCCAGATAACCCTGGAAAGTTCAGGAACTGCTCTAAGACTAACTTCCTACTATTGTGATAATCTGGCAAAATTTCAAGCCCCCATAAACCCTGAGAACACTGATGCCTATATGAAATTGTTCACAGAAACCCTAAACAAACATGTTAATAGCTGCATAAAAGCAGCTGTGCCCACCAGGAAGTAGCGGAGAACTAACTCAAAAAAACAAGCCAACCTAGGGGAATCATAACATCAGTAGGCTGTATAACAGAAGGAAGAAAAACACAGTAAAAAGTAGGAGGCTGGCACCCAACAGGATAAAAGCACTCTCATCAGACTTGACAAATAATTTTACTAAAGCCAAATTTGAGGTAAATTTGGCCTCCCATGCCAAGGACAGCCACAAGGCGTTCATTAACTGTGTCCACAATCCGAAAGGCAATACACAATTGTGCAGAGGTCATTGTTAGTGGAGCCACCTACACTGAGCCAGAAGATATAACAAACCTAATGGCAAATAAATTCAGCTCTGTCTTTACCCTTCTCTCCCATTCAGCCTCCCTTCAGGAAGTACCATCGAATATAATTCCCCCTGCTGTCACTAGGTAATAGGCACAGATTGCTGTCTCAAAGGCCAAGAACACTGCATTGATGGGCCCAGATAATATTCCATGATGCCTTCTAAATAACATGGAAACATGATCTATCATGCACTCTGGAATTGCTATTTAACTGTAACACCCAAACAGGGTTCATACTTAAAAATGGAGAACAGTGACAGTCATCCCTCTGCAAACAGGTAAACCATCTACAGACCCTGGAAACTATGGACCCATAAGTCTCACTTGTCTTATATGCAAAGCCATGGCAAGAAATATGGAAATGATTGGTAATGACATAGGAATCCTCCAAATACTGTGGCCAACCCAGTTTGGTTTCAAGGGCAGGTCATGCCTACTCAACTTGTTGGTCTTTGAGTGTCACCTAAGCAAGTGATGAGGGCAGAGTGGTTCACACTGCCTATCTTGATGTGGCCAAGGCATTTGAGACAGTACCTCACTCTGCCATTGTTCATAAACTCAAGAGGTTGGGTATAAATCCTTATGTTACCTGGTTGACACCCAGCTGGCTCACAGGACCCACAAAGGTAGAATCGATGAGTCCACCTTTGCAAATAGGCCAATCACAAGTGAAGTCCCTCAGGGATCAGTCCTGGGACGACGACTTTTTGGCATGTGCTTCTCTGAAATCAAGGCCAATGCAAGGGCCTCTGGCTGACTAAATCTGCAGATGATTGCAAATTAGGAGCAGTCAAGGAATCCCCCACCGACACAAATGTTTTCATGAAGGGCTGACAGATATAAATAACTTGTGTCAAAGCTTTGGACTAAAACTAAATGCCAAGGAATGCGTAATAGTATCCTTTGGGAAGTCATCCACCCATGGTAACTGTTATATTGAGAGCACACCCCTAAGATTCGAACCAGAAGTAAGAGACTTGGGGACATTCATAGACAGTAATGTAGCCTTTGACCATCAGTTGTCTGAACTAGTGAGGAAATCATTCTATTTTGTGCAACTTACAAACAAACGCATTGCATCTAGGTCCAAGGAGGTTATTGTTCCACAGTATGCAACATACATTAGACCTATCATTGAGTACACTGTCCCCTTTGGTAGGCACATCCAACAATTGGAACGTCCACATAGGTTATTCACCAAAAGAATACAGGGCATAAGTAACATGTCCTATGTGGACTGTGTCAAAGCCTTAAACCTGTATTCTGTCTTCTACGGGCTGTTGAGGGGAGATCTATGCCCGGCATACATGGCATTGTCAGACCACATCCTGATGGACTTCCTGAATATCTCCATAACAAACAGTACCAGAATTTACCATTCTAAAGACTTAAACCTTGCCTGTGATATAAATAGGGCCTATTGGAAAAACAGGTATGTATCCCAGAGACTACCCCTTCTCAGGAACAGGTTCCCCATTCATGTTAAGCAGAGTTTCTCCCTAACCCATTCATGTTAAGCAGAGTTTCTCCCTAACCCAGTTCAAGTGTAACTTGGACAATTGGATGGGGAATAGGTGATTCATCCCTGATTTGAAATCTGTCTCTAATGGACACAGGCAGCCTATAACTGGTTCATCTCCAAAACCCCCTGCTTGTAAGTATTTCATCTCCCACACCCCTGCTTACACTTATCAAGGATACCAGAACTTGTCAGAGATTTAGGATTCATTGCTAGGCTTAAAAAAGCCCTTGTGGTCATTAGCCTAGGTACACACCTGTGAACCTAGTCATTTACCTATGCACACTTGTGGTACTGTGCGACTGCATTTGTTCATTTGTGAATGTTTGAAAAATGTGATTAAAAATTACTTGAAATTTACAACACTCGGTAGCACTCACTGCACTTGTGCTACAGACTTATTTCTGAGTTGTGTTGCCATAGGCACATATCCATAAGTAACTCTGATTATGCTGTTGGTGCGGATGAGTTAATAGTTTTACAAGTGCATGTAGCAGATATTCCGAAATGCTGGCAAGTCGTTTTAATTTTTTCCACTTGGTTTGCTCAGAAAAATAAAACATTTTTCACTTGTCTGCAAACCAAGAATACTAGTCTACACTGCCACCAGCATAACTCCAGGGGAAGCCACCATACTGTAATACACAAAGATAAGCGGACTTCTACAGCAGTCCAACATCACAGCATTATAATGTTTATATTCAGCCTTTATCTTGTTACAGTATAACCCAGATAGATCACAGTGAAGAAAAATTAAGTTTTTTTTATTTTAACATTACTAGCATAAACGATCACTAATAAGTCTCCCCACATCACATTTAGTTAACTATGATATAGATAATGAAATTAAATTTGATAATATTGAAAAAGTAGCTGGCAAACCAAACCCAAACAGGCACAATGACGAGTCAGAAATAGCAATAAAGACATTACAGCACTTTGGTATGAATTTACAGTACCATTGTATCTGTTATTCTCTAGGCCATTTAAGTGTGAGGAGATTCCTTAAGGTAGGTTTAACAAGTGCATGTCACCAATCTGTAAGGGAAAGCGGGAGAAGACAACCCATAAGTTTACTTCCATGTGGAAAAATAATGGAAAAGATTATTTTGGATAAGTTGTCAGAATTGGAAGCTATGTATTAGCCACTTGTAATATGATCTATAATATTACAATAGCAGTTATAAATGCAAAAATGTTTTGTGATGTAGTTTATATAGAATTGAATTCAGTATTCAGTAGGGTCCTACACAAAATACTGATCAGTAAGTTAGAACAACTAGATAGTGATGCAGTCTTGATTAGATGGATAACTGCATTGCTTGCAAATAGCATGTGACAAGTATCATATAGCAATTGGGCAGGTAAAATTCTAGGTTACGGTCAGGGGTGTCGCTCATTGCTCTGTCCTTGGTTCATACTTTAATGCTCTGTCCTTGGTTCATACTTTAAGTTGTATCTTTCAGATCTCTCTTTTTCATCTGAGGTGTTTTGCAGTCTGTATGCATATGACTTGAAAATGGGTAAACTGATTACATGTGTCAGAGATGGAACACAGTTGCAAAAGAACTTGAATAAATTGGCCATTTGGGCACTGGTGAATGATATGCTGACGAATACATCAAAACTAAGCATATGAGATTTGGGAGACATGAACTGAATGGTGAATATTTAACAGAGCACACAGTGGTTGAAACTATAGATTCATTTAAAGACCTAGGTATATGAGAGTTTTTTTCTAATCATATCAACCAATTGGTTAATGATAGTTATAGAACTATAGGTTGTATAAAAAAGATTTATAAAGTCTAAGAAATCAGAAATGATGAAATTCATTTTTATCCATGTTAGACCCAAACTTGAGTATGGAATAAGAATGTGAAAAACTTGTAAGAAAGCAATCATGAGTAAATTGGAAAGAGTACAGCAGAAATATTACAAGGGCATTTATGTGAAAATGCAAGTTATGAAAAATCAAAATATCTGTGAGCGTTGCTGTTATCAGAAAAATGAGATGCAGAGCTCCTTCAGCTTGCTGACTCGTTCTTTGTCGGGGTGAATCTTTTTATTTCCTCCTTTTCTGCATTTAAAATGGCTGATTCTCCAGGTAGATGTTATAAAAGCAGCTGGATATAGCAACTTGAATCTCACATGCTTGTTGACATCCTGTGATAATAGGGATAAACCTTCGATTCTTCTTGGTGTACAGTGAGTAATCATTTTCCACAAACACTCTGGTTTCCCCAGTCGTTAATACTTTTCCCTTCTACTGCAGTTTTGTCAGAAGCAGCTCTTTCTGCTGATATGACTGCTGCTTTCTCATGACCAAATGTGAAGCTTATACATGGTGTGCTCTTTCAGTTAATAAATCTTGCTGTGGGAGGATGAGTCTAATTGCTTAACTGTACTTTCATAAAATTAATGCAGTCTGTTAGCTACAGTTTCTGTGCCAGTAAATCTTGTGTTTCTCTGTGTGCTGTGTTTTCCAACTGTACTGTTTTTTGAAACAGTAAAATTCTAGTAGGAGTAAGATGGAGCCATGAATATGGGAGATGAGGAAGTTAGGATCAGCGAGTGGGTACGTCCAACGATTACAATAAGTCATCTGTAGTACTGCACATTATGATGGTGTAGAGATTTATTTATTTTAGTCATCTGACTTTATGTATTTCACAAGTTTCTCACACTTATTTTAACCTGTGAATGCATTTGATTTATTTTTTTCTTTTAAATTATTGGAAGCTATTTCTTGTACAAAAGCTGAAACCTGAACTGCTTTTTACTCAACAACTTCCAGACTCCTCTTCACCACAGATTTTTCTGCTCAGTTTTTCTTACCTTCTCTAGATTTCTTCTTTGCAGCCATTGAGGGCAGTATATTGACTAGTCAGTAACTGAATTGTACCCAAATTGTCAGCTTCTGCTGCCTCCTTTGCTTATGTTTTCTTTTTCACACTTAGAGGGCTCTAATCAGTCTGCTTTACAGAGTGCATTTATCTTGGAGTTTACACTTGGCTTTTCTTGATCCGCATCTATGCATGCTAATAACCATCATTCTTATTTGTCTAGAACTGTCTTGCTCATAACCAGGACACTAATACGCTTAGTAAATTCTTCCTTTATTGCCACCAATAGACAAAGGAACTGGTGCAGTTTGTTTACCCAAAAAAGGGCCTTTGACAGTTTACTTGGCAAAAATTAGCTGCACATAGGTGGTAGCCTACATAACTTGTCACAACACAACAAATTAAACAAAAGAGACTGTATGCAGTCCAAAATTTACAAGACTGCCTCTACTGAAGTACATGGAGTTCCTGAAGACTATGGACTTCTACTGTTTGCACAGTTTAGCAACTTCTTATATCCAGCATAAAACTGTTAGTTTATATTCAGATTATCTGGTATTCTTTAGAAATGGTTCCTCATTATTCAGCATACATTTTCAAGAAGAGAGTATTTCGTAAACTTTCCCAGACTGAAGTCGATGGCACCGTAGGCAGAATCTCTCGCACCATCAGCTCCTGCAACCCTACTAGCACTCCACCTGAGGAAGGAGTCAGACCAGAAGGTATCCAGCACTGAGGCCCCAAGGGGAAGAGATGGGTCAACGATTATGGGAGGGAAGTAAGAATACAGTAAGATATTAAGGTTAGAAAAAGAAACTGACTCAAAACTGGAAAAACTCCAATAAACGCTCAAGAGCAAAAAGATATGCTTCTGAAGCTAATGGTGGCAAATGAGACCTGAGGTATGTTAAGTTGTTGGGGCGTTATGGGTAAAGGGAGGAGCTTGAAAAATCTTGGATCTGATAATCTGGTAAAAGCGGCAAAGTCTAATACAAGCCTCTGATCCGAACCCATCAATTGAGGAAGAATAAAAATGGACAGCACAAATGGAACGTTACAGTGAGTACATAACTTTTTTTACTCTCTTAAGGATCTGCATTCAAAGTCCCACACTGTCTCTATATTTCTTGAAGTTCCCCCTTGTTTCGTCATCATCCTTTTCCACTTTGAATTATAACTTTCTGCTTATGTTATGTATATGAGCCTTAACTGTGTAAGTCTAAAATATCCCTTCAAATCGGGTAAATGTAAGCCACCTTATTCTGTTGGAAGGATCAACTTATCCCCCATAACTCATGCCCTCTTTCTCTCCCAGATAAATTCCTTCAATTCTTTATTAACTGTTGTCCACAGCTTCTCTGCAGGTTGATAAAAGTATGCTTAACCCATATACAACACTTAAGGGACTAAAAACATGTTCCTTGCTTGTATATTACTATCCGTATCCATATGTTAGAGTTTACAGTTTCTCAGTTTTTTTGTATTACTTCTATAGTCTCTTCCCATATATCCTTAGCTGCCATAACAGAAGACCTTTCAGTCCATACTCCTAATACTTCATCTTATCGTGTCCCAATAAATATAGGTATTGCTGAATGAATTTGTGTATGGGTACCTAGTTTATGGCTATAGCCTTTGTTTTATCTTCATTAATTTAGCATCCCAAAAATACCTGAAACTGTCTCAAACTGTTAGACAACACTGAGATGTCCTTTTCTGGATTTATCAGTTACAAAGTAATATTGTCTGCAATTAAAACCGAGTTTTCATGATAGCTATACCAGTTATATCTTGTATTTATGAATTCAGTATTTTCTTTGCTAGTGGCTCTAAATATAAAGCAAATAAAAGGGGGGGGATGACACCCCTGCCTGGTTCCTCTGTTCAAATGCATTTTGTCTGAGAGGAATAATCCCACTTTAGTTATTGCCTCTGATCTTTCATATATCCTTTAATTAACCTTATTGCATCAGGGAATACAAATATTTCCAATGCCCTACACACACAATCCTAGCGTACTCTGACAAATGCTTTCTCTGCATCAAGACTCACCAAAAATAGAGGCAGATATTTTCATACACTCTGCTTCGCTTTGGATCGTCATTGTTCTGTTAATGTTGTCAAATGTTTTTCTCCCCTCTGCACAAGCAAACTGATCATCTCTCAATTGTAGCAGCACCTTTGCCATTCTTTAAGCTAATATAGACATAAACACTTTATAATTGTGGTTTAAAACTGAAATGGGTCTTTGCTATCTGTAGGTAACACAGCCACCAAAGCTTTCTTCCAGGATGTTGGTGCCTCTCCTCCTTTTAAAATACTGTTAAAATCTTCCAGATCGTTGTCACTTTCTTCCCTCTTAATTTCCAAACTTTCACAGGAATACTATATCTTCCTGGAGAATAATAAATGACCATAACATTTGAGACTCAAGTGCAGGATACTTTAATACACACTAGTCAAAATCATGGTTAAGCACTTCGGTCATTAGTCTTCATCAGAACCATTAAATAACTGCTTAAACACTAACACTAAGTAAAAAGCCGAATCAAGAAACAACCCCCCCCCCCCCCCCGCCTTTGAGTGCACCAATCACTAAAAGTTAAAGTACGTTGTTGAACCAGTAAGAACCTGGAAAACATAAAAACAACCAATGTGCTTAAAGAAATGGATAGTGAATACTGATAATCATGGAAGTAACGGCTAAAATTGTTTGTGTATTCCAAAACACTAAAGGGTTTTAAAAAATAGTTTTTATAATCTTCATCCTCTATATTTAAGCTAGCTAGTAATAGATGTAGCATCATGAAGACCAGGTGATTTGTGGCATCCAGTCTGAATTGCCAAATCATTTCCCAGTGTAATAAGAAATTCTTTCAGTATCTGTTGTGGTTTCGAACAATCTGCTGCAACACACAGTTTAAACTTGTCAAAACTGGCACATGTTAAAGAATGTCTCGCTAATGCACTTTTGTTGTCTTGTTTGGTTATACTATAGTTGTGCCTTTTTTTTTTTTTTTTTTTTTTTATAAACAAGAAACATCTTTATTAAATTATCATGTATGACATAGGCCATGTTCCATTTATATAAATGACAGTAAATCATAGAGACACAATCTCAGTTGCAAAAATTATACATTCCAAACTGAGCAACACAACTGTAGCTGCAAGCATTATTCATCACTTTTTAACATATCCAATCATTGTTAGTCAAACAATACATAGCTCATTCAAATCCTGCCTTATTTTTAAACCTCGTTCCTCCTCTGCATGTTTTGCTCCCACAGTTCCCATTTTTTTAGATGTAATTTGCTCCTACCCTTTTCTAAAGATCCCAGTTCCAGTTGTTTTACCTCCGTTACTGTCTTCACTTCTTCTGGTTTAGATTTTGATTTCCATTTCCTAGTAACTGTTTTTGGCAGCCATCATAATTAGGCTCAGCAAGGCCTTAGTATTTCTAGGCAATTCCAAGTTTGTATCATAGCTCAAAAAAATAATTTCTCTAGTCACTCCAACTTGCTCACCCAGCATCTCTGACAGAACAGTCTGTAGGGAATCTGTAAAATCTACCAACTCATTACACTCCCAGAAAATATGTTCCCAGTTACCTTTTTCTGTCTCATCACACCTCCAGCATTTGCTGTCTACCTGAGGAATAATTCTTTAAAGTCTGCTTGGAGTATAAAAATACCTATGTAAGCACTTCCAGGCAAAGATCTGAAATCTTCTAGGTTTTGTTGCGTATTTGGGAGACATACATATATCTCCCATTGTTTCTTTGTGAATTGCTTATTGCCTCTTCCCAGTCCTTCCTAACCTCCTCTAATTGATTCTTATGGCTATCATGCAATATTGTATATGCTATACTAATTTATCCTTTCTTAATGACAGCATCTGTTCTAGATTCTACTAAAAATCCTACCAGTGCTGTTTTTTCATTTAGGACCCCCCCCCCTATTTTTTTCTCTTTGCCTGTACTCTGATATCAGTTCTTGATATTGAAGGCCGTCTTTAGCCTGCAGCCCAAATAAGTTATTCGGATATTCCCTTTCTATTACCTTTCCTTCTCTAGTTATTTGCTCCCAATACTTTTGTTCCTTTGCTAGCTTTCCGAAATACATTCCTGTCCCCTCTTGCCTATTGTCTGTATCCCTAATTGCAGTCATCCCTTTTGGCAGATTCTCCTTTCTCCATTCCTGTGTTGGTTTAATTCTTAGAAGGCCTTCTGTTACTTCATGAATATAATAACCTGTATGATTATTGTTCTCCTTAAACGTCCTCATCCAAAATCCCTATACTATGGTTATGTTGGCAGAGTATCTTAAGTGCATTGTTAGGTTTACCAATGTAATATGCAGGACAAGACAATTTGCCTGTGTCGCAAATGATAATTCAATAAAGGTGTTTAAAAAAAAAAAAGACCCCCACCAAGCTAAGTATACAACTTTGGAAGACCATTTTCTAATAGAATCAAGCAGGGCTCCCCCGAAATCAGAATCAATATATGAGCATTTATGAGCATTGGTGGCATCAGCCACACTTAACCGTTCTGGGAAAAGCATTCACTTGTAGCTGCCTAGGCGTTTCCAAGATGCTCTTAATGTTTGGATGATTTTTAAATGTAAATCTAGGGGATTTGTTGAAGTCCATTGTCAAGGCTTCATCCCATTGCAAAATATGCAAATTTTTATTTAAAATACCCCTGATATCTTGTGCATCAATGGAGTAATGTAGAATCATGTTATTGAAATGGATTAAATCACAATTAAAGATGGGAGCTTCATTACTCTCTTCATTGATTCTGTAAATCTCCCCTAATAATGGCAGCATATTTGCCATTCTCTTCAATGATGCTGTTGGGATAGCCGCATTCAGCAAACTTGGATCTTAGGTTCTCAAATTCAGTGAAACACATGATCATCCAAAGTGAGCTGAGATATATGAATGAATTGACTTTTAACCACTCCTCTTTTTTGGTGGAGTGAATGATTACTTTGAAAGTGCAAAAAATTATTACAAAATGCTGGCTTTCTATAAATAGACATCTCCACCAATCAGTGAAGTCCTTTTTCTGATCTATCCGTTGCAACCCATCCATACAAAAAAGATGTCATCCAGGTAGCGAAAATAACAGGAACAGTATTTGAAAAAATCCAACTTAAAATGGACTCAGTCTCCCATTTCAGTAATACTGTATTAGCAAAAATGGGGACACAGGCAGTCCCCATGGCAACACACTAAGTTGCTTGCTATGTTTGCCTTCAAAGGAGATAAAATTTTTGCCAACGGCTACCTCCATAAATTCAGTAACCAGCAAGGTGTCATTGGGTGATAGAGCACCATGTTTAGATACAATTTCATTGAACCATAAAAAACATTCTTTGTGGGGTACAGCGGTAAAGAGATTCTTTATATCACATGTAACGTAAATATCAGATTCGTTAACTTCCACTTTTCTAAACTTGGCAAAGTCGTCCCACAAATCCTTAATGACATCGAAGAAGTTGCTGAACAGGGTTTTAAGTTTATGGTCCACAAATTTAGCTAGTGGTTCAGTACCACCAGCAGAAACAATTGGGCGTAGTGGTAGATTCATTATGTTCGAGTATATGTTTGGGATCCCAGATATTTTAAGGATAACCAGGTGGTGTACTTTCAAAAATAGTGTCAAACAGTAACTCATCCAAAAATGTATTAATAGTCTGATAAGCTATATTGATGTCATTCATGGTCAAAATACTGTATGGAATTGTCACTTGAGTATTCATCCTACCAGAGTAGTCTATAGTGTCCATGATGACCAATTCCTCACCTTTCTCGTGTTTCATACAACGAATGTTTGGATCATGAGTAATATTTAAAATGCCCCATTCCTCTTGGGATAAGTTGAAATATCTGTTTTTCCACCTTCCATTCACAAGTTTTCTCAAAAGCATTAATAATGGGATGTAGTGGGGGATTAGCTACACTTTTGGATTTAAAGTTGCTATTGGGTAATTCAGAACTCATCTCATCACCAAATTATACCCAAAAGCTACGTTTGCAAGTAAATAACTTCAAATCTAAGGTGTTCAATATTAGCATGGCTGGTAGGGATAAATGTAAAGCCCTTTAGAAATAGCTTATGGTGTTCGGGACCGATTACTAGGTCTGTGAAATTGTAAATATTAAAGTTAAAAAAGGAAGAAATGGAAAATGTACCTTTGTTAAAATCCTGCAAGTGGGAATTGTGGTGTCACATCACACTTGATGATTCCTGTATTTATTCCCCTTTTTCCATCTCTTCACTTTTAATTGGTGCTGATTTGTCTTTTGTTGGCTATGTGTTCTGATCTCCTGGGAGCAGGTTGATCTGAAGGGAAGTCTGTCACCAGCTTGATCAAAGCTCAGAGTTTTAAATCTGTTAGGATTGGAATCAGCCAAAACATTCCCTCTAAAAGAGTTGGGAGGGGTTGAGGTATACAATTGTATTATTGCACTCCTTATTGACTTGTAAACGTTTTTTTAATCAGGAAATTCCTTCATTTTATAGGAAACATACTAGAATCAACCAGTCTGAAAACATTGTAAAAGTTGTTTTTCTGTTTGAAAAAGATCAAGTCACCAGTAATAGAACTCACAGGTTTTGTAATTTCTTCCTTAATAAGGTGCATTAGACGTTAGTACTCTCTAATAACTAAACATGTCAGATGCAGTCCTCTTTTATCAAAAAGCGCAAGGTGAAAGGAGGAATTTTCTCAGACACCTTGGGGAAATTTCCAAAGCCATAGTCCTTTTGAACCATGTTTCCATTTAAGACTCTCCCCCAGAAGGTAGTTATTGAGTTGCAAGGATTTATATTTGAGCAAGGCTTTGTCCAAAATCTGGATTTGTTCTTCTAAAGGTAAAAACACACCTTCAGTAGAGCAGATGGTTCTCTTTCTCCTCAGGGTAGTTAAATTTGTATAACCATCTGTTCACATTGTGAGTCTCATTGTAGTCACAGTTGGAGGAAGTTAGTGAGTGTTCTGTAACAGCAAAGTTATCTCCTGTAGATAATTGGAGTCCAGACAGTCTCCTAGAATTAATTTCTGTTGAACGTTCACCTCTGTGGGTGCCGAAACAATGTTGCTAAAGCAGAAGTCAGTTGTGTCAGTTGCTGGACAGGCAGGGTTCAGTTACTCACGAGGCTGGATGAATTCACATTGCCAATAGAAAGTATATTGGGGGGGGGGGTTCAGAAAGTTAGTAAATCCTGTGAGTCAGAAGTAGACATACCAGGAAACCACTTGAAACTAAACAAGAAAAAAATCACAAACAAGCGAACCACTGGACTAGTAACATAAAAACTACTAAAAAATAATAAAGAAATTACCAGAAAACTCGAGGCTCAAGCACAGGATACTTTAATACATGCTAGTTAAAAATCACAGTTAAGCACTTTCGTCATTGAAGACATCATCTGAACCATTGAATAACTGCTTAAACACCAACACCGTATAAAAACCAGCTCAAGAAACACCCCCCTTGAGTGCACCAGTCACTGAAAGATAAAGTAAATTATTTAACCAGTTAGAAACTGGAAAATATAAAAACAGTCAGTGGATAATGGGTATTGAATACTGAATCACAGAAGTAACATCTAAAATCATTTGTGTATTCCAAAACACTAAAGGGCACTAAAAATATTTTTTATAATTTTGATGGCCTATATTCAAGCTCACTAGTAATAGATGTAACATCATTAAGACCAGGGTGATTTGTGGTGCCAAGTCTGATTCAGTCTGCTCTCCTGAAGATTGATCATACATCACTGTTTTTATCTCATCACCTCCTGTCTTAGTTCTTCAGCGTAATGTACCTCTAACCTTGGCATAATTAAGTCCTTCATAAATATTTACTTTTCTGCTCTTTCTTGATTTCCAAATTTCTCTGCTTGTGTACAGGTTTTCATAAATTTTCTAGAATATCTCTAAAACCTCTACAGGATTTCTGGTTATTTTTCTTATATGTTCCCCTTAGTTTGGCGACAACCCTTTCAACATTCTGTTGCTTAAGTAGTTATGCTAAATGTTTTTGTGCTCTGGAGTTATCAAAAAATAGTTTTTTAACTGCAGTTTTTCTAAACTCGTGCATATTATGCAGATACTCCCTTATTTTCTCTTTAGTACTCTGCATTTGCTCCTTCTCGTTTTGTGAGATTCCCCTTATTCTGCAATACTTTAACCTTTGTCATCCTCTCTTAAGTAATTCTTAACCATATCTCCTTCTCTTTTATTTCAACCCTATTTTTAAAATTCTATTTTCTTTTTGTTTCAGTCAATAAATATAACTTCTGAAGATATTTCTACCTTCCCTAATAACTCTTGAATAAATTCGACTATCCATTCCTTAAATTCCTGTCTTTTTAACAGGCAGGTGGGTAAGTGCCAGTGTCTTATTTTTCCATCATTACCCAGGATGTTTGTCTTAGTTTTTATTGGTGCATGATCAGAAATGGGTATGTTTGTTGAAGATGTGAATTGAAATGCCCATATTCCTGCGAAATTTAATTTCTGTCTAGTCTAGACCAGTTATTGTACCCTGGGGAATAATATGTAAATTCTGCCGGAGTTACTACTACTAATTTCACATCTTCCATACCAAATATTTTCATAAATTTCTTCAGAAATGTACCCTCTTTTATTATATTATTCCTTTTAGGTCCCTTTGATATATCCTCACAATTGCAAATCAGATTCTAGTCCTCACCTATAAATAATATTCCCTGCTGGAAGCTGATTATTTCTCCCAAAATTTCTTAAGCTCCATAGTAGCAGTTTTCAGTGGAATATAAATAACACGCCATTGTAACCCTTCTCCCTTGCCAGAAGACCCTTACTACCACAAATCTATCATTCTGTCTTTCCCCCCTTATCTGTCACTATTAGAACACCTTTTGCAATTATAATCACTCTCGTTTTCCTCTGTCCCTGATAATTCTGCTGAATATCCATTCTGAAATCCTCCCGTTGCCAAATTCACATATTCACTCCTTTCCAAATGTTTCTACTGTAGCATTGCTATTTGTAGTCTGCATTTCTTAATATAACTCAGTAGTCTTCTCTTTCACATGCCAGGATAATATGAACTGTGTAGCAGTCATATTAAAAAGGGTAATGCTCCCACCTATTACACATGGCAGTTTTTTTTAATGTGCATTTCCAGGTTTTATGTTACATGCATATACTAATGTCTAGCAGGCTGATGCTTTGTACAGTTTCTTATCTCCATTTGTACCTATGTTACATTTTCAAGACTTTTTGCTTTAAAGAAACCCTCACACAAAAAAAATAAATACTAGACAACCCCATCTCCTATTAATTTCGAACAAACATACAAAACTATCTACATCTTCAAAGCATGAAGTTTAACCCTCCAGAAGGGAAACATTGTTCCAAATTGACAGCTGCACCTACAGGTGTTATCTAACCTAAAATTAACATAGTCAAGCCTAAAACACCTTTTTATATACTTTCAGTTTGCACCCGTACCACCATATGGTATCCAATGCTTTTTTGGGTCTGGCCTGTTTTGCTAAGTGACTTACCAGCTAATAATAGTATTAGAAAGGGTAGGAAGTTATTAAAAATTACATTTAAACAAGGATGCACCAGAGTGGAAACCTTAGTCTTAGTTTGCCACTTACTATTCATACTTTCGAATTTATGTTCATATTTTTATAACTAATTGCCATGCTTTTATAACACGTTATTAAGGTGTATGGTGTAAGATACCAATGTGGGAGACAGGACAATTCACTCTCTGTGCTGATTTATATCACTCTGTGATGGAAATATTGCATGTTGTTTGCTACTAATTAAGAAAATAAGCAATATTTCCATATGTACTCATTACTTCAAAAACTGAGTGACTTACAAGCTGTTGTATGACATTAAGTAAAACTTTAGATGTTGTTGAAGAAAGCACTTTGATATTTGCACTGTAAGTTGTACATCTTGAGAGATATCCAGTATTATTATTATTATGTACGGCACAGTGGTGCAGCTGTAGCATTGTTGCCTCACAGCAAGAGGTTCTCCAGTTCGATTCTCGGGCTGGGGTGCCTTCTGTGCGGAGTCTGCATGCCCTCCTTGCGTTCAAATGAGTTTCTTCTAGGTGCTCCGGTTTCCTCCCATGTCACAAAGACGTGTCTGGAGCATTTTTCCTTGGGCTGCTGCTGAAAATTGGCTTTGTTCCAAGTCAGACTTTCTTGGTAAACAAATGTTAAATAAAATTGTTTTGCTAATTATACAATTAAGCATATGCTTTTGTATTTTTGTAAATATCTCAGTAAACATGCACTTATAAAGGAGTTTCTTGTCATGTGAATGCTTATATGTGGTTAACAAAAATGTTCTAACAGTATATGCCTATGTTCAGTTTTCAAGATATAGAAATTTCTTGAAAGTTTACAGAAAATATAATTTGGGATTTGTGTACATTACAATATGTTACAGTATTTATGGAAAATACTATGACTGTACTGATTATCATCCATGTAAAGAGCACTTCTTACTGATAACATCACTATTTATACAGTTGTAATAGCTTTTAGAAAATGGGTGACCTGTAGATTGCACCCTGATTGGATGACAAATGTTCTCCAGCAGGTGTTAATCTACAGGTAATGCTTGCTGAAAAACTAGTCTGCTCGCGGCTTCTGACCTCAGAACACCCCCTGGGCGGATGTTATTTCCACAATAACACAAACGCTGTCAGGTATAATTGCTTGCTTATTATTCAGAAAATATCAAATACTTTTTAGGTTTATTCTCAGAAGATGCTCTGGAATGAAAGATGTGCATAGGCTGCCAGAGGTGTGACATTCCATACCACATAGGTGTTAACGAGATAAGGTTACTCATGCTGAAGCTTATGCTACAGCCTGTGCTCCCACTTACACTGATTGTTTTTTTCTTCTCACTTCCGTGTTAGGAATTTACTTTGATCTAGATTTATTTTATTTACTTAGTGATTGTAAACTTCATAACCAGAGCAGTCCAAACTGATCTTTCTTAAGGTGCAAGTTGGACCACATGATAAATGGAGTTACGAACAACTAGTTAAGCCAGTCACTATAATACAAGCATAAACAAAGTAAATTGTCCAGAATGCAGAATGAACATAACAGGAGAAAGATTGAATGAATGGTCTTTTTATTCTGTGCATAGTAGTTTAAGAGAACTCTCTAATGCCAAAACACCAAACTCATACAAGCCAAACTTCAGAAACCTGGCATTATATCTGGTTGAGGCATAAAATACTGACACATCATTGTGTGAACATATTGCAAAACTAGATGTCAATAAGATTAGTCTATTACTTTACAACTTGATAAAACTGTACAAAATGAGTTTGTAATTTCCACCAGCTTCCCTACCCTTCATCAGGTGTAAACTGGGAAAGGCTCAAGTTCGTCAGGTATATTTCCATGAGCTGCATGCAATTCATCAGTCACTATTTTCAACTGAGAATCATAACCAGTGCAGTTTGTATTAGTGTGCCAGCAGTATTAAAACATTTTTGGGCTTTTTAATCTTTGAGGTTGTGGTATCCTGAACTTTAGTATACATAAATAGTGTGGCATCCCCCCCCCCCCCCCGAGGGTGCAAGGCTCTTACCCCATGTAGACAATGTTCTCTTCATCTGGTTGAAGCATCTTTAAATGGTTTAAGGTGCAAATAATATGGACTCATCCAGATATAGGGGATTCATCTCTGCTAATGTAGTGGGCTGCAATGATTTCAAAACCAAAAGTGACTACAAGTTGCATGAAAAAAAAATTAACATAGTTTATGTATGTTCATAAAATCTGAAATGGAAAGCAGTATGAGGAACAAAATGAAACCTTGAGAGAGCAGCCACCAGAAAGCCAGAAGAATGTCATACTGACCTAGAAAAGAAGGAGAAAAGACGCAGACAAATACTGCATTTTCGATCACATGAAGTAAGCAGTAAGACTGTGCCATTAGCCAGAAGTTTTCATAGGGAATGCACTGAATGTAAGTGCTGAAGATGCCCCAGTACTGCCAGTGAATCCATGAAACTCAGAACACAACAAAAAAGAAAGCCTTTACAAATATCTTTCTTTTCAAAAATTGAAGAACACTGCTTGATGTGAACTGCTTCAGCTGAATCATGGAAATCTCAACACTGAAAATGTGTACTACTTCTACTAATGATGACGTATTTAATTCCTTAACTACATGGCATTTTCAGGTCTGGTCCTAGAAAAGTGTCTGTCTGTTATACTTATTTGATTTAAAAAACTGTATCTCCAAAATGCTTCAGCATTTATTAATGAAACTTTCAATTTCTATTAAAAAAACATTGGACTTGGACTTCTACCCTCAAAGAAAACAAGGGGCAGGCATCTTGCATTTTGCTAAAAAGACATCAACTTTTTAATATAATTTATATGTCTTACTGTATATAAATGTGAAACACTCACTCTAGGTCTGAAATCACACAAACATACATTTTTTGGTATGTTTTGCTTATTTTTATTCTGTACAGAACTGCACCTTTTGTTTTCAGCTATTTTGTAAAAGTTTCATTCTGTCCATTTATGAAGGCCATTCTTGCCTGAATTCTACCCTAACGTCAAATGAAAATCTCTCTACTTCTACAAGATTTTATTAATTTTTCTGGACATGACCCTCTGGTCATTCCACTTTCATTTTGTTTTACACAGCTCGCTAGCTTCTATGGAAAAGGAGACAAGTGCCTCTCAGAGCATGTAAAATGTATAGTTTGTTGAAACACACAAAGATGACAAAAAATATTACTTTTCCTAGAAAAGTTTATTATTTTTGGCTCTTATTTTATATAGGTTTCTAGGTTCATAAGTTGTTACTGGGCTATCTGCCCAAAGGCATATATTAGCCCAGCCACGTTGTGCGGTATTCACTGCCCCTTTAGTAGTTCCCTAGACCCTTGTACTGGCAGCTAGTACCCTTGGCCCCTATCTAGTAGTGCTGTTGGTGTGATCCCCAGTGTGAACTTTGTTACTCATCACTAATATGATTCTGATACATATTATTTTTATCAGCCTGAAAAAATACAAAATATTTTTTTAAACAAATGGCAAAACTAAGGTATGCATATGGCTGCATAAGACTGCTGGTAATATCTAGCAATAAAGGACCATTTCACTGTACTTGCATGAGTTATTATAGTAAATATTTCAGAGTAATATAGCATGATCCGGAGATGCAAGATGAACTTAGCTGTTCACTCTAGCTGTAAAGACGAGCACACAATTTTACCTTTTTGTATTGCAGTCTACTTCACATGAATGTAAGGGAAGAAAAGTGGGTATTACACCCAGTGACAAACAAAAAAAAAAAAAAAACTTTTTGTATTCAGGAGAAATAAGTAAGATTTTTACTTTTGAGATAATGACAACTCAATAAACAAGTACTGTAGGCTATCATCATACTCAGAATACCGAGCAGAGGTTCACCACAGAACTTGCAGCAGAAAATTAATGTAATGTCAAATGTCAGACTGGCAGTAAAGGTATGTGGAGAAGCCACAGGCTGCTGTCTTTGAAAAACTATGTCTTTGCCATACTTTGAAATATCATTACAAAGCTTTAAGCTGTCAACAGGATATTTAGCTAGAAAACATACCCAAGTCTGCAATTCATACCTTACATCTTCCAAGTCAACATATCTCTGAATTTGACTGAACAGCTTTAGTCACATGTACTGTACCCATGGCATGTTACTGGTGAGAAAAGTTTTTTTTTCTGGTGAAATACTTAGGATTTTTACTTCTGCCATAATGAAAACGTAGAACTGATCTTTGGAATATATGTGTACTATCAACCCTTTTGAGCAGAGGTCAAACACCACCATCAAGCTGAAACCAATCCTAGTGACAGGATGTAACAGCAAAAGCCCTCTGAAATGCTGAATTCGGTAGCTTTATATAAAAAAGGCCTAATGTCAGTTGCCTAGTGACAATTCACAATAAAAAATTTAGGGACGTGTAATAAGAATGCATAGGAACCAGTGGAATGTACTCTTCCTGGCATGTCACTGTATGTTTGACTGTGAAGCAATCACATAAATAGAATGGTCACTTTGCTCATCCTCATGTACTGTTCTCCCCAAGTGATTCTGTAACTGCCATTTGATTTTACATTTCTCAATACTCCTGATGTGTCATTGAGTACAGAATAAAAAACACCATTCCCCTGGTACAAGCTGTTTCGGTGCTGTTAGGCATCCCTACCTTGGCACCAGATGTTGCTCTGACTTCTTTGGTTACCTCCTCAGAACTGACAGATTCTCGGGGCCGTGACTCTGCTGCCAGTTCCAAGGGACTCTGATCGGCTCCTTTTTTTTATTTGGAGCTGACCTTGTCTCTCAGGGCTTTGTTGATTGAGGGTCCTTCCCTGGCTCCTGCTTTGGAGGGTGGACTCTCAGAGCGGGGTTTGACCTCGGTTTCAAGATTTTTTTTTCTCAGTTCTGGGCTCCTACTCCTCTTCTGGGGATCATGCCCCCATCAGGTTATGGAGACAGCTTTAGCCTCCTGCATCAAAGTGTCATATTGCCATATCTTCTGGTGCAGAGCCGACACTAATCTCCATGACAGGACAGCGAGCACCGAAGCTTCAAGTTACCCCTGTACAGGGCCCTTCTTCTTCGGAGTCTTCCTCAGAGATTCTCACTGAGGACCCCCCCCCCCCACAAGAAGACGTGCAAGAGGAAGCACCTAGGTTCTCAGGAAGAATCTGTCACAGAGGACATGGACTTCGATGAAGAGGAAGGTTCCCCCCAGTCACCCCCTGAACATGTCTCCTTTGGTGGCACCATAGAGGTACTCGAGCAGAGAGGTAACTGGAAGCCCTAAGACCTGACCTCAGAAGACTCTGTGTGCTTGCAAGTGTTCGGTGCTTGACCATCTACTTCCTGGGTGACCCCACCTGCTGACTATCTTATTAAGCTGATCGCGCAGTGGACTTAGAAGGCTTCTGACTCCATAGAGCCTATTCACTGGAGACCAGACAAAATTCTATCCCCGTCAGAGGACCACCAATATTGAGCCAAGGGTTTAACAGTAGATGCCATGGTGGTCGTGGGTGCCACCAAGAAGGAACTCGCTGATGAGAGTCATACTGTACATCCACCTATCCGGGAGTCTAGGGTGATGGACAGATTTGGAAAGCAGGTCTATGCTTCATCGACCTTCGCACTCAGGTCCTTGAACTTTATGGCGCACTTTACTAGAGTCCTGAGAGATCTGATTAAGGAGTTATCAGATACTGTCACTAGAGCTGTGTCTGGTGAGGTGCAGGATAAGGTTGCCCCTCAGCTAGCCACTCTGGAGTTTGTATTGAACGTGTCCATGTGGCTTACTGAACTTGCAGCCAAAGGCACGAACAGAGCAGCGGGTTCTGGTGTTGTCATAAGGTGACACGCGTGGATGTGCTTGTGTCAATTCGCAGAGCCCTTCAAGTCTTCCTTCATCAATGCTCCTTTTGACGGATCATCTTTGTTCAGCCCTAAGGTGAAGGACACACTAGCCAGGTGTGAAAAGGATGGAAAGACCCTGTCTGCTGTGGGCCTTCATTTTTCTATTCCTCAGCGGTCCTATTCCAGGAATCAGAGGTTGCAGAGAATCATTACCAGAGGCTATCACATCCCTTTCACCCATTTCCCGAGATCATTGAGAAAAATCCCAGATGTTCCACCCAATCAGCAGGATCAAGCAGCCATACAGGTTCAAAAGCTGCTAGAAAAAAGTTATCCAAGAAGTCCCATCAAACAGATAGGATCTTTTTTTTACTCCAGGTTCTTTTTAGTGCCAAAGAAAAGAGGAGACTGGAGGCCAATATTGGACCTCAGCCTTCTGAAGAAATTTGTTCAGCGGACAAAATTCTGGATGGTCACAATTAAGGCTGTTTGTCCCCTTTCTAGGGGAAAAAATTGGATGTGCTCTATAGACCTTCAAGATAAAAGATGGACAAACACTCAAGAAGGTGTATCTGCTTTCAGTTAGGGGCCAGTCATCAGTTCAGAGTGCTGCCCTTTGGCCTCACCACAGCACCAGAATGTTCACCAAATGCATGGCAGCAGTCACAGCTCACGTGAGACTACACAAATTCTGGGTGTTTCCTTATCTAGATGACTTGCTCCTCACTGCCATTACCAGGCATCTACTGCTTCAAGCCATGGACGTCATGATGTCCTTTTTCAGTGCTCTGGGCATAACAGTCAACAAAGAAAAGTCACAGCTGTATTCTATTCAGGATCTAGAATTCATAGGAGCCCAACTCAACACTATTTTGTGTATAATTTCTTTACCCTTTCACAGGCTCCAAGGGATAAGGTCTGAAGTTCAGCTCATTTTAGTAAAGAACAAAGTGCCAGCTCTACTTGTCCTTCAAGCCCTAAGATCTATGGCAGTGGTTCCCTTGGCAAGATTTCAAATGAGGCTACTTCAGTGGCTTCTGGCTTCTCAATAGTCAAGTCTTATCTCATCCAGTGACTCACCCGATCTTGGTAATAGGCCGCTGCAAAAAGGATCTAACCTGGTGGATGCAGTCAGAAGAAATTCTAATGGCCCATCCCTGTGTTCCCCCTCAACCCAATGCCATAGTGAGCACAGACACCTCCTAGATGGGGGTGGGTGAGGGCATTATCTGGGAAGAATAGTCCAAGGCACTTGGTTGCCACAAGAGGCCAACTTGCACATTAATGTCCTGGAAATGATGAGAGCGGTGCTCTTAGCATTACAAGCGTTTCAGTTTGCTCTTCCTCTGGGAACAGTTGCGAGACAGTCAGACAATATGTCAGTGGTATGGTACATCAACAAAGAGGGTGGAACCAAATCCTACCTCCTTTGCTGTGCAGCTGTCAGAGTGTGGCAATGGGTGATATCTTTCAACTGCTTTCAACACATATCCCGGGGAGCTGCAACGTGATAGCAGACACATTCTACTGACTCATGAGTGGTCTCTCAGTCCCAAAGTGGCAAAGGAAATCTTTCGCCACTGGTGCCAGCCTTGGCTGCGATCTCTTTGCCTTACCAATGAACAAAGTGCAGCAACTACTTTGCCCCTAATTCCCCCCTCAGAGGAGTCCCCAAGAGGCACGCACCTTCTTGATTGGCATTCCTTTCCCAAAGAAAGCCCAAAGGTTGCTAAGCAAAGTGATTCTCAGTGCTCCCTTTTGGCCCAGGTAAGTTTGGTTCCCCTTTCTATGGTCTCACTTGATTCACTGTCCATGGATTCTAGACCTACTGTCTCACCCGCAGGGATTGGTGCAGCCCGATCTATGCCCACTCAAGCTCACAGCTTGGTACTTCCAATTCTGTTAGTCACCAGGCATAGTAATAATACTTTCACCATACAAAAATTTCTTCTGGCTTCCCATAGACCTTCCACCAGGAGACTATATTCCAGTAAATTTGGGCCTCTGAAAACAATTGGACCCCTTCTCGACACCCGTTGAAAAAGATTTGAAATTTTTAGCTGCCCTTTGTGACCAAGGAACTTCTGCATCCACCACTAGAGTTCAGTTAGCAGCCTTTTCTAATTTTCATAATGGGTTTGATGACCATTCCTTAATTTCTCATCGCCTGTCCAAGATTTTTCTCTATGGTGCCTTACGCCTAAAACCTGCATTCAAAGATCATTAGCCCCTGGGATCTAACCTTAGTTTTGCAATCTTTAGTACTACCGCTCTTTGAACCAGCGACTACTTGCCATCTCAAATTCCTTTCCTAGAAAGCTCTCTCTCTGATTGCCATCACTTCTGTCAGTAGAGTCTCTAAGATCTAGGCACTATGTGCAAAACCCCTGTATATCATTTTTTGTAAGGACATGGTCTCGTTGAGAACTAACTCTTCCTTCCTAACATGGTCTCTGAATCTAATATTAATGAAACTATTGAACTGCCAGTTTTCTTCCCCAATTTTTCCAACAAAGGTGAATATTACTTACATTTACTGGACATTCATAGGCAACTACATTTTTACCTTGACAGGACTAGAGAGTTTAGGAAGTGGGATCAGTTGATCTGAAGTAGTTGACTTCATTTAATCTTCAGCCTGTGGGTCTCTGATCTGATACGGGCACATTTTCCAACTACTGATATGAGCTCCAAGTTCCTCCTTTTATCTATAATGCCTCCGTCTCCTTCTTCCCCAGATCTCGTTTGTAGCTAGTGAAGCAACAAGCGTTGTCCAAGCTCTTAGCATTAGTTGGGTCTTTGTGAGTAAATATTTTGATGATAATCTCTCAAATTTCTTTCTTTACCTCCCCATGACAGTCATTCGTCAAAAAAAAGCTTTTCCTCTCTTTTTTTTATCTTTTCTATCATGAGTGTGTGTGTGTGTGTGTGTTTAGAGATGTCAGAAGCCCCTAAATCAGGGTTCAGAAAATGCACAGTGGGTGGCCCTAAGCTTTCTCCAGCGGATGGCCACAATCTGTGTGCGGTGTATCTGGGAGCAGTGCACCTTCACACCTGTCCTAACTGTGCTGGGTTCAACCCCAGAGCACTGAAGGACAGGAGGGACAAACTAATTCTGAAAGGCCTACTTCCCTCTTTGGGGACAGTAGGACTTTCATCCCCCTCCAGGGTAACAGCAGCTGCTGCATCTTCCTCCTCCTTCCCGGCCTCTGGGACTCAGACTCCCTCCAAGAGGTCCAGGGAGGGAGAGAAGGCCAAAAGGACAAGCCGCAAAAGTGGTCCCCCGACTGCTTGGTTCAGGCAGGTCCACCATCACAAATGAAGCCTCCAACCAGGCCTGGGTCTCCTGGGCTACAGTCTGCTGGATTCTCCCCTTAGCTGGAGGGAACCCCTATCCGGTCCCCAGTTAGGTTCTCTCCCCACCGGCATTCCAGACCTGTTTCGATGACATCTTCTTCCCGCTCCACCTGGAGCCTGAGCGAAGAGGAGATGGACAAGATGATGCGGAGATTTATCTGCGCCCAGATACAGATGGGGGTCTTGTCTGCATCCTCTCCCTCTGGAGGGGGGAGCTTGCAGCCTTTCATTTCACCTATAACTCCTTCTCCGATCCAACCTTCGGTATCGGAGTCCTTGGATACGAGGACCTTCGGGGTCGAGGGATCGGCTCTGACGGTTTCATGTATCTCGACGACGGCCGTTGCCTTGAGCATGTCGGATCCTAGCTCTCGGAGCTGTAATCTCAGGGTCTGATCTGAGGGGGTGCTGTCAGCTCTGAGCATTTTGGAGCGCAGTATCCCTTTAAGCATCTCGACCCCTAGAGCCTCGGCACTGACTCCCCTGTCTGGTCAGAGGGGGATGGCCCCCACCAGTATCTCCCAGGAGGTTTGTTCCCTTCAGCCTTTGTGGTGGAGTGGGTAATCTTGGTATTGAGACCCTTGGCCATCTCATCCTCGGACTCCATCCAGACTGCCTCGGCTTTGGGTGGGGACCCGACTGTCTTGCCATCTCAATGACAGCCCATGACCATTCTGCCTCATGAGGCTCCCCCATGGGAAGAACAGGAAGTTTACGAGTCCTCTCCAGAGAGTCCCACTGAGGAGGTTCCCCGCAAATTGACATGTAAGAGGAGGAACTTGGACAATCCACCAGAGTCCCTCACCGAAGACACTGACTTGGAGGAGGGGGAAGGTCCCCGAAGGTCACCCCCAAGGATGTCTCCTTTGGAGACATTGTGGAACTCCTCCGCCAGAGGGGAGGGTGGTCTGCCCCGAAACCGACCTCTGACGAGTCTGTGTTCCTGGAGGCATTCGGCACGGGCCCATCTACTTCTTGGGTTGTGTCCCCTCCTGTGGATTTATTAGTGGACCTTATAACATCTAGGGCATGGAAGGAATTGGACACTGTGGAACCTATCCCTAAGTGCCCTAACAAGGTGTTGACTCCCCCGTCAGACAGGACGTGCTGGAATAAGGGGTCCCCAATGGATGCTATGGTTGTGGCAGCCATCACCAAGAAGGAGCTCGTGCAGGAGAGCTCCACAGTTCACCCTCCTGATCAAAAATCAAAGGTGATGGACCATTTTGGGAAGCTGGCGTATGCTTCAGCAACCTTCTCAGTAAGGGCACTGAACTACATGGCACATGTCTTTCAATTACAACAAGACTTGGTCAAAGAAGTCGCTGAGTTGACCCTGGAGTCCATGTCGGCAGAGGACAAAAAGACGTTCTCCACTCGAATGGCCACTCTTAAAGTAGTTTCGAATGCGTCCATGCTCCTGCACTCCCACACTATGGAGGGAGCCGCCAGGATGGCCGGGACAGGCGTTGTCATCAGGCGCCACGCTGGCTCCGGCTTTGACAGTTCTTGGAATCCTTTAAGGCATCATTCACAAATGCCCTTACGATGTTTTTTTCCCCTTTTGGGAAATTCATTATAGAGACACTGGTCCAGAGTGAAAAGGACGGGAAGACACTGTTTGCCATCGGGATCCGCTTCTCCTCCCCTCAAAGATCCTTTTACAGGAATCAGTGAGGGACAAAAAAGATGTGGTTCCAGAAGTCTCATGCATTATCCCAGGACACTCGGGACTCGCCTTCCTCCAGAGGTAGAGGGGGTTATGACAGACACTGCCCTAGAGGCAGAGGGGGGGTCCTAAAAACTTTTGAGTACCGAGAACCCTTCTCGGAGAAACCTGAGCAGCACCTCTGAAGGGTTGCCCGACTGCTCTTCTCTGGAGGTAGTCAGGGCTCATCTGTTGCTACACCCAATGGCATGGGAGTCTGTTACAGTAGATCTCTGGGTGTTGCGAATTATATCCAGAGGATATTTCATCCCATTCAAAGAACCACCACAACCAAAGAGAAACCTCCCAGATGTCCCACCCATGCAAAGGGAGGAAGCAGCACTAGATATAAAAAAGCTGCTAAAGAAATGGGTCATCGAACCTGTCCTTCCAGACCAATCCAGATCAGGCATTTACTCCAGGTTCTTTCTAGTGCTGAAGAAAACTAGGGACCTCAGACCTATCCTGGATTTGTCCACCTCGAACATGTCAGTAGCCAAAACATAATTTCGGATGGTCATTCTTAAATCCATCCTGCCCTATCTGCAGGCGAACGATTAGATGTGCTCGATAGACCTCCAGGATGCGTACTATCACATCAAAATGGACAGGCACTCTCAGAGATTCCTCCGCTTCCAGCTAGGAGCCAATCGTTATCAGTTCAAAGCCCTTCCTTTTGGTCTCACCACAGCCCCCAGGGTGTTTACCAAGGTGATGGTGGTAGTAGCGGCTCGCCTGAGGCTTCAGGGTATTCAGGTCTTCCCTTACCAGGACAATTGGCTCTTTGCTGCCCCTTCCAAGCATCTACTTTGTCATGCCAGGGACTGCTTTTTCGTCTGGCAAACAAAATGGGCATCACCATACATCAAAACAAATCTTCACTGGCCCCAGTTCAGATTTTAGACTTCATCGGGGCTCATTTGAACACTGTTCAGATTAAAGTTTTCCTCACCTCGGACAGGATACGCAGTTTAAAGATGCACGTTCTGTATGTTCTTTGAGCCCAAGTTCTGACAGCAGAAGCAGTTCTAAGAGCTTTGAGGTCTGTGGCGGCCACGATCAACCTGTTACCTTTAGCACGCCTTCATATGCGAATTCTTCAGTGGACTCTCGCGGTTCAGTGGTTCCTGTTAGATCGACCTTTATCTCACCCCATTCATTTCTCCCAAGTGTGCAGGGACTTTCTTTGGTGGGGATTCAGTTCCCGGACCTGCTGAAGGGACGTGCTTTTCTTCCGTCCTGTCCCAAAACCACGATGAACATGGACATCTCCCAACTAGGAGTGGGCACTGCATGGGAAGGACAGTCCAAGGCACGTGGTCCCCATCCGAGACCAATTTGCATATCAACATCCTGGAGATGAGGGCAGTTCTTCTTGCATTGCAGGCCCTTCATGCTCGTGTTCCTGTAGGAATGATCGCAATTCGGGCAGAAATATGTCAGTGGTCTGGTATATCAACAAACAAGGAAGAACCAGATCTCATCATCTCTGTCGCGAAGCCATGAGTGTGTGGGAATGGGCGATCTCCACCGGCCGTTTTCTGGTGGCAACACACATTCCCAGATGGTCCAACATTCTAGCGGACAGGCTCAGCAGATCTATCCTGATGCCTTACGAGTGGTATCTGAATCCTTCAGTAGCGGACCAGATCTTTCAAAAGTGGGGTCATCCGTGATGCGATCTCATCGCATCTCCTTCCATCACGAAATGCAGTGAGTTCTTCGCTCTGAACCCCCCTCTGGGGGAAGCCCCCAAATATGGACTGATTTATGCTTAGCCTTCCGGACTTCTATGCTTATCCTCCATTACCCCTCATGTTGAAGTTTCTTTAGAAAGCTTGCAGACTGGGGAACACAGTGATCCTCATCGCCTCATTCTGGCCTTGCCAAGTTTGGTTCCCCTCCCTATGGTCTCATCTACTAGTTCCACCATGGACGTTGGATCCAGTTCTGGATCTTATTTCTCATCCCTCAGAGTTTCCTCATCCAGACCTGGACAGTCTGAAGCTCACTGCTTGGCTGCTCCAGTTCCCATGATTGGTTAGGACTCCTGGTTTATCTTCTCCGGTTAAGGCTATTTTGGTGGCGGCTCACAAGTCTTCCACCAGAAAGGTGTATCGTAGGAAATGGAAACATTTCTCTATATGGGCCTCACAGCATGCTGTAGATCCTTTCACAGCTCCAGTGTCTACAGTAGTTTCTGGTGGGAATTTTTCTTCAAGGGGCCAGTTTCTCCACAGTGAAAGTACAATTGGTTGCTATTACTAACTTTCATGTGGGGGAAAACATCTTTTTTCGCCTCTTCAAAACTTTGTAAGTCCTTCCTTAGAGGTACCATTCTACTTAGACCTCCAGTTAAGGATCCCACTCCCCCCTGGGACCTTACCCTTGTGCTCCAGGAGTTAGTCTCCCCACCTTTTGAACCGGCAGCTTCGGTAGGTTTGAAGTATCTGTCTTGGAAGACAGCTTTTTTGGTGTTCATTACTTCTGCCAAGAGAGTGTGGGAACTTCAAGCTCTATCCATCAAGGCTCCCTATATGATATTTCATAAAGATAGAGTATCCTTGCTCACTAATCCTTCCTTCCCAAAGTAGCGTCAGAGGCCAATATTAACCAGACTATTAATCTAACAGTGTTTTTCCCAAATTTTCAAAATAAAGGGGAATATAAATTGCATTTGTTGGATGATCATAGGCAATTGAGATTTTACTTGCACAGGACTAAAGCCTTTTATAAATCGGATCAATTGTTTGTGTCTTACTCAAGACCTTTTTTAGGGAAACCAGTTTCTAAAGTGACAATTGCTTGTTGGATTTCCCAATGCATTATTTGAGTATATTCTTGTAGAGGGATTCCCCCTCCAGGTCAGGTAAAAGCTTATTCTACCAGGTCTATGGCTACTTTAGCAGCTTTTTGGTCTAGTGTGTCACTGGATGATATTTGTTCTGGAGCTACATGGTCCTCATCTTATACCTTCATTTTGCATTAGAAGTTGGATATTATGTCAAGGAACAGGGCATCCTTTGGCTCCGGGGTGCTCTGGAATATCCTTCCATGAGGGCCATCCAGGTATTTGGTAGCTGGGGACTCTGTCCCACCGGTTGAAGATCAAATGAAGTCAACTACTTCAGATAAAGAAGTTATGTACTCACCATAACGTTACATCTGAGTAGTTGTACTTCATTTGTCTTCAACCATCCCCCCCTCTTTCCCCCAACCTTGTCACTTTGGTATTGACCATATAGGAATATGACTACTCCAGAAATGTTCTTGGTCAACCTGGGAATTAGGATTTTCAGGCTGCCAGTAAGGATGGGGTCTTGTTGGGTCGTGTATGTTGTTAGGTAGTTAGCAGCAAACTCGATCTGAAGGGAGGAAGGAGATGGGGGGGCCTTATGGGTAAGGGGAGGAGCTTGGATCTCAGATCAGTAGCTGGAAAATGCGGCCATGTCGGCTCTGGGACCCACAGGTTGAAGACAAATGAAGTACAACTATTCAACGTATATATGGAACGTTATGGTGAGTACAAAACTTCTTTTTTGTTTCCTTTTCTGGCCCAAAATTGGGAAAAGCTGTGTCAAAAGTGTTTTTATCTAGATGACTGAGAGGTTGTGTAATGTTACTTTCATTTATGAACATAACCAAAAGTTACCTGTGCCTGTAAGAGGCGCATTCAACCAGATCAATTGCCACATCAGCTGTTATTCATTCAAAAGCTTCCTCATACCTTTATCACTCATTACAAATTGGATATGGTCTCCAGTGGAAGAGCATCCTTCGGCTCTATGGTTCTCAGGAATATTCTTCCATAAAGCCACCCAGGAAATAAAGTAGCTGGGGACTCTGTCCCATTCTTCATGAATGAACGAAGATTGACAACATCAGATAAACGAGTTAAGTACTCACCATAAAGTTCCATCTGTGTTGTTCATTCATTCTTTACATTCCACCTACCTTCCCCCTCCTGTAGATTTCCTGGAGGATCGAACCCTTGTCCAGGGATTCCTTAGGGTTTTTACCTTGGACATTGCTTCTGCTTACAGTTTCTGTGTTAACTCTTGCTGTGGTCTGCAAACTTGATCTGAAGTAATGAAGCGAGGGGCATTATGGGTAAAGTATTACCTCAAGAGTTTTTTGGCTGGCACAAGCTGTATAATGGCCGTGCCAGTTCCGAGTATTGGAACCGAGCCCCATTCGTCAAGAATGAACAAAGATCAACAACACACATGGAATGTTATAGTGAGTACATAACTTCTTTTTTTAGGTGAATTAGAGTAATAATTAAACATTTTCCCTTATTCTGGGTCTTTTTCCCCACATTATTTTTGACTATGTTCAGAATTCTTGAGTAAAGAAATTGAGAGCTCTGTAGGGAACCATACCTCTCAACTGTCCCTGCTTTAGCAGAACATATCTGATTTTCCCTCGTATTTTTCCCTGTCCCTGATTTTTCTGGTCAGTCACTGAGAAGTAAATGCCAGACATTACATTTTCATTGTTATTGCTCTCTAAAAATCCATTTTAATGCATCGCCAATAGTGAATTAGATTAACATTTAAAAAAAACTGTCCCTGATTTTGGTCCTTTCTTTCCCCTTCTCATTACTTTATGTCCAGAATTCTTGAACAAAGATGTTGAGCAGTACACAGCAGGGAACCACGTCACAAACCATACATGTTGACTGTCCAAGATTATTGCAGAGCATCTCTGATTTTGTTTCATATTTTTGCCCTGTCCCTGATTTTCTGGTAAATCCCTGAGGATTACAGAGAAGTCAGTAATGCAAGGTAGAATAGTTTCATACTTATTTTTGTATAGAAAATGCATGCATATACAAAACATGTTCCTGTTTTAACTCTCCTTGATTTTGTCCTCCCATTATTTTTGGTTATATCCAGAAAATAATTTTTCAAATCTAGGTGCTTAGGATTTCCCTCTCTCTTCCCCCCCTTGGCTGACCTGGTGTGACTTTGTTTGAACTCTACAGTTCCCTACAAAATGTTGTCTACAGGACTGCAATCACATTTAAACAGATTGAACTCTACAGTTCCCTACAAAACGGTGTCTACAGGACTGCAATCACATTTAAACAGAGTAGGTTACACACAAACAGCATTTGTTAAGCTTTCACTTACAGTGCTTTGTAATTAAGCAGGTCACCATATTGGTCAGCCATAGGGCTCTTTGTTTCTACTTGAGTGGTTGCCTCCTTCCCCTGTAACTGCAGTAAATTGACTCTTACATTAGAGCTGTAATACTTACCTTATAGCTTTAGGACAACTTAGGAAACCTTGTAAGCTGCAATAGCCCCGCTACATTCGCAAGTAACAGTGCTGAGTGCAGATTTCAACTTATCTCTGGTGTGGTGTCTTGAGTCAATCAGGGTATTAACTGTAACCACTCCCCCACCCCCTCTTTCCTCAAACAGGTTAAACTGCTACAACTTAGTACAGGCATCATTTTCAAATCTAGGTGCTTAGGATTTCCCTCTCTCTTCCCCCCTTGGCTGACCTGGTGTGACTGTAGTAAATTGACTCTTACATTAGAGCTGTAATACTTACCTTATAGCTTTAGGACACCTTAGGAAACCTTGTAAACTGCAATAGCCCCGCTACGTTTGCCGTCGCTACGCTCAGGCTCTCTTCGCTCCCTTCCCTGCCCCCAATTCCCTCCTGCCCCCAGTACCTCTAAATTTATAGTACTATAGCCACTCCCCCACTTTCTAGATCCTATCTGCTTTCATCTGGGATAATTCCACCCACCACTATTCTACTACCTACATTTAATAGCACCTATTAGCTTTCATCTGGCATTCTCCCATCCCCCCTTCCAGTACCTTTACCTCACCACTCTATCTTCTGGTAATGCATCACCAGGTAAAACAGTTCCTTCACTCACTAGCTGAATCACATATAATGATATACTCCTCTTTACTACCCCTCTTGTTCACACCATACCTCCTTACCTTGTATGAAAACCAGTTTCTTATGGGATTTCAGGTCCCAAAAGGCCATACTATCACCCTAGCTGTAAATCCTTCCACCTTCAACCATACTTACAGTACCAGATCCTATCCAACATCTTGTTCAGTCTATCAACATCTCAACCCCAGGCACATTAGCTCTAGATCCAAACACTACCACAAACTAATAAACAAATTCCTGAAGTTCATCACCAAGTATTGACTCAACCTAATACTTGGTGGTGATATTCACCCTAACCCTGGCCCACTCACTTCAGATACACATACCCCCTCTACTTGTAATCTAAGCTACAAACCTACAATTTATAGGCCAACTAACTCTCTCCTAGTCTGTCATCTCAATATTAGAAGCATTAATAACAAGGTACATGAATTGCATGCACTTCTGGATGTCCACTCCCCTGAGATTCTCTGTTTATCTGAAACCTGGTTAAAACCTAACACTAAAGACAATTAAGTGTTACCACCTGGGTACAACATACACAGGCTGGATCGTGCTTCGAGGAAGGGGGGTGGGGTAGCTGTACTCTATAAATCTGAGTTGAATGTCACCATAGATGTAATACAACCTCCTCAGATTAATAACTCTGAGATTCTTGCCACCAAATTGCAACTTAATAAAATAAATGCATTAATATCATCTGTATGTACATTCCCCCAGGTAACAATATATCTACATTTGAAGATATCCTGCACTGGTTATCATGTCACTACCCCCAAGAAACCCTACTACTTGGAGATTTTAACATAGACTGGGGCACCTGTTCCTTAGAATCCCCAACCACCCATATTAACCTGCATGCATTTACACAAATCATATCCACCCCTGCCAGGATAGGTAAACCCAACCAAAAAGAAAGTATACTTGACTGGGTACTCATAAACAGTCACCCCCAACTGTACACCTCTGGTACCCTCCTTAATGGCCTAAGCGATCACCTTCTCACATGTAATTAAGCACAAAACCATTAATTCCCAACAACTCTTACTCAGAAAGGTTAGAAACAATAAAAACTTTGACCCTGCCAAATTCCAACAAGAACTAAACTCATGTAATTGGTCTATTCTAAAACATCTCCCCTTAGAGGAAGCAGTAGCATACTTTAACAACAAATTCCTTGATATCCTTGATTTGCATGCACCTGTTCGTTCAAAGAGAACCAAGGCAAAAACTGCACCATGGCTTTCTATAGAGTCTAAACTCAAAATTACCCTTAGAAACAAAGCATGGGCTTTATGGCGTTCTTCTAAAGACCCTCAAGATCACATTAAATACAGGCAATCCAGGAACGAAACCAAAAAATCAATTTTACAAGACAAAAAACAATACTACTGTAATTTACAGACAGTTAATCAAAATAACCCTCAGAAGTTTTGGGCAGGTTTAAATAATCTACTACATCCTGGACAAACTTCAACCTCAATCCCTGCTGCTACTATTGATAAAACCCCTGAAGATGTTTCTGATAGTTTTAACCAATTCTTTACTGAGACAATTCAAGCCCTAGCTAGCCAACTACCTCCTAGCTCCCCTGGTCCTGAAAGTAGCACCCCTAGAAACCTACTTGCGTTCAGCTTCCAACCAGTCGCCACTTCACTTATCCGTACCTTGATCAAAAAATTAAAACTCACTACACTTTCTGCTGATCAACTCCCTGCCGAGTACTTTCAAAAATCAGCTGATGCTATTGCTTACCCCGTCTCAATACTAATCAATCGAACCGTAGTAGAAGCTAAAATTCCCACCATCTGGAAAATATCCTATGTAGTCCCACTTCACAAAGGAGACAGCTCTACTGAATTCTCCAGTTATAGGCCAATAGCTATACTCTCTCCACTTGCAAAGATTATGGAAAAATGTATTCATAGACAACTCATGCACCACCTAATCCAAAATCGCCTTATGGCAGACGCTCAGCATGGCTTCCGTCCTCACCACAGCACTACTTCAGCCCTCCTAGCGTTTACTAACACCATAAACCATAATCGCAACAATAATTATATATCCTCAGCCCTCTTTTTGGATCTTTCCAAGGCATTCGATATGGTTGATCACCAACTTTTAATCCACACCCTGCAAACATTCTGTTTAGATACTGGAGCCCTCCAATGGTTTCAGTCCTACCAGAATGGTCGACAGCAGGCTGTCCTCTGGCAGAACAAACTCTCTAACCTTCTACCTAACACCCTTGGAGTACCACAAGGCTCTATACTAGGGCCCTTGCTGTTCTCCATCTTCATTAACGACCGTCATCCCAAAAGTCAGCTGTATCCAATATGCTGATGACTCTACTCTGATTTGCTCAGCCACATCTCCAGTAGAGTTATGGTCAGCTACCCAGACCACCTTTAATACAATAGAAGACTGGCTTTCTGAACATCGTCTGATCCTAAATCCCCAAAAAAACTAAAATGCTGTTATTTTCACCAACATGTAGGTCTACCGCTTTCACCTTTACCATAAAATCAAATGATGGCACAATAATCTCCCCTGACCCATCTACAAAACTATTAGGTGTCATCATAGACAATAATCTCAAATTTGACCTACATGTTAACCAAACTATCAAAACCATCAATAAAAACTAGGGTCACTTTACAGAATAAAAGCCTTCCTAACCCCTCCAGCTAAAATTGCCATAGCTCGCTCTCACCTTCTTTCAACCCTTCTGTATGCATCCCCTCTACTCTCGAATTTGAACAAGACTGTCCTTAACAAACTCTCAATTTGCTACAACCACATTGCCAGGTTTGCCACTGGGCTGCCTTTTAGGACACATCATTGCATCAGTCTAAATCAGCTTGGTTGGCTTGAACTACCTAGCCTAATCCAGTATAACCAACTGATTATGGCCTATAAAATCCTCTATAATCCGGACAATACTTCTGCACTTAAAAATATTATCACCCCCTATAACAATCCTAGACCGCTTCGATCCTCTAACAAACTACTAATTCAGACTAGCAAAATTAATAACACAGCCGGTGATTCTCTTTGCAAACTCTGTAAGTAGATCCTGGAACTATCTTCCAGCTGATATTACTTTAATTTCCACCTTAGGTCAATTTAAAACTAGACTCAAACAACATTTGTCACTTAACTGGCTATGTCAATGTATCAAGCCTGGCTAACTCGAATGTGTAAAAATCTGTTAACCAGTTTACTGTGTAATTTAATTTAATCCTGACTTGTGCTCAGGACTAACTGCTGTAACCTGTGGAACTTGTTTAACTTGCTTACTTATGTAATCTCTGTAAATAGTGTGTTTGTAATATGTAATGCTGTGGTATTATGTAATGCTGTATCTGCTTACCCTTGGAGCTTTTCTCCCCGGGCCTCCGCTGAAAATGGACATGCATCCAGTCGGACTATCCCGGTCAACAAATGTAAAATAAAATAAAAAGGTAACCAGTAACCACCAGCTCAATGTTGTGGTAAAAGTACATTTTTAAAATGCATATTCTGCTGTTCACAGTATCTACTGTTACCACTGCCCATAGTTTTAGCTTGCTTTCCTACCAGTATTCAGTACAAAATACATTTACTTGCAAAGTAGAAATGCTCCACAGCTCTTAAATTCCTTGCAATCTGTAGTCGTTGCTTAATTAGAAGTTGCTGAGAAAGCACTAAAGGCAGCTTGATTGCAGGCACTTAGAGTGCAGAGTTGCAAGTAGACATTCATAGATTAGTACTAAGCTAACTGCCCTTGCAAGCCATTATTTTTTTAAGCCAAGCCAATTATTCCTTGTGAGACTCAAACCCTGCACCTTGTGTTTGTAAGGCAAACACCTTAACCATTAGGCCACTCTCCCAACTCTAGTCATATTAAGTTACTAGAGACTGCTGACTCAAAGTACTAAGATTGGTTGCTAAAGAAAATGAAAAAAAAATCGTTGATGCTTTGGATTTTTTTTTTTTTTTTTTTTTTTTTTTTTTTTTTTTTTTTACTGGGGTACTCATCAGGGTACAATATTTCACAACTGGGGCACATACCTAGCGTTGACTGCATGCCTGGGCTCCTTTTAATGGAGATTAAACAAAATTCTACATGCTTGCTCTTATTCACCAGTACTTAGACAAAAGTGGTCTTACAAAAACTTTATGGTTGCACTCATTCTACAAGTTTTGTGACACTAGTAAATTATAAATTGCTTCTGCAGTTGTATTTTTCCAGATGTTCATCGTGTTTCACTGTTGCAGTCATGACTGTAGGGTTCTCCCCTGCCGGCAGGCAGTCCTCGGTCGGCCAGAATCCCAAAGTCTGGGTCCGGCGTCGGCTGTTCAGCCACGCTCCCTGATGTCAGAGCACCAGGTGTACAAAGCTGACAGCCGACACCATGTTCTCCAGTCCTTCTTGCCGTGCGGTGATAGCAGTTAGCAAGTGCCGTTCGGCTGACTCCTGACAATCTTTTCCTGAACAAACTTCAGTCCGAAGACTTTCTTCTCCTACTCAAAGCTAAGTACCCCGTTGGGGAAATTTTTTTCTTGCTCCAGTCCGATGTCAGAAAAAGTTAATAATTGTATTTCATGTGGGAAGCAAATACCTCATAAGGATTTACATTCTTACTGTATTCCTTGCTTAGGCCCTGACCACGACGTAGCTAGTTGTCGGTTTTGTGCTAGATTCAATCAACGTACAATTAAACGAAGGTACGATTTTGCATTTCATTACTTTGGTAGGCGTTTTAATTATAAAATGTCGTCGGATACGGTTCCAGCTACCGGAGTTCACAAATGACGCAAGGACAAAGACAGGCCTCCGAGGTCCAAATCTGACGATATCGTACAAGCAGAGCCAGCTTCAGGTTCGGCCGTCGTCAGTGAGGTGCTTTTGCAGCCCCTGTCGTCGGCCATTTCGGAACCGATGGCCGAAACGGACTCCCACGAGCAGCCAACTAGGCCTTTGAATATTTCTGTTGCAGGACCTTCGGACAATGCTCCTTCGGATGGGTCCGGAGCCGCTGTGCAGGTACTGGCTTCCGAAGGGGTTTTCAGGCCTACTCAGCTTCTAATAAAGGCAAAGGCAAAGACTCCTTCCAAATCTAAGACTGCAACACAGGCTTCTTCTGATCCGGCTCCCAAGTCACAGAAACAGTTACTTAAGATGGCTGAGGACTTACTTACTATGATTAGGGGTTCACATCCCCCTCCATATAAAAGGCCAAGGCAGGAAGATTATTATGAATCCTCTGATCAGGTTTCTGTTTCTTCAGTTTCTTCTTCTGACCAGAAATATTCTTTCCCTCCTTATGAGGATTCTGATGCTGAGGAATCCATTCCTTCAGCTTCTCCCCCTGAGGATTTCTCTTTTGGGGAAACTTTGCATGAAATGAGGGAACATTTCCACTGGGAAGGGCAGGAGTATTCGGAATCTAAGAAAAGACTAAGGGATTTTCTTCTTCCCAACATAGGCCCCTGGCTATTCCTCCTATTTTGGATATCGTGGATGATGCTTTTTCGGAGGCTAACTTAACCCCAGACTCTTTTCCTCCTGCTCCTGTTAAGCCTGACAGATATTACAGGGTTCCTGATTCCCACCAGTTTTTATACGAGAATCCTACTGCTGACCCTGAAACCATTTCTCAGGGTCCTAAGGGAGTTAAGGCCGCTTCTGCTAAAAACCCCATTCCCATTGAGAAGGATTCCAGATCTTTAGAAAGATGGGGCAAAAAAGTGTACACTTCTGCTACTTTATCTATTAGGGCTTTAAACTGTCAGTTTCATATGCTGAAATACCAGCAATTTCTCCTGTCTGTTTTAAAACAAAAGCTAACTTCATTTCCGCCTGTGCAGATGATAAGGAATTACATGACTTAATGCATGCCACTGAACAAGTTGGGAAGCATGGTGTACACTGTGGATTTGATGCCTTGGAGGCTTCTTGTATGGCTGCTGCCTCTGGCACAGTAATTAGAAGGCATGCATGGTTAAAGGAACAAAATTTGCCAGATCAAGTAAAGGCTAAATTATTAGATGCTCCTGTTAAGCATAATGTTTTGTTTGGATCTAAAGCTGAAGAGGTGATTAAAAAGATGGAGGACAAGGCAAAATCCATGCAAACAGTTAAAGATTTCTTACAAGTACAGCCACCCAGATTTAGCAGGAATTGGCCTACAAAAAATTGGTCCTTTCCCAATTCAGACAGGCCTCAGAGGGGTAGATACAGACGCTCCCGAGGAAGGCCTCAAACACAAGCCTCTTGTAGACCAAGACAGTGGACTGCTTCCACCCCTAGGGGAGGAGAGGACAGGTCGCAAGCTCATAGGAAACAGACTCAATGACTCCCTCTGTTGGGCTGCAGGAACTTCTTGCCTGGAAGCCCCTCTCGGAGGAAAACTTTCTCTTTTTCACCTAAAGTGGACTCATATAACCCAAGACAAGTGGGTTCTGGATGTGGTTTCAAGTGGTTACAAATTCCATTTTCATACCCTACCAAGGCCAAGCGGATGGCCAGATCTTCCAAAACATCAATGGACAGAGGCCTTAAACCAGGTGGAAGCTCTTTTGGCTATGAAAGCCATAGAACTAGTTCCACTTTCAGAGATGGGACAAGGTTTTTACTCAAGGCTCTTTCTAGTCCCCAGGAAGCAAAATTCATGGAGACCCATTCTGGATCTGTCAGTCTTGAACACTTTTCTAGATATAACAAAATTCAAGATGCTTAATCTACAGCAGCTACTTCCAATGCTGACCAAAAATGCATGGATGGTAACTTTGGATTTAAAGGAGGCATATTTACACATTCCCATCAGGCAGGAACGCAGAAAATTCCTCAGGTTCAAGGCCGGATTGAGGCACTTTCAATTCTCTGCGCTGCCCTTTGGATTGTCTACTGCGCCCAGGGTCTTCACCAAATGCCTGGCTCCAGTAGTAGCTTATTGCAGACTCAAGGGAATTCAAATTTACCCTTATCTGGACGACTGTCTTATTCAGGCAGACAGCAAGGAGGTCTTACTCCAGCATCTACAGTTTGTTCAGAATCTTCTCAAGTTCCTGGGATTCACTGTAAACGTAAAAAAGTCAAATTTGACACCCTCACAACAGATAATTTTTCTGGGCCTAACACAAACAACCCATGGCATTTTTCTGACGTCTGAAAAACAGTTACAGCTGGCTTCAACTTTCAAAACCTTGGCAACTTTAACTCAGCTATCTGCAAGGAGATTCCTGCAGGCTTTGGGTTACATGGCCTCCTGCATCCTTGTCATACCGTATGCAAGACTACATATGAGGAAAATACAGTGGTACCTAAAAAGTGTTTGGTCTCAGCATTGCCACAGTTTAGACATACTGATCTCCGTCCTGCCTTGTCTTCAAAAGGAATTCCTTTGGTGGTCCAAGGCATGTACTCTAAACAAAGGGAAACCCTTCTGTCTGCCTCCTGCCACTCAGATACTAACCACGGATGCCTCGGATTATGCATGGGAAGCCAATTTTCAGGGCAACTGTCTGCAGGGCCTTTGGACAAAGGATCAGAAGCACCTGCTTATCAATTTAAAGGAAATGTTAGCCGTTCAGAAAGCTCTATTGGCCTTCAGGAATCTTCTACAACCAGGACAACTACTGATACGGACAGACAACACCACAGTTATGTGGTACATAAACAAGCAAGGGGGATCTCATTCCTACCCCCTTTGCAGACTAGCCATGGATCTATGGAACACAGCTCTAGCTTGCAATCTGGACCTTCAATCTCAGTTTCTACCAGGGAAGCAAAACTTCCTGGCAGACAGTCTGAGCAGAAACCTTTCGGACCCACATGAGTGGATGCTGGACACCGAAATATTCAGGATGATAACAGCAGTCTGGGGATGTCCTCACATCGACCTCTTTGCATCCCACCTCAATCATCAACTACAGATTTTTTGCACCAGGGCTTTCCACGAACAAGCTTGGAAAGTGGATGCACTATCATTCAGTTGGAGAAACCTCTTGGGATATGCCTTTCTGCCTCTTCCTCTTCTTCCACGGATATTATTAAAGATCAAACAGGACAAGCCCAAGATGATAATCTGGCTGGCCCCAAATTGGCCTCGACAGTTTTGGTACCCAACTCTGAAAAACCTATGTCTGGAGCCCCCTTGGGTTTTACCACAGACTCCGAACCTTCTGTCCCAACACCAGGGTCAGGTTCTACACTCCCTTGTCAGAACTCTCAGCCTGGCGGCCTGGTTAATCCAGGGTCTTTGATTCAGTCTCTCCTACCCAAGCAGGTTATGGATGTCATTTTGGAAGCCAGACGTCCTAGCACTAGAAAATCGTATGCAGGAAAATGGAAAAGATTTTGTTCCTGGATGCAGGCTCAGGATTCTGATCCTCTTCTTTCTAACATTCCTTTGATTTTACTTTACCGGACAGATCTCTTACATAAGGGTCTCTCTTTCTCTTCCATTAAGATACATGCCTCTGCTATTTCCGCTTATTACAATACAGACCCTCCAATCTTTTCCCACCAGCTCATGAGACAGTTTCTCAGAGGAGCTAAGAACTTAAGACCTCCTAGATCTCCTCCCATTCCTGCTTGGGATCTCAACTATGTTTTGGAAAAGCTCACCTTACCTCCATTTGAGCTTGCTGCCTCTTCTGACATCAAGTTTTTATCTTGGAAAACAGCCATCCTATTAGCTCTTACCTCTGCCAGGAGAGTTTCAGAGTTGCAAGCTCTCATGGCTGTGGAACTTTATATTATTTTTCATCAAGACAGGGTGTCTTTAAGGACTAATCCTACTTTCATGCCTAAGGTGGTTTCCAAAGTGGCTTTAAATCAAACTATTCACTTGCCAACTTTTTTCCCCAGTCCTCAAAATAAGGGGGAAAGGATCTTGCATTCCTTGGATGTACACAGACAACTACGTTTTTACCTGGACAGAACCAAGGACATCAGGAAATCAGAGCAATTGTTTGTTTCTTATGCTTCAAGTTCCCAAGGTAAAGCCATTTCAAAACAGACCATTTCTAAATGGATTGCTCATGGAATCAGATTTTGTTATTCACACCATGGAAAGCAAATCCCTGGGAGTTTACGGACTCATTCCACCAGAGCTGCTGCCACTTCAGCTGCCTTCCTCAGGGGAGTTCCTACCAAAGACATTTTGGAAGCTGCAACTTGGAGTTCAGTGCATACTTTTTCAAAGCACTACAATTTACCTCTCTACTCTAAGTCTACGGCAGGCTTTGCTTCTGCAGTCTTGCAGGGCCTTTTAGCCGCCCCATCTACTTTATGACCACCTCCCTTTCATTCTGCTTTGAGATTCTACCCTACAGTCATGACTGCAACAGTGAAACACGATGAACATAGTACAGTTGTGTACACTTACCATAAATGTAGATGTTCGAGTATCTTCACTGTTTCAGTCTGGGTTTCCCTCCCTCCTGTCCCCTCTTATTTTTACTTTTGTGTGGTTCCTTTTTTCACCATTCTTCTGAGATGTATTTGCAAAGGATATGGGACCTTACTCATTTTGGGACTCCTGACATCTGGGGCAAGAAAAACTGGAGAACATGACATCGGCTGTCAGCTTTGTACTCCTGGCGCTCTGACGTCAGGGAGCGTGGCTGAACAGCCGATGCCGGACCCAGACTTTGGGATTCTGGCCGACCGAGGACTGCCTGCCGACAGGGGAGAACCCTACAGTCATGACTGCAACAGTGAAGACACTCGAACATCTACATTTATGGTAAGTGTACACAACTGTACTTTTATTTGCTTTAGCTGAAAACTATGTTACTGTTTTATAGTTATTATTCCTTGTTTTTGCAGTGTACCTGGTTGTACAGGGTCAGGGAACAGGTGTGTGCCTAAAGCAGGATTTCTTATGAGTCTTATTTCAGAGGTATTTGGAAACAACATCTGCATACCCAGCATTGTCAGTTTGGTTAGTGTATCTGCTTGCATCCATGATATGTGCTCTTAATCACGGTCTTCACTCAGGGAAAATTATGCAAGCCTGTTTCTTTCGTAATGTGTGGAGGCTTTCATTCTGGATTATGGCAGTTCTCTTCATGTCACATGCAACCTCAGCTAATATACGCTCTGCACACTATCAGTTGTAGTTTAACAAAGGTCACATTTTTGGTTTACCACCCTGTAACATGTATCAGTTATTTCCACATCTGAATTATTTTATATTTTGTCTAGTCTTAACAAAACAATTAAGAAGGGTTCTGTAGTATCTTTTCTAATGTGTAGATCAGCATATTGAAATGGCTAAAATCTTGTTTCGGTGTTTTAAAATTATACTGCTTTGAATCTGACATTTTAATTACTTCTTGTATACTTGATTTTGAAATGGTGCTTGCTATGCTGTTATGTCTATTAGAAAGCCTTTACTAATAAGATATTAAGTGCAAGTCTACAGTCCTAAATGGGCTAGTATAACCTTTACCTTCGCAGAGCTTTTACTGTATGCATTAATAATCCAGTTGCGAGTTATAGAAGACAGTTTATTATTGTTTCTTTGAGAAATGAATGCTGGCATTCCTAAGGGGGGGATGGGGTAAGAGTGAATGTAAAATGAATGTGTTTATTTACACACATACACACGCAAAAGTGGACAGAGAATTATTCATTTACACACATTTATTTTGTTTTAGGAATGTTGCAGGAAGTAAAGAAGTTAACACTGGTTGCGAGCTTAGAGCCAGTGGGCTGAACAGCTGCCATGAAGAAAAGGAAGGGGATAATGACAAGGATTTTGAAGCAGTGAAATCTGAGCAAGTTTTTCCAATTTGCAAGAATATGCTTTGTTACGAAGATAATATTGCACATTTTAATAAACAAATTCATAATTCTAATGTTGCCTTAGAGAAGCAAGAGCACTTAAAAGAAACTGGTGATATGGATGTCTTTTCTCAAGATAATTTGTTGGAAGAAGATGAGCAGGCGAGCAACAGGTGTTGCAGCGGGCAGCAGCACTGTTATAAAAAAAGCGACAACTTCATTTGTAATTCTGATCAGACTGCAAGCAATCCACCCTTCTTACTACACAATAAAAATAAAATAATTAGTGCTTCCATTTCTTCCTATCAGAGTCCTTTGAGCACAAAAAGCACTTCAGAGCACTCTCCTAGTAAGATGGTTTCTTTGCCAAGACCCATGGACCGAGGATTTATTTCACAATTTTATTCTTATTCCAGACTGCACCATATATCAACATGGAAGAGTGAATTTACCAGATTTGTCAATACTTTAAAGAAGCAAAGCAGTGGTGCTTTTCCTGGAAGGGAAAAATTAAAAAGAATTATAGGAGGGAGGATGTATTCTCCCACTTCCATTTATAAAACAGGTAAATTGTCCCATCAGTTTTTCTGATCTTTTATCTTGAAGCCTTGTTACTATTTCATCATTGAGACTACCTGCTATTATTTTGTTACCAGTCAGACACTTGTATTTTAGTGTTCTTTAATCAGGCAAGTAAAACATTATCCAATGAATTCACTGATAGTGATTTACTCATCAATGTTTTCACTGACAGTAGATTAAACAGCCAGAACAGTAATATGTAATAAACCATGTGATAGTTTCTTGACTCCACATCCATAAATGTCTAAAGAAAAGTGTAAGCTTCATTACTGGCAGATTAATTTCCGGTGAATGAAAGTTGCATGGTATGTATACCACTGCAGGGGTACAGAAACTGTTTGTAAAAGCCTTGCTGAAGTAGCGTGGTGGTACAGAAACATTTCCAACATTAAGCTTAGGAATAAAAATAGCGCAGGCTGCTTCCAGGACCAGGCTTAATCATATATGCTATATCACCGAAAAAATGTGCTCTGAGGTTTATGATGTATATTTGCTTTTGTTTGCTGTGGTTTTGAATACAATTAAGCAGTTATGCTTTTGTGGGGAAGTGCTTTTATAACAGTACATTTGGTTTTCTTAGATAAACATGTACATGATGTTCTTCATCTCACATTGCTGCAGTCCTTACACTTGGGTAGTCCGCTGTCCCTGGTCGGCCCGAATACCAAAGTATAAGGCTGACGTCGGTCAAGGCGCATTAGTCTGACGTCAGGACGTCAGGGTACAAATGCGCATGACCGACGTCATATCCTCAGTCTTTTTTGCTGCATGGTCCGATGCAGAAGCAACGTTGCAAGTGCAGGTTGGCGTTCTGAAATTTTCCGAAGTCGGAGTTTCAGACCGAATCAAAGTTGGCTAAGTACCCCGTTGGGGAATATTTTAGTTTTTTCTTGCCTCAGTATTTTACCGGATGTCAGAAAAAGTGAATAACTGTATTTCTTGTGGGAAACAGATACCTCATAGGGATTATCATACCTTGTGTATACCTTGTTTAGGGCCTGAGCACGACGTTGTTGGGTGTCGCTCTTGTGCTAGATTTAACAAACGCACTATAAAGAGAAGATTGGATTGTGCCAGGTTAGTCTTTGGGAAGCGGTGCAATTATAAAATGCCGTCGGATGCTCCGACGCCCGCTTCGTCGAAAAAGCGCAAGGACAAAGCAGCAAAGTCTAGGTTAGAAGAACCGTCCGTCCCGGACGCCGGTTCTTTAGAGGGCTCGGTGGAGCCGGAGGTTCAGCCTGAAGTTTCTTTGGAGTCCCAGGGAGAGACTTTATTATTACAAGATGTGTCCTCTCAGGAGGTAGGCCAGGCTGAAGGGGCTTCTCAGGTAGCTGTTCTCCCCTCCCTTCCTAAGGTGGTTAGGCCCTCCCCTTCTGTTTCCAAGGCTTCTCCCAGAGGCAGGTCCAGCTGGGATTAGGCCTCATTCCACTAGGGCTACTGCCACTTCAACAGCATTTCTAAGGGGGGTGGCAACTAAGGATATTTTGGAGGCAGCTACTTGGAGTTCAGTGCATACTTTCTCTAAGCATTACCACCTTCCTCTCTACTCTAAATCTAGGGCTGGTTTTGCCACTGCTATTTTACAGGGCATTTTGGCAGCTCCTGCTCCGTTATGATTTGCCATCCTCCCTTACCTCTGCTTTGGGATTCTACCCAAGTGTAAGGACTGCAGCAATGTGAGATGAAGAACATAGTACAGTTTTGTACCTACCATAAATGTAGATGTTCGAAGATCCACATTGCTGCAGTCCAATTTACCCTCCCTCCTTCCCCTCTGTGTTTAGGGGTGGTTGTGTGGGTTGGGTTGTACCTTTGTAAATTTGTATATTCTGTACATATATTTGGTGCAGGGGTGTTTGGTGTGTTGGTTTTTTGGTTTTGGTCTTACCTTTTTAGGGTCTTCTGACATCTGGGGCAAGAAAAGACTGAGGATATGACGTCGGTCATGCGCATTTGTACCCTGACGTCCTGACGTCAGACTAATGCGCCTTGACCGACGTCAGCCTTATACTTTGGTATTCGGGCCGACCAGGGACAGCGGACTACCCAAGTGTAAGGACTGCAGCAATGTGGATCTTCGAACATCTACATTTATGGTAGGTACAAAACTGTACTTTTTAGATATTCTCTTGGGGTGGTGGTTACTTTCATTTAAACAAAAATTAAGTTACAGTATTGAAGCTGGCTCTGCATGTCCTCCCCGTGGTTGGGTGGGCATTCAAAAGACGTGTAAATGGGCATGTCTTCGTTGAAGGTTGAATGTCGAGCTGGCACCTCGGCGTTCGTGAAAATCTACTGCCAATCATTAGCGGACCTGAGTTCTGCTGTGGCAACCCCTAACCAGGAAAACCCGAAAGACAACAACAACATTGAACCTGGCTGCATGTCATGGAGAGATAACCCCCCCCCCCCAATTTGCTGGATAATCTTGGTTCAGTTAGCAGCCCAGGAACTGGAGTAGTCGATCAGAAAGTTGGCAGTAAGTACCCAACACTTGTTCACTCATCCGGGGGGAGGGGGGGGCAATGCAGCATACTTTCATTTTGATTGTTGCAGGATGGTGACAGCAGGAAGCATGTGTGATTGGCTCTGTCAGGCACCATTTACACAGAAGCCACAGGGTGGGGGTGTACGAAGGCTTGCATGTGCGTGTTGGAGGGAAAAATTGAAGTAGGCCATCACATACTTGAGCACATGTAGGGACTAGATAGAGGGACTTGGGTTATTTTAAAAAAAAAATGATAGCTGCCCAGATGATGGCGTTCCATGACTAGATCTCACCCTGAGGGGGAACAGATAAGCTGACAGGAATTTGGGAGGGATGATTGTTGGCTGTCTCTAGGGATAAAGAGAATACCAAAAAATTGTATAACATTTTAAAATGGTGCCACCTTGGTTGTACACCTCATTTTACATAAAAGATACTGGCCATTTCTGTGGTAGTATTGCTGCAAGTTTTGTTTTTCATAAGCAGTGGTAGCCTAGGAGTTGATTGGCGTAGATGTGTGCAGGCTGTTGTGGTCTCCATGGGATTCTGACAACAGCCTGTTTCAACCGTTTGAGGCAGCAAAAAACAATTATGGCTATAGTTCAGGAATATTTTCATTACATTTGCACTGGTGGCATAGTGGGACAGAGCCTCAAGTATGGCCCAGCTGACATGTTTGATTAGTGGCTCAGGTGCTTAATGGCACAGTCAGAAGAGGATGAGTGTGCCCAAAGTGGAAGTGAGTTTGCTTACCTAGGCCTACATGTGCATTGGCTGGATTTTATCAAACGCTTATGAAAGTGAGGTATGGTACAGCACTAATAGCTATTGCACATTCTACCAATGAATTATTGCTTGGACTGCATGGAGGGGGGAAGGCTTACAGGCAAGAGATTCTAAAAAAACAATAATGATTGCTGTCTTAATGATGGTCCCCCCCAGCTGACTCTCACCAATGATGGGCAACAAATGGGCCAATTGGTTGTTAGGGGGTTGATTATCTGGAAGTAGCAGGGGCAAAGTGGGCAAAAAAAATTATTGGAGTGTAGTGGTTGTTCTTTCAGAAGCCAGCTGTGTTGGCGAACAGAGGTAAATCTATCGTTATGACCCAGACAATGGATTTATCACTTCTGCATTGGAAGATGAATGTGCCCATCCTGGAGAAATGGTTCTAGGCTGTCCTGTGTCACATTCCCTTGGAGGAGAGGACAGTGATGTAAAGGACCACACAGGTGTGAACATTCATCTACCAACCTTCAGTGCTATTCATCATCGCAAGCGCATGGGGAGTATACGTTCTGATGTAATTGCCACAGTGATGAGTCACATGTCCCCCCTCCCAGAAGAGGAGTTTGGTATTTTTCTTACACCTTCATTGCCAAAATGCTAGTGAAGTTAAAAAACACCTTTGTGGCTGTATGATTGATGGCCCTTTCAGATGACTTTCACATCCATGCTGGTGATACTCAGTCTGGAAGAATGAAGGGCTCAAATCTGGGCTGGGAGTGGCTTGATGGTAAGCAGGCATGAGGGGCAAAAACTTATATTTTCTTTCAGATGTGTGGACATACTTCACTTAGTGCATGATAGCTCTTAATAATCAGAGTATCTCTCGTCCTTCCGTTCCCTTGTGTTGTTTATCAATGCTGCCTGTGGGCTTGTGGCAAATCAGTCAAAATTTTCCCACTTATAAAAATCTATATGTTTATTCCTAGTTTTGGATGTGTTCTTATAACAATCCAAAAAGCAGGGCAAAAGAAGGCCTCCACACTCCAAACTGCTTTTAATTCCAGGTAGTACAGCCAAAAACTGCTTTAGCCAAATACAGTACCTAAAAAGGCAACACAGCAGTTAAAAATAATCCAAAAAGATAAGCGCTTTCGTTCCACTGACATATAAAAAGGAACTTCATCAGATGAATGAACAAACTGCCATTAGGCTTCTTAAATACTCTTAAACTAATCACAGCTAACATTCAGAACACACCCTTATTGCATGAAATAGCCTGACAAAACCAAGCATAGTAAAAAAGAAGCATAGTAAAAGGAACACACACACACCTTTTTCTTTTCATTCATAAAAGGAATGTAACATGATCATAGTTCATTGAATGAGCTGAATACCACATATTCTAGAATTAGAAGTTTTTTGCAGGACATCTTTATTGACAGGTCTATTTCCGTGGACGAGTATAACTATCTGTGTTACACCTGGTTACGCCCACTATTTTTGGTTTACCAAAAAGTTCATAAAGACCTGAACCAGCCCCCTATGTAACCAATTGTTGATGCTAGAGGGTCTATCACTCACCCACTGGCTAAATTCTTGGACACTGTGTTAAAAGACGTAGTTAGGAATGAGTCACATTTGTGTATGGATTCATGGGATTTTTTTTAAGGTGATTGGATACAGTATCTTTTGATTCAGATTTTTTGTTTATCACCATTGATGCCAAAGATCTGTATTCAGTCAATACCCCAAGATGTTGGTGAAGACTGGTTCTGTGAATACCTCAGGCTTAAGGGTACAGATCAACAGCAGATTAACACCTTTGAACAGCTGTTAGAATTGGTGTTACTCAAATTTTATTTTAACAAGGAACTATACCGTCAGAAAGAGGGGGTAGCCATGGGGTCGTCATGTGGCTGTTTATATGCCAACATAGTGATGCTTGAATGGGAGAGAAGATTTCTTATTCCATCTGATTGGTACAACTACTGTGTGTCATGTACCCGCTTTTTGGATGATATTTTTATTTTATGGAAGGGCCCCAGTAAAGCTGCTGTTGACCTTGTTGAGTAGATCAACAACACTATACCGCTTCTGAAATTTACCCATACTGTTAATACAGACCAAATAGCTTAACTATATGTTCTTATTATTAAGGACATCTTTAATAATAGATTTGTAGCCAAAATGTATCGGAAATTGGCATATTCCAATACCTTCTTACACTTTAGTAGTAACCATCCTTGTACACAAAAGTGAGCAGTTGTCAAAGGACAATTTGTTAGAGCGGCGAGAATGGTTACTATGTGGTCATTATTTTTAAATGAGGTTGACAAAATGAAAAATATGTTCTTGTCTAGAGGGCACCCTGACTTCGATGGTTAATGAACTAAGTCAGGTTGAAAAGAGAGCTAGGGGTATTTTAGACCCATTTTGGGTGATAAGCATAATAGCATGGTCCCTACTGATATGACTGAGGCAGTTTCTTCTGTTTCATCAATGGGTAGCAATAATGTTAATATTCCTATTATAAATGGTAATGAGAATTTTTTTTTATTATTATTAGTCATTGTTTCCTCATTTAGCAATGATAGCTATATGATTAAGAACATTCAACTTCTTTCGGCTGTTCCCGTTAGGGGTCGCCACAGCGGATCATCTGTTTCCATTTCTTCCTGTCCTCTGCATCATGCTCTTTCACACCAACCGCCTGCATGTCCTCTCTCACCACATCCATAAACCTCATCTTAGGCCTTCCTCTTTTCCTCTTACCTGGTAGCTCCATCCTTAGCATCCTTTTCCCAATATACCCAGCATCCCTCCTCAGCACATGTCCAAACCAACGTAATCTCGCCTCTCTTGCTTTGTCTCCAAACTGTCCAACCGGAGCTGACCATCTAATATACTGATTCCTAATCCTGTCCATCCTGGTCACACCCAGTGCAAATCTTAACATCTTTAACTCTGCCACATCCAGCTCTGACTCCTGCCTTTTTGTCAGTGCCACCATCTCCAACCCATATAACATAGCTGGTCTCACTACCCTCTTGTAGACCTTCCCTTTCACTCTTATTGGTACCCGTCTGTCACAAATCACTCCTGACATACTTCTCCACCCATTCCACCCTGCCTCCACTCTCTTCTTCACCTCTCTTCCACACTCACCATTACTCTGAACTGTTGATCCCAAGTACTTAAACTCATCCACCTTTACCAACTCTTCTCCCTGTATCCTCACCATTCCTCTACCCTCCCTCTCATTTACACACATATATTCTGTTTTAGCCCTGCTGACCTTCATTCCTCTCCTCTCTAAAGCATATCTCCACCTCTCCAGGGTCTCCTCAACCTGGTCCCTACTCTCACTACATATCACTATGTCACCTGCAAACATCATAGTCCACGGGGCCTCCTGTCTAATCTCATCTGTCAGCCTGTCCATCACCACTGCAAATAAGAAAGGGCTCAGAGCTGATCCTTGATGTAATCCCACCTCCACCTTAAACGTATCTGTCACTCCCACCACAGTCCTCACCAATGTCACACTACCCATGTACATATCCTGTACCACTCTTACATACTTCTCTGCCACTCCCGACTTCCTCATACAATACCACAACTCCTCTCTAGGCTCCCAGTCATATGCTTTCTCTAAGTCCACAAAGACACAATGCAACTCCTTCTGACCTTCTCTGTATTTCTCCAACAACACTCTCAGAGCAAATATTGCATCTGTAGTGCTCTTTCCTGGCATGAAACCATATTGCTGATCACTAATCATCACCTCCCAGCCACTAGGGATGCACAAGCCAGTGCATTTCTTTGTGCCGGTCCCAGCCCGGATAAATGGGGGGAGGGTTGCGTCAGGAAGGGCATCCGGCGTAAAACCTCTGCCAAACGTTTACTGATGCGGAGAACTTTTCATAATTATGATTAGGAACATTCTTTATAAGAATTGGGAAATTTTGCAGAGAGAAAACACTTTAAGGGACCGTTTGAGTGCTTCTCCCATTTTTGGCTATAAAAAAAGACAAAATTTAAAGTCAGCCTTTGAACACATTGTGCCTACTTGTAAAATAGGTTGTATGTATAAATGTGATTCATGTGTATTTTGTCACTATATTCATGAAAGTGGTGAAATATTTAGTAATAAATGTAAGGTGAGCATAAAGGGTAGACCTAATTGTAACACTAGTAAGATAGTGTATTGTGCTATTTGTTCCCATTGTTCATGTTTCTATGTTGAGAAATCTGAATGCAAATTAAAAAACAGAATGAGTGAGCACCTTAGTGACATTTGTTTAGGGGAAGAAACAAATGCTTTAGCAAGACATATTATTGCTAGTCCTGGTCATGTTTTCAAATTTGTTGTTTTACAGACATGAATTATGTCAGAACGGGGAGGTGCCTTGTCCCTTTTACTTGAGAAAGCAGAATTGCTTTGGCAGCTTCATTTAGATGTACAATTTTGGACAGGGTTAAATGTTGCAGAGAATATAAAATGTCTGCTTAAATTAAGAGCTTTAAATAGAATTTATCTTTTTTCTCTTCAGCTGAATTTTAGCCTTAGAATGTTACTGTTTGTATAACATTGTTACATTCCTTTTATGAATGAAAAAAAGGTGTGTGTGTTCCTTTTACTATGCTTGGTTTTGTCAGGCTATTTCATGCAATTAAGGGTGAGTTCTGAATTTTAGCTGTGATTGGTTTAAGAGTATTTAAGAAGCCTAATGGCTGTTTGGTCATTTATCTGATGAAGTTCCTTTTATATGTCAGTAGAACGAAAGCACTTATCTTTTTGGATTATTTTTAACTGCTGTGTTGCTTTTTTATGTACTGCATTTGGCTGAAGCAGTTTTTAGTTGTACTACATGAAATTAAAGCATTTTGGAGTGTGTAAGCCTTCTTTTGCCCTGCTTTTTGGATTACTACTGCTGGTTTGGTGCTTTTCCTGTTAGGTGTTCTTATAACAACACACAGTGCATTTTTAGTATTTAAAATCAAAATTTATCTCCTTTCTGAAGGTGCTGCTTAGTTACCCATTTTTTTGAAGTAGCTTTTACATTGTTTTATACTAAGAGAATGTTCTATGTCCTGCTTTCAGTAACATTTTTGGAGAGCTTTTATTTTGGGAAACAATTTGCCAAAAATTGTTTTTAATCCGAAGTATTTTATGGACTACAGTGATAGCAGCATAGATTCATTTAATGAAAAAAAAGTCAAGCCTCCTTACTGTGTTAAACTGCAGGTGCACATTGTCTAGTTGCTGAAGTTTTTCTGCTTACCGTTTCTCTTAAAGTTCTGTTTTGCACTTTTTCTGATTGATATATTTGATGTGGAACATGCAAGAGAAGTTATTTCTGTAGAATTTTATTATTAAACATTTATTGATGTTTTTCTGAAAATACTAATTTTCCCCAAATCTTTGCCTCACTTTCCAAAAGGCAAAGCCTCTATGAGATGCGCATTAAATGTAAATATTTTGATTTTGAGTAGTCTGATATTGAGAATAGTGATATAGTTCTTCAAAGATGCTATTTTGCAGTTTTTATTTAATGATTTGCCAGTCTGAGTGGGGGACCGGAAATGTTCAGAAAGACACTTTCTTGGGTGTAACCTGCATGAACTTGGTCTGATGGCTAAGCCTGCATGAAAACTTGGTAGCTCTTAGAGATGTGGTGTTCTGTGATTGCTGAGATCTTTCCAGAATAGTTAAGGAGTATTGATAGATATTATTGAGGCATGTGAGTTATGATTTAAGCCCCACTTCTCTGATGTTGACAGAACTAACATAGAAGCAGTTAAGGGCAGGAAAAGTATTTTTTAAAGGTGTTTCTAATTCGGCTTAAAATGCTTCTAAACTGTTTCTTACCTCTGCTGTTGAACTACATTAGTCCACTGGTGGGACCATCATGGCACTAAACTTGCTTATATTTGCGGTCATTTAATAGGCATATGGAAATAAGCAGTTGGTTTTCTTGCTTCAGGATGCTGATAAGGCATATTCAAAAACTATGAAAAGTACTAAAATCTCTCCTAGTCCTTGTGTAAAGCTGCATATTGCTGCCACTTACTTCATGAAATGTAATCTGTTTTTTAGGATGGGAAGAAGGTAGGCTTGATTAAAGAATTTGAGTAGGAATGCAGTCTGATCCCTTTTGTTTCAGCTCTCCTGCTGGACCTTTTTTGATTGCTCCTCTTCCTGCACCCATTCAGTTCATTCATTCATTCAGGAGGTAGGGGGATTGGGACCTGAGTATTCCTGAGTGAGATAAGAGCTCAGTGGCACACTTCTTGCCTGGAAATCGCAATAATCTCCTTGTTTCCTGGAAAGAGTGTGATGGTACAAGCAAGGGCGCCCGCAGGCAGATGCAAGGGGGTGCACTTGCACCCCCCTGGAACTGGCTGGCTGAGAATTTAATTTTATTTTAATTAAAAAAAAAAAAAAACTTTTTTTTTTTTTTTTTTTTACGGCGTTCCCCTTTAAGAATGCCCATTGCATCCTTTCCAGTTGCACAGACACAACAGGTCTTTGCGACCTGTTTTCATCTTCTGTGTCTGTGCGATCATTGATTTACGTTTTTTGTCTTTTGCGCGCCTACCGGGGATTTGAATTGCAGAGGACGTTTGGACTGTGGACGCGCCAGATGAATGTAGACGGGAGAGGTAGGTGTGTGCGTGTGTGTTTTAGTATTTAACAGATGTGCGTGTGTATTTTACTATTTAAGAGATGTCATGTGTGTGTGTTTTACTATTTAAGAGATGTGTGTGTGTTTTAGTATTTAAAAGATTAGTTATAAAAAAACTAAAGCAGTACTTTAGTTTATTTAAAACCAGTTCTACCAGTTTATAAATAAAAAAGCACTGCTGATAATTATGAGCTGTCACACAAAATTTTAAGAAACCTCTGCCCTCTTCTTTATAACTGACAGCACACATTAAACACAATCTGAATATCTTTCATGCAATGTTTTACCACAAATGTAAAAGCAGTTTACTTGTTTTGGTGATATAAGTATGGTTATTTACTGACCAAAACAAAATTACGTGAACTGTTCATGTGCTGTGCAAGTTGCTTATGTGCTGTGCAATCAATTTTTTTATTTTTTTGTGCCCCCCCAAGACCTTTCCCGATGGTTACTGATTCCTTTCCCAACTGACCCATACATAGAGCCAGTGGCGGCTGGTGACTTCAAATCAAAGGGGGGCTGCAGGAGACAGCTGAATGGGTGGGGTCAAGGGGGAGGGGTGTGGCCAACCAGAAAGGGGAGGAGCTATGTTCAAAACTACAAAAAACTAACTTTAATTAAATACGCTGCCCTGGGTGGCAAACCATCATTATGAGAGTCCAATCAAGACAAAAATAAGTGTAGAAGAATAAAAATATTTCAATGCATTGGCTGCATGACAGCTTACTTAATATTTAGATGGAAACAAAAGGTTGTGAGGCATGAAAAAATAAATTACTTTTTAAATACATTACTGGAATGCCAGTCAAAAATCAAGTACAAGCAAAACCAGAAGCACTCAACTCAAACCACTTCTCCTTGCACTGCAGTTCTAATTATAATTTATATTCAGCTTTATTAAAGTGCCAAGTAACATGCTGAAAGTAGAAATCTGTGATGCCCCCACTTGTAAAAATGTTTCTTATCCAAAAAAGACCTGCTGCCTGACAACTATCTACTTGTTTCATGGGGAAAACATGCAAGTAAAAAATGAAAAGCAAACAAGAAACAAGCTCAAGAACCATTGCTTAAAGGATTACTGTACAGGTTATGGACCACACATGATTGGCATTCTGTTTAGTTTACGGGTAAAGTCTGTAGAGATGACTGGAAGTCTCCAACAAGTGTAATGAGCTTTTTAAAATAATGGAATCCTGTCCTTTAATACCCAAGGCTTATACATTATCTAGTCAAGTATTCTCTGCATGGCAACAACAGAATGGCTTTCAATGTTGGCAATTCTTTAACAGTATGCTTATTAAAGCTTACTTGCATCTTACGATCTCAGACAAGCTTACATTATGGTCATTAAAGCATTGCTACTTAAACACAGAGCAACAGGCACTTTGAGTAATAAGCATAAATCAACAGTACAAAAATATGACAGAAACCAGACCTTTCTGCAAAATCAAGGACAGATGAAAAGCCACTGTAGTACTTGTGTCTACCTTGGATGGCCGGGAGGCACTGCACATTTACACTGCATAACTACTCCTTGCCTTGCTTGGACACATCCAGAGTCAGTACATGGTGGAGTGGGGTGCAACAAGTATGTCACAATTTGAAATGTCTCTGGCTGACTGATGGCCCTGACACGTGTCATACCGCTCAACCTCAGAGCAAGAAATCTGGACAAAGCCATACAGAGAAGTGGGACAAATGCCCACAAATAAGGACAATTTTTAAATATTGCTCTAATAAACTTAGAAAGATAATAGAATAGGTCTTGCATTAGTATGACTTTTCTGAAGGGTATAAAATCTGAAAACTGAAATGTCTGTCATTATTTTCTAACTTCAGTCTTTAGTGATTTGTCACTAATTTGCCAAAAAACACAGTTTTATGAAAAATGGACCAAATGTGATGCAAAAATATAAAATAGCCACACAATACAGCTGGGAACCTGTCAAAGAAGGGACACTTGAATATTAGTACTGCTAACTTGAGCAGCTGACAAAATAAAAGAATCTACATGCGTTTCAAGTAATCTATAACTGATTACAGTTGTTTCTTAATTGTAAACCCTCCATGTTTTCTTCCAAAATTGCTATTTTGTGGAGGGATTATTAGGGGGAAAAGCAACATTTTATCATCTCCAGTCCCTCCTGTTTTTAAATATTGCACATAAGAAGGAAGATGTGAGAAAGATGCATGCTTCCTACTGCTGCAGCAAATTCCCTCCCAGTGCTAGGTGGTACTGTTATCACTGTATGATATATAAAGGAAGGTAACTTTTAGCCAGGATGCACAGGTGCAAGCCCCTTAAGCACATCTTCGGTGCCTGCTAGTCTTCATGTATAGGCCTCTGCCTTTTAGTATTTTTAATAATATTTTGTTCTGTTATCAAAAAGATCATATTAAAGGATGCACAACCTGCTATTAATCAATCAATCCTGGCAGCAAAACATGTCCTAACCTCTTCCAAATGAAACAAACAATAACGTAGGCTCTCTCAGCAAACAATGCTAGTGTCCAAACAGAGCAACGCCATTTAGTTATTCAGCTTGTAGCTACACAACACACACAGACTAAGACATAACTAAAGAAACTAAAAACTACTACTCTAGCCCCTGGCTGCTACCCCCTGAATTCATAAAAGCAGCTGCCATCTGAATAGCTTAGGTGAGCATTCTTGTCAATAGAGCAGTCACAGAACAGTACATACTTTTAACTTGGAAACAATCTTGCATCACTCCCAAACAAATAACCTATTCTCCCAGTACCAACATACTTTTTGAGCAGTCCACAGTTCTGATAGCAAGGGAGATTTAGAGTCAGTGCAGGAAGGGACTCATGTTTATGGAGTGGAAAGTGAGTTTTAGGGTTAGGGAATGATTGGGGAATTTAGGTTTGGGGAAGGGGGGTTGGAGTTTTAGGGTAAGTGAAAGAGGACTCGAATTAGGAACTGGGTGAGAGTTTTAGGGTTTAGAGTTAGGGTTCTGGTAGGGCCATCTAGGTTTATAAAGCACGAGAGACTTGGGCTAGTGGAAGTTAGAGCACTTGATTTTTTAGCAAGTGGCACCAAGTCATTCACCAGCTAATAGGATGTCAGCACTTGGAGTAGGCCCATATAAACTATATTAGCTGTAAGTAGGAAGAAATGAAATAAGCTAGCTTTCAAAAGTAGCTTAACTATTTGATGGGAAATGAACGGATGGTCAGCTTATCATTTTCTTTCATCAGATTTGTTTTGTTTACAATGTTTTTATTACAAACAAAAATTGCATGTTACTTCATTTTTGCTTTAACTTTTTTAGGATACAGCATGTTTGAAATGAGTTATATACATTTCATTTGTATTTAGTTTCCTAGTAAATGTTCTTGCAGTGTTTTCATTTCAATCAGTATGAAAATGCAATAAATAGTCGCCTTATAAAAATCATTGTCCAACACAGCCAGAAAAGTGTATGAAGGAAATATGCCTATCTAGAAAATAACTGTAAATTAAGCAATGGCAAAGTGTTTGCACAATCTGGAAATAAGTAATATTTTTCGATTATGGTAGTACAATTGTAATGCATATTCACTCTAAAATGTACGCCAGAAATGTAAATAAACTATTATGTGCAGAATTTATTTGAAAATGCTACAGTCTCTCTCTCTCTCTGAAACTTTTAGAAACTACTAGCCATCTTCACTCAAGTGCTAATCCTGTGTTCCAAACCTATATATGGCAGAAAAACATTAACTGTATGTAGTACATGATGATTTGGAACCAAACTGTCAAGAAATCTGTTCTTGCACCCGGATAACTTTATATCAAGAAGTACATGTGTACAATGTTACTGTTTAAGTAATATGAAGGGGAAAAACATATCTCAAGATACTCTGGAGACTGTTAAGCAAAGTGCAGCCAAGTTTACTTTACAAGCGAATTGCTCACCTAAACCTCCAGACAGATTCATTCCATGTACACAGAGAACAAACGTATATATAAACATAAATGATTCTTTTCCTTTTTTAACTTACTTCTGGACAGGACTTCCATTCACACTTCTGCTGAAAACTGTGCCACATTCTTAGAATGGCAGCCTGTTATTTAAAGTCATTCTGAAACCTTATATTGTAATGAAATAGTAACTCACCTGTTTTGATCCAAGAACAGCCTGATGATTCAAGAAGCAAGCAGCAATGCAAATAAATCCACGCCACCGTGACCAGCCTCGCTCTCTACTTGAAAAATAATGTCTTAAATAAAAAAAAAATGTTTTAAAGTAAATGCAAAAGAACTAAATACTGATACAGCAGGAAAAAAATATAAGGTCCAACCGACTCCAATGCCGAAAACTGACTGACTGATTCTCGCTCTTTTCCCAGCACATAAAGCCCGGGAAGAGAGCGACAACCAGTCAGCAGCATTTGCCCAGCAAGCACGTCATGACGTGCCTGCGGACGTCTCAGTCCAAGCCCCTTCCATATCTATGCGGTTTGTGTCTCAAACCGCATAGACTTCTGGGAAGTTCTGGGCATCACAATGATGCCTTCTTTGCTCCTCCGGGCTGCAATGAAAACATTGCAGCAAGAATTAAAAAAAAAGAAAACGCTGTTGCGCTTTGAAGCGCAATGCGATCATGCATTTCGAGTCTGGACTCGAAATTTAAAGTATAAAAATAGAAAAAAAGATTTTTTTTTTTTTTTTTTTACATTAAACAAACAAAATAAACTACTCAGCTGTCTAGCTGAGGGGGCTGCAGTCCGGCAGCCCGATGCCACGAGCCGCCCCTGCATAGAGCAGAAGCCAAGTAATTCTGGACTAGTTCAGAGCCTTATGTCATATTCATTCCTGCCCATAAATTCATGTCAGTCTTCCATTTCCCAGCAAGAACTAGGCAGTAGGGAGCAGGCCGGCTTGCTGGTCCTGGGAGGCAGTCGACATTCTCCCTATGGGAGCAGTACCTCATGCCTTTGTATCTCCTCTAAGCCTAAAAATCACTGCCTCCAAAAAGGAAAGGTGCTGCTGCTTGCTAGTTTCCCTTTCAGCTACTTACTGCAGATGCACTATGGTAGTGTGAACTTGGCCAACTTGAAACTCCATTGGTTGAACAACTAGCGCTCTTGCAAAGTGTCACCCAATTGGCAAGCCACAATCACCTTCCCCCAGTACAGGCATGATGACAGCAGCACTTACTCCCACTCTCCCTGGGCATCTCCTCCAGGCACCTGAGACACTAATGTCTCTAATGTCTCTCAGGTTACCTGTAACATAGTTGGGGCTTTATAACCATTACCCCATAATGCTGACTATCTCAGCTGAATTTTTTGCAGTACATAATATTCTTGCTTATGTTGTTCTGTACTGTTTGTCAAAGAGATAAAAATGCATTATCAATTGTTTGCCAAACATAGGGAAAAGACAGTATGATTAAAAAAAAAAAAGTTTCTTTTTTCTCAGTTGTGTGATCTCAGATTTAATATATGTAAGTAAGTGTGTGAGGGTAAAACCCTCTACATTAGGAGTGAAGACCCCCTACAAAAATGATTACAGCTAATGTTTTGTAGGGTTTATTTTAATGTTTTTTTTTCCTTTGGGATGAGAGTTGGGATCTCTAGTAAATCAGTTTAAACAAGCTATATATACAAACTACTCAACAAACTAAAACCTTCCTCACTAGGAGTAGACCAACTCCTAATGAGATGGTACACAATGTCTTCATGTTCATCCACAGATATCTGAAAAAGAATATGTAAGTTGGCAGTCTTTTAATTGCCTTTGACATTAAATGGTGGCATTTTAATGTTTAATTCCTGCTAATGGATTACCATATGAAAAGACTGTTGACCTTGGTTGCTTCTGTTCTTCTTAAAATCTGTGGTTTCTGTATTTTTGTGCCCTTGCAAAGCCAGTAGTGCATTGATGCAGTGTTGCCTGACAGCTACATGTTCTTTGGTTTGATTCTTGGCTGGGGTGCCTTACCTACTAAAAGTTAGCTTTTGTTCCAAGTCAGACGTTCCTGGTTAACAAATGTTAAAAATGACACGCATTTGAATATCAGACTTCATATTCTTCAGAAAGTGCATGGTAACACAAAAGCTTTTATTCTAGCAATTTTTCTAAGTGTATAAGATGGTTATTTGAAATTTGTCCCTATTTTTGGGACTGTATTCCCCCATTATTGGCTTCATCCAGGTTTTGTGCTAAGGTTGAGAGCTATGGTAAGAACTGAATATGTATGGGGGCAGGGGGCTATATTGCCCCATTACTAGCTTTGTCCGGTTGTTTTTTGCCAAGAGGTTGATGAGAGCTATGGTGAGAACTGAATTCACTGAATGTTTGGGGGCTGTATTCACCCATTATTGGCTTTGTTCAGGTGTTTTGTGCTAAGAGGTTGACAGCTGTGCTATGGTCAGAACTGAATTCACTAGATGGTAGCCATTTAAGTTTCCATCTTCCTCTTTCACAAAACAGCTTATTTGGCATAGTGGTATGTTGCTCTGTTTTGCACGGGGTCCCCTGGGTTCAAGACGTGGCAGTGGAATGTATGGTGGTAACGCAGCATTTTATTCTAGCAACTTTCCAACATTATACAAGCAATGTTTAAAATGTGTCCCTGGTTTTTGGCCTTTTGTCCCCCCCCCCCAATAAATTTTGGCTTTTTCCAGATTTCTTGTGCTGCAAAGTTCAGAGATACAGCGGAGTGTCAAGTAGATTTTACAAGGAGCTGAGAGCTGCAGGGGAACAAAAGTTTAGTGCTGCTTATGCTTAGTCTGCTTGCATTGTTAATAGCACAACAGCTAGTGTGCTTGCTTTTGATGCTGAAGGTTGTGGTTTCTACTCCCACAGTAGATAGATGCATTGCTGATACTGTACTGTGTTATAAAAGGCGTGGATGCTACAGTCCTTTTTGGCAAAGATACCTAGTAACTATGAACCTGTTATCAGTTTGCTATCCATTCCCTGTTGTGGTATTACTAGCTTATCATTTTTTTAATGCATGCAACATAGGCAATTTATTCTTCATGGGCAACAAGCACTTTATTGTAGATGAAACAATGACATATAAAGTTGTTTGCTAGCAGCAACCTCTTTATTCGTTACAGATTTCTTTAATGTGGATTTTACTACTACGGAGATTGTGCATATTTACTGATACTGGTGGATTATAGAAGGCTGAGTAGACTTTTTATGATGGAAATGTTCTGAATTGGGCAGTTTTGTCATTTGGTGTATGCGTTTTGTTTCATTGTTTACTGGAAAAATGCTCAAAACAATAAATTTAAAATGCCCTCTAACAACTGTACTGTATTGTACAAGGAATATAATGTAATGCAGTTGGGAAGGTGTATCAAAGAGCATGTGCATGTTTCATGTTCAAGGGGCCTATGATTTTGAAAATAGCCCAAAGTTAATCTTTATCTGCCACTGGCAAAATGTATTTTCTTTGAATGCGGGTTTCAGTGCTGTTTCAATGCATGTGAGTTTCAAAGGCAGAGAAGTTTTAATGCTAAGTCTATTTTCATTGTGAGACTGCATTGCTTTGTTTAACAGATATCTATTAGGGTTTGTGCTGTAAAATGCAAAATAAAACTTTCAAATGAAATCTAAATCATCGCAGAAGTAAAGCAGTATGCACATTACAGTGCTTATCGTAAATGGGGCAAAATAAGCAAGGAATGCAACATTGGAATGGCTGCAGGGGGGAGGCTCCATTCGACCATGATTTTGTGAGGGGGGAGGGTAGCAATCTCAGACAGCCCCGGTTGAACTATACCTCTCAGTTGTCCATATTTTTGCGGAATGAATAGATATTTGCTTCTTATTTTTGGTTTGTTCCTCATACAATTTGTGATTTTTCTAGCAAATAATTTAGGAATGAAGTCACTAAATGACAGACATTGAGCTGCAGATGTCATAACCTTCAGAAAAATGTATGCTAATGCAAGACTTGCTATTCTATCACTTGTCTTAAATTTATACAAGAACAATTTGTAGTAGTGTTTGTATGTTCCCCCAGTATTTGGCCTTGTCCAGATTTCCTGCATTAAAGGAAAACAACAGGATATTAAAGCAGATTCCCCAACCTGCTGACTCTTCCAGTCCCTGTTCTTTGATAGAGCTTAAAAAAAATCACCCTTGCAGCTTTAAAAAATAACCCACTCAACTGTTTTCCCTGTTCTACTTCCTAGCTTTCTATACTGTTTTTGTTTCACTTTGCAAACCAACAACCTGTAGCTGGCTGTGAAATTATGATGTCACATCTGCCATCTGCTCTTGCTCTAGCTATCGGGATGTTTCCTCCCCCAAAGTGATGTAATCCCCACCTGATTTGCATGCTGTATAGAAGAGCCAGTGTTCCTCCCACATTGTGATGTCAGACCTGCCTTACCCAGCCCACTCAACCTAATAAAATCCATGTGGTGTGTGGAACTCCTTTTCATGGTATGTGTATCCTGTCAACTGCATTTGTTTGAGGGCCTACTGAAAAGTTTGGATTGCCTGCATTTTCATCTGCATTTTTTGCTTCATTGGTAAGATAAGTCTTCCTAGTGAATTAAAAATGTAATTCTACACACAGCCCCTGTTTGAATGCACTCCTAGCCCTATTTTGTGCTGCCTGATATAGTTTGACTCTTCTGAACAGGAATACTCTCTTCCTTCCTATGAGGATTCTGCTGCTGAAGAATCTATCCCTTCAGCCTCTCCTCCTGAGGATTATTCTTTTGGGGAAACCCTGCATACCATGAGGGAGCACTTCCACTGGGAGAGCCAAGATTATTCAGAATCAAAGAAAAGGCTTAGAGATTTTCTTTTACTTCCTCAGCACAGGCCTCTTGCTATTCCCCCTGTGCTAGACATTGTAGATGATGTATTTTCAGAGTCCGGCCTTTCTCCAGATTCCTTACCTCCAGCTCCTGTTAAACCAGACAGATACTACAGGGTTCCAGATTCACATAAATTTCTTTATAAAAACCCTGCTGCTGACCCAGAAACTATTTCTCAGGGTCCCAAAGGGGTCAAGGCTTCCACTGCAAAAAACCCTATCCCCTCTGATAGGGATTCAAGGGCACTGGACAGATGGGGGAAAAGGTTTACACTTCTGCTACCTTGGCTGAGAGGGCTTTAAATTGTCAATTTCATGTGCTTAAATATCAGCAGTACTTAATGTCACTGCATAAACAGAAAATATTAACAAATTCTGAATGTGCAGAAAACAAGGAAATGCAGGATTTATTGCATGCAACTGAACAAGTGGGAAGGCATACTTTGCAATGTGGTTTTGATTCTCTGGAGGCCTCTTGCAGGGCTGCTGTTACGGGTTCTGTCATTAGCAGGCATGCTTGGTTAAAGGAACAGAATCTGTCTGATCATGTTAAAGCAAAATTATTAGATGCTCCATTACAGTATGATACTTTGGTGTTAAAGCAGAGGAGGTGTTGAAGAAAATGGAGGACAAAGCAAAATCTATGCAGACAGTTAAGGACTTCTTACAGGTGCAGCCACCCAGATTTAGCAGGAATTGGCCCAGAAAGAATTGGTCCTTTCCAGTGTCAGACAGGCCACAAAGAGGCAGATACAGACACCCCAGAGGCAGATCCCAGCCCCAAGGCTCATACAGGCCTAAACAATGGGGTGCTTCTACCTCCAAAAGCAGAGAAGACAAATCACAGCTATACAGGAAACAGTCCCAATGACTTTCCTCTGCCTGCACCAAGCACTTATCTTTTGGCAGCCCCCTTAGGGGGAAAACTAGCACTTTTTTCACAAAATTGGCACATGATCACCCAGGACAAATGGGTCTTGAATATAGTGTCTCAGGGCTACAGGTTCCACTTTCACACCCTGCCAAGGGCAAAAGGTATGCCAGACCTACCATACGATCAATGGGCAGAGGCACAAAAGCAAGTTTCATCCCTCATGGACATGAGGGCCATTCAGCGAGTACCACAGCAAGAGCAGGGACAAGGATTTTACTCAAGACTTTTCTTGGTACCCAGAAAGGACAAAGCCTGGAGACCAATACTGGACCTGTCTATTCTAAACACATTTCTGGAAGTTCCAAAATTCAAAATGTTGACTTTGCAGCAGCTTCTGCCCATGCTGGGCAAGAAGGGTTGGCTTGTAACTTTGGACCTAAAAGAGGCATACCTGCATGTCCCAATCAGACAATCTTGCAGAAGATAACCTCAGATTCATTGCTGGCTCAATGTACTACCAATTCTCTGCACTGCCCTTTGGCTTATCTACTGCACCCAGGGTCTTCACAAAATGCCTGGCACCAGTAATTGCATTTTGCAGACAAAGAGGAATTCAAATATATCCTTACTTGGACGACTGCCTTATTCAAGCAGAGAACAAGGACATTCTACTAAAGCATCTGGCGTTTGTAAAAAGATTACTAATTTGCCTAGGGTACACAGTAAACAAAAATAAATCAAAACTAGTACCCTCTGAAGAGATAACATTCCTGGGTGCAAGCTTAAATACAACTGCCCAGATGGCTTATCTCACGCCAGACAAACAAAGGCAACTGACTTCTTACTTCAAAATGTTGGCAACAAAGACCCAGTTATCTACAAGAAAAATTCTGCAGGCTTTTGGCTTCATGGCATCTTGCATCCTGCTAATTCCATATGCCAGACTGCATATGTGGAAACTACAATGGTATCTAAAATGTCAACATTGCCACAGCCTGGAAACATTAATTACCCTCATTCCCTGCCTGCAACAGGAGTTTCGATGGTGGGCACAGGCCTGTCACCACAACAAGGGACAGCCATTCACTTTACCCACAGCCAGGAAGACACTAACAACGGATGCATCAGATTATGCCTGGGGGGCCCACATGGCAGAAAAATGTATTCAGGGCACATGGCCCGCAAGCCAGATGCATCTTCATATCAATCAAAAAGAGATGCTAGCTGTTCAAAATGCCCTGACAGCTTTCAAGGATCTACTTCATCCAGGACAACTACTGATAAAGACGGACAATACTACAGTCATGTGGTACATAAGCAGGGAGGCACACATTCCTACCCCCTCTGCGGACAAGCCATGACTTTGTGGGACACAGCATTGACTTATCAAGTTCACCTGCAAGCACAATTCCTGCCAGGAAAGATAAATACTCTGGCAGACGAACTAAGCAAAAACCTCATGGATCCCCATGAGTGGAAACTGGATCCACAAGTCTTCAGCATGATAACAAGGAAATGGGGATGCCCAGACATAGATCTGTTTGCCTCCCCTCACAACTGCCAACTACAGAGATTCTGCACAAGGACTTATTACAAACAAGCATGGGAAGTGGATGCCTTATCCTTCAGCTGGAAAAACTTAAAAGTATATGCCTTTCTTCCACTGCCTCTCCTCCCCAAGGTACTCCTAAAGGTCAGATAAGAGAAGCCAAAAATGATACTGGCCATGCCAGCACTGGTACCCAGTCCTAAAGAACTTGTCTCAAGGTCCAGCCTGGACATTGCCTTAAATTCCTCACTTACTGACCCAACAAAACAATCGGATCCTGCACAGCCAACTCAGAACCTTAAATCTGGCAGCATGGCGGATAATGTAGCCATTCAGAACACTCATAGGTTCATAGGTATATACTAGGCTATCTGCCCTAGGGCATTTATAAGCCTAGCCAGAGTGTGTTTGGCTTTCGCCACCCATTTTAAATTAATTTTGCTATGCCCTTTTTCGAGGTTAGTATACTGTGCCTCTGCCTAACAGTGACACAGAAGTGATACCCGGGGTAAACCTACGATCTCCCATCCACTCATCAAGATTCCTCTTGAAGAGAGTCAATGAGGGACTCTGCCTAACCTGGACTGGGATTTTATTCCAGAGTACCTGGACTGGGATTTTATTCCAGAGTACCTGGACTGGGATTTTATTCCAGAGTGAAGGGAGCCTCTGGGTTATGAATCTGTCCCTCCAGCATGTCCTATTTATTTCAGTGCTGAGGTTCAAGTCTCTCGAGCGCATAGCTCGATGGGATTTGGATTTTCTGAGGTGCAGCATGCCTATTAATTCCGGGTTGGATATGGCTTCATACGTCAGGCACAGATCGCCTCTGAGCAGGCGGTGTGCCACTGAGTAGAGCTGGAGTTTCTTTAACCAGGCAGCATATGGCATCTGTTTGAGCCCTTTGATCCTCTTGGTGAGGTACTTTTGGGGTCTTTCCAGTTGCTGCAGGTGTCTGGTAAGGTACAACCCAAAAGGGGCATTGTACTCAATTATGGGCCTGATGAGGGATGAGTAAAGAGGCACGATGACCTCCCCTGATCTAGATGTGAATCCCTTCATGATTAGGTGGGCTATATAAAATGTTTTTCTAACCACTTTGACCACGTAGTTGTCAAATGAGAGATTGCTATCAACGTGGGTCCCCAGGTCCCCAATTACTTCTTCTGTACTTAATGGATTACCACCTATGTGGTAATTTGTGGGCACTTTGTTTTTGCCAAAGGGGATGACTATACACTTTTTGGCGTTTAGCTTGAGGCCATGGCTCTGGCACTAGTTGTCTGTTTCTATGAGGCCCTTTTGGAGGATGCTTGTGTCGGCTGGAGAGTCGATTATGGTGCCCAGTTTGCAGTCATCTGCGAACTTGGTCAGCCACAGTCCTTCCATGTTGGCCTGTACCTCCGAAAAATATAAACCGAACGAGAGGTCCCAGTTCTGAGCCTTGTGGGACGCCACTTGTAACTGGTTTGGAGTCTGACATGGCTCCAGCAATTCTAACCATGTGGGTTCTGTCCTAGAGCTAGTTTGCAACCCATCTAGTGACATAGGGGTTTATATTTAAGCTGGTGAGCTTATCTATAATGCCCGAGTGGGGTATTGTATCGAAGGCTTTTGCGAAGTCCAGGTAGGCTGTGTGGGCCACCTTCCCCTCGTCAATGGCCTTGGTGACTGTTTCAAAAAATCGACCAGGTTTAAGAGGCAGGATCTGTCCTTAACAAAGCCGAACTGGGTAGGATCCAGTGTCTGTAGGTCCCCAATATCTTTATTTATGAGGTCCATGATGATCCTTTCCATAGCTTTGCAGACCCATGCCACTCTTTGGGTACATATTCTGTAGTAAGGCTGAGATTGAACAGTAGTTTTATGTTTGGGTTTAGCTCTTCTTGGAGTTCATGTAGGACGCAGCCCGGGACACCATCTGGTCCCATTGATGCTGTGTTTTTTGCTTTGGAGAGGGCAGCTCTTACCTGAGCATCTGAGATGTCGGGGGGGGGGCAGCACTCTGCTGGGATAGATATTTTCCCTTTTGGTGGGGGGGGGGTTTGCGCTGAACCTGCCAGATAGGATGTTGGCAATGTCTGTGCCCAAAGCTGTGATGGATGTTATTTTGGAGGCTAGGAGGCCCAGTACCAGAAAATCTTATGCAGAAAAATGGAAGAGATTCTGTGCTTGGAACCAGGCACAAGGAATTGACATGTTTGTTGCAAACATTCCTCAGATTTTACAATACTTAACTGAGATGTTGGACAGAGGCCTATCCTTTTCATCAATTAAGATCCATGCCTCTTCCATTTCAACCCATTACAATGTGGAACCACCTATCTTTTCTCATTCTTTAATAAGGCAGTACCTCAGAGGGGCCAAAAACATAAGACCTCCAAGGAGAGCACCAATACCTACATGGGACCTCAATTATGTCTTGGAAAAACTCACACTGCCTCCTTTTGAGCCATCCTCAACAGCTGATATAAAATTCTTATCCTGGAAAACAGCTCTGCTCCTAGCAATAACCTCTGCAAGATGAGTCTTGGAGTTACAGGCACTCATGGCTGTGGAACCTTTTATCATTTTCCATCCAGACAGGGTTTCTCTGAGGACAGACCAGACATTTATGCCTAAGGTGGTGTCCAGTGTGGCCCTTAACCAAACCATTCACTTGCCTACCTTTTATCCAAACCCACAGAATAAGGGTGAGAGTGAGAGACTTCTGCATTCTTTGGACATCCACAGACAGCTACACTTCTACTTGGACAGAACTAAAGCTTTCAGAAAGACTGAGCAACTTTTAGTGGCATATGCTGTAGGATCACAAGGAAAGACTATCTCAACACAGACTATTTCAAAATGGATAGGCCATTGCATTTGTTTCTGCTATTCACAACATGGCAAATCAGTGCCTAAGGACATTAGGCCACATTCAACCTGTGCAGCAGCCTTCCTCAGAGGAGTACCAACCAAAGACATCTTAGAGGCTGCAACTTGGAGTTCGGTGCACACCTTTACAAGGCACTACCACTTATCTCTCTACTCTAAATCCAGAGCAGGCGTTGCCACTGCAGTTCTGCAGGGCCTCATAGCCTCTCCTAATCCTATTTAGCCCCAGCCACCCATCCTCAGCTTTGGGATTCAACCCAAGAGTAATGACTGCAACAGTGAAACACGATGAACATAGTACCATTGTGTACCTGCCAAAAATGTAGATGTTCGAGTGCATTCACTGTTGCAGTCCAGGTTACCCACCCACCATCCCCCTTTCTTTTGCTGGGTCTTATCTGTACTACTCTATTCTGTACAACCTATGTGGTGTATTTGCTTGTAGATGAAGGAAATGATTACCTTAGTGCATGCATGTTTATTGGCATAATTTTTAGCCTACCCTTTTGGGGGCACCTGACATCTGGGGCAAGAAAAACTGAAGACAATGGCGTTGGCTGCATCTTTTATACCCCTGGCACACTGACGTCAGGGAAGAGGCGACAGCAACCGACGCCGGACCAAGACTTTGGAATTCAGACCGACTGTGGGTAGCCTGCCAGCAGGATAACCCAAGAGTAATGACTGCAACAGTGAATACACTTGAACATCTACATTTATGGTAGGTACACAACTGTACTTTCTGCTGAGTCAGCATAGCAGGAGCATTCGTTATGAATGGAGAATATTATATAATTTCATCAGTGGCACCCATTTGTTTCCACTTGTATGTATTATTAGCATAGATATTTTGCAGTAACACTGGTCTTGTACGAACTGACCGTTCGCTCAGCTCTGCTAGATTGTCTTACTGTAACACATCAGTAGCTTTAGTGGTGTTAATTGTACCGTGCCAGATTTTTCAGTTATGGACATTGAAATTGCTTTATCAGCATAGGCAGTATGATTAGATACTAACTTGATTTCTGGGCTGTATGGTTTAATGTTGCTCCTGGTTTAGCTTTATAATGTGTTTAATGCATCTCCTCTAAACATTCCTGTGTCTATTTTTAGTACCACTATTATGCAAGGATATGATGGGGGTTCACACCTGTGGTTAGTTGGGCAAGCAGCAGCTCAATTCAGTCATGTTTTTGGACCAGTATAGCATTGTATTAGTGCTTTAAAAACATTGAAACACCTCCTCCACATGTTTTATTGAGAGCTGAGGGGGATCAAAATGTATGAAAGGCACTGTAGACTTTAATAGCTAGAGTGATTACTATGGTTCTGAACTATGTTTCTGTGACTGCATATATGTGTGTGAATTTTCTAGGGTAAGGAGTGCTCCCAAGTAATATTTTTTTTATATTTAAACTACTAGCATTGAGAAGCAGCACCTTTAGGTATTTCTGACTGATTTTTATTATGTTGGCGGGCTTAACTTGGCATATCCCAAAAAAGGCACTATGGTGACAAAGTTTTTGTCAATGTTCAGAATCCAAGTGGTGATAAGTGCAAACCATCTCTTGAAAAGCATAATGGCTTGTCGGTTATGTCTACCCAAGCTGTCAGAGATTGAATCCCCTTGTGACACCAGAAACTAAGCCATTTGTTGAAGGTGGTCATTTTTGCTGGTCCTGTCGTATAATCATTGCTGAAGGTAGGATGCGACTCAAGGCTAGATTCATACCCACCTGGGACATATGTATTCAGAGAGCTCCATGTCCCTCTTCATATAGTCCAGTGAGGTATCATGGACTCTGACCGTCATACTGGTTCTTGTGTTTTAAAGCCACAAGTGCGTGTGTGTGCATCTGAATGCAAGCAAGGGGCAAGTGTGTGTGTGTGTGTGTGTGTGTTTGTGTGTGTGAGAATGCAAGCAAGGGGCAAGTGTGTGTGTTCGTGAATGCAAGCAAGAGGCAAGTGTGTGTGTGTGCGTGAATGAAAACAAAGGGCAAGTGTGTGTGTGTGAATGCAAGCTAGGGGCAAGTGTGTGTGTGTGTGTGTGTGAAAGCAAGCAAGGGGCAAGTGTGTGTGTGTAAATACAAGCAAGGGGCAAGTGTGTGTGACTACAAGTAAGGGGCAAGTGTGTGTGTGTGAATGCAAGCAAGGGGCAAGTATGTGTGTGCATGAATGCAAGCAAGGGGCAAGTGTGTGTGTGTGTGTGTGTGTGTGTGTGTGTGTGTGTGTGTGTGTGTGTGTGAATGCAAGCAAGGGGCAAGTGTGTGTGTGAATGCAAGCAAGGGGCAAGTGTGTGTGTGAATGCAAGCAAGGGGCAAGTGTGTGTGTGTGTGAATGCAAGCAAGGGGCAAGTGTGTGTGTGTGTGTGTGTGTGTGTATGAATGCTTACTAAGCTGGGCATTAATCCCTATGTCACTCGATGGGTTGCCAACTGGCTTACTGACAGAACCCACGCTGTAAACGTAGCCCACTCCAAATCCAGCTTCTGGCAAGTTAGAGTACCTCAGGGGTCAGTCCTGGGACCGCTCTTGTTTGGCATCTACTTCTCTGAAGTACAGGCCAACACCAAGGGATTGATTCTGGCTAACAAAGTTCACAGATGACTGCAAACTGGGAGCCATTATTGAATCCCCAAATGTTGTGGATACTCTAGAAAAGGGCCTTACAGAAACAGATGCTTGGTGCCAGAGCCATGGGCTCAAGCTCAGTGCCAAGAAATGTATAGTTATCCCCTTTGGGAAAAAACATGTACCCATTCTGGGACATGCTACACTTAAAGAAATCCCAATCCCTCAGAGCTACACGCTCCAGGGATCTAAACCTTGTCATCACAATAAACAAATGCTGGAGGGATAGGTTCCTGATTCAGAGACTGCCCAGACTCTGGAATAGACTTGTCCATACATGTCAAGCAGACCGCCTCTTTGGCCTTCTTCAAATGGAGCATTGACGTTTGGATGGGAGAAAGAAATGAACCCCGGGGATCACGTCACTCACCCTGCTAGACAGGGGTCCATGGTAGAAAATAGTGTGGAAGTAATAGCCAGGGAATTGTTATGGCTAGACTTGTATAAGCCTTAGGGCCGATAGCCTAGTACCAACCTATGAACCTATAGTTAACAGACTGCTATCAGAAGGAAGAAGCCCTTAGGTCGTTTTAGCTGTTGCCAAACAAACTTTGTGTCTGTGTGATAAGGGGCAAGTGTGCGTGCATCTGTGTGATAAGGGCAAGTCTGTGCACATTTGTGTGATAAAGGGCACTCTGCCAGTATCTGCTGAGTTTTACAAAACCACTTTTATCTCTAAAGCTGTCCCAGCACAATCTGGTAGTTAGATGTAACTTTAAATACACTATACTGGTATGTTCTTCATATACTGAATTGATAAAGTCTGTTTTGTGATTTATGATTTAGTGCTGAATTGTCACTTAATTCCATTAGGTACTGGTGTGCCTTTGCTGGGTATTTTTTTTCCTGTGGTTGTGGAACTGTGTAGTTATAAAGACAGGAAAATTTGATTGTTCCCAGGTGGTGTGGGCATGGTTGCTTAACCCTCCCCTCAAAACCATAACACCTTTAGTTTTGCAGCCATGTTTGGATGGATTTGGATCAGGGTGATTGCAGTTTATAGGTCTCCTTTTTGCTGGGATTTATGTAAGACCCCTAAAGTGGGAAGGATGAAAGTTTAAAAATAAAACATCCTTTATGAAAGGACTGAGGTGGAAGATTGTGTATGTGGTTATGCTGATAAGAATTGGAAATTCCTATGTTAACACTAATATACAGTAGACAGTGTATTGGACTGTGCTGTAGAAGCTGAATCTGTGGACAGGTTTACTGGGCTGTGTAAAGTAGGGCTCACTAGTGCTGGATTAAAGTACTTTAATAATGTTGTAGGTGGAAAACTGTTCAATGGGTGCATTTCATGTACAATTTGAATGGAGCGGCTTGATGTGTAAGATCTGTGTAGGCATGTGTTTCTGTTTCTGATGTCTGCACAGCCAAAGTACATAATTACTCGTGCATTCCTCGGACGAAAGCCTGGGGTCATTCTTGGTGTTGCCAAACAAACTTGTGGTTATGTGTGTGAAAGGGTGAGTGTGTGAGTTGAGTGAGTGTGGTTTGTGAGTTGAGTGAGTGTGGTTTGTGAGTTGAGTGAGTGTGGTGTGTGAGTTGCGTCAGTGTGGTGTGTGCGTTGAGTGAGTGTGGTGCGTGAGTTGAGTGAGTGTGGGGGGTGAGTGTAGGGGAGTGAGTGTGGTGGGTGAGCGAGTGTAGGTGGGTGGTGAGTGAGGGTGGTGAGTGAGTGAGGGTGGTGAGTTGGTGTGGGTGAGCGAGTGGTTGAGTGTGGGTGGGTGAGTTGAATGTGGGTGCGTGAGTTGAATGTTGGTGAATGAGTGAGGGTGGAGGGTGAGTGAGTGTAGTGAGTGTGTTGGGTGGTGAGTGAGTGTGGTGAGTGTGTTGGGTGGTGAGTGAGTGAAGTATGGTGGGTGAGTGTGGTGAGTGAGTTGAATGTGGGTGAGTGTGGTTGGCGAGTGGGTGTGGTGGGTGAGTGAGTGTGGTGAGGGTGGTGAGTGTGGGTGACTGAATGTGGGTAAGTGAGGTGTGGTGGATGAGGGTGAGTGTGTTGAGTGAGTGTGGGTGAGCATGAGTGAGCGTGGTGAGTGAGGTGGGTGGTGAGTGAGTGTGGTGAGTGAATGAGTTGAGTGTGGTGAGTGAGTTTGGTGAAGTGAGTGGGTGAGTGTGGTGAGGTGAGTGTGGGTGAGTCTCATTTTTGGATGTAATTTATAAATTTTGTAAACTTTGTTTTTGTATTGTCATATTGCTTTACATTGCCCTACCGATATGTGACAAAGTACAGGCAGAAGCACAGTAACAGCTGCAAAATCTAAGAGCATAAATTTGCAATAACCATGCGTTTACATTAATTGCATGTTTTTACATAAGAAGCAGATGTCTGTCACAATTAATCGACAACACTACTTCAGATTACAAGTAGTGTGCAATACCATCATTTTTTAAATTATGTCTTAAAAAAGCATGTTGGTGCTGTCATGCAAGTCTGTAAAATATTTCATGTTTATAGTGTGTCATTTGTTAGCTATTTAATCAAACGGGAAGGAAAAATAAGTGTGATTATTCCCAGTGCTATGTAGCTTGGTTCTAAATTTGACAGGAGGAGTGCAACAAAAAATAAGTGTCCCAATGTAAGGAGGGAAAGGCTGACAAGAAAACAGTACATTACTCTTGTCACCTGCTGTGAGCTGTCAATCACATGCAGATAATGGGTCAAATTAACCTTAGATCTTTGACAGCTAGGGAAGGTAGGTGTGAAGTGGGAGGGGAGATGCCTTGAAGAACTGGATTTCAGCCTTCACAAAAGAAAGCAAGTTAGCATTTCTAAGAAACAAAAGCAATAAAATGCACTTTTCAGTTCTGTTCTAGCATTTCCACTGCTTGTGTTTGAAGTAGTCATTGAAAAAGGATAACATTTTAACCAAAAGTAGGGGACTTTAAGACAGCAGTGAATGCCTGTTAAGTCAATGAAGTGACAGCAGCTTAAAGGAAAATGTGGCAGATCTGATGCAATTTTTTGGAGACAAACAATGCATTCTGGGATACTTAGAGGCAGAGTAAACAGTCTGAATTATTTCAAAATGCCAGCCCCCATGTGGTCAAAGTCAGAAATTGCATATACAAATATCTAAAAAGCTCTAAATAGTCCCAGAGTGCTGTTAAAATGTAGGAAACCCCAAACCATGATGAAATAAATGTTTTTTGAGTCTGAGGGTGAGGTTGTCCTTTAAGAGGTTGAGAGATATGTGCAAATCTCTTTGTAGAATTAGGAATATCCAAACCTCTCCATTGTCCCCAATTTTGGCTCAAAATGTTGATCTCCCCTAATAATCCCTCCTCAAAATGGCAATTTTGGAAGAAAACGTGATTGAAGTCTCCTAGAATAATGGTGTTGGCTTAATGCATAGGGACACCATATTAGTTAGGTAGGAGATATGGACTGATGGGGTACATAGAGAGTTAGGTATGGCACAGTAAGGAGTTTTGTTAATGCTAAGTTGGATGTAGAGGAATTCCACGTCATTATCTCACCTAGCAAGTCTGGAGATGAATTGTTCTTTAAGAATATGTAGACACCATCACCCTTTCATCTAAGGTGGTAGGCCTGAACTTGTGGCAGGTATTGAAATCCTGCATTAAAGGAGTGCTGTCATTGGGTCTTGAACTAGGTCTCTGTGATGATGCAAATATAGATGTTTTCCAGGGGAAGCAGTGCTTGTAAGGAGTGGACATTTTAGCTTAGGCTCTGAAAAGGAAATTGGTTATTTTCTAATTCATGTAGCTATAAAATTCAGTATAAAAACTGTAACAGTTTCTGAATGCAAACACACTATTTATTAAAGCAGCATCATGGTAGGGAGTACTTCAGTACAGAGAGATTAAACTATATACATAGCCATGAGTTCCTTTATACCTTTCTGTCAAAAACACACACCATGGTCACACAGAGTTTAAAGTTGTTGTAACTTTGAAAAAATCTATTTGTGTGTTTCTTGCAGTAAGAAGTTGAGGTGTGTGTGACAGATTCAGAGAGAGAGAAATGCCCTAGTTAGATCTAACAGGTGGAATTTATTTTCAAGTGCATTTTGAAGGAATTGTGAGCTTCAAGGGAAGCAAAGGTTACTGCTGCTCATGCTAAGTCTGCTTAAAATGTGCAACTGTTTTGTTTAGCAAATGGTATCATTATTGTGGTATAGAATTTTAAAGCAGTGTTAGGATAGTAGGTAGCATCTTGATGCAGAGGGCTATAGGTTCTATTCATACAGCATGTACATTTGTATTTTAAGGGGGGTATGGTACTGCTGTTCTTAGTATGTCCTCCTTTGGATGAGACACCTAATAACCGTGAACCTGTTTTTCAGCCTGCCACCCATTCCCTATTGCAATATACCAACTTACCATTTATTTTAATGTAGCACAGGCAATTTATTCTTCAAGGGCAACAGGCACTGAATTTGTAAATGAAACACTGAAATATAAAGTTTTTTCTAGCAACAACCTCTTCATTGGTTTCAGATGTCTTTAATGTGGAATTATTCAGATGACTTTTACTTCTGCAGAGATTCTGCATATTGATTGATATTGGTGGAATGTATGACAAGACGTTTGAGTGGCCCTTCATGGTTGAAATGTTCTGAATTGGGCAGGTTGTCATTATTGGTTCATATGATTTGTTTCATTGCTTAAAGGAAAAATGCTCAGAACTATAAATTTAAAACACACTCTAACAAGTGGTGCTGTATTATACAAGGGATATAATTCAATTATTATGTAGTATAATTAATACAGTCAGGAAGGTAAATCAAATAACTTTTGCATGGTTCTAAAAATGTGTGCAAGGAGCCTATGATTTGGAAACAGGCCAAAGGTAAACTTACCCTGCCACTGGCCAGATGCATGTTCGTTGAATGTGGGTTTCAATGCTGTTTCAGTGAATGTGGATTTCAAAGGTAGAGAAGTTTTAATGCTGTTTGTTTTCATTGTAAGACTATTGCTTTGTTTAGGTTTAGTAAATGTCTATCAGTGTTTGTGCTATAAAATTTGAAATAAAAGTTGTAAATGAAATCCAGATATCCGTAATCATTGTAGAAGTAAAGCATAAAACAGTATGCACACTGAGAGATTTGAACAGTGTCTATGACAAATGGGGAGAAATAGCCAAGTAATGGGACACTGGAATGGCTGTGTGGGCGGGGGGGGCTGAGTGGGCGGGGCAGCATAGGGGGTGGGGCTGCATGGGCAGGGCTTGGGTTTGAACCCCCCTGCAAAAAATCCTGCGGGCTCCCTTGGGTACAAGTGAGCTGGCTAGTGGTCATGTGAGAAGGCTTACCCTTTCCCTTTAGGAGCACTCACCCCCCCCCCCTCAGCATCTCTTCTGAGCTCTGTTGTTGCTTCTTGGGTTCATAGGTGAATACTAGGTTAACTGCCCTGATGGGCCATTTTAAGCCTATTTAATAACCGGGGGTCAAAATCAAACCCTGTACCCTTGTGGCTATTAGGTTGAGAATTTAACCATTATGCCAGATCCACTACCCCCATTTGCTGTCTTGTGAGGGAAGTATGCATCCACATAGGATCATATGAAATTACTAGGCTACTGCGCATGAGGCCTTTCCAAGCCTAGCCAAAGTTTTGCTCCCATGTTTCCAAGGTCAGCACCTATCCTTCCTGTCAAGCACGTTCATAGGTGGGATCCCAGGGGTATATTTTCTATTACCCATCCAGTCATCCAGGTTACGCTTGAACAAGGACTCTGCTTAACATGGAGATGGAGTCTATTCCACAAATGGGGGAGTCTCTGGGACACATACCTGTTCCGCCAGCAGGTCCTGTTAATGTCACAGGCTAGGTTTAGGTCCCGAGTGTGCATGACACGTGGTGTTTGATTTGCGGATATGCAGCATTTCCAGTAGGGCAGGGTTTGAAACTGCTTTAAATGCCAGACAGAGGTCCCCTCTGAGCAGTCTGTATGAGACCGAGTAAAGTGAGAGGGACTTGAGCCTATCCTCATAGAATAGGTGTTGGGGACCCTGAATTCTTCTAGTCAGGAACCTCTGCGGTCCCTCCAACTGCTGCAAGTGCCTAGTGAGGTACATACCAAAGGGGGCATTGTACTTGATTATAGGCCTTGTTAAGGAAGAGTACAGAGAGGTTATAACTGCCAAACTTCCCCTCTGTTTACAGTGTGAATGCACTTGGATAGCTCTGTATCTGTAGTCTGACTGCAGTAGGTGCAACACCTAGAGCTTACACTAAATGCCACCTGTGTGGTGAACCAAAATCTCTGCCTCCTCCCCATGATAGGTGAGCTGGCAGTAACTGCTCATTCCCATCCTTTCCAGCCATCTCCTACAAGTATTAGAGCCACTAAATGAACTGTGTTTGCCTGTACTGCAGTTAGACCTTTATTCCTCTATACCACAGAACTGGTTAACTTTAACAGAATGCCTTATTTTGTCACTTTCTCTGTATGTGACAGTCATTTCAACTAAAAGCCTCTCTCAGTTTCATGATCAGGAAGATTTGTTCTAACCCCATGTTAACCTGTGATTTTTAGCAGTTAATTCCACACTTTAATTTGGGGCATATATGGAGTAAAATTACCATGGATAAGTGTTTCAGAAAAGTTTTGTGAATAGACGACAAGGTTGGCCTCCTTTAAAAGTCTGTTTATTCCTGTTGGATGACATACAAGTTCTTGCTAACAAGAACCAGACTTCTCCAAATAGTGTTAGTCAAGGGAATAACGGTGTGTGATACCCCACCTCTGGGCCAGTAGTCAAGGAGCCTCAATCCTCACCACTGGCACCTGTGAAGAACGTTCACAGAGTATAACAGGTACACACACAGTATCTCCAGATGCAGCTCTCTGCATCGAGCACAGTTTCCCTTAAGAGCATATGGGGAACACAGGCAGTCTGGGGCTAGTTTCTCCCTGTTTCCTCCAGATCCCCAGTAAGACTCCCCACTGGCACAGTTATAGAGTTGAGTCCTTAGCCTGGGTTCCAAGCCAAGTCTTCTTACACTCTTTGTCCAACCAGTTCTGTGTGTCTCTGCTCAAGTAGCTGACGCACACGCACTGTTTGAGATTTGATTTGCACACACTTGGGAGAGGCTGGCACAGGTTTACTAGCTTTGTCCCCCTCTGCCCAAACTGTAAGGTAGTTATTACTGCCACCAGAACCCCTCGTCAGCTACTTTAAGGCCCTTAACAAAGTGTGTCCAATTTTATTGAGTGAAATTAATATTAGTTCCAATGCTAGTCTGACCAAGAGCAAGGCTATTAGGACTGGCCCACACAGTGTCAACAAATATGCAGGTACTGTCAACATTTAAATATCTCTACAAAAATCAGCTCAGTGAAAGAACAAGACAGTACTACATATATATTCACAGTGACATCAGAATTCAAATTCACAGGAAATATTTAAAATAACATTGAAGGACAGACTCACACAAATAGAGAAAAACAATATCTAAGCTTCACTGTAGTCCTGACTGAATCTCAGAGAATTACTATTCCCTCCTTACTTAATAGAGCAAGGCAGATGATATGGTGAATGGGCTTTCTTGTCAGGCCCAAGACAGAATACAAAATGCTGTGTCTCACTAAGAGACTTGTCAAAATAATATCTAAAATATTACTTCTGGGATAGCTTGCAGAATGACATTAGTTCTGGCCATCTGACTTCTAGTTCCCAAGCAAACCCCATTGCTGAAAGCTGGGAGGATTTAGCACCTACCTGTAAAAATATACAAACAAGGGCTTTTGCTCAGATCTGTGGCTAGTGCTGGAAGTCATAAAACAATTCCTTACCTCCCCACTTCGATTAGTAATTAGTTCACCCCAAAAATAATACAGAAAGCTTCCTGGTACAGACTTTGTGTCTCTGGCTGCATTGAAACCTGTGAGATAGCATCTTTATGGCCTAGCCTGTAAAGTGATTTAATTTCAGATCTATTTTAACATTTGCTGGACTGAGGTTAACCTTACAGTTTCCTCTGTTAAAACATATACAGTTACAGTAGTGCATGTACATTTCTTTTCTCTCCAGTAGGGCACACTGTGGATACGTTTCAAACACAAGAACTTTACAAATATCTTTTCAACACAAACATCTGTACAAATCAGTTTGATATGCAGAAATGACATATTATTTACAAAATTCCTGCTAGCTATGCACACAGAGGATCACATCTTTTGTATTGCAGTCATAGGGTTTTATTCAAAGATTTTTTTTAATCTTAAAAAGGATGACAGAACTTGAATTCCCACTGGATCTCTTTCGATTGAAGAGGCATTGCAGGTACAGAAATGAATGAATTCATCCTTCAGTCATTCTTTACCTTACTTTTTCGTAGACCCTGAATGCCAACTGTTGATATAAAGATCAAGAATACTAGCATATCTCCCATCACCAACAAGCAATATCTTAGGGTGACATTGGGGAGGGCGGAACACCTTCAGTTTTTGTCTTGTTTTTCAGCCTGTTAACTTCTTCCAAGGCATTTTGAAAATGCTGTTCCCCAGCCATAGAAGAAGCACACATATTTATCAATACCTGTGTTATTTGCCGCATTTGATGACGAGTGTTAAGGTAGTGATGTTTTCTCTTGGCATCAGTTTTGGTAGCAGTGTATCCTTAAGACATTTCTATGTACCTTCTTGGATGTAGTTCCATAGAAAGTCTTTCTGAACCAGCAGAGAATGTGTCAGATATTATTATTTATTTGGACAGTGTGCCAAACCAATATGTTATCAGGGCATTCCTTGCACTCTAGGTAATATGTAAACCATTATTCTCATGTTACCATTCATTTGTCTGTACATAAGGAAAATGTAATATTAACTGAAATAGTTAGTAGGTTCAGGTGACCAGTTGGCTGTATCCTCCTTAAATCCTGTCATTGGTAGTACAGCTAAACTGAAGGAGATCTGTCTTTATTAGCCTTCTTTAGTGGACAACTGTTGATATTTTCTTTTCTGAATGCTCTCTAATTTCCTCAGTGGAAGACATGCATGTCTTTTGCTGGGTATGCAATGGTATCATACTGTGGGTGGGAGAACATGCCCAAAGCGCACACAGTTATTGTTTGGTACATGCTATATTCAGTTTTTGAGCTTGAGATTTTCAGAAGTAAAATTCCAGAGTTTGACTAAAACTCTGTAACCTTCAAAGTGTTCCATTGGTTACCTGATCACAGACTGTTCAAGACTTGTGTAAGTGAGATAGATAAAGAAATGGAGAGGGGAGGGAGTGAGCAGAAACAGAAAGTAAAATACAGTTAACAGGCAGACTAGATAACTGCTTTTGTGCCTGGTCTGGGTCTGTAGAGCAGAAGTATGGAGCCTTGATGGTGATCAGGTGACTGGGTTTCAGTTAGTGACACCAGCACTGGTGCAACCAGGCAGGGAGTTAGGGAGAGGCATGAATGAGCATGTCTTGTTCACCTGTTCTAGGAGTAGGGTTGTGAAATTCACTTTACATGCTTCAGGGCTGTGGGGGTTACTTGCTGATAGTTTTCATTGCAAAAGTGAGGAACTGCAGTGCTCCCTTCCCCCAATTAAACTGGGTTTACATGGGGAGATGGGGCACAACTTTAAAAGCCCTCAAACCACACCTCTCTGTCTTAGTGATGGTACCTCTCTCAGCCCTCATCCTGATGATGGGGAATGAATGGAATTGGCTTGGATGGGGCTGATGGCTGACTGGACAGCAGGGATAAAGAGTAAAAAAAACATACTCATGCTGATTGCACAAATACAGTTTAATATGCCTTTGTTGCTTGAGAAACTAGCATTCCATAAGTATAAGACCTTAAGACTGACCATCCACAGAGAAGGGGAAATGTTTGAGGCTTGTTTCAGTGCCTTTTCAGGATGGAACTCTGAAAGTTCCCCAGTGTAGGCGCCCAGCAGGGAGGGTCCTGCATGTAGTCCTGGATAAGTGACAGCAGCAGCATAACAAGTTAAGGGAATTTGAAGCCAGACATGGGTGCTCGTTTTGAGTCCATCCATAAACTGCCCTTACATTACTAGTGAGAAGTAAACACCTTGTCATCCACTGAGGGGGTGCACCCTTTTTCAGCTTTGTCAACAGAAAGATCCAAAGACTATATCACCACTTTGGTTTACTATCAAAATGTCGATCCTTACTCCGTCGAATGTCATGTAATCGAAACCGGAAGTTCGAAAACGATAACATCGATCTCAAAAAAACACTCTACGAACGGTTTTAACATGGGTCGAGGTAGGTGTTCAGTGTTATTCCAAACTACAAACATCTCCCCTACCTCGACCCATGTTAAAACCCGTTCTTAGATTGTTTTTTGTGACTCCGATGGTACTGCTTTCGACCTTCCATTTTCGATTATACGTCATTCGCCGGAGTAAGGATCGGCATTTTGATAGTAAACCCACCACTTTATATGTTGCATCTGAGGGTATTTTTTTTACTGCCTCTCCCATGTTAGAGGTCCAGGAACGTACCCATGGCTGCTGTTCTTGCATGGATCAGTTCGTTGAATACCCTAAGGCTGGCCCACTGGTTTTATTGATGACAAACAATTCCTCTTTTCATGCCTCCCAGAGTTATACAGGACTTGTTGCTCATTGTAGAGGAGACTCATTTGGCTCCATGAGGTCATCCTAAATATAAAGTCACATTAGTTTGCCATTAATGCAGTATGTCCTCACTTGTTTTGGAGCTTAATCTTTATGGCCCATTGGTTGATGCTGGAGCTAAAGCTTGTGTAGTCGTCTGAAGACCTAACTCTGCTGTTAATAAGCACTTCCTGTGTGCTGTGTAACATATGCACTTGCTGCAGTGAGTTACTTGTCATTTACTACTGTCCATTTTAGGAGTCATCATAATAAAGACCTTATTATAGGTTCATAGGTTCATACTAGGCTATCTGCCCAAGGGCATTTATAAGCCTAGCCCATAGTTATGTGGCTTTCGCCACCCCTTTAGTTTGAATAAAAACTATGCCTATCATTTTGCTGTGCCTCTGTCAAGCAGTGACACTGAAGTAATCCCTGGGGTATATCTGCGATCTCCCATCCATTGGTCAAGATTCCTCTTAACAAGGCCAGCGAGGTGCTCTGCCTCACATGTACCGGGATTTTGTTCCACAGCACAGGGAGTCTCTGGGTGATGAATCTGTCCCTCCAGCACGTTCTATTTATAACCTTGTCAAGGTTTAAGTCTCCCGCCCTTGTGGTTCTGAGGGATCTAGATTTTTTGAGGTGAAGCATATTCATCAAATCTGGGTTTGACATGGCCTTATATGTCAGGCACAGGTCACCTCTGAGCAAGCGGTATGAGACTGAATAGAGCTGGAGTTCTTTCAGTCGGGCAGCATAAGACATATTTTTGAGACCCTTTATCCTTTTGGTGAGGAACTTTTGGGGCCTTTCAAGCTGCAGCAGGTGTCTGGTCAGATACATTCGAGCGGGCATTGTACTCAATCATAGGTCTAATGAGTGATGAGTACAGGGGAACAATGACCTCCCTTGATCTAGATGTGAATCCCTTCATGATCAGGTGGGCGATATAGAAGGTTTTCCTAACTACTTTAGCAACATGAGTGTCAAACGAAAGGCTACTGTCAACCTGGGTCCCCAGATCCCTGATGACTTTTTCTGTGCTCAGTGGATTGCCACCTATATGGTAGCTAGGGGTAACCTTGTTTTTCCCGAAGGGTATGACTATGCATTTTTTGGAGTTTAACTTCAGGCCATGGCTCTGGCACCAGTTATCCGTTTCTGTGAGGCCCTTCTGGAGGATATCTGTGTCAGATGTGTTTTCGACTATGGCCCAGTTTGCAGTCATCTGCAAACTTTGTCAGCCATAACCCTCCTGTGTTTGCTTGTACTTCAGAAAAGTAGATGCTGAACAAGAGTGGACCCAGGACTGAGCCCTGTGGGACACCACTTGTGACAGGCTTTGAGTCTGACATGGCTCCAGCAACTCTGACCCTGTGGGTTCTGTCACTTAGCCAGTTTGCAACCCATCTTGTGATGTATGGGTTTACATTCAAGCTGATGAGTTTTTCGATGATACCTGAGTGGGGTATTGTGTGAAGGCCTTTGCCAGGTCGAGGTAGGCTGTATGGACTGCCTTTCCCTCATCAATGGCCTTGGTGACTGTCTCGAAAAAGTCAACCAAGTTTAAGAGGCAGGATCTGCCTTTGACAAAGCCAAACTGGGTTGGATCCAAAGTCTGCAAGTTCCTATGTCTTTATTTATGAGTTCCATTATGATCCTCTCCATGGCTTTGCAGATAAGGCTTGTCAAGCTAATGGGGCGGTAATTTCCAGGGTCTGTGGAGGCACCGCCCTTATGAAGTGGGACCACAGTGCGTCGCCACTCCTTGGTGCGTATCCTGAGGTGAGGCTAAGATTGAACAGCTGTCCTAACTGTGGGTTTAATTCCTCGTTGAGTTTGTGAAGCACACAGCCGGGGACACCATCCGGTACCATGGATGCTGTGTTTTTTGCCTTAGTGAGGGCAGTTCTCACCTGGGCGTTGGAGATGTTTGGGGGCTACAATCCTCTGGAATAGATATCTCTCCTTTTGGGGGGGGGGGAGAAGTTTGCACTGAACCTGTCAGCCAGTATGTTGGCAATGTGTGTAGATTCAGTAATTTTCACATCATTTTGGACTAAATCTGAGCATATCTGGGAGTTTCCTCCTAGGTTTCTAACATAGCTAAAGAAGGCCTTATGATTGTCTTTAGAGTCCTTGGCGATTTTTCTCTCAAAATTTGCCTTGGATGATTTTATGAGAGCTCTTAGTTTTTTACTTATAATGATCAAAGGTGTCTTACCTTTCAAGGATTTTGCTCTATCTTGTAGTAGCTTCCTCCTTTTGTTGTAGAGCTTGTTTATGGCTGGGGTCCACCAGACTGGATGCTTGCCTTTGGTACAGAGAGTCTTAGTTTTGTTTGGGATTGCCTGATCCATGCAGTCCTGTAGGTGCTGGTAGAAGGCATTTGTAAGTGATTCAGCGGTTTGAGTAATGTTTACCACTGGCTCAGGGGCCTTAAAGGAGACCACACTAGTTTTAGAAGTGTGAAATCGGCTTTTGAGAAGTTTTTCACTGTGGTCTTTTTTTGTTTCAGGTGGGGCGGGATGAGGACCTCCAGCGAGATTAGTTTATGATCTGATCTCACCAGTGAGGGGTATACTTCGGTGTTGAACATTTTGATCCCATGTTCGTGATGATGAGATCAAGTATGTTTTCTCCTCTTGTGGGGATGGTGACTAGTTGTTCCATGGCATTTGAGTTTATGAACTCCAGGAATCTTTGGGTTAGAGTGTTCGGGCTTGAGTAGTGTTCCCAGTCTATATTAGGGTAGTTGAAGTCACCTAGTATGATGGTGTTTGGAGATACATTTATCCCCTCCAATGTTTTCAGGAAGGCCATGTGTGGTTCCTGAGTTTGAGAGGGTGGCCTGTAACATGCTAAAAATTGCAGAGCAGTCTTGCCTATGGTTAATTGCACCTGGATGGTCTCCGATGCATCGTGCGTTGCCACCAACCTTGAGGTGTGGGTGTCCTTTATGAATATGGACACCCCTCCTTTCTTGGTGTTGTCCGGATTTTGGGGCGGAACATGATATGAGGTGAAACCTGTTAGTGCTGGGGTGCTCTCAGGAGCCTTGAACCAGGTTTCTGTCACAGCACAGACATCGATGTTCTCCATACTGAGAAGGGCCTCGAGTGCGTGCATCTTGAGATTGAGACTTCTGGCATTGAGCAGCATTACCCTTAGTTTTTTCCTTTTTGGTGTTCTAGGGTGGTAGGTTTAGAATTTGAGCCTTGCCTAAAAAAGGCACTATGGGGGTGGCAAGAGCCTTTGCCAATATCCGGAAGCCCAGGGTTGACAGGTGCAAGCCGTCCCTTGTGAAGCAGCGTGGCTTGTCCAGCATGTCATCCCAGGCAGACAGACATTGGATCCCCTTTGAATGACACCAGAATTCAAGCCAATTATTAACTGTATTGTGGCATCATTCTAGGTGAAGGTAGGATACTGCTCAAGGTCAGGGTCATACCTGCCTGGGCTACATAATCAGAGAGCTCCTCGATGTCCCTTTTCATGTAGTCCAAGGAGGTACGTCTCAGGTCGTTGACACCAGCGTGGACAATGACTGAGTTGTACTTGTACCTGCTGTTGAGAGACCTGAGTGCTTGCGTTATGTGGCGGATTCTAGCGCCCGACAGGCAGCTTACTGTGACCTTCTCCTTACTCAGTCTGGTGAGCGGGGGACGTCAGTGTGTCTGACTGTGGAATCACCAATGACAAGTGTGTCTGGCATTTTGTTTGGCCTTAAGGGCTGTGACTGTTTGACACTCTGACTGTGTGGTCTATGTGTTGCATGTGTTGGGTCGTGAGGTGGTAGTTGTTTGGGTGTCTGCTTTGGTGGCCTCTGCTGTTTTGGTAAATTTTTGATCAGAGCCTCCAAGTATGTCTTTGTGTGAGTATGTGTATGATTTGAAGTTGTGATGGTACCATGTGTGACTGGGTATGAATTGTGTGTGGTTACCTTCTCCTCCTGTCTGGTCTTTCCAGTCCTATGTTGAGAGAGCTCAGCCTCCAGTTTGGCCGTATAGTTGCATCTCTCGCATGTATTTGTGTTTTGTGGGAGAAGGAGAGGATTGTCTGTGTACATGAGGCAATTGTAACATTGCCTCAATATTCCCAGGTTCACCAGTTGAGCTGGAGAGGACACTAGCAACTGATTCCTCGACATACTAGAAGTAGTAGATAAAGAGACTTTCAAAAGACTCCGGGGGAAGTGGGTTTTAGGCTGGTGGGGTACTATCTATAATAAGAGTGCTTTATCAAGGTGCAAGTACTGTAGGAGTAAGTGCTAGGCTTTACAGATAGAGAATAGTCTACTTGGGAATCAAGTAGAGATGAACTTTTCAGTTATAGGATATGCTGGTTAGATCAGCAGTACAACTCGAGGAAGGTAGTTCTAAGGGAAAATTTGAAGAGTGGAATTTAGATGGCCCGAATAGTTTAACCGCCACTGCTCTTGTGTGCAACAGTGGCAACTCCGCGCTAACGCGCGTTTAGCGTGTTTTATAGCAGGGGGCTGAAGAGAGCTAGGAATTGGCCCAAAAACAACCAATGGACTACTAGTTTCTGGCTGAAACTTCACCAAATCGGACAAAAAGGCCGCTCAGTGCTTCCCACTCCCACTGGTAAGCAAAGAAACTTCCCTCCTTCCTAATAAGGCAATGGATCAGTAACAGGAACTAAAAACAAAGCCCAGGGATCAGCAACTCTGAAACTGGACTACTCTAGTTCAGTAAGGCGGGAAAACAAGAGATTTTTTGAATTTTTACAGAGACAAGGAAAAAAACAGACAGTAAATGCTATAAATGCTGTAAATCAGCTAGCGCACTTTAGTGTGTAGCCTACAGAAACAATTTGCAACAATTAGTAACGTAAAGTGCAATAAACAGTGTAAAATGCAGAAATCACTTAAAGTAGCAGTAAAACAGGCGAAATGCAGTCGCTAGCTTAATAACAGTGGGAAAGCCACAAAAAATACTTATATCTGGTAGAAAGTCACTCTGGTAAAGCATTTTACAGTGTCTGTTTATTGAGCATTTTGCTGAATATCTGAATGTTATGTGGTATCAAAAGAGACTTTATCTAGAAATACAGTAATTTGGAGTGAACGAAAAAAAAATAGTACAGATGCAGCCACAATGGATTTTATCATTGAAAAGCAGTTTAGCAGAAGAATGAAGACTTTGGCTCAAGAAGTTTGATTTTGTAAACACCTTCATCTAATTCTTACATTGTAGTCAGTAATAATAATAATACCCATCTGTCTAGCAGGTAGGCCCACTGAATGCACACTCCCTTTTCAGAGGCGACCTGGGAGCAATGTTTGATTAGCTTGCTTAAGGTCTCAGAGCAGGCAAATGAGGGATGAGGGAATCAAACTCTGTACCACAAGAACTACAGCTCACATCCTTAACCTTCTGTGTTAGCTGCCAAGACTAGGATATATATGTACTAATACAGTAGTAGACAAGAAAACAGCAACAAGCCTTTTCTCATTTTAACAATTATCTTTCACTTCAGCCTTATAAAAATTGCTCAGTTCTTGCCTTCCCTTAAACCTCATTCCTCCTGAATATTACTCTACCTGTACTGTTAAAATAAATTGCATTTATTTATAAGTAGTTTGCTCCTTCTCTTTTCTAAAAGACCCACATCCAGTTATATTATCTTCTTTGCAATATTCAGTACATCAGTTACATGTGGGTTAGATTTTGGTTTCCATTTTCTAGTAATTGTCATTTTAGCAACCAGTAGCATTAAACATAGTAAGGCCTTACCCACGTGTGGGCAATTTAGATCCTATATCCCAGCTAAAAAGAATTATTTCCTTAGTTACAACAATTTGTTCCCCAACATTTTTGACAAAGTACTCTCTAGGGAGTAACAAACTCTCTAGGGAGTTTCTGCCAACTCAGTTACATTCCCAAAAAACATGTTCCCAATTACCTCTCAGTGTCGCATCACACCACCAACAAATGCTGTCTGCTGGAGGAAAGATTCTCTGAAGTCTGCACTTCCAAGAAAATCCTAAACCTTCTGGACATGTTGCAAACTTGGGAATATCTGTCTTTCTGTTCTTTTCCATATTGCCTTTCCATACTCTTCTGTCACTCTTTCCTAACCTTCTCTGATTGATTTAGTTGTCTTGCATTATCTTGTGTGCCCTAGTAATTAGTCCTTTTTAACAGTAACTTCTAAATTCGGTTAAAAACTCTAGCAGAGCTGGTCTTTTACTTTGCACTTCCATGTCCCTTTCTGTTTGCATACATCTGTCATCATTCCCTAGTAGGGAAGGTATTCTCTAACCTGCAGTCCAAACTTCTGCTCTGCTTCATATCATTCTGTTACTGCTTCCCCTCTAGTTATTTGCTCCTAATACTCGGGTTCCTTTGCTAATTTTCACTGGAAAATTTCAGCCTCCTCTTGCCTGTATTCTATATCCCTATTTAGTCATTCTTATTGGTAAAATCTCCTTTCTCTATCCCCATGTTGGCTTAGTTCGTATTTTTTTAATAATATAGTATTATGTATAGTTGCTCTCTTTAAGGACCTGCATCCAAAATCCTTCTCTCTCCTTAATTCTCAAACTCATCCCCCCTTTCTTTCATCATCCTCTCTTTTCTCTTTGATTTATAACCTTCTTCTTGTGTTATGTGTATGAGCCTTAGCTGTGTAGTTCTAAGGTATTCCTTCAAATCTAGTATTACTAAACCACCTTGTTCTGTGGTGAGAATTAGTTTCTCTCACTTACCTATTGCCCTGTTTCCCTCTCAAATAATTTATTTTGAATCATTTATTAACTATAGTCTACAACTGCTCCGCTGGTTGATAAAAATATGCATGACTTTTATATGAAGCTAAAGGGACTAGAAACATTTTCACTGATTTATATCATGCTATCCATATCTACAGTCAACAACTTCAACTTTTCACTTTTTGTGTTACATTTTTAGTCTCTTCCCACATATGTTAGCTGCCATAATAGAATCCATTATAATTTGTACATCTAAATACTTAATTTTCTGTCCCCAGAAATATAGATATTGATGAACCAATTCATATCTAGGTACATAGCTTATAGCTATAGCCTTTGTTTTATCTTCACTTATTTTATATCCTGAAATACTTGAAAATGTTTCAGAATGTTCCACAGTCAATAAATGTCCTTTTCTTGATTTATCAAGTACAAAATAATATCTGTGAATAAAGCAAACTTTTCTTGATTACCATACTATTTATGTCTTGAATTTGTGAGATCCTTACGTTCTTTGTCGCTGTCTCTAAATAAAAAGCAAATAAAGTGGGCTGGTGGAACACCCTTGCTTGGGTCCTCTGTTCAAACACAGTGTGCCGAAGAGGAACCATACTAAATTCTCTTCCCCGCCTCTTCATATATCCTAAGTAACCCTATCATTCTGTCAGGAAAAACAAATGCTACCATTGCCCTACTCTTAAAATCCAGGCTGACTCTAATGAATATCTTCTCTTTGAGACCCATCAGCAGTAGTGTTGTTTTCTTATACTCTGCTTCCCTGTGGAGTTCCCTACCATCCACAAAACAATACTGATCCATGTCTGTCAATTCTGGTAGCATCTTTGCCATACTCTTAGCTAGTATAGACATAAACACCATATATTCATGGTTTAAATTTACAATTGGCCATCCTCCCTTTTAAACGATTGTTAAAATCTACCTGATCTTTAATACCTTCTTCCCTTCCAGCTTCCAAAGTTCCACAGTAACTTCATCTGTTCATGGATACTTCCCTGTTGATTGATTGTACATCACTCTTTCCATTTGTGTTTTTTCTTAGTTTCCAAATTCTTGTGCTTTATTTAGATTTGCATAAAATATTCAAAATATCTCTAATATTCTCTAAGGTTTCTGTAAGGTGTCTAGTTTATTTTTCTTGTTATATGCTCCCTAAGCTTGGCAACGAACCTTCTTATTTTTTGTTGCTTAAGTCATTGTGCTAAAGCGTTTTTCTGTTCTGGAGTTATCAAAAAGTAGAGAATTTTAGAGACTTTTATGGAAATCTGTATAAAGTTACGTACTCTGACACAGATGCAGGCTATCCATTTTTGCCACCAGCAATCCAAGTTCAGGAATGGACACAGGTGGCTGGTGGTTTTGCTGGGGGGAGGGGGGTTAGGATGAAACAGCCAATCTCCAGCTATTCTGTCCCAGAGAAGGTTTTGGGAGTTTCACTGCATATGCAGACTCTGATGGAGACCACTAAAGGCTTGTCTAAGGGAGGCAGTGACAGTGTCAGCACATGGTGAGTGGATTCCTGTACCAGATATGTTTGACTTCATAGCAAAAGCTACTACAGCAGTTAGGTACCTTGAGTGGTGCTGCATTAATGATGGCATCTGGCTCTTCATCCGTACCTCCACATCAGATCTGTGGCATCTCTTGCTTTAAGTATTGTTTACCAGTAGTAGACTTACCATAGAGTCTGGAGGGCCCACACAGAGAAAGGTTGTATACAGGATTGTTAAGAAAGGAGCATTTGGGAGATTCAAGGCTGGGTTGAGGAAACTGGGAAGCAGCTAGGTGCTACGCAGCAGGGGTCAGGTGGTAAGAGGGTCAGGAAAAGAAAAAAAAGAAATCTATGTTTTTGAACAGGAATAGACATTGTTTGTAGTTGCTACAGGCAGGATATCCCATTAAGCAGGACTACAAGATTGTCCACCTGGTGAATCTAGGCATACTGGGGCAATGCAGCAACTGCCTTATGTACACAGAGAACCCTCTCCTCCTACCACCCAACACTACAGCCTGCGAGAGATGCACTTAAATAGCCAAACTGGAAGCAAAGCTCTCTCCAGCCAAGATTGTGCTAGACAGTCAAGAGGAGAAGGTTAACACCTGCACTACACCTCAAGCAACACATAGCCCTTCAAAACCCACACATAGCAACACTAAACCCACATATGCGGAGGCCATTAACATTAACCTGCCCAAGCAACAAGTCCTCCGAAGCTGAAACACAAACACCAGTCACAACCAAAGTGACACATAGCTCACAATACCAGTGTGCCACTCAACAACAGCCCCTAAGGCAAGACAACATACCCAACACTTTAGTCATAGGTGACTCTATAGTCAGGCACACTGATGTCCCACTCACTGGGCTGAACAAGGAGAAAATTAGTCAGCTGCCTGTCGGGTGCCAGGATCTGCCACATAACGCATGCACTCAAGTCACTCCACAAGAAGTACAAATACGACTCTGTCATTGCCCATGTTGGAGTGAATGGCTTGAGACGTACCACACTGGACTACATGAAAAGAAACCTGGAAGAGCTCTCGGATCATGTGGCCTAGGCACGTATGACCCTAACCCTGAGTAGCATCCTCCCTTTGCCCAGAATGATACCACAGTATAAGGACAAAATGATTGACTTCAACAATTGGCTAAGCTTCTGGTGTCATTCAAAGGGGATCCAGTATCTGTCTGCCTGGGACGACATGATCGACAAACTACAATGCTTTGCCAGAGATGGTCTGCACCTGTCACCCCTGGGATTCAGATTACTGGCTAAAGCTCTTGCCACCCCTATAGTGCCTTTTTTAGGCAAGGTTCAAAGGACAAAACCACCACCATAACAGATACAAGTACGCAAAATGTGAAGGTAATGCTACTCAATGCTAGAAGTGTAAACCTCAAAATGCACTTTCTCGAGGCACTCCTAAAAATGGACAACATCGATATCTGTGCAGTAACTGAGACCTGGTTCAAGGCTCCACAGAGCACCCCTGCAATACCAGGCTACAACTCTTACCACACTTTTCGGCCACCAAACCAAGACCAAAACACTAAAGGTGGAGGAGTGTCCATATTCACCAAGGATATTCACACCTCCAGGCTAGTTGCCAACACAATGCATCTGAAATTCTGCAGGTGCAACTAACACTAGCTAAGACTGCAATCCAAATTGTAGCTTGCTACAGATCCCTCACCATGCCCCAAGAGTCTCACTACACCTTTCTAAACATATTGGAAAATATTAAAATACAACCAAACACCCTAATACTGGGTGATTTCAACTACCCTGCCATTAACTGGGAAAACTACTCGGGTACCAACACCTTTTCCCAACGGTTCTTGGAATTCATAAATTCCAACGCTCTGGATCAACTAATCCATTGTCCCACCAGGGCCTCCAATATCCTAGACCTGGTCATTGCCAACATGGGAGATAGATGCTCCACACCAGTGGTCACCCCCTCATTGGTTATGTCTGACCATAAGCAAAATCACCCTTGATATCCACATCCCACTCCCACCTCCCAGTAAGGAAACCTCCATAAAAAACCTCTCCAAAGCCAACTTCATGCTACTGAAGTCAGAAGTCACAAACTTCATGACACCCATGCAGATGGGAGTTGAAAGTTCGACTGCTGAATCCTACACTAAGGCACTGTACGAGCACATCCACTCTTGCATGAATCGTGCCATCCCAAATAGAACCAAGATTCTCTTCTCCAAAAAACGGAAGTCAATCTGTTGGTCCCCTGCCATAAACTATACAACAGAAGAAAGAAACTGTTGCAGAAAAGAGGAAAATCCCAGGATGCAAAAAACTCCCTTACCAGCCTCAGTAAGAAGCTGAGATCCCTCATAAAATCCTCCAAAGCTAGTTACGAAAATAAAATTGCCAAAGATTCCAAAGACAACCACAAGGCTTTCTATAGTTATGTCAAGAATCTAAATGGCAATGCTCAGATATGCTTTGAGCTACAACAGAATGGCATTACATATACTGATCCCAAGGATATTGCCAATATCCTGGCAGATCGATTTAATGCCAACTTCACCCCCCCCCTCACCCCATAAAGGGCCCATCTCAATACCAAAAGATTGGCAAATTCCGGTAATCATGGCCACACAGGTAGAAACTGCACACTCCAAAGCTAAGAATACAACATACATGGGACCAGATGACATCCCGGGCTGTGTAGTACATGAACTACAGAATGAACTGGCACCTCACCTAAGTGTCATATTTAATCATAGCCTCACCTCAGGCTTCGTGCTCACTGAGTGGTGCACAGCTACAGTTAACCCACTCCACAAGGGGGAATCCACCTTGGATCCCGGGAACTACCATCCCATCAGTCTGACGAGCTTGATCTGCAAGGGCATGGAACGCATTATCACGGAACTTATAAACAAAGACACCGGCAACCTTCAAGCACTGGACCCCACCCAGTTTGGGTGAAGGGCCGATCTTGTCTCCTGAACCTGATTTACTCCTCCAGGATATAGCACATTAAGACAAGATAACAAAAAACTAGGCTCACTATATAGAATCAAATCCTTTCTTACCCCACTAGCTAGATCTACTATTGCCCAGACCCACTTAATCTCTACCCTCCTCTATGCCTCCCCTATTTATACTAACCTCTCAAAAACCAATATGAACAAACTAGTAGTCTCCTACAACAATATTGCAAGATTTGCAACTGGCTCTACATTTAGGACCCACCACTGTATTAATTATAAAAATCTTGGATGGCTAGAGTTACCCAACCTACTTCTACTTAATCAATTAATAATTGCCCATAAAATCCTGTATCAGCCTAGTAACACACCAATTCTTACCAACCTTATCACTCCCTACAGTAACCTTATTACCCTGCGCTCAGCTACTAAAATGCTAGTACTAACACACATAGCCAACAACAAGGCAGGGGACTCTCTATTTTCTAACACCATTGGTAAAACCTGGAACTCTCTTCCCAGCGACCTAACCTCACTACCATCACTTACGCAATTCAAAATCAGGTTTAAATCCTACCTTAAAACACATTGGCTATGCACCTGTCTTAACCCAGACTAACAACTCTTGTCTTCTCACTAAATTTCTAAATCTTAATGTCTGCATAATCTACCTGCATACTGGAATCCAGAAGCTGAACTTGTCTTTTAACTAATTTGGACTATCTCTTATATCTTAATATCTCTCTTTGTCTCTCTAGTATCTTATGTTAACACACCTCTTTCTAGCATGTTCCTGTACTGTACTTATTTACTTACTTTTTACCCAACTATTTATTTCAATATGTTCTTTTTTGCATAAAATAGCTAAATTGTATATAGTACTTCTATTTCTTAAACTGTGAATTTATTTACTGTTTTTATTTGATTAACGTCATACATTGTTTTGTACTCTCGAGGAGCTTTTCTCCCCGGGCCTCTGCTGAAAATGGATATGCATCCAGCTGGACTAGCCCGGTCAACAAATGTAAAATAAAAATAAATAAATAAATAATTGACTTCTTCTAATCAGTCTCCAGAGCTGTGGACGAGGGTAAGATGGTCCACACAGCCTATCTGGACCTCGCCAAGGCCTTCGACACCATCCTGCACTCTGGAATCATAGATAAACTTACTAAGCTGGGCATAAATCCCTACATCACTCGATGGGTTGCCAATTGGCTTACTGACAGAACCTAAACTGTAAAAGTAGCTGATTCCAAATCCAGCTCCAGACAAGTGGAGTACCTCAGGGTTCAGTCCTGGGACCGCTCTTGTTTGGCATCTACTACTCTGAAGTACAGGCCAACACTAAGGGACTCTGGCTAACAAAGTTCGCAGATGACTGCAAACTAGGAGCCATTATTGAATCCCCAGATTATGTGGATATTCTACAAAAGGGCCTTACAGAAACAAACGCTTGGTGCCAGAGCCATGGGCTCAAGCTTAATGCCAAGAAATGTATAGTTATCCCCTTTGGGAAAAACCATAGGTGGCAGTACACTAAACACCGAAAGTGTGATGAGAGACTTGGGGACACAGGTGTACAATGGTCTCACCTTCAATAACCACATCACCACAACATTCAGGAAATCCTTCAATGTGGCACACCTCATCACTAAGGGCTTTTCATCCAGAAAAAAGGAGGTCATTGTCCCACTGTACTCATCCCTCATTAGACCCATTATAGAGTACAACGCCCCGTTTGGTATGTACCACATAAGACATCTGCAACAGCTGGAAAGGCCACATAAATAACTCAATAAACAGTAAAATGCAACAACAGGAGAGATAATGTATTTGCCGGTAATGCCGGCTAATTTAGACCAGGTAATGCAAAGTTGTGCCATATGCAAAGCATAGTAAAACACCAGGCAAGAAGAAAGGTTAATTGATATATTTTATAGATATGGTTTATTACTGAGGAAGCATCTTCATTCTTGAAGTCAAGAGGAAACTGTGTCTCATATCTGCGACTGCATCACTAATGCCTGGAAATTAACACAAAGTAAATGGAATGAAAATGAAGTTTTCTACTAGTAGGTCATAATGGAAAGAATACAAAAGCTGTAGTGAAGATTGTATCCCAAAGTTGAAGCATCTGAATCAAGGTCCTGCATTATCTCCTGGAAGAAATAGAAAACTGTAGGGAAGAATTGCAGATTTCTCTATAAAACAGATGCATTAAAGTTCAACAATGAATAACACTCAAATTTGTCACTACCAGTACTTTTGCTGGGAAACATAGCCATGTCAGAACTGTCATAGTTATGAGAGGCTAAGGGAGGTTTATTTATTAATGTTTCTGAATGAATTGTTAATGTAAGAGCTTCCCCAAATAAAATCTGATGCCCAGATAGAACATGCTCAAGATCTGGATGACCATTGAGGAAATCATCCTGGTATGTCGAATGTGAGACTTGATCCTGCAGTCACTGATGCAAGGTAAGTGTTGCTGGATGGAGGAAAGTTCTTAACTTGCTTATAGGAGCATTAAAATAGTTCAAAATGGTTAAGTCTAATAGAATATATGCTGTTTCATATATAAAATAAACATTTTACAAAAGGGAGCGAAGGATAGTTTGTTATATATTTGTAATATTTTAATGCCTAGGTTCAGGAAGTTGCTTGTGTTAAAGTGAAACATAGCCGATCAGCAAAGGGATCAGTTTTGCGTTCTGAAGTGTAATAATAGACAGTGCAAGAGAAAGACTTTAGATTAGGATATCAAAGTTTATAGCTGAAGCAAAAGAAAAAATGCTTACAGATGAAGAGCAATGGCATAAATTTTGCCTCAAAAAGTGGGAAATAGAAATTAAATGTCTTAACGCTATTGCTGCAAGTGATGGGTGTTTCACATGATAGGGCAAAAAGGAGATAATATGAGGGGGTTGGTATAATGTTGCTATTTTGAGTGAGGCACATAGTAGATAGAACAGCAGTGTATTGCTGTCCTGTGGAAAGGTAGAGTGAGCTGAGAGAATTGATAGTGTCAGAAGTAAATGACAGGAGGAATAAATATTGTGAATAACGTATGAGGTAAGGTTGTAATCTTTGTGTTTGCTTCTACCAGTACATGACATTGATACTTTTTTTTTTTTTTTTTTTTTTTTTTTTTGAGACGTACCATGAACTGAATGCTTTTATTAGGCAAGTCTAAAATTTAAATTTGTTTGAATGTGTCTGAGCAAGTAGCGGAAGCACAGAATCTTGAGTCATACCTTCCCTAAGAGAGTCAGCCAGCCATTCATTCACCCACAACCCGTTTTCCTGTTTTTGTACATGGGGTTAGGGTATCACTTCAAAAGTGACAATTGTCTAGAGCCAGTGTTCATACTGTCAGGTGGTTAGCCCTGCCACTGTTCTTCTGCACCACACATATGCGCACACACCCACCTACTGCCAGTTTAGTGTCTCCAGTCCACACATTGCATGTCTTTGGAATATGGGAGGAAACCAGAGCACCTAGAGAAAACCTACATGCACACAGGAAAGACATGCATATTCCATACAGAAGACACCCATCCAAGAAGAGAACTGGAGAACTTCTTCCTCTGAGGCGACAACATTACCTTCTACACTACTGTGACACATCTGGTGATGACTATATCAGCATAACAGGTGATGCTTTCCTCCTATTGACAAAAACTGTGTATAGTAGGAATCCAAAAATAGATTCTTGTGCTAGCCTTCTAAGTAGGTTAAATAGCCTGAACAGGACGTTGCCAGTGCAGAACTTGTCACACCTGCTACTTGTATAGGTTTCAAGAAAATTAGTGCAAGATACTTTCATAAAGTGAGTACTGAGCTCATCAAGGAGGAGGGTGCAGGAGATGCTGTAAAAAAAATTGCATTTCTAAGAACTTCTTTGTCCATGTTAAAAATAGTCTTTGAAACTAGATAAAGAAATGATGGCAGTTAAATGTATTGGTAGAATGGTGGAAATTATGGTGTTACCAGTAGTTGTTTTCTGAAACTGAAGTAAGTTGTGAATGTCCAAAGCTCTTGGACTGAGGCTGTAGAAAGCCATGTGAGTAAAGTAAAGTAAATGAAAATGTCACCGACCTCCAGGAGTCTTGGATGGAGGCCATCAGTAGATGTTTCAGAGAAGTTTGTTGATGTCCTGAATTGTAAATAGAATGAAACGAAAATTGAGAATCTGTATAAAATAAAGGTTTCAGACCTTTATTTTTTTACAGCTCAAATAAGGAGTCATTGTTGGCATTAGATGCAACAGAGGGGACAGATTGTTACTCTGTGTGGATATGTAGTAGCTGGTAATGAAGATTGTCCTGAAGGTGAATTATTTATTTTCAAGAAATTGTTGAGATTCTTGAAAACTAGTGTCTGCTTTTTCTTTAGGAATGTGATTTTCACACATTGCCGAGGCATTTGCCCTAATTTAAAATACTGTGTAATTATCCCAGATTTGTTTATTCCCTGGGGATTTGAAATTGTATCAGGCTTTATCCTAGAGCTTCATTGTAGTCTGGATTTTGGGGTTAAACAAATGGGGGGTTGTTCCTAGGGTACCTAGTTTTGATAGGAAAATAGGTTTATACTATGAGAAAGAACATGTTAAATACCAGCAAAGCAATGTTCATGCTTTTGAGATACTACAGGTGATCAGCCAGTGCTGGCTAGGTTTGCTGTTATAAGTTATATAATGGGTCCATGTGGAACATTCTCAACTGACGTTTTATTTCCTTTTTCTCTGAGTAGGTTTTATGGACTGGAAAGAAGTTATGCATACAAGACAGGAATATAAATGAGAGAGTGGAACCTTCTTGGAGAATTAGTCTGGCACCTGCTATGCTGTGGTTGCTGATTTTAGTTTTGGCCTGGGGAGGGGACTAATTACTTGAAGACCTAAATGCAGAAAATAGGTACACAGGCCCAAATGGATATTTTTATTCCACTGTTTGTCACTTGTAATAGCTTGTTTCCTTTAGCATTAAGGCGCTTGGAGCTTGTGTCCTCTGACTGATAATAGGAGCGGGATGTAACACATTGCTTAATTAATTTTCAGGTAATTTTCTGTTTTACACACACGTAGCACCTTATTTTGCTCATGCTAAGTTTCATAAGTGAAAATTTTTGAGATTCCAGTTTGTCAATCACAAAATAGTACAGCACTGCCACTGTCTGCCTCTCCTGATTGATGCCTGCTTAAAAGTGGTGGTTTTTGGTAAAGAAAGATATTAAAGGTGCATGGGGCCTCCTCATCCATATTTCTGTGACTGCAACTGTATCAAGACCCGTTATTCCTACACGGGCTTTGTGGAGTGCTGCTTTGTTCATTTAACTGTTATTGCTCATCCATTTTTGAAAGATGGGCATTTATAAAAGCAGAACTTCAAAGAAGTAGCTATTGTCCTTGTATGAGCACCATAAAGGGAGGAAGGTGAAGTTTGAAGGTCTTAAGGTTTGGGAGGTTCCTGCATAGATGAGGAAAGTACTGTGTTTAGGTGTTTAAATTATTTAGCTGGAAACCTGTTGATTCTGTAGCCACAGTGTTAACCAAGAAGTTAGCTGTTGTGACCGAGGTCTTATATCATCACTCCATTCTCTTGAGTTTGGATGTGATATTGACTTACTTCTAAGCATTTTTTAGTTAGGTCTACAAATCCACCTCTGTAAAACCAGTAGATTTAGAAAGGTTATTGCATCTTGAAGCTCCATTGTGCATGTCTCAGGCAAGGAATCTTGAGTGACGTACAGACTTGGAAAATGCATTTACACGTCTGCCTCATTTGTGCAATCACTAAAGAAATACAATGTGCATGTGGATTTCAAGTCAGATGTAGCAAAGCTGATGCATCAGACCAAAGAGTGGTTGGATGATAGGCCAGTCAGTGATAAGCATCTCTCCTAAGCACTGACTGTCTCTAATGTAACTAACCATCTGATATTGTTAATCCTTATTCAGTCCTTACGCATGGGTATCGGTTCTGACCTCATAACCGAACCGGCCATTTTCCAAGCTCGCGTCAGCTTCAAACTCTAGAGCTAAACTCTTACCCACAATCCCCCTCTCCCTGTTACCTCAGATTTCGTTTGCCGCATTGCCATTCGGTCGTGTCAAGCTGTTTCTCTTGAGCTAAGTACAGTTATTTGTTGTATAATAGTCATTTATATTACTTTTCTATCAGAAAAGTTTCTATTTCGTTGTCTCTTACCCTATCGCATCTAGCGACCATATTTTCTTGAGGTTTTCTTCTCTTTTCTCTACCTTTTTACCGGGAGGTATTCTCCCCTTACCATCGTTGGTAATCTTTCCCTTTTTTTCATACCTTCGGGTATTCTTTTGTACCATTGCTGGTACCCTTTTCTACTTTCTAATTTTGCTATCATGGCAGATAAGAAAGGTAATTCGGGGTTTAAACGGTGTTCTGATTGTGGACACTACTTCTGATGCACACTCTTTGTGCGTTTATTGTTTGGGGGCGTCCCACTTATCTGTTGACCTGTCCTGTACTATCTGTGAAAACTTTTCAAATAGAACTTTGTTGGAAAGGAAAAACAAGTTGTTGCTGAAGGGACTTCTTAAATCTCCCTTTTCAGAGGCTATTTCTGGGTCAGAGGCCTCAACCCCTCCTAGAGCCCATAAGATAATCTCGGATGTTCCTACCAAGGCTAAATCTTTGCCTTCGTCCCTGGCTGGGGACTCCCGCCAGCCAAAACCTAAAAAGGCTAAGTTTCGGCTCCGGAGCTCACTCAATCAGCCCCAGTGCTTTCGGTGCCTAAACCTTTGACACCTAGGCCTTTGGCTCCATTAGTGATCTCGGCTCCGTCTTCTCCTGCAGCCTTCACTATATCGGCACCGAGGGGCTCCTCGGTTTAGACTATTACCACTGTATCAGCACCGACCGTTCAGTCGGCACATACCTTGACCACATCGGCTCCGACATATTACTTGGAACTGATGCCTTTATTGTTGACTCCAGTTTTGTCGGTTCCAGCTCTGGTACCGACAACCACTTCGGCACCGATCCCAGTGTCGGTGCAGACCATGACCTTGGCACCGATGACTTCTTCAGTGCAGACACCCGTAGTCCAGTCTCTCTCGGCACCGTTGTTCTCGGTGCGGACTAGTGAGATGGGCACCGAGTTTGCCTCTTCTGTGGACAGGCCCGTTTCTTCCTCAGTCTCCGTGAGATCCACTAGAAGCCTTTCCGAACATGTGTTGCGTCTTGTGGATCAGGTGCTCTTGGCCAGAGGTATCCCACCCCCCAGGAACTATCCTTCCTTGGGAGGTGATCACCCATCTCCAAAGACCCCTTCTTATTCTCCTCCTTCATTGCCTTTGAAGTCCATGGATATAGCACAGTCTTCCCCTTCTGCGGTCCCCAGGAACCGCAGTTGCCTTCGTGCCAGGAAAGTTTTGCTACTACCCAGGATGTCAGTTGTGACATGCATAGTTTGCTGCTCCACAGCCATTCAGGAATTCTGGGTCAGCAGGCTGAGCCACTTAGGGGAGGGTTGACCCTTGTCCTAGACATTCACTCCTCTTCAGGTGGACCAGCCTTCCAACTGATGGAGAAGACTTTCGCTGCTGCTGGTGATACTGGACTGTCTATCGCTCTGCCCTCCTGTGGTACACTGATTTCACAAGTCGCACCAAGCGGACACCGGGTGCAAGGGCCTCAGGACATATTCCCACAAGAAACCCCTTTTCCGCTGTCTTCCCCAGCTTCTCCCACTGAGGAAGTCCACCAGAAAGTTTGTGTAAGAGGAAGCACATGGGACTCCACAGAGGAGTCCCTCACTGAAGACAAGGATTTTGATGAGGGGGAAGGATCCCCTCGGTCACTCTCTGAGGTATCCTTTGGTGATATCCTCAAAATCCTGAAACAGAGAGGTGACTGCCAGTCCTCTAATCTGACCTCTGAGGAATCTGTGTTCCGGCAGGCCTTTCGCGTCCAGCCCCCTACATCCTGAGTTACTCCACCTGCTGATTATCTTGTCCAGCTTATCGTGCAGCGTGCTTGGAAGGCTCCTGATACCATCAAAGCTATTTCCCGGAGGCCAGATAAGATTTTGTCCCCTCCTGCAATGGATCCCCATTGGTCAAAAGGTCTTCCCGTGGATGCTTTGGTGGTGGCGGCCACAACAAAAACGGATCTGGCAGAAGAAGAAAGCCAGACTGCCCATCCGCTTAACACAGAGTCCCGGGCCCTGGACAGGATAGGGAAGAGCGCACCTTTGCATCAGCAACCTTTACTATCAGGTCCCTGAATTATACGGCACACTTTACCAGGCTTCAAAGGGATCTGATTTCTGAGCTCTCTGAAACCTTGGCTGGTGCCGTGTCTGATGAGGTCTGTGACAAAGTGGCCTCTCAGCTGGCCACCATTGAGTCAATATCTAACTCCTCTATGCGACTGATATCTCACACATCAGAAGGAGCAGCAAGAGCAGCGGGTTCAGCTGCGGTATTGAGACGATACGCTTGGATGTGCTTGTGCAAATTTCGCGAAACCCTTTAAGGCTTCCTTTCTTAATGCTCCCATTGAGGCCTACTCGTTGTTTGGACCCAACGTTAAAAGCACACTGGCCAGATGTGAACAGGATGGTAAGACCCTTTCTGCCGTAGGTGTCTGTTATTCTTCCCCTCAACTTGCTTTCTCCCGAAACCAAAAGAGTGGGAAGATATTGTTCAAGAAATCCCAGGGTCCTAACTATCCGTGACACACAGGCCGAGGTCTCCCCTAGAGGCAGAGGGGGAAACTCACAGGGAAGATGCTCATTTCAGGGCAGAGGGAGTCCCCGTAAACAGGGTTACAGGGATTCTTTCCCTGGCCAATCCTACCAGCGCTTCTGAAGAGCAGCCCAATTCCTTTCCTCTGGAGGTGGTTGGGGGACGTTTCTCCTTGTACCCTTCTGCCAGGCTAACCATCACCACCGATTCTTGGGTACAAAGGATTATAACCAGAGGTTATCATATCCCCTTCAATCTTTGTCCTGTCCCTTCAAAAAACCTTCCCGACGTTCCACCCAGTCAAAGGGAAGAAGCAGCACTAGAGATAGAAAAGCTGCTAAGAAAGAGAGTCATCCAAATAGTCCCTCCAGACCAGATAGGATCCGGATTCTACTCAAGACTATTTTTGGTGCCAAAGAAAACCGGGGACTGGAGACCAGTTTTGGATCTCAGTGTATTGAACAAGTTTGTGAGAGTACAAAAATTGTGGATGGTCACTATACAATCTATCCTCCCACTTTTGGAAAAAGATGATTGGATGTGCTCGATAGATCTTCAAGATGTGTACTACCACATAAAAGTGGACAGGCCATCAAGAAGATTTCTGCGCTTCCATGCGGGAGCCAATCACTACCAGTTCAGAGTACTGCCCTTCGGACTCTCTACAGCCCCCAGAGTGTTCACAAAGTGCATGGCAGTTCTCACAGCTCATTTGTGACTTCAAGGATTCCAGGTGTTTCCTTACCTAGACGACTGGCTCATTTCCACCCCCACCAGACGTGTACTGGAGGAAGCCCTGGCATACTCTCTCCTCACTGCACAAAGGCTAGGCATAACCATAAACTGGCAAAAATCCAATCTCACCCCCATCTCAGTCGACAGAATTCATAGGGGTTATCTTGGACCCACACAACTGCAGAGCTGCCATTCCAGAGAACAGAATTTTAAGGATAAAGCAACAACTGATTCCAATCCTTTCAAGGGAGAAATCCACGGCTCACTCTGTTCTACAGCTGTTTGGTTCCATGGCAGCCTCCATCACCATTTTCCCCCTGGCCAGGTTTCACATGAGGCTTCTACAATGGCTACTGCTCACCCAATGGTATCCCTTTCAGCCATGATTTGAGTAACCCACAGGTGCAAACAGGATTTAAATTGATGGATGACACACAATCAGTCACAATGGTCTTGCCCTTTTTCCCCCCAGCAACCCAAGGCCACAGTGACCATGGATGCCTCCCTGATGGGGTGGGGGTGGGGCTATGTCAGGGGCAGACAGCCCAAGGCACTTGGTCCGAACTGGAGGCCCATCTGCATATACATGTTCTAGGCGTTGCAAGCATTCCATCCCCTGCTGCCATCTGGGACAGTTGCGATTCAGTCAGACAATGGCGGTGGTCTGCTACATCAACAAGCAAGGTGGAACTAAATCTTACCCCCTTTGTCGAGAGGCCATGAGGATATAGCAATGAGCGATGGCTACCAACCGTTTTCTTCTAGCAACGCACATTCCCAGGAGTTCCAACGTGATAGCAGACAGACTCAGCAGGTGCATTTTTCAACCTCAAGAGTGGTCCCTGAGTCCCTTGATAGCGGCGGAAATCTTCCACCACTGGGGCCATCCTTGCTGCATCCTCTTTGCATCCCTGATCAACTACAAATGCAGCAACTACTTCGCCCTGATTCCCCCTCTGGGACAGTCACCCAGGGATGCTCTAGTCCATGATTGGCCCTCGGGTCTTCTTTACACATTCCCACCCTTTCCCCTCATTTCCCAGTTTCTGAAGAAAGCCCATCGGTTGAAGAGCAAGGTGATCCTCATAGCACCATATTGGCCTTGACAGATTTAGTTCCCCTTCCTTTAGCCTCACCTACTAGATCGACCATGGATTCTCCATCCAACCCCGGAGTTGATCTCACATCCACAGAACCTGATTCATCCCAACTTGAACAGCCTGAAGCTCACAGCTTGGCTACTCCAATTCCCTTGATTGCCAGGCAGAATGATCTTTCTTTACCAGTACATGACATTCTCATTGCATTTCATAAGTCTTCCACTAGAATTACTTATCTGGGCAAGTGGAAAAGATTTACCTGTTGGCTGAAAGATCAACAAGTAGATCCCTTTTTAGCACCAGTGTTGATAATACTAGACTATCTGGCTGACCTTTTCCAATCTGGTCTATCGGCCTCTACCATTAGAGTTCATTTGGCTGCAATTTCTAATTTTCATGAGGGTGTCCAAGATTCCTCTCTTATGTCCCACAAATTGTGCAAGACCTTCATAAAAGGTGTGAATCATCTGAAGCCACCTTTTAGAGAACCTATTCAACCATGGGATTTATCATTAGTTCTAACAGCTCTAACAATGCCACCTTTCGAACCAGCCGCTTCTTGCGACCTCAAGCATTTGTCATGGAAAACCTTGTTTTTGGTCGCCATTTCTTCTGCCAGATGTATTTCTGAGCTTCAAGCTTTATGTATCAAAAGTCCATACTTGATTTTTCATAGAGATAGTGCGTGTCTGAGAACTAATCCATCATTTCTGCCAAAAGTGATCTCTGAAATGTCCATTAATCAAACCATTGAATTGCTAGTTTTCTTTCCCAATCATTCAAACAGAGGAGAGTATTGCCTACATACCCTAGATATCCACAGGCAAATCTGTTTTTACTTAAACAGGACTAGGTCCTTTCGTAAATCTGACCAGTTATTTTTGGCCTTTTCTGGACCTAGATTAGGATCTGCTGTTGCTAAGGTCACATTAGCTAGATGGCTGAAGGACTGTGTGACCTTCATTTATACACAACATAATATCTCGCTGCCTACTATCATAAAAGCTCATTCAACAAGGTCAGTGGCAACTTCTGCTGCCTTCCATCCCAGAGCTTCTTTACATGACATCTGTGCAGCTGCAACTTGGGCTATGCCTTATACCTTCATCAATCATTACAAATTGGATTTGGCCTCCAGGGGAAGAGCATCTTTCAGTTCTATGGTGCTCAGGAATGTCCTTCATGAGAGCCTCCCAGGAATAGAGGTAGCTGGGGACTCTGTCCCATGCGTAAGGAATGAACAAGGATTAACAAAATCCGATAAAGAAGTTATGTCTTACCATAACATTCCATCTGTATTGTTGATCCTCATTTAGTCATTACGACCCTCCCTCCTTCCCCCTCCTGTGGTTTCTACTGGATCTCACCATCCGGTTCTCTTAGGTTATTTGACCAGAGGTAGCTTCTACCTTCTTTGACCTGCAAACTCAATCTGTTGTGGGTAAGAGTTTAACTCGAGAGTTTGAAGCTGACACGAGCTTGGAAAATGGCCGGCTTGGTTCTGAGGTCAGAACCAATACCCATGCGTAATGACTGAATGAGAATCAACAATACAGATGTAACGTTATGGTAAGACATAACTTCTTTTTATAACACACATCATTTATAATGCTGCTGATGGAACTGCCATATGTGATTGTTGTGGTCAGTTGATGAGATTGTTGTGGTCATTTGATGAGGACAGTAATTGACCTTCCTGGACTCTTGTTTTTCTAGTCCATGTATATTTTTTCAAGGAAGTAAAAGAGCACCTTGAAAATATGAAAATAGGGGCTGCCTGCTGTTTTGTGCTTCAGGAAATGTGTCTGTCTCTGTCTCACTCATTGGATCCACAGTTGGGCTGATGAGAGAAGTAGCGAGAAGATGCTACAGGTAAACAGAGTCACAAAGGTAAGCATTTGTTAATGTGGTTTGGATCTTGAACAGACTGGACTTTTTATGGACGAGATTTGGGCAAAATGTCATAGACTGTATTGCCATTGATGTCCTTCTATTCCTATGTTGCAGTATTTTTAACCTTAGAAAGTTGCTGCCTGCAGCACCAGACATACGGCCAGTATATCAAAGTCTTGAGTGCAGGGATATGTGCGACGCAGCATGTAAGAGCCATAAACTGACAGTGGCTATATTGGTGACGTCTGCACATACCCAATTCAGAACTCTTGTGCCGCAGCTAGTTTCAGACATCCATTCGCCAGTTCCAAGTTATCCAGAGTGTTTTTGGCCTCGCCTATCTGTTCTCGACGACCGGTCTTGGCTGTCTGCGTTCAGATAAGTACCCTTGTGGGTTTTTTTCTATTTTATTTACCTTTCTCAGATGTATGTAATCTAGGAAGGAAGAGTGGAAGACAGATTCCACATAAGGATACGCACGATAAGTTTTTATTTTGTTTAGGGGCAGGGCACGATTATAAAAAATGGATATTTGTCAATCCTTTGTCCCTAAAACCCTTCGAAGCGGTCTGTCAGCTCTAAATCTCTACTTGGAGAACCAGTGTCTCCGACGTTTAGCGTACGGGATGGAGGGCGGAGTGGGCAACTCCGACGAGCCGCCAAGGAAGAAGGCTAAAAATGTTAGGCCCGATGTCCAAGCTGCGCTTCAGGTGCCCGGTGAAATTATAGAGGCGAATGTCAGCCCAGAATCACTCTGGACTTTGGGTGTACCACTGTTATCGGGATCCGGAATGGAAGTTGGTACAGTGGATACCCAGCATATATCCGATGAGGCCTTACAGCCATCACCTTCTGATGGTTAGGGGGAAACCATGGCTCATGGCATCGGAGAGGCCTTCTGCTGCTTTGCCATCCACTCAAATGTCTGCATCCAGGCCTTCTACTGCCCTGATTACCTTAAAAAGGAAACAGAATGAGAAACACAGGGTTTAAGAGCCTACCCCAGCTTGGGAAGCATTCTCACAGTCTCTGTTCAAGGCCTTTCAGGTACTCCAGTCCCAAATTCCTCAGTCAGGCCTTCCACTTGCTGCACAAGGAGAGTCAGAGGAAGGGTCTTCCTCCTCTGATGAATCCCCTGTCTTATTGCTCACAAATGGATTCCCCTAAGGATTTTGCCCTGGAAGAAGAGTCCATCACTCCTGACTCCCCTGGAGAGGATTTCTCTTTTGGAGATATTATTTCCCTACTTAGACAGCATTTCAAGTGGGAGGTATCAGATGTTTCAGACACCAAGAAAAGACTCCTTGAAGGCTACGGCGGAGACATCAGAGGATTAAATTTGCATTTCAGTTGTGGATCTGTTTCAGTTTCTTTTTTATTTCATATTGTTTTTTTGGGTTATTTATACCAAAAAAAGTTATTTTGAACTACTCCAGATGGTGCAACCTCACCATCTGCAGTCTTGTCTTTATTCCCAGTATACCAGGATGCTTTTTTAGCTGCTTCTCAAAGCTCTGAGTCACAGCCTCCTGGCATGGATGGGCTGGGAAAGAAGATTTATACTTTGAAACATACTGAGAAACAAAATGTCAACCAGGCACTGGATTTAAGATTTAAGCGATTTCATTCATTTAATCACAGAACTTCTTCAGAAACAACTTCCACATTCAAAAACCCCACTTCCATACTCAGCCAATTAAGTTACAAACCAGCCAATGACAGTCAGGGTACAAAATTTACATGAATATTAAACCGCCTGTACTTCTTTTTAAGAATCTATTACTTCGTTTTCAAACAGGAAAATCTGTTACTTATTTTCCTAACACAAAAATAATAATGTGGAAAACATTGCTTGTTAAAAACATAAAAAATGTGTTCAATCAAATATTTTTAAACTTTAAAAAGCATTTAATGGATATTTTCTCATTAATGCCAGGCGGGAATATCCACCCTAAAAAATATTTGTCATTTGAGCTCTAAATATTCCAAATATGCATCGGAAGTATCAATAAACCTTTCCCCACTGACCATTTCCAACACCATAAATTGAAATTTCTTGAACTCAGCACATTTTTGAGAGTGCCTATCTAATGCATTGCTAATATCATTCTTCTTTATAGCCATAACATGCTCCCTGATTCTGTCTGCCAACCTACGTATAGTTTTTTCTTGTGTAGAAAAACTTACACATGGAGCAGACTGCATTGTAAACTAATCCTACCAATTTGGCATGTTAACCTGTCCTTTGCAATATACAAATAATTGTTATGCTCAAAGTAAAAACTGCTCGTAGACAAAATGTATCTGTATTGTGATCAGCCATTACAGGGGAAAGTTCCTAATTTTTTATCTGTCTACTTCAACTTACTCAGATTTGATGAACTTTCTAAAAACTGCTTCAGATTTCTAGTTCTTTTTTATATATATATAAACATGGGCTTTGGTCCAATAACCTTTGGAAGTTCATGGTTTCCCAGTAAAATTTTCCAGTTGTCATAAATAATTTGCTTTATTTGCTTTGCTTTATTTTACCACCTTCAATACTTAAAGGAACAGGAAAAGAGCAAACAAATTCTTTATTGCTTGTATTCTTTTTAACACAGAAACATGCCTTAATGATAGGAGGACATTTTTCATATCTTTGTTCTTTAACATTATTAGCAGTAACAGTCAATTTCAAAAGGAGATATCCTCTTTCTTCAAACAACCTGATGCGTTTGTTTCATCTGAAAAACCCTGGTTGTCACTAATGAGACAACTTAATCTAATGATTTGTCCACGAAACACATTCAATTTCAGGTAGGGGAGATGAAAACTATTATAATGTAAATAATTATTAGTGAACATGCTTTTACTAAAAATGGTACTGGAAACCTTTTTTCTACGATATTTAAATTTATTATAATGTCCAAAAAAATTAACAGATTCTCCCAAATCACTCTGTGTAAAGTCAAGCCAGCTCACACTGTCGCTCTCCTGCAAAATTTCTTGTAATGTGCTTCTGACACTAGACCCAATAAAAAAACAAATCATCAATATATCTTGTGTAGAAGTTAACATTCTTGAAAAATGGAATTTTAGCTAAATATCCTCTTCCCACCAGCAAAGAACTAGGTTGGCAAACACCGGGGCCACTAGGCCCCTGTAGCCACACCACTTTTTTGTTGGAATATGTCACTGTTAAACATAAAAACTTATTTTTTAACATTATGCCCAATAATTGACATATAATGGATACATCGTGTCCGCAGTTGTACAATATTTGCTTAAATATAACCTAACAAATTCAGTACCCTCTTCCTGATCTATAGAGGTATATAAAGAACTAACGTCAGTAGTACACATCATGGTTTCATTACCAGTGAAGTTGTAGTTTGAGTTTGTCCAAAAACATCCATGGAGATTACCAATGTCTTTGTTTATGAGTTCCATGATGATATGTTCCATGGCCTTGCAGACCAGGCTCGTCAGGCTAATGGGGCGGTAGTTCCCGGGGTCCGTCGTGGCTCCCCCTTTGTGAAGTGGGATAACTGTCGTGGTGCGCCATTCAGTAGGTACAAAGCCTGAGGTGAGGCTATGATTGAACATGGTACTTGGGTGGGGTGCCAGTTCATTCTGTAGTTCATGTAGAACGCAGCCTGGGATATTGTCAGGTCCCATGGATGCTGTGTTCTTGGCTTTGGAGAGTGTTTGTTTCACCTGTGCAGCCGTGATTATAGGAACTTTGCATTCTTCCGGTATAGAGATGGGCCCTCTAGGGGGTGAGAGGGGGGTAAAGTTAGCACTGAACCTATCTGCTAGGATGTTGGCAATATCAGTTGGTTCTGTATATTTAGTGCTATTATGCTGTAACTCAGAGCAGATCTGAGTGTTGCCATTTAGATTCTTCACATAGCTATAGAATGCTTTGTGGTTGTCTTTAGAGTCAGTGACAATTTTGTTTTCGTAACTAGCTTTGGAGGATTTTATGAGGGATCTCAGCTTCTTACTGAGGTTGACCAGGGAGTTCCTCCAGTCATGGGATTTTACTCTTTTTTTTTTGCAACAGTTTCTTTCTTCTGTTGTAGAGTTTGTTTATGGCAGAGGACCACCAGATTGGCTTCCTTTTTTTGGAGGACAACATCTTGGTTCTATTAGAGATAGCATGATCCATGCACTCGTGTAAGTGCTTATAAAGCGCATTTGTGTAGGATTCGGCAGTCATACCTCTTTTGTCCGTCTGCATGGGTGTCATGAAGTTTTCCACTTCTGTCTTAAGAAGTGTGAAGTTGGCTTTTGAGAAGTTTTTTACGATGGTTTCCCTAATTGGGGCTGGGGGTGGGATGTGGATGTCTAGGCTGATTAGCTTGTGGTCGGATCTGACCAACGAGGAATTGACCTCTGGTGTGGACCACCGGATGTTCATCGTGCATACAGCTGCAGTAATCACAGATGGGTTTTCTGCCGTCAGGCGGGTCCTTGGTCGGCCGAATTCCAAAGTCTAGGTCTGGCGTCGGTTGTCGTCGCTTCCTTTCCTGACGTCAGTGTGACAGGGGAATATAAGACACAGCCGACGCCATATTCTTCAGTCTTTTTTGCCGCGCGGTGCCCGAAGCAGAAGCAGTTCGCAAGTGCCGGTCGGCCAGCTCCTGAAATTACGAATAATTGGAAACAGAAGTCTTCTTTAAAGCTAAGTACCCCGTTGGGGAAACTTTTCTTGCCTCAGACCGATGTCAGACAAAGTTAACAATTGTATTTCTTGTGGGAAGCAAATACCGCATAAGGATTTCCATTCCCTCTGCATACCTTGTTTAGGCCCAGACCACGATGTCTCGGCCTGCCGCTTTTGCGCTACTTTCAATAAACACACTATTAAGCATCGGGCGGAGTTAGCCCAGCACTTTTTTGGTAAAACCTTTGATTATAAAATGTCGTTGGATACTCCGACTACCGTTTTGTCCTAAAAACGCAAGGACAAAGACCGACACGCGAGGCCCGCGGTCTCCACCGACACCACGCCAAAACCGGCTACACGTGGTCCGGTTCTCAGCGAGGCGCCTACGCAGCTCCTGACTACCGATGACACTTCTTTGGCGGTGTCCTCTGTACCCGAGACCACAGGTACCTCGGCCCTTACCCAGACTACAACCACCGAAGCCACTGTGAGTGTTGAGCCTCCTAATGTGAATAGGTCCACTTCCACCCATGGTGTTTTTAGACCCTCATCTTCCTTCTCCATTAAGACCTTTACTAAGTCCAAATCAGCCATGCATCCCAAGAGACCTGTTGCACAGGGCCCATCTCCAGGTCCCATGCTTAAAAAGCAGATGTTAAAAATGGCTGAGGATTTAATTACTCTTATCAGGGGTTCCCAGCCCCCTCCAGACAAGAGACCCCGAGTGGAGGAAGCTTCTCCCTCTTCTGACCAGGATTCCATTTTTTCATAACATTCTGATGAAGAGGAACACTCGTATTCCCCTTTTGAAGATTCGGATGCTGAGCAGTCCATTCCTTCTGTATCTCCCCCACAGGATTTCTCTTTTGGGGAAACCTTGCACACCTTGAGGGAACACTTCCATTGGGAAGGCCAAGACTTTTCTGATTCCAAGAAAAGACTTAGGGAATTTCTTTTGTTACCTCAGCACAGACCTCTGGCGATAGCTCCTGTCTTGGACATACTTGATGATGTTTACTCGGAGGCTTGCCTAAATCTGGATTCCCTGCCTCCTGCCCCAGTCAAGCCTGATAGGTACTACAGAGTTCCTACCTCTCACCAATTTCTTTACAAAAGCCATAATGCTGACCCTGAAACCATTTCTCAAGGCCCCAAGGGAATGAAGGCCTCTACTGCTAAGAATCCACTACCTTCCGAAAGAGAGTCTAGATCCTTAGAAAGGTGGGGAAAAAAGGTATATATCTCGGCCACCCTAGCCATGAGGGCCTTAAATTGTCAGTTCCATATGCTTAAATATCAGCAGTTTCTGTTATCACAATTAAGAAATAAAATGTCTCAACCTGAACAACCAGATTTGAAGTAGTTGCAGGATATGATGCATAGTGCAGAACAAGTGGGTAAACACACCTTACAATGTGGCTATGATGCCCTAGAGGCCTCAAGTAGAGCTGCTGTGACAGGATCAGTCATTCGTAGACATGCCTGGCTTAGAGAACAAACCTTGCCTGACCATGTTAAAGCTAAGCTACTAGATGCTCCTTTACAAAAGGATGTACTATTTGGTACTAATGCTGAGGAGATACTACGGAAAATGGAAGAAAAAGTTAAATCTATGCAAACTGTCAAAGCTTTTCTACAGGTTCAACCACCACGTTTTAGCAGAAATTGGCCTGCAAAGAACTGGTCCTTTCCAGCCACGGACAAGCCACAAAGAGGTAGATACAGGCACAAGGGGCAGAGGACAACCTCAAGGATCATATAGAGGCAGACAGTGGCAAACTCCAGCAACAAGAGGTGGCGAAGACAGTGCACAGCAATACAGGAAACAAACCCAATGACTTCCCCCTTTCCATGCCAAGCAAGTCTCAGCTGGCAGCACCCTTGGGAGGAAAGCTGGCATTATTTACAAGAAATTGGCATATTATCACAACAGACAAATGGATCCTGGACATTATAAACAGAGGCTACAGATTTCATTTTCACACCCTTCCAAAAATGAGAGGCATGCCGAACCTGCCACACAATCAAAGGGCAGAGGCTCAAATACAAATTTCAAAGCTTATGGCCATGAAAGCTATTCAAGAGGTACCTACTCACGAACAAGGTCAAGGTTTTTATTCCAGACCTTTTCTGGTACCAAGGAAAGGAACCGACTGGAGACCCATTTTGGACTTATCCATCCTAAACACATTTCTACTGCACAAAATTCAAGATGCTCACATTACAGCAGCTTCTTCCCATGCTGGGCAAGGAGTATTGGCTGGTAACATTGGACCTCAAGGAGGCATACCTGCATGTCCCAATCAGACAAAGCTGCAGAAGATACCTCAGATTTCTTGCAGGTTCAATCCACTATCAATTCTCTGCATTGCCCTTTGGCTTATCTACTGCACCCAGAGTATTAACGAAATGCCTGGCATCAGTAATTGCCTACTGCAGACTTCAAGGGATACAAATTTACCCTTATTTGGACGACTGCCTGATCCAAGCGGACAACAAGCACCTACTTCTGGAACATCTGGCTTATGTAACACGGTTATTGAATTCTCTGGGATACACAGTCAACAAGGAGAAATCCAGGCTAACACCATCTCAGAAAATAACTTTCCTGGGTGCCAACTTGGACACAAACACCCAGATGGCCTATCTTACGCCAGAAAAAGAAGGGCAACTAACTCATTACTTCAAAATACTAGCAAAATGTACCAGGCTCACTGCAAGGAAAATCCTGCAGGCTCTGGGCTTCATGGCATCTTGCATTCTTCTAATCCCATGTGCAAAGTTGCATATGAGGAAACTTCAATGGTACCTAAAAAACCTATGGTCTCAACACAGCCACAGTTTGGAAACAATAATAACAATAATTCCATGTTTGCAAAAGGAATTTCTATGGTGGGCCCAAGCATGCCAAACAAACACAGGTCTTCCATTCTGCAAGCCTCAAGCAAATCAAGTCATCATAACATACGCCTCAGACTGCGCCTGGGGGGCGCACATGGCAGACAGGTGCATTCAGGGCAAATGGTCCCAAAAGGAAAAGCACCTTAACATCAATCAAAAAGAAATGCTAGCAGCGATAAATGCAATTACAATTTTCAAGGAGCTCCTGCATCCAGGGCAATTATTGATAAGAACAGACAACACCACAGTAATGTGGTACATAAACAAACAAGGTGGAACACATTCATATCCCCTGTGCAGGCTAGCCATGTCGCTTTGGAACTTGGCTCTGGAATGGCAAATCGAACTTCAAGCACAGTACTTGCCAGGATTGGAAAACACGCTGGCAGACAATCTAAGCAGAAATATGACAGATCCACACGAATGGAAGTTGCATCCTCAAGTGTTTACAAAGATAATCCAAGCGTGGGGAAGACCAGACATAGATCTCTTCGCCTCCCACAGGAACCATCAATTGAAAAAGTTCTGTTCAAGGACGTTTCATCCAAAGGCCTGGAGAGTGGACACCCTTTCTTTCAGTTGGGCAACATGGACAGTTTACGCTTTCCCACCTTTGCCTCTTCTGCCCAAGGTGCTCTTGAAAGCAAGAGCAGACAGACCGAAGATGATACTGATTGCTCCAGACTGGCCAAGACAACACTGGTACGCACTCCTGAGGAGCCTAACACATACTCCTCCCTGGACCCTACCTCTAATGCCTCTTCTATTGACTCAGCACAGCTACAAAACTCTTCACAGTCAGCTGAAAACTCTCAATCTGGCTGCATGGAAAATTCCTTAACACCACAACAGACCCTACTCTCCAAAGAGGTGCAGGATGTCATTTTGGAGGCCAGAAGGCCATCTACTAGAAAGGCTTACTCCGCAAAATGGAAACGTTTTGCGCTTGGAATGAGAAAAAGGCCAGGATCCTAGAAAACTGAATTTGCCTCAGATATTACAGTATCTAGCTGAGCTGTTGAACAGTGGACTTTCATTTTCCTCCATCAAAATTCATGCCTCAGCCATTTCTGCAGAATACAACACTGATCCACCCTTATTCTCTCACCCACTTTTAAGGCAGTTCCTCAGAGGAGCTAAGAATATAAGACCTCCAAGGAAACAACCAATACCAGCCTGGGATCTTAACTACATTCTAGAAAAATTGACATTACCTCCCTTTGAAACAGCTGCCTCTACAGATTTGCAATATTTGTCCTGGAAAACAGCCTTCCTTCTGGCCATTACCTCAGCTCGTAGGGTTTCGGAACTACAAGCCCTCATGGCTGTGCAGCCCTTTCTCATCTTCCATCAGGACAGGGTTTCCCTACGAACCAACCCTTCATTTATGCCTAAGGTAGTATCCAGGGTAGCTTTAAATCAGGCCATACACTTACCTACCTTTTACCCAATCCTCAAAACAAAGGGAAAAAGGCTGCTACATTCCTTAGACAGCTACGTTACTATTTGGACAGAACACAGCCCTTCAGGAAATCAGAACAACTTTGTGTCCTGTGCTGTAGGAGCTCAAGGGAAGCCAATTTCTAAACAGACAATTTCAAAATGGATAGGCCATTGCATACGGTTTTGCTACTCCTTTCATGGCAAACCTGTTCCTACAGGCATCAGATCCCACTCCACAAGGGCCACAGCTACCTCTACAGCCTTCTTCAGAGGAGTCCCTACCAAAGATATTTTGGAGGCAGCCACTTGGAGTTCTGTGCATACCTTCACAAAACACTACCACCTGCCTTTATATTCCAAAACTAGAGCAGGCTTTGCCACTGCTGTGTTGCAGGGCATTCTGGCTGCTCCCAGTTCCACCTAGTGCCTACCACCCTGTGCGTAGCTTTGGGGTTCTACCCATCTGTGATTACTGCAGCTGTATGCACGATGAACATAGTACAGTTTTGTACCTACCATAAATGTAGATGTTCGAGTGCTAATACAGCTGCAGTACAGGTTTCCCTCCCTCCGTCCCCTCTTGGTAAAGGCCTAGTGGCTAACACCTCCTCATACAACCTAATTTTGGTTATCCTTCTGTGGTGTATTTGCTTGCAACTACTGTTTTTTGATTATATTGCATTGCTTGACTGTATATATATATATATATATATATATATATATATATATATATATATATATAATTTATGTATTGCCTTCCTTCTGGGGGCACCTGACATCTGGGGCAAGAAAGACTGAAGAATATGGCGTTGGCTGTGTCTTATATACCCCTGTCGCACTGACGTCAGGAAAGAAAGCGATGACAACCGACGCCGGACCTAGACTTTGGAATTCGGCCGACCGAGGACCCGCCTGACGGCAGAAAACTCATCTGTGATCACTGCAGCTGTATTAGCACTCGAACATCTACATTTATGGTAGGTACAAAACTGTACTTTTCCCATGTTGGTAATGACCAGGTCTAGGATATTGCTGCCCCTGGTGGGGGTGTGAATAAGTTGATCCAAGGCATTGGAATTATGAATTCTAGAAAACGTTGAGCAAAAGAGTTGGTACATGAGTAGTTTTCCCAATTAATGGTGGGGTAGTTGAAATCACCCATTATTAGGGTGTTGGGCTGTACCCTAATACTTTCCAGTGTATCAAGAAATGAGGAGTGTGAATCCTGGGGCATGGTGGGGGGTCTGTAGCAAGCTACAATTTGGATTGCGGTCTTGCCCAGAGTTAGTTGCACTTGGATAATCTCGGATGCATTATGCTGTGCAACTAGCCTGGAGGTGTGGATATCCTTAATGAATATGGACACGCCTCTGCCTTTAGTGCTTCTTTCTGGGTTAGGTGGCCGAAAGGTGTGGTATGAATTGAAGCCTGGTAATGCAGGGGTGCTCTCTGGAGCTTTGAACCAGGTCTCTGTCACTGCACAGATGTCAATGTTCTCCATTTTAAGGAGTGCCTCGAGTGAGTGCATTTTGAGGTTTAGACTTCTAGCATTGAGTAGCATTACCCTCAGATTTTGCTTGCTTGTACCTGTTATGGTGGTGAATTTGTCATTTGAACCTTGCCTAGAAAAGGCACTATAGGGGTGGCAAGGCCTTAGCCAGTATCCGGAATCCTAAGGGCGACAGGTGCAGGCCATCTCTGGCAAAGCATCGTGGACTGTCGATCATGTCGTCCCAGGCAGACAAATACTGGATCCCCTTAGAATGACACCAGAAGCTTAGCCAATTGTTGAAGTCAATCATTTTATCCTTGTACTGTGGTATCATTCTGGGTGATGGCAGGATGCTACTCAGGGTTAGGGTCATACCTGCCTGGGATACAAGATTGGAGAGCCCATGTCTCTCTTCATGCAGTCCAGGGAGATACGTCTCAGGTCATTCACACCAACATGGACAATGACAGTGTCATATTTGTACTTATTGTGGAGTGACCTGAGTGCATGCATAATGTGGCGGATCCTGGCACCTGACAGTAACTTTCTCCTTGTTTAGTCTAGTGAGTTGAACATCAGTGTGCCTGACTATAGAGTCACCTATGACTAGAGTGTTGGGTACGTTGTTATGCCTTATGGGCTGTCGTTGAGTGGCACACTGTGTTTGTGGGCTATGTGTCATTTGGGTTGTGTTGGGGGGTGGACTAAAGCAAACAAACTGAAACCAATGAAAAATACTGAGAAACAAAATGACAACCAGGCACTGTTCCTTATTTCCCGCTGATAAAGACAGTAAATTCATGGATAGGTTGGGAATAAAGATTTATACTTCATCTACCTTGGCCATAAGAGCACTTCATTTCCAGACTCATACTTTGCAGTCAGACATTCCTAACTCCAGCTAAGGCTCAACGGAATACCCTTCTATCTACAGTATCCCAGGTGACAAGACATTCAATTAAGTGCAGCTGTGATGCTGCTGAAGCTTCTTCTAAATCATTTGCTTCTGGTTTGGTCCTTAGGAGGTTTTCACAGTTGAGACTACAACCACTGCCTTTGGATGGCCACGCTAAATTGTTAGATGCCCCTTTAGACAATTCAGCACTCTTTGGAGCTGCCTCTTACCAGTTACTGAAATCACTGCAGGAAAAAGGGAAGGACTTACAGAATCTGAAACATTTATTGGTTTCACCTGTTCCCAGATTCCATAGGAACTATCCCCAAAAGCCTAGCTTTATCAGGAGGCAGTCTTCCCACGCCTTTGCTATCCACCAAGGGAATGGAAACAAACAAGGAGACAAATTGTCCCTAGATCTTCTTCCTCTTCCACACATCTTTCCTTTCAGAGGCAGCCAGACCTAGACAAAGCTCCTCTACTGTGACAGTCTTCCGTTACCCACCTCCACCCCTCTATCCGTATGTCTAACCCTGTCCCTATCCTCCTGGCAGAAAATAACCACAAATAGGTGGGTGTTCTCCATCATCGAGAGAGGATACATCATGACATGATGGGCATCTCCACCATTCCACGGAGTTCCACAACCACCACCCAGTCAGCTTCCACTATTTCCCACTATCCTGAGCCAACTCCTTTCTCAGGAGTAACAAGTAGCCAAGGGGGTTTACTGAAAAATGTTTTTGGTTCCAAGAAAAGGTGGTCCTTGGAGATCCGTACTCGACCTTTCATACCTCAATCTCTTCCTCAGGGTGCCTACCTTCAAAATGCTCACATTAACATCACCTCCTTCCCCTTGTTCGTCAACAAGCCTTCATGGTCTCCTTGGATCTGAAGGATGCCTATCTACATATCCCTGTTCCCCCCACTGATAGAAAATGTCTTCATTTCTCAGTGGGTTCCTCACATTTTCAATTTACTGCTTTACTCTTTGGGCTCTCCACAGCACCTACAATACTCTATTCACCAAATGTCTAGCTCCAGTTATTGCATATTGCAGACTTCAGGGGGTACAGATGTATCCTTATCTGGATGACCTTTTGATCCTACATAAAGATCTTCACACCCTGTCTCAACACCTGGGCTTGGTTTGCAGGATTCTACAGAATCTAGGCTTCACTGTAAGCTGCCTAAAGTCTCAAATGACTCCCTCACAAGACCTAGTTTTCCTGGGGTGCAGAATACAGACAGACTTGATGTCAAGTCTTTGTCCCAACACAGAAAGTCGAGTCTCTCACCCAGTTTTCCAAAACCCTACTACCACTAACATCCATCTCAGCCAGAGAATTCCTGAGATTCCTGGGATTTATGGCATCTTTGATTCCCATGGTCCCTCTAGCCAGGATGCACAAGAGGAGGTTTCAGTGGGTACTGAGAAACTCTTGGAACCAACACCCTCATTCCTTGGAAACAAGTCTTCCATGCCTATAAAAAGAACTCAGCTGGTTGATTTCAACTATCACCCTCAATCAAAGGGTACCCTTGCAAATTCCTCCACCCACAGTCTCTTTACACAGAAGCATCAGACCTAGGTTGGGGGCAGTTCTTCACAGTACCAACATCCAGCACAAAGTGCAGGGAAAATGATCCATTCCAGAAAGAAAGAACCACATCAACCTAAAGGAGTTAAGGGCCCTCTTCCTGGCAATACAGGCCTTTCAACAGATCCTTCTGCCAGGCACATTAGAGATCATCACAGACAATATGACAGTCCTATGGCACATAAACAGGGAGGAACAAAGTCCTACTCTTTTTGCAGCGTTGCTATTCAAATTTGGCCCCTGGCAACAGCACTGCAGATACATTTACAGGCAGTCCACATTCCATCAGAAGACAATGTGATGTTAGACATCCTGAGCAGGAACTTATCTCCCTCCCATGAATGGAGGTTTCACAGGGAGGTGTTTCTGGATCTAGTTCCCAGTTGGGGTACTCCTCAAGCAGATCTGTTTGCCTCCTCCCAGCACAGACAAATACCACTCTATTGCATAAAGCTTCCCCATCCACAAGCCTGGAAAGTGGATGCCTTCTCATTTTCATGGGAGGGAATGTTCCTTTATGCTTTCCCCCCATTTCCTTTGATTCACAAAGTCCTCCTGAAAATACAGTAGGAAAGACCAAAAATCCTGTTGGTGACTCCCTTCTGGCCAAGACAACATTGGTTTCCCCTACTTGTCCTTTTAGCCCAGGGCAATCACCACAGGTTACCCCACCGCTTTGACTTACTCACACAAGGCAAGGGGTCTGTTATTCATCCCCACCTTCTCAACCTCAATCTGACAGCATGGGGGATAGAATTCTGATCCCCTTCAGGCACCTGTACTCATGTCCTGCAGGAGGCCAGGAAGCCAAGTACTAGGAGAAATGATTTATTTAAATGGAAAGAATTCTCATATTGGTGCCTTATGAGTAAACAGGACCCATTTAAAGCATCTGTTCCAGTGGTCCTTTCCTACCTCTGTGAGTTACTGCATTCAGGGTTGACTTGTTCTTCAGTGAAAATGCATCTCTCTGCTATTTCTGCTTGCCTTCCCTTAACCCCTCCTCTGGCATTCAGCATAGATCTCAAGTTGTTTCTGAAAGGGGTCCTTCACATCAGACCTCCTAAAAAGCCCATCCCCCTACCTTGGGATCTTAACTTTGTGCTGGAAAAACTTACACTAGCTCTCTTTGAGCCAGCCCATTCTTCTTCTCTTAAATTCTGTACTTGGAAAACAGTTTTGTTAGTGGCTCTCTCTTCTGCCAGGGGGGTCTCAGAGATACAAGCCCCCATGGTTTTACCTCCCTACCTTGTTTTCCATAAGGATAGGTCCTCCCTTAGAACTAACCCCTCCTTCATGCCCAAAGTAGTTAATTAACTATCCCTAAAACAGACAATAAACCTGCCTGCCTTCTACGCTCAGACAGTAAACCTGCTTGTCTTCTACCCTCAGCCATAGAACTCCTCAGAAAGGACCTTGTGTTTCTTGGATGTTCACAGGCAACTGAGGTTCTACCTAGACAAGATCAACCCCTTCAGGCAATCGGACCAACTATTTCATTGCTTTCATCCTAGAGCCCTAGGTAAGGCAGTGTCAGAACAGACAATTGCCTCTTGGATTTATAAGGCCATTGCCTTTTGCTGTTCCTTTCATGGAAAGCAATTAAGTTCATCCATCAAGGCCCATTCCACCAGAGCTGCTTCCTCTTCAGCTGCCTTTTTCAAGGGCAATGATTACTTATCTCTTCTGGAGGCAGCAACCTGGCTTTCTGTACATACCTTCACCAAGTATTACAAATTGGACTCCATTTCCAGGGCTAGAACAGGGTTCGCTAGGTCCATTCTGCAGGGTCTCATAGACTCTGCTCCCCTTCCAGCCTCCCACATTTCTACCTAGAGAGCGTTGGTACTCTCCCTAAGGTTAAGAATACTGCAACATAGGAATAGAAGGACATAGAACAGTTGTGTAAGAATTTACCTTAACCTTAGATGTCCTTCTCTTCCATGTTACAGTATTCAATCTCACCCACCTACCCCCTCTTTTCCTGTCTACCACATTATAAAATTAGTCTTTTCCCAGACTACTGACTTGTGTCTGATGGGGGTTTTATTCTGTTTCACTCCTCCTAGTCCTGAGGGTTCTCTCTCTATGCAGCAAACAGTTCTGAATTGGGTATGTGCAGACATCACAGATATAGCCTCCATCAGTTTATGGCTCTTGTATTCTGCGTCGCACACAACCCTGCACCCAAGACTTTGGTATACTGACCGGATGTCCGGTACTGCAGGCAGCAACTCCATAAGGTTAAGAATACTGCAACATGGAAGAGAAGGACATCTAAGGATATGGGAAGTTCTTGCACAACTGTTCTGTACTGGGTCAGATCTTGCATGTAGGTTTCAGACCACTGTTTTAGTATAAACAATACAAGGTTATAGATTCTTTTATACATATTTGCACTGTATAAAAATATTTAAATTTTGGGAGCTGTTGGCTGGGAACTATCTCAAAAAAATCAAAAATGTCTTTAAATGAAAAAAAAAATAAATGCACATACAACTGTAGATGTTCTTCGTGTTTCACTATTGCAGTCATCACATTTGGGTTATCTGCCTGCAGGTAGCCCTCAGCCGGCCTGAATACCAGAGTCTTGGGATTTCTGCATCGGATGCTGTCGCTTCTTCCATAACGTCAGGGGTATAAAACATGCAGCTGATGCCATTACATCAGTTTTTCTTGCCCCAGATGTCGTGCCCCCACAATAGGAAGCAATTATATGGTGTGAAACACCCCCAGCAAAAAGCAAATATACAGTGCGACATTCAGAAAATTCAAGTGAAACGAGGGCATGAAACAGTGTAACATGTCCTCCAAAGTCCTTATTACTGATGAGAAAGTTTGGATTACCTTCAGGACAAACAATTTATAAAATCCTCTGCCTGATTTGTGTGCATTACAGACGCACGCTTGAAAAGTCATGGCTGCTATCATACTGAGAAATGGAATGTGTAAGTACAGATTGGCAGTCCACCTGAACAGATCACCAGTGGGTATTCCACAGGTAGATCTATTTTCCTCAAGTCTGAACCATCATTTTAGACTGTTTTGCTCCAGGATGTCTTGCAGGGAAACCAGGGCAGAGGACACCTTCTCCTTCACTCGTAAAGGGAAATTCCTGTATACGACCCCTCTTTCTCTTATATAAAAATGCCTCCTGAAAATTTAGAAGAACCACTACAAGAGTTTCTTGGTGACTCCCTTTTTGCCCAGGCATTAATCTCAGTGTGGATGATAAACTTTTTCTTTCAGGCACTTCTATTCTGGTGATGTGATACTAGTAATAAAGGAGGCTAGAAAACTTGTGACTAATAAAATCATATGTATCTCTGTGGAAGAGATTTTTCAATTGGTGGCACATTGAGGATGGCATTGCTATAAGTCAGTGATACCTTTTATGTTCTGATACCTGTGTGAGATGCTCCTTTTGAGTCTAGCGTATTCTTATTTGGAACATTTGTCAGACATCGCAACATTTCTTCCAGTTGATGCGTATCTCTATTTATTCATTATTATTTATTTGCCTTTTGTTGAGGTTAGTCCATCTGGGTCAGAGACCCATTTTCAGTAGAGACCCAAGGAGAAAAGCTCCACAAAAAGAATATCAAAATATAGCATAATAACAAATGCATAAAATTTTGACAAGGTATAATAGACAAGATAAAATGTAGTATCAAATACAATAAAATTATGACAGGTCTAATAACAGACATATAATGCAGTATGCAAAGCAGCAAGCATAAAATGAAGAAATATACAGCAGAGAAGCTAAGAAAAAAAGTTAAAAAATTAGGCTGATAAAGAGTTGTAATGCTGAAGAGAGTATAAGTAGTGGAATTGGAAGATAAGGATAGAGAAACAAAAAGAGAGTGGAGCATAATGTAAATACAAGAAATAACAGGTGAAGCAAGGAGTTAATTACAAGGCAGGAGAAATTATGGTGAAATTAAACTACCCTGATGTTTTGTAAAGTGAGGGAGGCTGTATATCATCTGTTAAGTTCATTTAAGAAAGGAGAAATGAATTTGAGACATATTAAGGGAGTATGAGCTAGGTAGGCTGGCAGCAAGAGCAGGAAGGTGAATTAGCTAGGTGTTTTTTTTTCGTTCATTATTGAAGAGTGAGGTAGATTTGATAGACCATATATTATTGGGGAGTTTGTTCAATTATAGGATATTGAGTATTTGTATAGTAATTTGCCTATTGATTTATTTGGTTTATAGGTATTGAGCAGAAATTGTTCTGAGCTGCGGAGAGGATGTGTAGGTATGTAGAGGGATATGAGTGGATAGAGGGGCAGTATGAGGGATTGTTAATAAGTGAATGGGCCATTTGTAGCTGAGATAGTTGGAACAGTTGAGGGAATTCAAGCCAGTACAGTCTGAGAGTTAAGCAGTGGTGAGATTTATAGAGGTGGTTACAGGCAAATCTAGCAATTTGGTTGTAGGATTCTTCCAGTTTGTCTATAAGGTTGGCAAATATAGGGGATGAGTATAGTAGACAAGGGAGTAGGTAGGCTTTGGCAAGAGTAGTCCTAGAGGTAGTGGATAGATACATTTTGTTTCTATACAGAAGGGCAAGTTTTTGGTTTGTTTTTTTGATGCAATTTTTGGATGTGAAGGTCAAATTTTAGTTGGTTGTCTATAGTGATGCCTAGGAGTTTGATATGAGATTCAGGGTGAATTATAGTGTTGTCTAGGGAAGAGATACAGAAAGAAGCACTGAGGTTGGACATAGAATTAGGAAGAAATAGAAGTAATTTATTTTTTTAGGGTTCAGGATGAGTTGGTTGTTAATCATCCAGTGTTCGATGGAGTTGAAAGAATTTTGAGTGAGGGTGTGGAGATCAGGTTGTCAGAGCAGATTGTCAGAGCAGGTAGTAACAGTAGAATCATCTGTATATTGGTTCGGTGAAGATGTGCAGCAAGCTGTGTGTAGATTGTTTGTAAAGATGTTAGAGAAGAGGCCCTAGGATGGATTCTTGAGAGACTCCTGTTTGTACAGATAGGAAAGGAGAGTAGGAAGTTTGCCATCTAACAAACTGTAGTCTGTTAAGATAGTTAGAGAACCAGAGAATAGTGGAGGGGGAGAGGTTGAGATCAGATAGTTTAGATAGGAGCTTGGGGTGTGAGACGGTGTCAAATGCTTTGGATAGGTCCAGGAAAAGACATGACACAGTTTATTATTGTCTCTAGCCTCAGCGACAGACTGGGTGAAGGATAATAGGTCTGTTGTGGTGCTGTGATGGGGCCTGAAGCCATGCTGAGAGGGGGGGTTGAGATTTTCCTTAAGTAAGTGTTTGAGAAGTTGTCTATGAATGCATTTCTCTGGGATTTTGAGAGGGAGAGAGGATGGCTATGGGCCAATAGTTGGCAGGTTCTGTGGAGTCGCCTGCTTTATGAGGGGAAGTAGTATAGAAGGATTTCCAGATGTCTAAGGCTGTGGATTCTTTGATAGAGCGGTCGATGAGGATCGCAATGGGATATGCAGTAATATTGGCTGCTAGTTTGAGAAATTGTGGTGGTAGTTTGTCAAAGGAGGGGAAACATGGTTTAAGTTTTAGTAAGAGGAATTTTATATGGGCTGTGGAGATGGGTTCTAAGGAAAAGGCAGTAGGGATGCAGGGGCTGGAGTTGGTAGGAGATGTTGATTTGTTTAGGTCAGGGGGGTTAGTTTATGGATAGATTCTATGATGTAAGTGTTGAGTAAGGTGGCCGTTTCAAGTGGTGTATTATTGGGGAAGGGGTTTGGAGTGGTAGGCTTCCCTGGGTAAAGAATTGTGTTCACAGTGTGTGTGCCAAAATTGTTTTAGGTGTGAGCGGTGTGAAATTTGAGCTTCTTGATAGAAATTTTTTTTGTCCTGAATGATGTGAATTTTTTTGTGAGGTTTGTTAGTTCTATGTATTTAAGGAGGAGAGAGTAGGATTTTGGCTTTAACCATTGCTTCCAAGTGCAGTCTGTAAGTTTCATTAAAGAGCTGGTATTTTTGGAGAGCCAGGGAGCGGGATTTTTTCGATTCTAATTTTTCTGATGGGTGCTAGGTTATTGAGTATGTTAAGGAAAGTATTGTTGAACTCAAGAACAGCATCATTTAGAGGAAGGTCATAGAAGTATGACCAACTTACTAGAGAGAGTTGGTAGTTAAAAGTTTCCTCACTAAAGGTAGCCAAATTTCGGCATTCCTCTATAGTGGTGGGTGTTGGAATGTAGGGGCAGTCTTTGAGTGAATGTTGGGAGGTGGCTGCTTAAGGAGTCTGGTAAAGTGGTAGAATTTTGGTAGTGAGTAGAGTGGGATACTAGTATCCAGTCTAGAGTTGAGGATGAGTTTTTGTTAATATGGGTGGGGGTTGTAGTAATAAGTTGGCTGAAACCATAGAGATTAATGCTAAGAGTTGGAAAATTTAGTGACAGTTTATTCCAGTCAGTGTTGACATCACTTAATATGATAGTCTCATAGGGCAAGTGTTGGGCGATGCAGGCTAAAATTGATTCTAAAATAGGTATATAGTTGCCAGGAGGAATAATATATAGCAGCAATAGCAAATTGTTTGTGGGGGTTGAGGTGACAGTTGAGAGTGATAAGCTCGGCTGGTTTAAAGTCAGAAAGGGGGGGAGGAGAGGGTGGAGAGTTTAAGTAGCTGTGAGTAGAGGATAACAACACTTCCCCTTTTTTAGATAGTCTGTCCTGAAGGAAGATGTTATAACCGGGAGGTAAGATTTCAGAGTCGGCGATATGAGGTTTGTGCCAAGTTTTGGAAAGTGTTAAGATGAGAGGAGAATGATGGTCTGTCCAAGCATGTGACTCAGTTATTTTATTGGTTAGAATTTGCAGGTTAATGGAGTAGATAGAGATATGTTTTGTTAGGGAGGAAGGTTGTTTAACAGGGGTTGAGTTGGGGGCAGAGGGGACAGTGGTGGGGGATGGGCCAGGAATGGGGTGGATGTGTCCATCTAGCGGGAATATTGAGAAAAGAGGATTAGGTTTGATAAGAAATAAGTATTGTTTAGAGGTTTTTAATGTATATTTAGGGGTAAATGGGGTACAATTGAGATGCTTTATTTTGTAAAACTGGGTATAGGAATTGTTATAGAGTGAGGGAACGATTAGGAATGGCAGGGTAGTATGGTAAGATGCAGTGTCATGTAAAGGAGTGGGACATGGTGAAAGAGAGAATAGGTTAGAATGATAAGAAGATAAGCATGAGAGGATGAGGAGAAAGGGGGGTAGGAGGAAGCAAGCATGTTGTGAATATGATGTTGGTGACACAGGTAGGAGCGATACTGTATAAGTGATAGAAGGTAGTTGGAATATTGTAAGTAAGGCAGATAGTGGGAGGGGTTAAGCAGGTTATAGAAAAAAAATAAGAAAAGGTAGATGAGCAAAGGAAGAAAGAAATAATGATGTGGGAGTGGTATGTGAGAATAGTGGCAATAGCAGTTTAATACTAGTATTTGAGAGAGAGAAAAGGAAAAAGGAAGTGGGGATTGGTGTTAGGATAGGGGTGGGTTAATATTAGTTGATTGGAGTATGTGGAGGTGGGAGGGGGTAGTGTGGTGAGATTGCAGCTTGGCAGAGTGAGAGGGAGTTTATTGGAAAAATGCTGTAGTGGGAGTTGCTTATGTTTAAATGTAGAGGTAGTGGGGGGCAGGGTAAGGGAGCGGAGTTAGCCCGGAGCAGGTTAGACCCGAAGAACAAGTCTCGGCAGAGGTTAGAAAAAACAATTAGTAAGCTGCTACCACTAAATTGTTGAGGATGCTGTAATTTCCAAAACTCATGCAAAACAGTCAGTGGCCCTTTGTTACAGGCAGAATTTGCTTGGGCTGGTATAGTTTGTTCTGGGGCACAAGACTGAGTAACTGTTCACTGGTTGGGAACAGTGTGCATAGGGAAATTTAAGAAGAGCCAGCCCCCTAAGGGAAATTGGAAGGTAAACCAAATATGCAAGCAGCAGAGGGGCTAAAAGTACAACCAAAAAAAAGTGGTTGGTGAGTGGGAAGAGGGACTTAGCTCTGACCCGGTGATGTGAAAGAAAGACAAAACAGGATATTGTTATTATAGCCTGCGATTATAGTAGTTCTAGGACATTACAGATTAACTGCAATCCATTGCAGGTAGCTTGATGGGGTCCTTAAAGCTGGGCTATTTTGCTGGAAGTACTCTGTACGCTATGAGGGAATAGTTGTTGGAGGATTTCAGAGGCTAGGTGAACAGATATGCTTTTGCTGATCTGGAAAACAAATGTGAGAGCAGAGATAATTACTGGGGTACAGATGTAATGTTTTGTGAAAGTTTTGCCAGCACTATGGCTACAAGCAGGTAGAGGAATAAAGGCAAGAAAAAGAGAGTAGCTAAGGTGAGAAGGGTCGATACTGTTCAAGTATGACAATTGACTCTTGAGAGAAAAAAGGGCAAGCAGCAGGACAGAGATGTAGGCTGAAAGGAGAGTAAAGAAAAGCGCAGGAGAAAGGTGGCAGGATAGAAAGGGAAAGCTAATTAGTATATAGGGGAGAGCAAAGAGCAGGGGATCAAGGCTAGCAGGGTAGAAAGTGTCCGCAGTTACATATAATGGACTGTTTAAAATATCTTTGCTATATCTCTACAAAGTGCAGTGGAACGCAAATGAACGGTTTACAAAACAAATCTAAGCTCTACCAGTATCTTTTGTAGAGAGACAGTACAATAGTGGCAACTACAGAAATAGTGCATTACCAGGATTAATTAAACCTGTCCACAAATGGAAAGAGATGCCCAAGAGAGGTAAAAGTTGCATATAACAGTCAGTAGTAAAGCAGTTCCGGTAAAACTAAAAAGCATTGGATGGAAACCACATTAAGGGAGAGAAAAAAAAACAGCAAATGACACATAAATTAAACAATGGAATATTGCAGTTAACTAGGGAAATAACACAATAAGCATACATATACATGAAGCAGTTAGGAAAAGTACATTGTTTATTAACTAGCTTTTAGATGTAAAGGTCAGTTGTCTAATTCCTGCGCATCACCGGACTTCAGAGCAAGTGGCTGGTATAGGGGTTAACTGAAAAGATGGTGCTGAGGACCAAGATGTGTTTTTCAAATTCTCTTTCTTCATAATTCTCTTTCTTCATATTCTGAAATCAAGCAGTTCCTAAAAGGCACCCTGCACATTAGGCCATCCAGAAAAGCTCTTCCTTCTCCAAGGGACCTAGATTTTATATTTGATAAATTGACTTTACCACACTTTTGAACCAGCATTTTTAAAGTTTTGTACATGGAAAACTCTTCTTGTCACTCTAACCTGTGCTAAAAGAGTTTGAGTTGCAAGCATTGATGACTGTCCCTCCTCTTCTGTTTTTCCAAAAGGATATAATTTCCCTAAGAACTAATCTATCTTTTACACTCTGGTCACAAAAATGTCTCAGAACCAGTTTGTTTATTGTCTTGCATGTCTTTCTAATATTCAAAACAAAGAAGAAGAAATTATTCTACACTTGCTTTATGTATACAACTAAGATTTTATTTGGATACGGCAAAGGAAATCAGAAAATCCGATCAGATATTCATCATCTTTGATTGTAAGTAGCGAGGTCTTCCATTATACAAACAGACTAGTTCCAAACAGTTATTCCCTGCTATCTCTTTTTGCTATTACTTTAACGGCAGGTCTCTCTCATGTTGTGTCAAAACATATTCTGCAAGAGCAGTGGTGTCTTCGGGTGCCTTTTTCAAGGGCCTAAATTCCAAGTCCATTTTATAGGCAGCTGCTTGGTCCTTCATTCATACCTTTACAAACATTATTTATTTATTTCACATTTGTTAACCGGGTTGGTCCAGCTGAGTTACAAAAAAACATTTTCAGTGGAGACCCAAGTAGAAAAGCTCCAATAGCATCTACAGCAATAAAAAGTAAAAGAAACATTATACGTAAGATAGAGTACAAAGAGTACAAAGAACAGAAAATGGTGTTGAAGTGGTAAAAACGCCACCAATAAAATAAAAATCTACCACTCTGTAGCCAATGATCCTACGACCCAGATGTAAAATCCAACATTTAATGTGTAAAATACTGAAAAAAATCACAAGGGCACAAAGCCACAGTAAAAACACTCCAGATAAAAGGTCAAGCGCTTTCGTCATAAGACTTCATCAGAACAATTAAAATTGGAATTCTACACTTTTATACTTGCACTAATCCATTAATTACAGTGAACAAGTTCTTAAAGTGGAAATACCTAACTAACATAAAAACTTTGAGTAATGAACAAACTGTCCTATATTTTAATACTAACAAAACCTTTTAGTAAACTAAACATGTATCGCAGTTAATTGTACTGCATAAAAACAATGTAATGTTAGGGGCGAAACCAAAAGAAAGTTAAAGTTTGGATGCCCTATACCTTAATTCAGGTTTTATACTTACATGCTCATTGATTCCTGGGGCTACAGTAGCGTTAAATCTAAACTGCCGTCTTGCTTCAGCACTAAGCAATTTATTAGTCCAGTCACCCCCCCTGATGTCTTTACTGACTACCTCTAGGATACCAAAAAGAAAGGAGTGGTCAGGATTCATATTGACGTGTTTAAAAAGTGCGTTGTTTTCATCTTTCTGTGTGATACTGTACAAGTGCTCGTAAATTCTCCTATTCGACTTCCTTTCGGTCTTCCCTACATAAAAAATAACCACAAGCTTGGCAAATAGCAAGGTACACCAAACCTGTTGTACAAGTACCTGCCCCAAATTTAACTTCAATATTATGGGGTCCCAAATGAATCGTAGGGGTACCTACTATATATTTACAGTAATCACAAGCCCCACATTTGGTAGTCCCTTTTGTGTTTCCTTTTTTAACTGAAACGTGGTTTTCCAATAAGCTTTTTAAGTTTCTATTAATCCTATAAGTAAAAAGAGGGTTCCTTACCTGTAACAGTCAAAAGTTCCTGATTCCCTTTGAACATGGCCCAATTGTTTTTAATAATATTTTTGACTCCAGAAGAAGTTTCCCCATAGGTTAACACCATTGAATGTATAAAGTCCCTACCGTACCCTTGGGCTTGGTCAATATTGACCTCCGTAACACAAAGTAGTGGTTTGAATCTCGGTCGGAAAGACTACAAAACAAAAACAACTATAGGGGTGACGACAACTTTTTTTAGGACCCACAGGAGGGGGAATGAGGAACAGCTACAGGAACCAACCCACTTGGAGGAGGAACAGTTATCACCAGTCTTAGGTAACCTTAGAGACCTGAGGCTTGGGACCCATGAGGAAATTACTGTTAAACATGATGGTTTGCTGTTCACATACAGGGGGTTTAACATCTTTAATTATGAAGTGATCGAGATATTCTATTGTCACTCTAATTCCCAAAAGGACCCAAGACAAACTGGAGTTTGAGCTTCCTGTAAAAAGGCCCAAAAATTAAGACCTATGAGCTGAACTGGACTGCACAGTGAAGGACCTGTATTCTGATTAGGAGGGGGCCAGCACATTTCATTCTGTCCAGATTTTATTTATACTTTGCTGACTGGGCTAGTCCCACTGCTCCACTGTCCTCTCTCTTCAGGATTGAGCCATGGTAGTATTAGCATTGATTAAGGGGAAATTTGGCCAGGTCATCAGGGAACTTCCCCTACTCTTGTCATTTTCTGAAAGTCCTGTAATGGGCCAAAGGGTGGTTAAAGGTCAGAACAAGAAGACAAGGTGATGCCCATGCAGTTGCAAAATGATGGTTTTTGTGTATTACTAAGTTAAGTCATGATGACCTACCTGATATGAAACTGGCAGAGATTACTAAGAAGTCTTTGGATGGCCATGAAGCTTCTTGAAGTCAAATAATGGACAAATGTGATGTACTGAACAACATAGAAGTGGATGTTAACATTTAGGAACTGGTAACTGAGGATAAAGTTCAGCCTGTACCAACAAGTTCTGTTTGCTCTACAGAGTATAGAAAAGAGATAGGGAGTACCAAATACATATAAAATATTACATAACTAAAAGAACCACTCAGAGAAGATTGAAAAATATTTGGAAAAGAGAATAGAGAGGCGATATAGAAAGAGTAATGGGGCTACTACACATCTGTACTGTTTCCCCCCCACATGCAGCAAAGTCCAGAAGCTTTGGGATTCCAGATTTACCTTTCAAGAAGCTTTTAAAATATGCTTTTGCTGTTAAAGAAAGGAATACTCTAGTATTTTCAGCTGGCTTTCGTATCAGAAAGTTGGCAGTGATACAAATGTCTTCTAAGAATGATTCTTCAATTAATAGATATGAAACTTAGGGAAAAAATATTGTACTCTTAGCTTTTTCTGTATGAAATCTATGTGGGTATATTCACATGAGAATGACAGTTTTTGTCATGTCACTTTTTAAAGCTTAGCAAATGCTGATCATTTTTTGACTCTATGATTTGAAGCATTTATGTTCTCCTAGGCACATGATATTCGTGGACTGAATACAAATATAAAACGTCTTACCATGCAGTATAAAAAACCTGAAATTGATAGTGACTCTTTTTTTAACACCTTTATTAAATTCATACTGAATATAAAGCAAACATTTTTCATTGTCATGCATCATACATATGTTTTCTGTTTAACATCATTCACACCAGCATTACATAAATTGCTTTGTTCCCGCCTTACCTTAAATCTCATAGTGAACATTATTCTGCATGTATTTTCCCCACAAATTCCATTTATTTCTATGTAGTTTGTTCCTTCCCTTTTCTAAAGATACCATTTCCAGTCCTTTTTATCTCCTTTACAGTATTTAGAACTTCAGTTGCAATTAAGTTTATAAATGAAAATTATCATTTTCATTTTCTGTTCATTGTTTTTTTTTTGGTAGCCAATGATAGCAATAAACTTAGTAAAACGTTACTATGTCTAGGCAATTCAGCTCCAGTATCCCTGCTCAAAAGAATCATTTCCTTGGTTGTAACCATTTGCTCCCCCAACATTTCTCATGGAGTACTCTGTAGGAATTTTTTTTTAATTTGCTAACTATATATAGTCCCAAAGAACAAGTTCCCAGATGTTCTTCGTCTCACATTGCTGCAGTCATAACCTGTGGGTAGTCCGCTGTCCTCGGTCGGCCCGAATACCAAAGTGTTAGGCTGGCGTCGGTCATGGTCGCTCAGAGCTGACGTCAGTACGCAGTAGTACTTAAGCGCATGACCGACGCCATATCCTCAGTCTTTCTTGCCGCATGGTCCGAAGCAGAAGCAGCGTTTGCAAGTGCCGTTCGGCGTTCTGAAATTTTCAGTATACGAGTTTCAGACCGAAGACCAAGTTGGGCTAAGTACCCCGTTGGGGAAAATTTTTGTCTTTTCTTGCCTCAGTTAATCCGGATGTCAGAAAAAGTTAATAATTGTATTTCTTGTGGGAAACAGATACCCCATAGAGACTATCATTCTCTCTGTATTCCTTGCTTGGGGCCTGAGCACGACGTAGTCGGGTGTCGCTTTTGCGCTAGATTTAATAAGCGCACCATTAAACGTAGATTAGACTGTGCTAGGCTTGTTTTCGGTAAGCGGTGTAACTACAACATGCCGTCGGATCCTCCGACGCCCGCTACCGCAAAAAAGCGAAAAGATAAATCTTTAAGGTCTAAACCGGATGAGTCGTCCGTTGCGGACGCTGGTTCTATAGAATCTACGGTTGAATCTGTGGATCCAGCCGAGGTCTCGGCTGAATCCCAGGGGGAACCTTTACTTTTGCAGGAGTTGGCCTCTCAGGAGTTAGGCCAGGCCGAGGGTGCTTCTCAAGTATCTGTAGTACCATCCTTACAAAAGGTTATTAGGCCTTCTACCTCAGTGACTAAAGGCCCTGCTAAGGCTAAACCTGGTCTTACTGGTACGGGCCATAGCTCTAGTTCTTCTGGTTCTGTTCCTAAAAAACATATGTTGAAAATGGCAGAGGATTTGATTACTTTGATCAGGGGTTCTATGCCCCCTCCAGAGAAGAGGCCTAGGGTGGAGACAGATTTAGAGGGAATGGAGCATTCTTCAGATTACTCTGAGTCCTCAGCTGAGGATATTCAGGATTTTCCTCCCTATTCAGATTCGGATGCAGAGGATTCCTGTCCTTCTGCTTCACCTCCAGAGGATTTTTCCTTTTCTGAAACTTTGCATTCCATGAGGGAGCATTTCAAGTGGGAAGGTCAGGATTTTTCAGACTCTCGAAAAAGGCTTAGGGAATTTTTGTTTTTGCCACAACAGGCCTTTGGCTATTCCCCCTGTTTTAGATGTTGTTCAGGATGTTTTTTCTGAAGCCTCTCTTAATCCTGATTCTTTACCACCTGCCCCTGTCAAGCCAGACAGGTATTACAGAGTTCCAGAGGCACACAAATATTTGTATAAGAGTCCTAGAGATGACCCGGAAACTATTGTTCAAGGGCCGAAGGGTATCAGGGCTTCTGTGGTTAAGAATCCAGTTCCTTTGGATAAAGATTCTAGAGCGTTGGATAGGTGGGGGAAAAAAGTGTATACCTCTTCTACGTTAGCTATGAGGGCTTTAAATTGCCAATTTCATATGCTGAAGTATCAGAACTTTCTGTTAGGTCAATTGAAATCTAAGGTAGAAGCTTTATCTGAGGGTATAGAGTGTAAGGAATTGCAGGACTTGGTTCATGCTTCAGATCAAGTTGGTAAACATTCCCTGCAGTGTGGCTTCAATGCTCTACAGGCTTCTTCCAGGGTGGCTGCTACTGGTTCAGTTATTCGTAGACATGCCTGGCTTAAGGATCAAAATTTGTCAGAGCATGTTAAAGCTTGGATTTTGGATGCCCCTCTTCAATCTGAAGTTCTTTTTGGTTCCCATGTGGAGTCAGTTTTGAAAAAGATGGAAGATAAAGCTAAGTCTATGCAGACGGTTAAGGATTTTTTGCAAGTGCAGCCCCCTAAGTTTAGCAGGAATTGGCCTGCAAGAGGATGGTCCTACCCTTCTTCGGATTTTCAGTCTAAAGGCAGGTCTAGATGTGGTAGGGGCAGGGCTCATGCTCAGGGTTCTTTCAGACCTAGGACTTGGAGTTCTCCTGCACAATCTTCTGGTGAGGGCAGGGGTCAGCCTTTTCGTAAACAGACCCAATGACCTGTATCTTCAGCTGCCAGATCCTTCTTTTCTGGCAGCTCCTCTAGGAGGAAAGTTGGCACTTTTCAAACAAAATTGGCATTTGGTCACCCAGGACAAATGGGTGTTGGAAATAATAAATCAAGGCTACAAGTTTTATTTTCACACTTTTCCCCCCTTCAAAGGCATGCCGGATGTACCTCCTCAGCAAAGGCTGGAGGCTCAGGAACAAATTGCTTTGCTTTTACAGATGGGAGCAATCCAGGTGGTACCTCCGTCAGAAGCAGGCCTAGGGTTTTATTCCCGTCTATTTCTAGTGCCAAAGAAAGGAAACACTTAGAGGCCAATTCTGGATTTGTCCATTCTCAATACATACCTAGACATTCCAAAGTTCAAGATGTTAACATTACAGCAACTTCTGCCTATGCTAGGAAAAGATCACTGGATGGTAACTCTGGATCTCAAAGAGGCCTATCTTCACATTCCTATCAGGCCCAGCTGCAGGAGATTCCTGCGGTTTCGGGCTGGTACTTCTCATTATCAGTTCTCTGCATTGCCCTTTGGTTTATCTACTGCGCCCAGGGTGTTCACAAAGGTTCTGGCTCCTGTCATAGCTTTCTTCAGACTGAGGGGAATACAAATTTTATCCTTATCTGGACGATTGCCTGATTCTTGCTCAAGACAAAGACAAGTTACTTCAACATCTACAGTATGTAATGGCAGTTTTAAGGTGCCTAGGGTATTCTGTGAACGAAATAAAGTCCAGTCTAGTACCCTCTCAGGACATGTGCTTTCTGGGTGTGAGACTGAATACAGCTTCTCAGATGGCTTTTCTGACCCCGGACAAACAAAGAACTCTTCACCTATACTTTCAGCGATTATCAGTACTGTCCAGGCTGACTGCAAGGACAGTCCTTCAAGCCTTGGGGTTCATGGCATCTTGCATTCTAGTCCTTCCCAATGCCAAACTGCATATGAGGAAGCTACAATGGTATCTCAAAAGTGTATGGACTCAACACTGCCACGATTTGGACACTGTCATTCAGAATAATACCTTGCATCCAGAGGGAATTCTTGTGGTGGGCTCAGGAATGTCACCTAAACAAGGGACTCTCTGTGACCCGACCAGAGGTGAGTCAGATCTTAACAACGGATGCCTCAGACCTGGCTTGGGGAGCACACTTCAATGGGAAATGGATTCAAGACACGTGGCCTCCCAGACTACAACATTTGCACATCAACATGAAGGAGATGTTAGCAGTCCAATTTGCCCTGATGGCCTTCAAGGACCTACTTCAACCAGGACAGGTGTTGATTCGAACAGACAACACAACAGTCATGTGGTACATCAACAAGCAGGGGGGAACTCATTCTTACCCTCTTTGCAGGCAAGCAATGATATTGTGGGAGACTGCTCTGAGTTTGCACATCAATCTTCAAGCACAGTTTCTGCCAGGAGCACAGAACTCCCTAGCAGATATTGAGCAGACAAATTGTGGATCCCCACGAGTGGAAATTGGATCCTCACGTATTCCAACAGTTGACAGTGGCTTGGGGAACTCCAGACATAGATCTGTTCGCTTCTCCACTAAATTTCCAACTGCCAAAATTTTGCACAAAGATGTTTCACCCAAAAGCTTGGAAAGTGGATGCTCTATCTTTCAGTTGGAACAACCTTCACGTCTATGCTTTCCCTCCTCTGCCTCTCCTTCCCAAGGTACTCTTGAAAGTCAGGCGGGACAAGCCTTGCATGATTCTAATAGCACCAGATTGGCCACGTCAGCACTGGTATCCTCTGCTGAGGAGTTTAATTCAGGAGCCTCCTTGGCCTTTGCCACCGATTCCTCACTTGTTGTCCCAGTCAAGCAATCATTTTCTCAATGTCAGGGTACAGTCCCTGCATCTAACAGCCTGGCGTATTCTGTTTTAGACCCTGGGGGGTCTCAGCTTCCTCAACAGGTTTTAAATGTCATTTTGGAAGCTAGACGGCTTAGTACTAGAAAAGTTTATGCTGATAAATGGAGGAGATTTTTTCTTTGGAGCACAGCAAAGAGCGTTGATGTCTCAGTGCCTAATTTGAGTTTTACACTACAGTACCTTACTGAATTACTAGACAAGGGTTTGTCTTTTTCCTCCGTGAAAGTTCATGCTGCAGCCATTTCTGCTCACTATGATTGTGACCCTCCTTTATTTTCTCACCCTTTGTTTAAACAATTTCTTAGAGGGGCAAAAAATATAAGACCCCCACGTAGAGCTCCTACTCCTTCCTGGGATCTAAATTTTGTGTTGGAGAAGCTTACTTTACCTCCTTTTGAACCTGCAGCTACGTCTGAGTTGAAGTTTTTATCTTGGAAGACTGCTTTTTTGTTGGCCATTACGTCTGCTAGGAGGGTATCTGAATTACAGGCACTCATGGCAGTTGAACCCTTCCTGATATTCCATAAGGGTAGGGTGTCTTTGCGAACTAACCCTACTTTTATGCCTAAAGTGATTTCTAATGTGGCCTTAAACCAGTCTATTCATTTGCCTACTTTTTATGCTGATCCCCAAAATAAAGGGGAAAAAGTCTTGCATTCTTTGGATAGTCACAGGCAGTTATGCTATTATTTGAGCAGATCTAAAGAGTTCAGGCAGACTCAACAGTTATTTATTTCTTTTGCTTTGGGTTCACAAGGGAAAGCTGTTTCAAAGCAAACTATTTCTAAGTGGATTGGCCATTGTATTGCTTTTTGTTATTCTCATCATGGAAAGATTGTTCCTGCTGGGATCAGACCTCATTCCACTAGGGCTACTGCCACATCTACTGCCTTTTTGAGGGGGGTAGCTACTAAGGATATTTTGGAGGCAGCTACTTGGAGTTCAGTGCACACTTTTACTAAACATTACCATCTCCCTCTTTATTCCAAGTCTAGGGCTGGGTTTGCCACTGCAGTTTTACAGGGCATGTTAGCAGCTCCTAATGCTTTTTAGTTTGCCAGCCTCCCTTTACCTTTGCTTTGGGATTCTACCCACAGGTTATGACTGCAGCAATGTGAGACGAAGAACATAGTACAGTTTTGTACCTACCATAAATGTAGATGTTCGAGGATCCACATTGCTGCAGTCCAATTTTCCCTCCCTCCTTCCCCTCTATAGTTTGGGGTTGCTGTGTTTCTTTTGGGATAATTATTATTTTCTCTATGGTGGTTGTTGGGTATTTACTATTTTGGCTATGGCCTTTCCTTTTTAGGCCTTCTGACATCTGGGGCAAGAAAGACTGAGGATATGGCGTCGGTCATGCGCTTAAGTACTACTGCGTACTGACGTCAGCTCTGAGCGACCATGACCGACGCCAGCCTAACACTTTGGTATTCGGGCCGACCGAGGACAGCGGACTACCCACAGGTTATGACTGCAGCAATGTGGATCCTCGAACATCTACATTTATGGTAGGTACAAAACTGTACTTTACCTCTCTGTCCGTTTACACCTCCAGAATTTGCTATGTACTTGAAAAATAATCTGAATTTTGCTTGGGATATAAAAGTAGCTGTACAAGCACTTCTAAACAAAAATCCCAAACCTTTTGGACTTTGCAGCATACTGCGAAATTGTACAGATGTGCAACCCCCTCCCCATTGTTCTTTTATATATTGCCTTTCCATTCCCTTTTCTGAATCTTGTTTAAATCTCCTCTAATTGATTCTTATAGTTATCATGCAGTGTTTTGTATGCCATACTAATTATCACTATTTAACAGCAACTTCTGTTCTAGACTTGGTCAAAAACTCAACAAACTGGTCTTTAACTTAGCACTCCCCTATCCGTTTCTTTTTTTCTATTCTCTGTTATCAGTCCCTGGTAAGGAAGTTAGTCTGTAACTTGCAGTCCAAACTTCTGCTTGGTTTTATCCCACTCTGTTACCTTACTATCCATAGTTATTTGCTTTCAGTACCTTAATTCCTTAGCTAATTTTCTCCAGTAAATTTCATCACCTCTTGCCTATTTTCTATATCCCTACTTGCAGTCATTCCTGATGATAAAATCTTTTTTCACCATTCTTGTGACAGCTCTTTAGAATATGTTCTGCTACTTCATCTGTATAATATTTTGTTTGGTGGTTGTAATTCTCCTATGCTGTCCTCACTTCTCAAGTGCCCCCCCACAATTCCTGTGTTCGATCCTGATCAACACGAGGTTCTTCCAGGAGTTTTCTATACTTGCAGCTATATTTATGCATTTTCCACATTGTTTTGCCTTCTCATCTGATCCTTCACCTTATATTCTTTCGTTTGTTGGCAGATTTAGTTGCTGCCTGATTTTAATCTACTTCTGGTTTGATTTTCATTCTTGATGCAGATTCTGCTAGACTAAGAAGGGAAGTTGTCTAAGATTTATTCTCCTCATGTTGCAAAACATTCGCTGTATTAGGGAATGGTGAGGTCAGCAGATATGTATACAATGCCATGATTGCAGATCTACAGTGGATATAAAACGTTTACACAACCCCTGTTAAAATGCCAGGTTTTTGTGAAATAAAAAGATGAGACCAGAATAAATAATTTTAAAACATTTCCCACCTTTTATGTGACCTATAACCTGTACAACTCAATTGAAAAACAAACAAATCTGTTAGGAGAAAAAATATAAAAAATAAAAAACATACAATACACTGGTTGCATAAGTGTGCACACCCTTAAACTAATACTTTGTTGTGTGTGCACACCCTTAAACTTATACTTTGTTGAAGCACCTTTTGATTTAATCACAGCATTCAGTCTTCTTGTGTAGGAGTCTGTCAGCATGGCACATCTTGACTTTGCCCACTCTTCCTTGCAGAAGCCCTCCAAATCTGTCAGATTGTGAGGGCATCTCTTGTGCACAGCCCATTTCAGGTCACCCCACAGATTTTCTGTTAGATTTAGGTCTGGGCTGTGGCTGGACCATTTCAAAACTTTAATTTTCTTCTGGTGAAGCCATTCTTTTGTTGATTTGGATGTATGCTTGGGGTCATTGTCGTGTTGACTGGTGAAATTCCTCTTCATCTTCAGCTTTCTAGCAGATGCTTGAAGGTTTTGGGCCAAACGTGACTGGTATTTGGAACTCCCTCCACCCCTACTAAAGCCCCAGTTCCAGCTGAAGAAAAGCAACCCCAAAACTTGATATGGCCACCACCATGGTTCACCATGGGGATGGTGTTCTTTTGGTGATGCAAAGTGTTGTTTTTGAGTCAAAATTACCTTTTGGAATTGTGGCCAAAAAGTTCAACAGACCATAACACATTTTCCCACATACTTTTGGGAGACTTGATGTATTGTTTTGCAAATTTTAGCCAGGCCTGGATGTTTTTCTGTGTAAGAAAAGGCTTCCATCTTGCAATCCTACCCCGTAGTCCAGACATATGGAGAATATGGGAGATTGTTGTCACATGTAGTAGACAACCAGTCCTTGCCAGAAATTCCTGCAGCTCCCTCAGTGTTGCTGTAGGCAGCCTCCCTGACCAGTTTTCATCTTGTCTTTTCATTAGTTTTGGAGGGACATCCAGTTCTTTGCAACATCACTGTTGTCCCATATTTTCTCCACTTTTTTGATGACTGTCTTCACTGTGTTCCATGGTACATCCAATGCTGTAGAAAATTTTTTGTACCCTTCTCCTGACTGATATCTTTCAACAATGAGATCCCTTTGGTGCTTTCTAAGCTCTCTGCGAACCATGGCTTTTGCTGTAGCAGACAACTGAGTAAATGTCAGGAAAATCCTACTAGGACAGCTGAACTTTATTTGGGGTTAATCAAAATCTCTCTCTAATTGTGTGTACCCAAGAAGACTGAATGTTGTAATTAAATCAAAAGGTATTTCAACAATGTATTAGTTAAAGAGTGTGCACACACAACAAAATATTAGTTTAAGGGTGTGCACACTTATGCAGCCAGGTTATTGTATGTTTTTTTTATTTTTTTTTATATTTTTTTCCCCAACAGATTTGTTTTTCAATTGAGTTGTACAGGTTATAGGTCACATTAAAGGTGGGAAAAGTTTTGAAATTATTTATTGCGGTCTCATTTTTTAAATCACAAAAACCTGGCATTTTAACAGGGGTGTGTAAACTTTTTATATCCACTGTTTACATGTAATCCATTTCAAGGAAGCTCATACCCCTTCGGAATGGGGAAAATATAATCTTGGTATGCACTGATTTTTATAAATCCTTTGAGCTTGAAGTATCCTCCTCCTTTTCCTGTCTAATCTATCCAACAACTTTTGGGGCCAGTCAATCACTCCAAAACTGTAAGTTAGGACAAGAAGAGCAAATTGGTATATAGCTTGAATTTTGTTCCTAGATATCAACTCTGTTTTCAGAATTAATTTAAATCTTCTAAAATATTCCTAAGTTTTATTCGCATTTGTTCATGTTTTATTGTTGATCTTTCATCAATTCCCAAAATTTATACACGCCCTCTTGCTCAAGTTCTTTTATCTCACATTCTTGTCCCAAACTGATGTTTGCTTGGTGCTGCAGCTTTTCTGCTTTAAAGGTTGCTTTTGCACATTTATCAAAACCAAATGACATTGTATCTCTACATTCCCACTTTGTGATATTTTTTATTGTGAAATTTTCCATGTATGGATGCCTTTGCCTGTATTTCTCTTCGAATATCTTTGGGGCTGCCTTTTTTTATTTAATTTGGCTTTTGACTTTGCATAAATATTGTACCATATCAAAATCTCTTTTTCATTCACATATATTTCTTTTTTATACTTTTCAGAAATCTCTAGGTTTTGTTGTTTGTACTTTCACACTTCCTCAGATGTTTCTTTTTCCAAACAGAACAAAGTTTCTTGGTCTATGTAATGTTTTTTTCACAAATCTGTTGTAGTAGTGAACGCAAACTAGTATTTGAAGCTTCTGACAGTTTTTCTTGTGGAAGTATTTTTCTTTCCTCTAATTTCTCTCTCAATCTTGTTATATATGTTGTAGTTCACTCTGCCATCTTTATGGCTCTTCTTTGGTCTATCAGTTTTTTATGGACTGCTACTTCCTTCTACAGCAGGGAGGCCATCCTGCCCCTGAGCTTGCTTTGGCCCGGCCCATTGTGGGAATGTTTCCGTTTTTTTGAGAATTCTACACACATTTTTTCCACTCCTGGCAGCGGTGCACCTACCAGGATTGGGCACTTTCTTATCCTGGGTCTTGTGCACCCAGCTATCTTTTTTTAATTTTTACCTACTTCTGTCCATGATAGATGCTATATAAAATACAGTCTATATATCAGTGTCATCTTGGTGAGATTTTTTTTGGTGGGGGGGGGGGAGGGGTAATACCTTGTGAAGGCATTCACCAAGACTTGAGGATGAATTCAGTTTCAGCAATACTGCTCTCCTTTGCTTGCGGACTTATCTCTCCATTCGGACCCAAAATCCTCTGTGGCTATTCTAGTGTGCAATCTGGGCATGGGAGAACCATCATCTTTGGGTCTGGGAGTTTATCCAGGAGGTTCTTCTCAAAGGTGCAGTGGAAAGAGACCTCTTGCACAGAATGAAGTGCCATCTCTCATTCGATCTCCTTCCAAGGATGACCCTAGGAAAAAAGAAACTAAAGGATAAGCATTGCTCATCCAAAGACATTTTATATGTTCATAAGGATAGTTTTCTTACCTTAGACAGGTATTTATTGCAGGTTTCAGTCCTGCAGAGCAGAAATCATTCATGAAGATAATGTCAGTGGATTCTGGCACAGAGACATGACTTTTCTTTGTCTGACTCTGAAGGTCTAGATTGTGCTTCAGAGGAAAGTTTGTCCTCCCCAACTCCATTAGGGGAGTTTTCACTTTCTATGACTAGTTCCAGGATGAATATGTTTCTGTGGGACCAAGTGAACATTCCCCAAATACTGAGGAGATAATATGATATACACAAGTGGATTTACCTTGTGTATGCCCTTTCTTTCTCTTAAGCCACCCTTGGAGGATGTGTTAAATGCTGCCAGCAATAACCCTGGCCCTCAGCCGTCAGTCTCCCATAAAGGCTGTACAGTTAATACTAACCCTAGCCCTATGGGATAAGTTGATAAGGTGTTGTACACATTTCATGAGTGAATTTCCTTCTTCCAGACTATTCTGTCAGGTGTTGACAGCCTGTGGGATTGTTCTCTCACTCTCCCTTCAGAAGATAGGTCCTGTCCGAATCCTACAGTTTCCAACCTGTTTCGGATGTATAAACATGTTATGAAAGATGGGTATGAATGTGCAGATATTGTGTCTAGGGACACTACTTCTGCTACTGTTTGGAGAAGATATGCCTAGGTCCATACTCAAAAGTTTTCAAATGAGTTATCGTCTTGAGATTTTAAACTTTAAAACAGACAAGAAGGTTTTTTGTCCCTGCTGCTACTCAGGTTCTCACAGTTTGATAGAGGGAAATTAATTCAGAGACTTGCTAAGATTTTTCAAGCCCCACATGATAAATCTTCAACCATCTACTTTTTTTTTCTTTAAAAAACATAGTAATCATTCCCTGCCATCTTCTTGGAAACCAGAAACAAGAGAGCTTGCAGTAGGGGAGCAACAAAAAACAGGGATCCTTTCAGAAAAAGGGACGGACTACACCTTCAGAGTGACTTTGCCAGCATTTCTTATCCCTCTTCCTTCCCCTCCTGTCCTTCCATCTCTAGCTGTCTCATAGACTGGCTGTCAACCTTTCCCTTTGGCAATCAATTGTTTCAGACTCTTGTGTATTAATACTAATTCAAGAGGGCTACACATACCTCCTTTCAGGAGAATTCTTCCCGACTGTCTGAACTAAACAGATTTTTTTTTCCTTAGTTTATTTAACACATGCGTAACCTAAGAGTCCTATTACCAGTGCCTTTAAACTAAAGAGAGGAAAGCTTTAACTCCAAAACAGTTCTCGTTTCAAAGAATGACTTTTTTGTAGAACAGTTGTAGATCTTTTCTTTTCCACCTGTTTGTGAAAGTACCAGTATTCAAAAATTTGACCCTTCAGTGTTTACCAGTCATTCCTCTTCTGAATTTTATGGTAGCATTATATCTGAAAGATGCTTAGTATCACATTTAGATTATTTACTGGTCTTTACAGAGCTTTTACCAGATGCTAGGCGTTTTTAACATGGGTTTCTTTACTACTTACAGATCTAGACTTCTGATAAATGTTCAAAAAGGTTTACTATCAAAATGAACGGAGATGCTCTGCAGATGGAAAACTGTTAAGAGAAAAAGTTTTAAAACATACTATTATTTGTCTCTTTCTCCCATCTAGCAAAATTAATATGCTATTTGCTGAAGTGTTGGTAAGAAAAGGTCATTGAACCATGTTTATTAAAGATGGGCTTTACCTATGATAGATGTAGTTTGCTTATGAACTTGAACAACATCTGTTTTCTATACTTCTGAATAAGAGTTAATTTACTGAGGCAGGCTGTGGAAAATTCCAGCTACCACTGTTGAACTAAGTATGCTGTACCTTTTTGAACGTTCTACACTAACTGTGGTTTTGAGGCAAACGTTCTACACTAACTGTGGTTTTGAGGTAAACATTCTACACTAGCTGTGGTTTTGAGGTAAAGCATTCTTTTCTGAGGTAATTTGTGATCCTAGATGCTTTTCTTAGCCAACTGTCAACTGTTAGAAATGTAACAAAAGCTATTTTGGCTAGTAACAGGAAAGTATAAAAGTTGATGTCAGTAAACAAGCTGATCAGATTGAGATCATCTTGGCCAACATGCTGCTGTAATCTGGTTAGCTGCAAATAAAGAAGTTTTTATTCACCCGAGGCAGATGTGACTCGCTTGAATTTTTTTCTTCTGACATTTTGGTCCTTCGGACCTGGAACCTCTACGAAGATACGGATCAGACCGACAGAGAGACCGAAAAACCTGCGCAGGTGAGGGTTTCTTATCTTAAGATTCCCTCAACGGAAAGCCCTCCAACTGATTCGTCGTTGGAAAGAGGCTGGCCACTCTCAGATCCCTATCTGAGGGAAGGTTTCCGAACCAAAAGGGGAAACGGAGTCTCATCTGGTTCAGGTAGGATGAAAAACAATTTTCTTTTAATTTAATTTAACCTTGTCGACAGGGGTTTTATTTTTAGTTAAGGGTGGGTAGGAATAACTGTTAAGATTATTTTGTTAGGATCCCCATTAAGATAGCCCCATTTTGTAATAAGCCCTGTAAAAATAATTTTGATGCAGTCCTAAAATATACAGTCCTAAAATAAGAAATCTAGGAAAACATGGGTTCAGGTTGCTGCAAGTGTGAGAGTGATGCCTGTTTAAATGTTGATGCTAAGTATATGAAAAGTTTAAACAAAAATAATGTTAAATTTTTGAAGAAGTGGAAGTTGAAATATGATTTTGATGGTACACTGAATAAGAATGCCTGTGCAAAATTGGTTAGAGATTTGAAAAGAGATGCAGGAACTAGAACTAAAAAGCAAAGACAATTGGGATTTCCCCAAGCACAAAAATGGTTAGAAGAAGCAAATAAACGAGCTATAAAAGAAAAACAGTGTCAGGAAAAAGAGAAAATAAATCAAAAGGGATCACTGGTGCCAAGTGGAAAAGTAGCTTTATTTTTAGATAAGGAGGATGAGCACACAGTTTGTGCAGTACAAAGGCAGGCAACCGCCCCACCGTATGGTGAAACTGCTGCTGCCATACCGGGGGAACCTCCTCAATATCAGTCTGAAGATGCGGGATCTGTATAGCAGGGTGGGTTATTAGCTGCTCAAGGAAATGTTGTGACCCCTCCAATTTACTCACAAATTCCTGTAGTACCTCGTAAGCACCAATATCCACTAAGTAAGCAAGCGGAGGAGGGAATTAAGCCAGTTATTGAACAGCTAAAACAGGTAGGAATTCTTGTTGAATGCCCAGATTCACCCTGCAATACTCCGTTGTTTCCTGTAAAGAAACCAGATGGGTCATGGAGGTTGGTTCAGGATTTACAAGCAGTTAATTCAGCTGTGATCCCAAGAGCACCGGTGGTCCCTGACCCCTATACATTACTTAATGATTTACTACCTCAGCACAGATATTTTTCTGTCATAGATATAAGCAATGTCTTTTTCCCCATACCACTACACAAGGAGAGTAGATTTTGGTTTGCATTCACTTTCCAAGGTAAAAGATACACATACACCAGATTGCCACAGGGTTATTGTGAGAGTCCGACAATATTTGCACAAGAAATGGCTGCGAATTTAGCTCAGTTTGTTCCCCCAGAGGGAAGCCAGGTTCTGTTGTACGTAGATGATATTTTGTTGGCCTCACATACCCAGGAAAGTTGTAAAAGGGATACCCTAGCCCTTCTTAGTTTTTTAGCTGAGCAAGGACATAAAGTAAATAGAGAGAAGTTACAATTGTGGAAAGCACAAGTAAAGTACTTGGGTTATTTAATCTCGCAGGAAGGTAGACAATTGGAAAATAAAAGAAAACAAGCAATTCTTGAAGCACCTATGCCTACGACTAAGCAGGAGATGATATCGTTTTTAGGTGTGACTAATTTTTGTAGAAGTTGGATTCCTAACTATGCTGAAGAAGTAGGGCCATTGACCACACTGATCTATGACACTCCCATGGCAGCTAAAAGTAATATACAGTGGACAGATAAGGCAATACAAGCATTTAATAGAATTAAGCAATTGATAGCAGGATCCTCTGTTTTGGGTTTTCCAAACTATTCTAAGCAGTTTGTACAAATAGTTGATTGTAAGGGAGGATATATGACTTCGGTTCTGGTACAAGTACATGGGGATAAACAGAGACCGATAGCTTTTTATTCCTCCAGATTAGATCCTGTTGCAAGGGCATTGCCGCATTGTGTTCAAGCTGTAGTGGCAGCTGCCATGGCAGTGCAAGCCTCATCATCATTAGTTTTGTTTCACCCATTAAAATTGCGAGTTCCACATTCAGTAACTGCTATACTTTTGCAAGATAAGATAACCTTTTTATCTCCTAGTCGACATTTGTCGTGTATGACAGTGCTGCTGACACAGCCACATATGACCATAGAAAGATGTACTACTCTTAATCCGGCGACCCTTTTGCCAACTCCAGAAGAAGGTACTCCACACGTTTGTTTAGAGAGCATTCATGACAAAGTACTTCCCCGACCAGATTTAACAGATATTCCGTTGGTAGATTCTGATCTTGTTTTATTTGTAGACGGATCAGCAAAGAAGGACACTGTAGGAAAAACACTAGTAGGGTATGCTGTCACCACAGAAACTGAAGTTTTAGAAGCAAAAAGATTGTCAAACATTTATTCTGCACAAGCAGCTGAGTTAGTGGCTTTGACTCGAGCTTGTACCTTAGGAGAGGGTAAAAAAGTGACAATTTATACAGATAGTCAATATGCTTTCTCTACTGTACATGTTTTCGCTCAACAATGGAAGAATAGAGGAATGGTTACTGCGACAGGCAAACCAATAAATCACAGAGATTTAATTTTACAGTTGTTAGATGCAGTGCAATTAACACTTCAGATAGCGATATGTAAATGTTCTGCACATACCAACAAAAAAGATCCTGTCTCCAGGGGAAATGCCCTTGCTGATATGGCTGCAAAAAAGGCAGCTCAAGAAAATGATTTGCTTTTACATGACAATGGTTTAGAGCCCGGACACCTCTTAGACTTAGAGACACTAAAAGTAATGCAAACATTGACAACACAGAAAGAAAAATGTTGTTGGGTGAAATATGGTATCACTCAACAGGATGGGTTGTATAGGGCATCAGATTGCAAAATGGTATTACCCTCAAACCTTTTTAGGTATGCTGCATTGGTTAGCCATGGACCTGCCCATGTAGGCGTACAGACAATGGTTCAGATAGTGTCTAAGGTGTTTTGGTGTAAAGGATTTTCAACTTATGCAAAGCAATTCTGTTTATCTTGTTTATTATGTGCAAAGTATCATGCTCAGGGGGGAGTTAAAAAATCTCAGCAGGCATTCCCTATCCCTCCATATCCATTCCACACACTCTGTATGGACTTTATTGAGTTGACACCTTCAGAGGGAAAAAGGTTCTGTCTAGTTATAATTGATGTTTTTTCTAAGTGGGTAGAAGCTTTTCCAGTAAAGCATCCTGATGCACACACAGTAGCTAAGCTTTTGACAACAGAAATAATTCCCCGATTTGGCCTTCCAAGGCGCATTAATAGTGATAATGGGTCTCATTTTGTAAACCAGATTGTTCAGAAGTTGTGTCAAGTGTTTCAAATTGATCCCAAGTACCATTGTGCTTACCATCCGCAGTCAGCTGGACTGGTGGAGAGACACAATGGTGTCCTGAAGAGTAAGCTCCGCAAACTGATGGCAGAAACGCATAGATCCTGGACTGTGTGCCTTCCATTGGCACTCCTGTACATGCGAATCTCACCCTCCTACAAAGGACTTACACCATTTGAACTTTTGTTTGGGAGACCATATTACGTCCCGCACTGGCAAGGATTGTTGCCAGCGGAATGTGAGGAGGGTGAGGATCTGGCGGATTATATGAAGAAGTTGCTAAATGTCAAGTCTCTTGTAACCAATGACTCCTTTGCAGATTCCAGAAGTGAAACCTTGTTAAGCGTGGCACCCGGGGACTGGGTGTGAATCTGAATTGTGAAGTGAAAGAACTGGTCATCCCCCAGGTGGGAAGGCCCATATCAAGTACTTATCTCAACACCTACAGCTGTAAAGATCGCAGAGAGGACTTTGTGGATTCATATCACCCACTGTAAAAAAAACTTAAGACTTTTCCTTCTACCATTGATGTTGGTCAGACTCCATCAGACCCCTGAATGCAAAGTCTGACTACAGAGGAAGGATGGCCATGTTCAACTGGTACTTGAACTGTTACGTGATGATGATTTTGGTGGCAAAAGTAAATATGTCCATACGAGAAAGAACAGTTGTGAGAGAAAAAGGAATGGTGGTGCTGCAGGCGCAAACAGGTGTTACTACTGTGTTCAAGGTAAAACTTTGTGAAGGAATTTTGGACTGTGCTAAATGGAACAGTAATGATTTCCTGACTCGTGCAAAATATTGTGCAATAGAGACTGTGTGTCCTGGTCAAATGTTTGGTGGTCAACAAATGTGACCGGATGGGAAACAAGTGGTGCAGTGATACCGGAGAAAGATAAAAGCAGGCAACAAAGAATAAAAATTGCGCATTTCCAAGGAACCGAAGTAATTACTGTAACCATTGTGTCACCACAAGAAAGTGATTCAGGAGTATATGGAATCGGAGTGTCTCTTCCAATTGTAACTAATCCTTTGGGGACTTTCCAACTTAAAGTGCAAAGCCTTAAAAATGCTACAAGTAAAGCAGATTTTGCCTTCACAGAGGAAGAACAGTTGTTACTCGAGACAGGATTTGTACACCATAATGAATGGTTATCTTGGGTTAGATATAGTACCCGAGAGGCACATTGTGAAAACTGTGTTTCTTGTGCTGAAGGTAAACAGCAACTAGCGACAGTCCCATTGATGCAAGATGAAGGTAACCTAATGTGTCTGTTGAAATTATTCTTCAACAAAACTGAAGATAAATGCAAAAATGAAGCTCAGCGTTTTCCAGTCATAAGCAAAGTTGAGAAACCGCCTACAGCGATTTCTTATCCAGGTTCGTATATGTGCATTTCCAGAGATGGCACAGGAAAGAATTATGGCAATATGGGACAGAACTATTGCAATGTTACTGTGAATGGCAATGAGAATCCATTTCTGGAGAACCAAACTCATAGTTTAGCAGACGTTTGGTGGTTATGTGGAGACAACAAACTCAGATCAAGGCTTACGATTCCCTGGAAGGGAACTTGTGCACTTGCAAAGTTAATTCTGCCATTCTACATTTTCCCAGTTCCAGCAAGCAATTTCGTAAGAGAACCTGAAATAAAGCTGAGGTGGTTGAATAGGAGAAAAAGAGAGGCACCGTAGCAATCCTTCGATAGCAGTGTCTACATCGATAGCATTGGCATACCAAGAGGCTTGCCTGATGACTACAAAGCAATAAACCAAATAGCAGCTGGTTTTGCATCCATCTTTGTCTGGATTCAACCCAATAAGAATGTGGACTGGATCAACTACATTTACTATAACCAGCAGCGTTTTGTGAACTATACCAAAGATGCATTAAAAGGTATTGCTGAACAACTGGAGGTCACTTCGCAGGTGGCATGGCAGAATCGAATTGCGTTGGATATGCTCCTGGCCAAAGAAGGAGGAGTTTGCAGGATGTTTGGGACTTTCTGTTGTACGTACATCCCGAATAACACTGCCCCTGATGGGAGCATCACTCGAGCTTTGAAAGGTTTGGAAATGTTATCCGAAGAATTGGCAGAGAACTCTGGGGTAAATAATCCCTTCATAGACTTTCTACAAGCGTGGTTTGGAAAAAGGAGTCATCTCATCAGCAGTTTCCTGGTGTCCGTCGGAGTCGCTGTGGCTATCGTGGTGGTATGTGGTTGCTGTTGTATACCCTGTATCAGAGGTCTTCTACAAAGACTGGTTGATACTGCTGTTACAAAGACGATGTACCAGCAGTTGCAACAGACTGGTGAAAGTGAATACATTGAAATGTGACTTTTGCAAATGTTTTGAAGTTTAAAAGTTTGTCTTGCAAATGAAGTAATACAAAGAAATGCAAAGTATGCAAAGAAAAACTTAGTTTTTACCATATATTGCTGAAATAAAAAGACAAATAAAAGTGTTTTGAGGGGGGAAATGTTAAGAGAAAAAGTTTTAAAACATACTATTATTTGTCTCTTTCTCCCATCTAGCAAAATGAATATGCTATTTGCTGAAGTGTTGGTAAGAAAAGGTCATTGAACCATGTTTATTAAAGATGGGCTTTACCTATGATAGATGTAGTTTGCTTATGAACTTGAATAACATCTGTTTTCTATACTTCTGAATAAGAGTTAATTTACTGAGGCAGGCTGTGGAAAATTCCAGCTACCACTGTTGAACTAAGTATTCTGTACTAACTGTGGTTTTGAGGTAAACGTTCTGCACTAACTGTGGTTTTGAGGTAAACATTCTACACTAGCTGTGGTTTTGAGGTAAAGCATTCTTTTCTGAGGTAATTTGTGATCCTAGATGTTTTTCATAGCCAACTGTCAACTGTTAGAAATGTAACAAAAGCTATTTTGGCTAGTAACAGGAAAGTATAAAAGTTGATGTCAGTAAACAAGCTGATCAGATTGAGATCATCTTGGCCAACATGCTGCTGTAATCTGGTTAGCTGCAAATAAAGAAGTTTTTCATCACCGGAGGCAGATGTGACTCGCTTGAATTTTTTTCTTTTGACAAAAACTCAAAAGATGGATGTTCGATTTTTCTGTCTTCCTGAACATGTCTGTGTTTGAAAGTTCATATCAGCAAAGACATAATGCATTTGCTGATATGAACTCCATGTACTGTACAGAGCAGTTTGGGAAATGCATCCCTTTCCTCACTGTAGTGTGATGTCGGAGTTGGTATAGTTAGCTGCGCTCCCCTGTAAAAACCTGATGTGAGGTGTAGGAGTTAAATTTTCCCGCGCTATAATGAATTAATTCATCAGATTCAACATTGTGATCTGTTCTATGCTTTTAGTTACAATATTTTATGTTAGTGCTCTGAAGAGATTTATTTTGTCCTGCGACATTTTGATAGTAAACAGTTAAAAAAAATTCTCCTTGACTCCATCACACAGGATTGTGCTTTTAGACTGCCTTCTAGTTAAGTCTCTTCAAATGCATTCCTAACAATGGAAAAGATAAATTTCTGGACATTCAGCTTTAGAATTCCTGGTTCTCTTTTATGCACTCTGGTAGAGAAGTTCAAGCAAATTTGAGAGCACTTGCAGCAAGCTGAACAGCATTGAAGGGGAGGTGAGTTTGCAACAATTTATAAGTACTGGCAGTTAACTTCTGGACATTCAGCTTTAGAATTCAGAATACACTATGTAGATTATATGCATTCACTTGAAATGTAAAGATTATATGCATTCAGGAAAAAATATAGAGCCTGCTCTGCTGTGTGCATACAGCATACGGAAGCATAAGTTTTTTGTTTTTGTTTTTCTTGTGCCTAATAGTTACTTTTTATATGAATCTTCATTCAGGGAAGTCAGATGTTAAATAATGTGCATTTCCATACTGCAGCATTAAACATGGACATATTGTTGCTTACTGATGCTGCCACTTTTGCTGTTACTCATTAGTTTTGAATGGTTGTTTGTGCCTCGGTGGTGCAGCGGTTAGCACTTTTCCCTCACAGCAAGAGGTTCTCTGGTTCAATTCTCTGCTGGAGCGCCTGATGTGTGGAGTCTGCATGTTTTCACCACAGTCGAGTGATGCTTAAAGACATGCAGGTAGGTGCATGCGTGAATGGGTGTGCCTTCTTTGAAGGTTGGGTGTCGGGTTGGCACATCGGCACCGTAAAAATCTACTGCCAATCATTAGCGGACCGGAGTTTCGCTGTGGCAACTCCTAACCGGGAAAAGCCGAAAGACATTAGTTTAGTTTTGCTTCTGACTTCTCTATTTCCATAGCTCTCAGAATCTATTTCTAGATTTGTTCCTGTTTCTGGATATAATCGGGGAGAGTAGGGAACACTTTTTTAAAATATATCTATTATTAATTTGAGAAATTGACAGATTAGGAGAATGTGAATTAGCATGCATTTTGAAGTAAAATAAGTCTATATCTCTTAATTATTATCATTATTAAATGTAATATGCTACAGTTATTATCATTACTAAATGTAATATGCCACGTTTGTCTCAGAAACGCAAGTAGGATGTATTAGGAGGGACAGAGCAAAAATCTGAGCCAGAATCAGGGACAGTTGAGAGTTGTATTCATTTTGTTACATTTTCATGCTGTCTGAATTCTGTGTTTGTACCATAGGAAGACTCAACTTTAGATTTAAAGGGCTGTGGAGTGTTTTTATTTATTTATGTTTTGGAGTGTACTACTCAACTAACTTGCTCAGTGCCAGAATTTGCCTTATTTTTACTTATTTATTTTCACAAAGCTTTATTTGGTTTTGCTGCAGATTGTGTAGACTTGTAAATTAATGTCATGATTTTGTTTTCTTTATACTGTCTCTAGACATTTGAGTTTGGCTGTACAGTTGGAAGAAAGTTTCATAAACATGGGCTGAAACATATTAATTAACTGAGATGGTCATTGAATTGAGCTTTTATAGCAGCTAGAGAGAGAGTCATTATTTACACAACTCTAATCCTGATTTGACTTGTGTTAACATGAGTGGAAAGTGGTGAAGATTTTGGATGAGAGAGGGAAAGATGGTAGTGGAGGAGTTAAAAGTTGTAGATGCTGTGGTTAAGTTAATATCAGAGAGCTCTGGTTATCAGGCTAGTAAAGCATCAGTAGAAGATATGTATGTCTGATATCTAAGATTGTGTGCTCCTCCCACCAGAGTATTTGAAACCAGCTAAATTTTGCAACCTGCTTCTGCTGTAATTAGATTTTGTGAATTGTTTCTTTCAATTTTTCTTAAAATGATAGAATGTTGTAAGAATTCCACTTATTTCAGATAGCCTTCGTGTGATGGTGCTTTTTTTCTCATTACACCAGTGGGATGAATGCTGTCTTGTAAATTTGATTGTAGAGCCCATTCTGTGAGAAAAACAGTTGCCATAATAACACTATGGCCAGTCTGTTAGCAAAGGACTACAGTAATGCAACTCCCATTAGCTAGGAAAACTGCTGAAAGACTAAGTTGCCAGCATCTCTATGGAATTTGATAAGTATTGGCGAAACTAAAGAGGGCTGTAAGGGTATGTTATGAGTTGTCTTCCCAAATAGTGGGACATTGTTTTCTTTGAGTGGATTATTAGTATGGAGACTGGATAAAACTTTCTGCTGCCAATTTGATATATTCAACTGATAGGTGGTAGGAGATAAGCAAGGCTGCTAGAGGGAAATAACAGGCAGCCCTGGGGTATTGTGAGGCCTAGCAGCATAGACAAAAAGGGCCTTTTCAGCCTTGAAATGTTCATTATTTCCCTTCATTGCCCACTCTGTCAGGCATTATTGCTTTTAGATTATGGGCTACCTGTTAAACTCTGCATTTGTTTTAGTTTTTTTATTATATTTTTGATGTAAAAATTCATCTGCATAATGTTTTAGACTTGGTGTAGAATAAGTAATTGTTGTTGGAATAAGTAGTTTACATCTAAAATATAAGATCTGTTATTGTCAATTTTTCATCTCGTCCTCCCTTATGGGTCCATATCCGATCCACTGGATCCAACTCGGCTGTTAGCAAGCTCGTGTCAACCAAAAATCACTTGGATACCTCCCCTTAACAACACTGCATCCCTCCCCATTACCTCAGATCTCGTTTGCCACTTTGCAAAGACGTGGTCCAACCAGTCGCTCATGGTGTCAGGTTGTATGATTAACAAATTTTTCCTTGTATATTTTTCCTTTCTCTAAAATTTTAGTGCAGTTACCCTTTTCTATATCTCTTATTGTCTTTAACCATTCCTTTCAGTTGCTGCTTTTAATTAGGTTACTTTCACTTCTTCTTTCTTGTTCTCTCACACTTCCCGCCAGTAACAATTTTTATAGGTTACTTTCTTTCCAGTTTATCTTTAAAGGTATATCTTTTACTACTGTTGTTAGTAGCTTTCCCCTTCTCTGTGCTTATAGCTTTAAAAAAAAAACTCTCTCTCTCTCTCTCCCTGTTGTTTTCCAAGTGTGCATGCATTTGTGTGAGTGGATTCTCTGCCTGTCCCTTTCCCTTGCAATATGGCAGAGAAACAAGAGAAACCTGCGGGTTTCAAAAAATGCTCAAAGATCGAGCACAAGATCCCAGTAAGTGACTCGCACTCTGTATGTGTATACTGTCTTGGCCCCCTTCACTTGCAAGAAGATTGTGCTGTCTGCCACTCCTTTAATCATCGAGCCTTAGTGGAAAGAAAGAATAAGCTTATTTTAAGGGGCATGTTGCCTTTGGCCTTTAGAGAGAGGATATTTCTGTATCTAAAGATAAATCTAGCTCATCCACAAAGATGAAATCAACTCATTCAAGACCAGCTTTATTTATCTCCTCCAAATCATCTGACAAAGGAAAAAAGATACCCTTAAACGAGAAAAGTGTGGAAAGTGCCTAAATTCTGCGGCAATTCAGTTAAAGTGTTCTGTTTGTGTCCATACAGCATGTATTCAATAAAGTGGTTGTTTTTATTGTGGTGCTCCTTCCAGTACCTTATTTTTTTGGTTTTTAAAAAGAGACCCTTATTGGCAACGACAGATACCTCAGAGCAAAAACCAAAAGTGACAAACTTTCCCAAGTCTAGGGAATGTATGATTTGATGGGAGCTTTCGGTGCTCATCTGTACACCGTTGGATCCGACTTCTTCAGCTCTGTTCTCATTTTTTGTTATTTTTCAATTTGTTTGCCAGGATAGTCCAATTGGGCCTTGAAGAACCTGTTTTCAATGGAGTCCTGGGAGAAAAGCTCCAGAAATACAAGAATATATGGATACAATATACAATAGCAATGCAATAAGTCAACAAGAATATAAGATAAAAATTACACAGTTAAGAGGGGATTTGACATCAAAGTGATGGAATGTCATTAGATTGGCATTATGAGATCCTAGTTAGTATGTTGAATAAACTTCAATACGGTTCTTATACAAATATCATGATTCCTACTGTTGTTATTGCAAGTTATTAGACTGTAGGAGGCTATTATAGATATGCTGGCTAGTGAAGAGTAGTTATGGGTGAGGAAATTATGAAGGATGGGAGCAGGAGCATTCCCATTGTAAACTTAGGTGTGAATGAAGTAGGGTTTTAAAGATAGAGAGTTTAGATGTGGTACGGATGAGAGGTTGAAGAGAATTCCAGTGGCTTGCAAGTGAGAAAGATAGGAGGTGGTTGCTTGGTGGGCAGGATGGCTTATGCAGTTCTATTAGATTCTGGGAGTTAGATCTTAGACACCTATCAGGAAGATGTATTTTGAAGGTTGAGGCAAGAGAGGGGCAGAGAGAGGGGTTAAAAATAAGTTTATGTGATTGGATTAGTTGGATATAGTTAAGATAGTTAGGTAGTTCTAGCCAGTTTAATTGATGTAGGGAAATAGAGTGATGGGTATTGGCTCTGTGGTCAGTTGCAAATTTTGAAATTTTATAGTAGCAGGAGGAGAGCTTTGTTTTGTGGGAAGATTGCAGATTGATAAGTGTAGAGGCACCATATAGGAGGGAAGGGATGAGGTAGGTAGTAGCAAGAAGAAGCCTGGAAGAGGGAGAGATATAACGGTTTAATATTTATTTGTAGGTAGCTATCAAACTTGAGCTTATCATCGATGAGAATCCCAAGAAGTTTTGCTGTAGAAACTATTTTGAGAGTTGTATTATTTTGGGTGGTGATGGAGAATGAGTTTTTATCAAGGATGAAGTTTTTGGAAGGAGTAAATATCATTAGTTTAGTCTTGTTTGAATTTAGTGCTAGATAATTATCTAGCATCCATTGCTATGTGGACTGGAAGGCTTCCTGGGTTAATAGTGCTAGTGAGGAGGTTGAAGTGGCGGAACAGATTATAGTGGAGTCGTCGGCATATTGGATGAGGTTGGTATTGGGGATGGCACTATAGAAGTAATTTATGAAGATATTGAATAGTAGGGGACCTAGGATTGAGCCTTGAGGGACACCTGTGAGTGTATCTAGGAAGGGTGAAATAGCTTTCTTCCATTTGACGGTTGCTGCCTATTGGATAGGTAACTGGTGAACCAATTAATAGAGGAGGGGGATAGGTTTAGTTCTGAAAGTTTGGTAATAAGACTGTGAGAGATGGTATCAAAAGCCTTAGACAGGTATAGGAGGAGGGCAGATACAATATGACCAGTGTCACGGGCCTTATTGATGGTCTTTAGGAAGGAGAGAAAGGCAGTGGTGGTATTATGGCCTAGTCGGAATCCATGCTGGGTAGGAGTATGGAGGTTATTGTTTAAGAGGTAGGGTAGGAGTTGAAGGTGAACATATTTTTCGAGGAGTTTAGAAATAGAAGATAGAATAACAGTTGGTCGGAAGTTTGGGCATGTCATTGTTGTTGTCTCCTTTATGGAGTGGAATAATGAAGGCCTTTTTCCACAGCTGGGGAACATGGCTTTCTGAAATTGATCAATTTATTAGAATGCAGATAGGGAAGGCAATGGCTTCTGCTGCTATTTTTTGGAAATAGGAGGGTATTTCATCAGGAGCATTAGAACATGGTTTCATTTTTAGGAGTAGTTTTATAGTAGATGTGGGGATGGGGTGCATGGAGAAGGGGAGGGGGTTGGGTGCTGGAGTTACTAGGGGAGGGGGGGACATGTGGGCATGTTTGTGCGGATGGGGGTACATTATTGTTAGTGAAGGATGATCTAAGTTTGGCTATGGAATTGATGAAGAATGAGTTAGATGCTAAGGTTCAGGTCAGAGGCATAAGGATCAGGGCAGGTGTTCCCTTTTTACCTGGGTTAAGGAGAGAGGATATTCCAATACAGAATTTTTGGGGGTTAGTGTTATGGTTAGTTTGGAGTGCTGTAAAATAGGCTTTGCAATCTGAGATGATATTTTTTTTACTTTATTGCGGAGAGCTTTGTATTCATTGAAGGTGGTGGTAGTTTTTGTTTTGTGGTAGTGTTTCCAAGCTTTATCTCGAAGTTTCATAATGAGTAAAGTATTCTTAGTTAGTCATGGGACGGGATTGCTTTTTGTGCGTTTAGTTTGCCAGGGGGCAAAGGAGTTTAACAAGTCGAAGAAGATTGTGTTGAAGTAGGAAATAGCATTATCAAGGGATAATGTTTTTAGTGGGTTCCAGTTTATTCTTTTTTAGTGCATTTGTGAAATCATCTGGGTTGAAGTTTTTTAGACAGTGGGTGGTGGTATAGGTATAGGTTTGTTGTAGGGAGGAGGTGAGATGGATGAAAGTGGGAAGATGGTCACCTAGTAGGTTGGGAATGGTACCACTATCAGTGAAGTAGTGAGGATGTGAAACTAGAATCCAATCTAGGGTAGTCCCATGGAGAAAGTCTTTGGTGGGTCTAGTTATTTTGGTAATTAGTCGAGTGAAGTTATAAAGATTTATATTTATGGAGTTAGTTGGAGATTGAATTGTGGACCAGTTAATGTTAACATCACCCAGAATAATCGTTTCATTAGCAATGTTGATAGCAAAGAGAGAATGTTTTCAAGGGTTTGGATATTGTCTCCAGGGGGGATGGTAGAGGGTGACTATGCAGATAAGTTTGTTTATGTGGAGGAGGGCTAGGAGTATTTCAGCATTGCCAAATGTGGGGATGGGTTTGGAGTAGGGGGGTCACTATGAGGGATGATGAGTATAGGAGTGTGACACCTCCCCCTTTCCTTTGCGTACTATCCTTTCTAAGAATACTGTAGTTAGGTGGAAGCAGTTCTGAGTCTTTTATACTAGGTTTCATCCAGGTTTCAGAGAGAGATAGAATGGTTGAATTTGGAGAAGCCAGGCATGGAGGCTTGGGATTTTGTTGCATATGCTTTGGGCATTTAGAGCTGTGAAGTGGAGAGACTTACTTGCTGAATAGGGTGGGTGAGATTGGGATGGTGAATTGGGTGAGGGGGAGTGGCCGGGATTTGGGTGTATGTCCCCAGAGAGAAGGGTAGAGATTAAGTGGTAAATATGTGAGAGTGAGTATTTAAGTTGCTTAGTTTTAAGTGTAAGGGTGGTAAGGTTTGAGATAGATATATTATACATAGGAGTGGTATGTGTAGCATGTGATATGAGTATATAGGGAAAGAGGAAAATATTGTTGAGGAAGTAGAGGCTATGGGATATAAATGTTTGAGAGTATGCATGGTATATGTGGAGTGAGGTAGTTGTGTGAAATGAAGGGGAGGGAATGACATATGGAGGTCTAGTGAGATAGTGTAGGTAGGATAAGGTAGTAACTATTAGTATTGCAGTAAATATCGTGGAAAGTTTGGTATGCATTGTGCTTGCTTTAGATGTAGGAAAGAAATATAAAACTATGTGTATTGTAGTGTAAAATGGAGTAAAGTTTTAGGATAGTGATTGGGGAAGTAAAGTGAAAGGTGGAAGGAGTGGAAGATCTGTATGGGGAACTATTGACTGGGTTGGTGAGTTGATTGGGTGTGGTAGGTAGTGGGTGTGGTATAGTAGGTATAAGTGTAGGGCTACTGGGGGTGGGTGGGAATTGGTGGTAGAGCCAAGGTGATGGAGAGCAATCAGTGAGGTGGATATCAAGCACAGGGCAGAAAGGCTCAGGGGTGAGGCACAGATTTGCTGAGTGAGACTGAGGGGAAGGAGGGAGGTTTACAGAGGGTAGGGAAGGGCAATAGAGCAAGTAGGGCAGGCAGTATCAAGTAACTTATTTTGGTCTACAGTGCTTTGATACAGAGGTTGGGGAAGGGCAATAGAGCAAAAAAGGACAGGTAATATCTAATAACTTATTATAGTCTACAGTGAAGTATTTAAAAAAAGTAAGTAAATGCTACTATCTAGTGGACAGATCCGTTACTGTCCACGTCCACTCATCTAGTAAGGATGGATCAGATGTGTTGAGGTTGGATCCAACAACTAGTCTATTTAAACCTATTTAGATGTTACCAAGGACACGGTACTCCCCAACCTTTCATTCGGTTCCATCAAGGGTACCATTTCCTTTTCTGTCAAGACCATGGTCTCCATCTGTCTCTTCTTCCCATTTGACTAGGAGCCTTACTGAAGAAGACATGGAACAGATGGTGCAGAAGATTTTGTGGGTGCAGGGCATCACTAAGTCCCCACTGACCTAGACCCTTACCGTATCAGGTCTGCCCAAACAGTCCACACCCCCTCTTCCTCCTCCATTGACTTCAGGGCAAGCTTTGGAGTCATCAGATCTGATACGCCAGGTACCTTTCCGCTCTTATCCGAAGATGTCTTCTTCCTTGGATCAGACCTTTGCTCAGAGCTAGTCAGCCTTTTCGGAGACGTACAGCTCCCAGAGATGTAATGAGCCTTGCTGAACCTCGATTTCACTCAACTTTCAGATCTTCGGAGTAGTCAGTGCTCCTTGGGGCTTTGGTGGAACTGGGCTCGGCCCTGGCTTCAACCCTGGACAGGCTGCCTTCTCTGCTGGAGGGGGTCCCCATATCGACAGCCTGGTTTGTCGGAGCCAGAGTCCTCGTCCATTCAGGAGCAGTCAGCTTTTTGGGCTTTGGAGAGGGCTATAGCTGCCTGTGAATCTAGAAAGTCACTGGCCTCTTGGATCTGCAATCCCAATAGAATACCCTGTTTTCCTCTTCTCACAATCAAGTTCCACAGGGACCACAGGACTTCAGGCACCAGAATATCTATCCGGGTACCCCAGACTTTTCCAATATCTCTCCAGACTATCCCTCTGAAGAAGTCCCTAGCAAGGAGGCTTTGCAAGCGGAAGCATTTGGACTCCAGGGAGGAGTCCGCCACAGAAGACACTGACCTCTATGAGGGAGAAAGATCCCCACAGTCACTCCCTGAGGATGTTTCCTTTGGGGAGATTCTGGAGATGGTGAAACAGAGACGTGGCTGTCATTCCAGCAGTCCCTCACCCGAAGAGTTGGTCTGCCTGGCTGCCTTTGGTTCCTGCCCATCCACTACGTGGGTGATTCCCCCACCAATAAGCTCATAGATTTCATCTCTTGGAGGGTGTGGAAGACCCCAGATTCCATCAAGCCTGTTCCCTAGAGACCAAATAAAATTATAACCGCTCCCTCTGATAAGGCCGTCTGCACAAAAGGAGTTGTAGATGCCATGGTCATGGCGGCAGCGACCAAGAAGGAACTCTCTGAGGAGAGTCTAACTATCCATCCTCCTAATAAGGATTCTAGGACCATGAATAGGTGTGGGAAGCATGTGTTCTCTTCAGCGACCTTTGCCTTCTGGTCACTGAATTATCTTTCACATTTCATCAGGTTACAAAAGGATCTGATCAAGGAGCTTTCAGATTTTCAGATACTCTTGAAGGAGTAGTAATTGAGAGAGCTAAAAAGAAGGCAGCTTCCCGGTTAGCCACCCTGCATTCTGTAGCCAACTCTTCCATGAGTCTCATCCCACATGCAACAGAAGGAATGAGCAGAGCGGCAGGTTCTGGCATCTCTATGAGGAGGCATGACTGGATGCGCCTTTGCGATTTTGTGGAACCTTTTAAGTCTTCATTCGTCAGTGCTCCATGTGATGGCATGCCTCTTTCTTTGGTCCCAAAGTCAAAGATATGCTGCCCAGGTGTGAGAAAGAAGGTAAGACCCTTTCTGTTGTGGACATATGTTTCTTGGCTCCTCAGAGACCCTATCCTAAAGGTCAGAGATGCAGTGGAAAAATGTGGGTCAAGAAATCTCATGGGTTTCAACAAGACACACATGGAAAGTTTTTCCCCAGAAGCAGAGGGGGAAACAATAATGGAAGACATCGCCCTCGTGGCAGAGGAGGTCCGCAGAACAAAGGGTCCTGGAAGTCTTTCTTCGGGAAGCCTTTTCAGCACTCCTGAAAGGAGGCCCAATTGTCCACCTCTGGAGGCAATCAGGGGTCGACTATCCCTGCAGTGGAGAGCCTGGCAAAAGATAACTTCTTGTTTGTGGGTGCAGAGGATAAAATAATCCAGGGGTTACCAAATTCCCTTTCCTCAACAACCCTCTCCCAAGAAGAAAATCCCAGATGTTCCACCCAGTCAAAGAGATCAGGCAGTCATTCAAATCCAAAGACTGCTAGAAAAAAAGTCATCCAAGAGGCCCCCTGAGATCAAAGAGGATTCGGAATGTACTCAAGGTTATTTTTGGTTCCAAAGAAAACAGGGGACTGGAGTCCATCCTAGGATCTCAGCAGATTGAACAAGTGAGTTCATCATTGCACATGGTGCAGTCCATACTTCCTTTTCTGGAATATGATGACTGGGTGTGTTCTATAGATCTTCAGGATGCTTTCTACCATAAAAAAATGGACAGACGACTCCAGAAGTTATCTTTGTTTCTGGCTGGAGCCAGTCATTATCAGTTCAGAGCAGCTTTAGTCTCACTACTGCCCCCAGAGTGTTTAAAAAATGCATGGCAGTGGTTGCAGCTCACCTGAGACATCAGGGATTCCGGGTGATTCCTTATTTAGAAGACTGGCTCATATCTGCCCCAACCAGGCATCTACTTATCTGTGCAAGAGACTCTGTTCTTCAAGTTTGTTCTGAACTAGGAATAACCATAAATTTCCAGAAGTCTCACATGGAGCCCACTCAAACACTAGAATTCATAGGAGCACAGTTAAACACACATCAGATGATTGAGAAACATTGTCTCTTTAGAGTGTTAACGGTCAGATGGCAAACTTCAAGATTAATCAGAAACAAGGTGGTGTCTGCTCGCCATGTTCTACAGGCATTAGGGTCCTTGGCCAGGGCGTTTGTATTAGTGCCACTAGCCAGGTTTCACATGCGAATCTTACAATGGCTTCTGGATGCTCAATGGTCATTAATTTATCAACCGATGTCTTACTGAATTCTTATAACAAACATATACAAAAAGAATCTATCACGGTAGATTCATTCAGAACAGGTGACACAAGGTCTACCATTTTTTCCCCTTCATCCACAGGCTATGGTGACCATGGCTGCTTTCCAGATATGGGGGAGTGTGGGGCATTATCTGGGAAAGACAGTCCAAGGAACCTGGTCCATAGACAAGGTCAAGCTCCACATCAACATCCTGAAGATGAGGGCAGTGCTTCTGGCTTTGCAGGCATTTCTGAGTGCTCTTCCTTTAGGAACAGTAGCAATTTAATTAGACAATGTGTTGGTGATTTGGTACATAAGCAAGGAGGAACCGGATCATACCCTCTGTGTTGAGAAGTGCTCAGAGTGTGGCAATGGGTGATCTCATCCAACCGTTTTCTTGTAGCAATGTACATTCCAGGAAGGTCCAGCGTCATAGTGGACAAGTTGAGCAGAGCCATTCTCATGCCTCACAAGTGATCCCTCAACTAGAATGTAGCAGAGAACATTTTCCGCAGATGGGGCCAGCCTTGCTGCAACCACTTTGCTCTCCCCTAAACAATAAATGCGGAACCTACTTCCCCCTAATCCCCCCACTGGGGCAGTCCCTGAGGGACGCTGTAGTCCATGATTGGCTTTCCACACTATTGTATGCCTTTTCCCCCATCCCATTGTTTCCAAAATTCCTTTAGAAAGCCAGCAGGTTGAAGAGAGCAATAATCATCATTGCCCCGTATTGGCCCTGGTTGCCTTTCCTTTGGCCTCATCTACAGGAGGAGCCCTGGATTCTGGAACCCCTTCCAGAACTACTGTCACACACGACAGGTATGCTTCATCCCAGCTTTCACAAAAGCTGACAGTTTGGTTCATCCAGTTCCATTGATGACCAGACAGCCTATGCTGTCCTCCCCGGTCCATCATATTCTAATGTCCTCCCATAAGTCATCCACTCAAAAACTCTACAGGAGTAAATGGAAGAGGTTTATAATTTGGGGTCAGCAATACAATATAGATTCTCTGATGGCTCCCATTCACTCCATCATTGAATTTTTAGCCTATCTTTTCAATAATAGAGCTGCAGCTTCTACTGTTAAGATCCAGTTAGCAGCCCTTTCAAACTTTCACATTGGGATAGACAACTTCTCATTTCCCACAGACTTTGCAAAGCCTTCTTAAAAGGGAACATGTTGTTATGACATCCCCATTGGGATCTTAATTTTGGTTCTGTCTGATTGTTCAACCACCATTTGAACCTGCAGCAACTTGTGCTATTAAGTTCCTGTCCTGGAAAACTATCTTTTTGGTGGCTATCATTTCTATTAGACAGATATCAGAAATTCAGGCACTGTCTTCCCAGCCCCCATACTTGGTCTTTCATAAAGACAGAGTCTCTTTGTGTACCAACCCCTCTTTTTTTTTTTTTGCCCAAAGTTTTTTCACAAACAAATATTAATCAGACTATGCATTTGCCTATTTTCGTCTCTAATTTTAGTAATAAGAGCAAATATGTACTACATTTGTTGGATGTTCATAGTTGCATAGAACTAAAGAGTTTCAGAAAGTAAATCAATTGTTTATTGCATTTGCCAGCCCTAGGAAAGGCCAACCAGTTTCCAAAGTTAGTTTATTAAAATGGCTTTCTAGTTGCATTTCCTTCATTTACACCTCAAAAGGCATGAAACCTCACAAATCCATTCAAGCTCACTTGACCGGGGCTGTGGCCACATCTGTAGTTTTCCAAATAAATGCTTCCTTGGACAATATTTGTGCAGCAGCCACTTGGGCAAGCCATCATACCTTTTCAGTCATTACAAGTTAGATTTGGTCTCCAGGGGAAGGACCTCCTTTGGCGCATTGATTCTGAGGGACATTCTCCCATGAGTCCACCTGGGGTAAAGGTAGCTGGGGACTGGGTCCTATATGTGAGGAGGAGATGAAAAATTGACAATATGAGGTAAAGAAGCTATGTAGTCACCATAATGTTTCATCTTTATTGTCGATTTTTTCATCTCTCCTCACATCCCCACCCTCCAAACCCTTCCTTGGGGCTCTTGGTTGAACAGGAAGAGATTCTCAAAAATTATGTTGTTTTTTCTTGTACTCCAGAAATGGTCTCCTTTAAGTTCCTTTTGGGTATTAATCACTAAAATTCCTTTTTTCTATGGATATAATTATCGCAAACAAGATCTGAGAATCGAGAGAGGTGCATTGTGGGTAAAGGGAGGTATCTAAGAGCTTTTTGGTTGCCACGAGCTTGCTAACAGCCGAGTTGAATCCGATGGATCGGATCTGGACCCATATGTGAGGAGAGATGAAAAAATCGACAGTACGGATAGAACGTTATGGTGAGTACCCAACTTTTTTTTATGTAAATGTTTAATATCCACACATGCAGAAAGTTATGCACATACCCAGCAACTGTAACTACTTTCCTGACTGAGTACACCTAACTTCTTATTGTAATTGTATGAATGAAGAAATACTTATGATTCATAAAATAATACTAGATAATCAGTCTGCAGACAAATACATACCTAAGCAGTAACCCAACAATGGCAAAGTTGTGAGAATCAAACCCTGTACCTTGCATCTCAAAAGTAAACACCTTAAAAACGCTGCAAAACTCCCAAGAATAATAGTAAACACAAAGAGTGCAAAGTATTAAAGCCCCCCCCCCCCCCCCCGCAGAAACAGACAGTCTGTTTTCTATTAGCAGCATGAGCACGTGATGGAGCATGCATTTGCATACTCTCCAAAGATGAAGCATGGCAACTTGGAACAGTCTTGGGAATGCATATAGCTCCCCAAGCCATGAACACAGTAACCTACCTCAGCAAGTGCACAGAAGAATGACCATGCATAAGGAGGTTTACTGGACCCTGTGATGATGTGGGTGACATCTCCCAGCCAAGGAGAAGGGGCAAGGACTTAACACCCTTATTGCTGGGATGTTGATGGAAACACGATCAACCCCTATGCCTGCTTGGATGACAGTCCCTTTAGAATTGTTGGAGTCTTGATAGTTACCAGGCTTGGAAACAAAAAGCATGAAGGAGGATGTGGGAATGTTGCATATTGCAGTAAAAGTTACTCATGAATGTCCAGCTTGGATATAGGGTAAAAGTCTACCATAATGTAAATGGAGAAGCACTTTATATGCTTTTCTGCCAGAGGCAAATGGACATGTGGACTAAAAGTCCATTTTTATTTTGCTATTTCGTGAAATTATGGGATTCTTTGTATACATTTGCAGCTCATTGGGTGAGGGGAGAGCAGCTTTTCGATAGAGAAGTGGCTTGTATGTCAAGTATGTACAGGGTGAGTGGAGATCAAGATGATGATGATGTGGCATGGCTTGGTGAGGGGCATCATCCTGAAATTTATGAGTACAATTTTGAAAATCCTGTCTGCACCCGTGGCAGTGTTTTCAATTGGAGAACACTGACGTTTCCTTGTCCCTAAGAAAATACTATGAGCTGCTACAGAAATAATTTCCAGAACCCTCACCCCTTTCTCCAGTTCTGTCAGCTTTGGAGAATGTCTGCTGCTACTAGCAATTTTCCTGATAGGTCACCCAGCTGCCCCTAAAAAGGCAGACAGGATGTATAAAGTTCCTCATGTTTTTTTAAGTTTTATATACTTTTTCCAAACCTGATCCAGCAGCTGTAGCTTTAGTTAATCCTGCTACTGCTAAACACATGGTTAATTCCAAGCTTAATATATTTGAGAAGGACTGGAAGATTATTAACAAGTATGAGAAAAAAAATGCATGCTTCGTCATCTTTGATTTTCAGTATTTTGAATTGTCAGGCTCTTACGTTAAGGTTTGTCCTATGTGTGAAAGTATGAAGAATGTTTTTTCTGCCGTTTCTTCTTGTGAGAGAAGAATCTACTTTAAATAATTGATTCTGTTCAAGTCACTACTCATTAAATGCAGTTTGTGTGTATGACTCTTTTGATACTTCTTCTAGGGCTATGGCCACTGTTACTGTTTTGAGGATGTTTGCATAGCTGCATTCACAGAGCCTCTTGAATGATGATAAAAATCAGATTTTAAATTCTTGTTTGGATAAAGATTTTGTTTTTGGCTGCAGAGATGATCAAAAAGTGTGATGAAAGAGGTAAGCTGATGCAGGGAATCTCTTAAAAATGTTAAGCCCTCCTTTTACCAGGGATTCTCTAACTCCTCATCCAATTTTGTTTAGAAACAAAATAAGTAGTCTAAACAAAATGCAGGTTAAAAGATTATTAAGAAGGAATGGGAAAGTGGTTCCAAGAAGAATTCTGGAAATTTTCAAAACCAAGTCAGAATGACTTGTTCCCCTTTCCATCCTGGCAGCCTTTTATTTTTTTCTTCCAGAAAGTCTGAACTTTTTTTCTCTTTGACAACAGGTAGCTTCAGCAAATAGGTTCTGAAGATCATTTGTCAAAGTTACAGACAGCAATAGGAGGAAATCTCTCCTTTCCAGGGGGCAATTCCTAATCCTCCAGACCAGATTCTTTTGTTTCCACCTGTCGATCACATGATGTCCCAGGGAGTTGTAGAACCAGTTCCCCTTTCTCAGGTGTGAAAGCATTTTTATTCAAGGATGTTTTTAGTACTTGTTGTGTCTTTTGGCTTTTCCCGGTTAGGGGTCGCCACAGCGGAACTCCGGTCCGCTAATGATTGGTAGTTGATTTTTATGTGGCGAGTTACCAGCCCTGTTGCACAACCTTCAACGAAGGTACGCCCATTCACGCATGTCTCCACGCAAAAGACGCTCTAGCTGAGAATCAAACCAGACAGCGTCTTACTGTGAGGCGACAACGCTACCACAGCACCACCACCTCAGGGCAAAGATGTTTTTAGTACTAAACGAAGAAAATGCTTGGAAACCAGTTCTGGATCTTTCTTTCCTAAACCCGTTTGTGATAGTGCTCAATTCAATATTATGTCATTTCACAACCTGTTACCTCTTCTTCCGCTCTCAAATTTCCTGGTAACACTAGATTTAAAAGCTATTTTTCACATTCCTAGTCAGCAAGACTTCAGGTGTTTAAGGTTTTGTGTTCCTGGATTACATTATCAGTTCTCTACCTTACCCTTTAGACTATCCACTGCACAAAGTGTGCTCACAGAGTGTCTTGCTGCAGTTATAGCTCATTGGACTCTACAGGGTATACACATTTTTCCGTATTTAGATGACTTGCTTATCTTTGCAGCATCTTTTTCAAAGTGGCAGGAATCTCTCTCTTGGGTGAAAGATGTCTCTTATAAGCAGGGATTCCAAGAGAACATTCGAAGGTCTTGATTCCTTCTCACAGTATTGTGTGTTGGGGATGTTAACTAGATATCACAGTTCAAGCTTTTCTTCCACTCTAGGGTTTTCCACACTGTCTTTGGTCACTGTGAGGGAATACCTCCTAATCTTTGGTCTTATGGCTTCTATGATTCTCATGATAACTCTGGCAAGACTCCACATGAGAAAGATGCAGTGGTATCTGAAGTCTCTTTGGTCGCAGCACCAACATCCCTTGTCTTTTCAGATCCTAGTGCTTGGGTTTGTCAGAAGAGAATTCAATTGGTGGAGACAACAGATATCCCTAAATCCAGGTCTCGCCTTTCCTCTCCCTGCTCCAAAGCAGTCAGTCATCAAAGACACCTCAGACTTTGCTTGGGGAGCAGTTTAAGGAGGGATAAAAGTGCAAGGTGTGTGGGACACCAAGGACAGACATAAGCATGTAAATGTTAAAGAAACTTTTGTCCTTATCAAGGCTTTCAACTAATTGAGTCATCTTTAATCCCAGGTACATGTTCAAGTTGTTACAGCAATACACAGTCATGTGGTACATCAACAAGCAAGGGGGAACCAGGTCACAACCCTTCTGCAGACTAGCAATGTTATCTTGGGATAACTTCACATAACAAAACTGTATGGCAGACAAGCTGAGCAGGATAAATACCAACCCTCATGAATGGAATCTAGATCAGGGGGTCTTTCAAGATTTCATCCATTTGTGGGGAGTTCCTCAGGCAGACCTCTGTCTCCTCTCTGACTAATCAGCTGGCAAGATTCTGCTCCAGGACTCCATACAAGAAGGCCTGGAAGATGGATTCCTGTGCAAGAAAAACAAAAGGCATGTTTCCTGTATGCTTGTCCACCTTTTCCATGAATATCCAGGGTACTTCAGAAGATTAAGAAAGAATTCCCCAAGATCATTGTGGCGACTTCCTTCTGGCCCAGGTAACGTTTTCCCCCTCTTCTTTTGGAAATGGCCAGGGGCAATTACCTTAAGCTTTCTCACAGACTAGATTAACTCACACAAGAACAATGGTGCTTGATACACCCTGGCACAAATCAATTTCAGTAGACTTGCCTGGATTATAGTCTTAATTCCTTGTAGGCATCCATTTGCTAAGGCAGAAAAGCATGCTACTGGAAAATCATGTATTAGCAAATGGAAAATGTTTTCTAGTTGTGCCAACAACATAACTAACACTCATTCAGTGCTGGTTGTTCTCTGGTTTTACAATATTTGTGTATGTTACTGGCCTATGACCTTTCTTACTCCTCTGTCATGTTTTCAGCACATCTACCCACTGAGCCTCCTCCTCCTCTTTCAATTAATTTTCACATCAAAATGTTTTTGTAAGGGGTTTTGCGTAAAAGGCCTCCAAGAAAACTGGTGGCTCCTCCTTTGGATCTTAATTTTGTGTTAGAGAAGCTACCACTTGCTCCGTTTGAACCAGCTAACATGGCTGACTGAGGTTCTTAACAAGGAAAACAGTTTCACTGATTGCTCTGACCTCTCCGAGAAAGGTATCTGAGTTGCAAGCACTTATGGTGAGTGAAACCTTTCTCATTTTCCACAGGAACAAGGTTTCTTTGAGAACTAATCCTCCTTTTATGCCTGAAGTGGTTATTTGAGTTTGTTAAACCAAAATATCCATCTCAGTTTTTTTTTTCCTCAGAATCCAAAACTGAGGGAGATATTCCATGCCTTGGATGTCCACAGGCAACTCTGTTATTATCTCGACAGAACTAATTTTCTCAGATCTTCGGATCAGTTTTTCATTTGTTGTGAAGATGAGAAGAAGGGGCAACCTGTAGGCTTGCCACCTTTTCAAATGGCCATAGTGGGACATTTTCGGGACAGACATCAGATTTTACAGGCCAACACATACCCACAGTAAGTACAAAGGATAGAACTTTACTTTTTTGCCTAAATAAAAGCTTATTTTTGTAGCATTCTAGTTGCTTATCCTGTTTCATGTAACATTTAGGTATTTTAGATACAGAAATATCTATTTTATGCAACTATTACATAAAATATGGGACATAATTATGTCCTACAATCTCAGGACATTTGCCATTTTGAATATTTTTGGTCAGGACACAACCGCCCAAAGTGGGACATGTGGTAACCCTAGCAACCTGTGTCAAAACAGGCTACTTCCAAATGGTTGACTAAGGCTATGTTTTGCTATACTCGCAATAACAAAACTATACCTGGCAGGGTCAAGGCTTACACTGTCAGGGCCTTAGCTTCATCAATGGATTTTTGGAAAGGGTATGATTCTAGAAGTATTCTAGAAGCTCCTGCTTGGTTCTGTATAGATTTGCAAAGCTTTGTAAGCTTGATTCCTTCTCTAATTCCAGATCAGCCTTTGACCATTCTCCAGGGACTCCTGGATGCTTCTCTTTCCACTTTCCAAATGTAGTTAGCTATTGTAATTAACCCATTATAGCTAAGGCTACTGCAGCGGTCATCAGTAAGATGATTATAGTATAGTTATGTAAGTAAACTTTTTATAATAGTAGATGTTTGAATGATCACTGCTGCAGTAGTTGCTCCCTCATCCATACCTCACGTTTTTTGGTGTGCATCTTATGCCAGGGTGTGGACTTTTGTTCCTAGCTTTGACCTTTCAGGGCTCATCCTCCCTCTCTCTGTTGGCAGGAAAGCTGTGATGGGGTTTGTGCCCCAGTTTTTCTTTTAGTAAGCTCTGTTCGAACTGCCTGATTGTGTGGCCATGTGGAAGGTGTCCTGAAGCTGTAAAAGCTGGACGGCTGTTATCCTTGGTAGTATATAACCCATATTGCTTAGGCTGCTACAGCTATTTAAAATACTCTTGCTTTCTGCTTTAAAATTAAATCTGTATACAAATATAAAAAAGTGAGTGGTGGTTGTGGATGGATGGATTAGTAAGACCAAAAACTATTTTACTTATGTGTTTAATCCAACCATTGCCCTCCTAAACAGTAATGAGAAAGTGGAGTGTATTCTTTACACTTTACCCACCAGTTTAACAAGTCAACAAAATTTCAGTCTTTCTCAGCTGCTACTTGCAAAACCACAGTTTGAATGACTAAAACTATATCTGTATCTGACAGGATTGATGCTTTATAGTCTTCCATTTATTCAATGATTTCACAATGTTGCTAGTCTTTGTTAGCCTATCTCCCAACACCTGGTTTAGGTCCAAGGTAGTCCTTATTCTTTTAGCTAGCTCCTGTGCTATTTTATTTTCTATCACTCAAGCATTTTCCTTTGGAAAAACGTTAAATGTTTCACTGTCAAAGTGTCTGTGTGGCTTTGTTATTGTCAGAAGAATGAGAAGCTCCCATCTGTTTACTGGCGCACCCTTTGTTGACTAAACAACTTTTTGCTGCATTTGTCTCTTCTTCATATAAAAATGTCTGTGATTCTCCAAGAAAAAATATTCTGAGGGCAGCTGGATACAGCAGTTTGAATCTCGCACTTGCCTCTTGACATCTCCTGATTGCTAAGGTAGACTTGCTTATCTTCTTCCTGGTGTATAATGAATAATTGTTTTTCACAAAAGTTGCTAATTTCTCCTCAGGTAGATAGCAAATGTTGGAGGTGTGATGGGGGAAGAAAGAGATAATTGGGAACTTATTTTGTGGGAGTGTAATGAGTTGTCTGACTTAAACAAAATCCCTGCAGATTACTCTATCAGAAATACTGGGTGAGCAAATTGGTATAACTAAGGAAATTAATTTTTGGGGCTATGATGCAGAATTGGAAATGCCTAGGTGCGGTAAAGCCTTGCTGAGTCTAATTATGGCGGCTGCCAAAAAAGCAGTTTCTTGAAAATGAAAATCAGAAGGCCAGATGTATTAACAACCTACACTAAGTGTACACAATCTGTATTCAAGAACATTCCTAGCACATTTTTTGTGCTTTCTAGTCCCTTATAAAGATTACTAAGTGTACATAAGGGTGCAAGAAAATCGTCAGGAAAACTAAAATTAGGAAGAAGGTGTGAGTTATGCTTGTGTTGTCTGTTCACAGTCCAGGGTAAGTGTAAACCAGCTGTACCAAAAGTAGTGAATATAGAAATAGAGATAAAACAACTGGAAATGGGATCTTTAGAAAAGAGTAGGAGCAAATTACATAAAAATGGGAATTGTGGGAACAATACATGCAGAATAATGTTTTGGAGAAGGAATGAGTTGAGCTTTAAAAGTAGGCAAGATTTGGATGAGCTATGTAATATTTGACTGACAGTGATTGGGTAGATTATAAGTGATGTTTAAAGTTTGCAACTAAAATATGTCATCATGGTTTGTTTTCATTTATATAAATGCATGATTGCCTTTATCATAAGTGGTAATTTAAAAAAGATGTTTCTTGTTTACAAAAATAATTTTTCACAAACATTGCTGTCCCCAATTTTTAATTCTTCTCCCTTTTGCCACATTTTTGTCAGGATCATCTCCTTATGCTGGTATAATTGCATCTTTATTAATATAGGTCTTAGCTGCTTTCTCATTGTCAGATTTGGAGCCCTGTCACAATGCGCCCTCTCAATTAAGATATTATGCTGAGAGAACAATCTAGTCAGTTGCCTGTCTGTACTTAAAATGAATGCAGTCTATTCCTTCCAGTTTCTCTGAGTACGCATTGTTTTCTAATGCCACCATTTTTGGAAATAGCTCTTTTTAAGAAGCCTAATGCTTAGCCAGACTTTGTTTCATTTCTGTATTCAGTTTTTATGGTTTTATCAGGTCAACTAGATCTGATGATGTCAATCTTCATTTAATTCTTGACAAATGGGTTCGGTTCTGACATTGGAACCAACACAGCTGTTACTATGGCCCACGAGAACCATAAACCCTTGAGTTTAAGTCCTACCCAGAATGCTTCTTTCCAAATTATCCCAGATCTCGTTTGCCGTGCCAATAGCTCTCGAGCTATGCAAACTTTTTCTTATATTTTTGTGCTTAGGTCTTGTGTTTTAATACATTTTCTTTTCTATAGTATATTTTTTATGTAATCTCCTCTTATAGCCTACCCGTTTTTCTGATAGCTCCTTACCTTTCTTTTCTTTCAACTACCATTGCTGATAGTTTTTCTATTCCGTGTCTTAGGGTATCTTCGTCTACCATCAATGGTAGTCTTTCTTCTCTGTACTTCTGGGTATTCTCTACTACCATAGTTGGAAGCCCATCTTTATTTCCTTTCTTATCTTTTAAGAAAAAAAAGTGTTTATGACTTATGTTTCTTCTATTCACTTTCTCTAAGTCCATAGTGTGTATGAGATGTGTTGTGTGCTGTGTACCATGGCTGATAAAAGCAAAGGCACTTTAAGGTTGAAGAAATGCCTCAAATGTACTTGAAAACTGTCCAATTCTGATAGGCACTCTCTTTGCATTTACTGACTGGACCCGGTGCATTTACAGGAAGATTGCTTTCTGTGCCACAACTTTAGTCACCAGGCCTTGATTGAAAGAAAAATAAGTTAATTTTGAAAGGTATGTTAAAATATGCTTTTGAAGAGGCCATCTCTGATCATGGCTTAGAAAGTAAAACAGATGTTTCATCCCATTCCTCATCATCTTCTTCAAAGGTTGACAAGTCCAAGAAAAGGAGTCAATCTGTGCCAGCTTCTCACTCGACCTCAATGACTAAATGGTTTAAACCGTCTGTTCCCTCTATTTCTGCACAACCCACACGGACCTTACAAGATTCTTCAGTACCGATCTCCTCAGTGCCGACAGTTTCCTCCTCACCAGTGCCAAAATTGTCGGCACAGATCAAAGGCCAAGCTATGGAACCATTAGTCTCGGTGCTGTCTGTTTCTTCAGTGCTGATATCTTCGCCGCCAGCTGAAAGTGAAGAATTTTCATTCTTAGATCATGCTAGGACCATATATTCCCCATCCACTGACCCCTTTGTAAGTCAGTTACCCAGCTACTTTTTGGAACGACACAGATCCTCTTCTACCCAGTCTATTCATTCCACCAAGAGCCTGACTGCATCAGATGTGCTGCAATTGGTAGATCAGCTCCTTGCGGCAAGGAGATTTTAAACTATGTCCTCTGTTCCCGCTCCTTCCAGTGCCGGAACCTGACCTCCTTTGACTCAAACTATTCTTCCTCCTCCAATCTCCATTGAGGGCTTGGAGACCAAGGCTCCAACTTTCTCTGTGCCAACTGTTTTGGTTCTAGCTAGGTCTTTATCTCTGGTTCTGATTCCCTACCCTGAGCTCTTTGCCACTTTTGGACCCAGAGACCTTTCAGGTTCGTGGCTAAACTGTTGGCTCCAAGGGGCATGAGTTGACTCCAGTTTTTTTGAGCCATCCCTACACCTCATTAGCTCAACCCTGACCTCGGGAGTGGTTTCTTTGGAGTGGGGAAGAACCACTGTTTCGAGGCAATCTTTCTCAGTTTGGGCTTCCTTCCCTCTTTGGGGGGAACCAGCTTTCTAGGCCATGGAGAGGACTGTGTCCACTGTGAGTGTTCAATTGGTTCCACCGCCATTGGAGTAGCTTCCCAGTCCTTCCCCTCATCCAGAGTCTCAACCTGTTCCAACACTTGGACACGGTTTGTCCTCTTCTGACACCTTCTCAGATTGTCCCACTGAGGAGGTTCCTCAGAACAGGAAGTGTAGGAGAAAACACTTAGATTCCCCAGAGGAATCCCATCACAGAAGACACTAATTACGATGAAGGGGAGGGGTCCCCCACAGTTTCCCCTGGAAGTCTTCTCCTTTGGAGATGTCCTGAGATCTTTAAGCAGAGGGGTTGCTGGACATCCCAAAACCCCTCTTTGGAGGACTTAGTGTACATGCAGGTCTTCGGCACTCAACCATCTACCTCTTGGATTACTCCACCCGCTGACAAGCTCATTAAGTTGATCTTGCAACAGGAGTGGAAAGCTCCTGATACCACATAACCCATCTCCAAGAGACCATACAGAATTCTTACTGCACCTGAGAATAATCAGTTTTAGGCAAAAGGGTTGCCAATAGATGCCATGGTGGTAGGGGAGGCCACAAAGAAGGAACTGGCAGAGGAAAGTTCTACTATCTATCCTCCCAGTACCGAGCCTGGGGTGATGGATAGGTTTGGAAGGCGGATTTATGCTTTGACCTTTGCATTACGATCTTTGAACTTTGTGGCACACCTCACCAGACTCCAAAGGGATCTGATTAAAGAGTTATCAGATACCCTGCCAAGAGAGGTGTCTGATGAAGTCTGAGATTAGGGTGGTCAACTGATAAGCAACCTTGAGTCCATTTTGAATTCATACGTGAGACTGGTAGCACTTGCAGCTGAAGGGATGACTAGAGCAGGGGATTCAGGCGTAGTCATAAGGAGATGCACCTCAGTGTGATTGTACGAATTTGTGGAGCCACTCAAGTCTTCATTCATCAATGCCCCCTTTGACGGATCATCCCTTTTTGGCCCTAAAGTTCGAGAAACATTGTCCAGGTGTGAAAAGCATGGAAAGACTTTTCTGCAATGGGTATACATTTTTCTACTCCTCAATGATCCTTTTTGAAGAACCAGATGAGCGGGAAAATGTGGTTCAAAAAGTCCCAAGGCCCTTTCCAGGACACGTGGCAGTGGCTCTTCCAGTTGCAGAGAGAAGAGCTTTAATGGACGATTGTGTCCACGCAGCAGAGATAGTCCACAAAGTCAGGGTTCCAGGGATACCTTTCATGGTAAATCCTATCAGCGCTCCTGAAAGGAGGCCCTATTGCCTTCCTTTGAAGGCAGTCGGGGGGGTGGTTGTTTATCCCTGCACCAACACGCCTGGCTCCAAATAACTTTGGAATTGTGGATGCAGACGATTATAACCAGAGTCTAAACCATACCCTTCCTTCTAAAGCCCCACAGTTGCAAGAAAATCCTGGACATTCCACCCTGTCAGCGGAAACCAGCAGTATTAGAAATGCAAAAACTGCTAGAAAAAATGTCACCCAAGAGGTCCCGCCAGACCAGATGGAATCCAGAGTTTACTCAAGACTCTCTTTCATGCCAAAAAAGACAGGGGACTGGAGACAAATTTTGGATCTAAGTGTTTTGAACAAATCTGTTTGACAGGCAAAATTCCAGATGGTCAACTTTGCCTATTCACCCGTTTTTAGGGAAAGATGATTGGATGTGCTCAGTAGATCTTCAGGATGCGTATTACCACATAAAGATAGACAAGCACTCCAGGTGATTTCTCTGCTTTCGGCTGGGAGCCAGTCGTTATCAGTTCAGAGCTCTGCCCTTTGGTCTCACCACAGCCCCCAGGGTGCTCACCAAATGCATGGCAGCAGCAGCTGCTCACTTGAGACTGCAAGGATTCCTGGTGTTGCCATACTTAGACAACTGGCTCATTACTGCTCCCACCAGGCATCATCTAGAACAAGCAAGTGACTACGTTCTCTGGACCTGTGCCAACTAGGGGATTACTGTAAATTACTAGAAATCACATTTTAATCCGACTGTCTTTAGAGTTCATATGAGCATTTCTAAATACCAATACTTGCATAGCCTCCCTACATTATCTAAGTTTGCAAAACATCAAGGCCCAGGTGCAAAACATTGTCAGAAACAAGAGAGTATCTGCACAACTAGTCCTAAAAGCTTTAGGTTGGTTTCAGATGAGAATTCTACAGTGGCTTCTAGCATCTCAGTGGTCTATAATGTATCAGCCAATGTCAGATTGGATTTTGATTACCAACCATTGCAAGAAAGACCTAGCTTGGTGAAGTCACTCAGAGGAAATTCCCTTGGGCTGTTCCTTTGTACCAACTCACCCCAGACCACAGTGACCATGGATGCCTCCCAGATGGGGTGGGAGAGGAATATCTGGGCAAGACTGTCCAAGGCACTTGGTCCCTCATGGAGGCCAATTTGCATATCAATGTTCTAGAGCTGAGGGTGGTGCTTTTAGCATTGTAGGCCTTTCAGACTGCTGTCCCCTTGGGAATGATTGCAGTTCAAACAGACAGTATGTTTGTAGTTTGGTACATCATCAAGCAGGGGGAACCAAGTCTTCTCCCTTTGTGGAGAAGCTCTCAGAGTCTGGCAGTGGGTGATCTCTTCCAGCCACTTTCTAATAGCAAGTTATATTCCGGGAAATTTGAGTGCGATAGCAGACAAACTGAGCAGATACGTTCTTCTACCTCATGAGTGGTCTCTCAATCCCAAAGTGGGGAAACGTTTTTCTTGGCTGGGGCCAGCGTAGCTGTGACCTATTTGCCTCTCCCTTGAACAACAAGTGCAGCAGCTTCACCCTTGTGCCCCTCCAGGGCAATCCCCAATGGATGCTCTCCTGCTCAGTTGACCTTCTGGACTATTGTACGCTTTTCCCCAAAACATTTAATTCCTTAATTTGTAAAGAAAGTGATCACGTTGAAGAGCAAGTTAATCCTCATTGCCCCATTCTGGCTTCAACAGATTTGGTTCCCTTTTCTTTGCCCTTATCTGATTCAGCGACCATTGTGGACTCTCTACCCAGATCCAGATCTCCTATTCCATCCAGAGGGATTAGTTCACCCAACCTTTCAAAATCTCAAGCTCACAGTTTGGCTTCTCCAGTTACATTGATTGCCAGGTGTAATCATCTATCTTCTGCAGTTTGTAAGATTCTTTTAGCATCCCATAAGCCTTCTACCAGAAAACTCTACAACAGTAAATGGAAAAGATTTCCCTTCTGGGCTCGAAGTAGTAACATTGACCCCTTTTCTACTTCTGTCGACAAAGTCTTAGAATTTTTATCTTTGCTTTTTGAAGCAAGAGCCTATTCCTCTGCTATCAGGGTTCAACTAGCAGCTATTTAAAATTTTCATACTAGGGTCAAAAAATATTCATTAATTTCTCACAAACTTTGCAAAGCTTCTTAAAAGAAACCTTGATGTTAAAACTACCATATAAGAATCCGTCTGCACCTTGTGACTTAAACTTAGTGTTACAAATGGTAGTGCATCCCCTGTTTGAGCCTGCTGCTTACTGCAACCTGAAATTCTTATCTTGGAAAACTATTTTTCTGGTAGCTATTACTTCTGCCAGAAGAATCTCTTAAATTCAACCCTTATCTTTTTAAGCCACTATATTTGATTTTCATAAGGACAGGGTCTTCTTGAGAACAAACCCTTACTTTTTACCAAATGTGGTGTCAGAAACAAATATCAGTCGACTGTCAGTTTACCAGTATTCATTCCCAATTTATGTTTGCATTTATTAGATGTTCACAGAAAACTGTGCTTCTGTCTTCATAGGACAAAAGATGTAAGAAAATCTGTTTCTTTTTCAACTACCAGAATGGGTAAGCTGGTCTCCAAGGTTACCTTATCTAGATGGCTAAAGGATTGTGTACATCCTTCATATACAGCAAGAGGAAAGTTGAATTAGTTGGGCCTGATAAGGTACATTCTACTAGAGCCATAGCTACTTCAGCAGTTTTTCATTCCAAGGCTTCCATCCATGATATTTGTGCAGCAGCGAAATGGGCTACCACACATACCTTTATTACTCATTACAAATTGGATTTGGTCTCTAGAGGAAGAGCATTATTTGGTTCTATGGTGCTCAGGAATATTCTTCCATGAGGTCCTCCCAAGATCTAAGGTAGCTGGGGACTTCCCACATTTGTTAAAGATTGACAACATCAGATAAAAAAATTATGTACTTACCATAACATTCCATCTGTGTTGTCCATCTTCATTTATCCTTGACTTCCCAACCTCCATCCCCATCCATTCTGGCCTCTTAGTGGAACAAGTTATACACTTTTTTCCTATACGACACCAGACATAGTCTGTGTAAAGGTGTTAGAATTATATTTTCTGTCTTTTCTATCTGAAACGCAATCTGAGATAATTTGGAAAGGAGCATTCTGGGTAGGACTTAAGCTCGAGGGTTTTTGGTTCCAGCGGGCTGTAGTAATGGCCAAGTCAGTTCTGATATTGGAACCAAACCCATTTGTCAAGGATAAATGAAGATGGACAACACAGACAGAACATTATGGTAAGTACATAACTTCTTTTTAAAGCTTTTTTTTATTTTTCTGCCCTTTTGCTATGTTACTTGTATATTCCTTCAGTATTTCATTTATTTTAAACATCTCTGAAAGCAATTGATTTGTTTCCCTTTTTTCACAAGAGCTGCAAGATTCTTCCCAGCTAGAGTTTTTATTTTCCTTTTTGGTTGATTTTCTCTCTAAATTTGTTCTTAGCTGTGTAATTACTTGTCAATAATTGTAATTTTACCCAAATTGATCAATTGTATTTGCTTTTTTCTGAGTTTCAGTTTTCACCCTGAGAGAGCTCTAATTAACCTGTTGATCAGTGAGGGGCCATCATGGAACCCCTATTGACATTTGTATTTTTAAGACTTATTTGCATTTATTTTAACAGAATATGTACATCACATTTTCTTAATATCATACACAGTCTCTGAAATGTGATGTGAGGTATGCGATTACACTGAAAAATGATAACTGGAAATTGAGGCATACACCAAATGTTGTACATTTATTAATTTTATGAGTTTGTACAAAGTGCAACCTAAAACTTTTTTATTGGTGCATGTGTTTGTGTGTGTGGGTACAATCTTTTGTTAATGTAAAACTGTGGTAAAAGAAAGTGTTCATAATATAAGGAAGTGGGGCATTCTAGTAATTGTGAAAGATATTGCAGACTGCCAGACATTTTTGGTTTGATTGTCCTCATATCGATGGCATTAAACAGCAGGAATTAAGAAGGGAAGCTGTTGTGCCAGAAGAGAATAAGGACTTTGCTCCTGCTAATGTTAGTGAGTTACCTAATGGTACTGTTACAGATAGGAAGGGGGATAAAGTTACGTACAGTAATTTGAGACCAGCAGGGAAATATGGTGGGGGATGGCATGTTTTAAGTGATAGTTTAGAGGCCAGTATAGTGAAGGTCATCATGGTAAATGTAACACTACAGGAAATGAGATTAGAATTAAAACAAATCTGCCAAAAAACATTTGATTAGTCGTTTCTGTGAACAGGACTCCACTAATAACAATACATAATTTCTGTCGCAAGTTTCAGGTAAATATAGTATGTTTGTTAGATCTCAGGAAATTAAACATTAGCTGAAGACAACAGGTGAAAAACCTTTTGGGTCAACAAACATGAAGTTTTGGCAAAGATTTAGTTTCTGGTGTAAAGCTTTAAGTCAAATATATCACTTTTTGGTGTGATTATTTGGAAACCTGGTAGATTTGTGTTTTTTGAGCTTATAGTACTTATAGGCCTTTGTTAACCAATGGTCATTTACAAACTAACAGGGATGAAAGAAAGAGAGGAAGTATTTGATTTAGAAAATATGTTACAGTTAACTTACCCATCTTTATGATTGGAGTTTGTAGTTGTTACCTAGAAAAGGACAAATAGAAAACACCTACTAATGCTAAAACGCTTAAAAAGGTTTTAATGTATGGCAGCTATAGTTTAGGGCAGAGTATGAGGCCTACATATAAAACAGGAAGTTTATCCACAGAAATTTATCATTATACTTATTCTGACTTACTTATGGTTGTGCAGTCAGTTGTTGACATTTGAATAGGTGATCGTGGCCTTTGTTGCAAAATTCAGACAGAATTCTGGGAATGCAATTTCCTCTCTCCTTAACCCAGGTAAAAAAGAGAACCCCTGCCCAGACCTATATCCCTCCAACTTAGACCTAGCTTCCCAATTTAACTCGTTCTTCATTGATTCCATAGCTAAACTAAGACCATCCTTCACTAATAATTCTGCTTCCCCACACACACGCGCACACATACACACCTCCCTTTCTCTTCTACTAACTCCAGCTCTCAACCTCCTCCCTTCTCTTTGAACCCTATCCCCATCTCCATCATAAAAAACGTATTTCTAAAAATGAAACCATGTTCTAATGCCCCTGACGAGATACCCTCCTACTTCCTAAAAATAGCAGCAGAAGCTGTTGCCTACCCTATCCTGCATACTAGTAAATTGATCAATCTCAAGAGTGCCATGTCCCTCAGCACTGGAAAAAAGCCTTTATTATACCACTCCATAAAGGAGGCAACAATAATGGCATCCCTAACTTCCGACCAGTCGCTATCTTATCCCCTATTTCTAAACTTCTCAAAAAATGTATCCAGCTAAAACTTCTACCCCACCACTTAAGTAATAATCTTCTCACTCCCACACAACATAGATTCTGACCTAGCCACAGCACCACCATCGCCCTCCTCTCCTTCCTAGAAACAGTTAATAAGGCCTGTGACACTGGTCATATTGTGTCCACCTCCTTTTAGATCTGTCAAAGGCCTTTGACACCATTTCTCATAACCTTCTCCTCACTAAACTCTCTAAACTAAACCTACCCCACTCTTCTATCAACTGGTTCACCAGTCACCAATCAAACAGCAAACAAGCAGTCAAGTGGAAAAAAGCTATTTCCCTCTTCCTAAATACTCCCACAGGTGTGCCCCAAGGTTCAATTCTAGGTCCCCTTCTTTTCACTATCTTTAAAAACGACTTTTACCATGCCATCGCTACCACTAACCTCATCCAATATGCCGACGACTCAATCTTCTCTGCTACCACTACTTCCTCATTAACAAAATTACTCAGCTCTGTATATTTTCAGATAGTCTGGAAGGCAGTCTCTCAAAACACAGGTTCCAGCAATTAAATGCGGGCTGTTACTAACAGGTCAAATTTTATGCAAGTGATCCTTGAGTTAGATATCACAAGCTGTAATAACCAGTTATACCAACTGAAGACATGGCAGAAAATAGGGGGTGGGGTGGGGAAAATGGTTTCAACAGAGATCTAAGCAACAACTAACAGTACAATCTCTAAAACCAAAAAAATATACTCAGCTCTGTATATTTGCAGATAGTCTCTCAGAACACAGGTTCCAGCAATTAAATGCAGGCTGTTACTAACAGGTCAAATTGTATGCAAATGATCCTTGAGTTAGATAACATACAAGCTGTAAAAACCAGTTATACCAACTGAAGACACGGCAGAAAATATGGGGGGTGGGTGGGGAAAACATTTTCAACAGATATCTATGCAACAACTAGCAGTACAAACTCTAAAACCAAAAAAATATATATACTCAGCTCTGTATATTTGCAGATAGTCTGGAAGGCAGTCTCTCAAAACACAGGTTCCAGCAATTAAATGTGGGCTGTTACCAACAGGTCAAATTTTATGCAAGTGATCCTTAGAGTTAGATAACACACAAGCTGTAAAAACCAGTTATACCAACTGAAGACACGGCAGAAAATAGGGGGTGGGGTGGGGAAAACAGTTTTAACAGAGATCTAAGCAACAACTAACAGTACAAACTCTAAAACTAAAAAAATATATTCAGCTCTGTATATTTGCAAATAGTCTGGAAGGCAGTCTCTCAGAACACAAGTTCCAGCAATTAAATGTGGGCTATTACTAACAGGTCAAATTTAATGCAAGTGATCCTTGAGTTAGATAACACACAAGCTGTAAAAACCAGTTATACCAACTGAAGACAGGGCAGAAAATAGAGGGTGGGGTGAGGAAAACAGTTTCAACAGAGATCTATACAACTACTGACAGTACAAACTCTCAAACCAATAAAATATACTCAGCTCTGTATATTTGCAGATAGTCTGGAAGGCAGTCTCTCAGAACACAGGTTCCAGCAATAAAATGTGGGCTGTTGCTAACAGGTCAAATTTTATGCAAGTGATCCTTGAGTTAGATAGCACACAAGCTGTAGAAAACAGTTATACCAACTGAAGACACGGCAGAAAATAGGGGGTGGGGTGGGGAAAACCGTTTCTACAGAGATCTAAGCAACAACTAACAGTACGAACTGTAAAACCAAAAAACTATACTCAGCACTGTATATTTTCAGATAGTCTTGTAGGCAGTCTCTCAAAACACAAATTCCAGCAATTAAATGCGGGCTGTTACTAACAGGTCAAATTTTATGCAAGTGATCATTGAGTTAGATAACACTAAAGCTGTAAAAAACACTTATACCAACTGAAGACATGGTAGAAAATAGGGGTGGGGTGGGGAAAACAGTTTCAACAGAGATCTAAGCAACAACTAACAGGACAAACTCTAAAACCAAAAAATATACTCAACTTTTTGCATATTTGCAGATAGTCTGGAGGGCAGTCTCTCAGAACACAGGTTCCAGCAATTAAATGCGGGCTGTTACTAACAGGTCAAATTTTATGCAAGTGATCCCCGAGTTAGATAACACACAAGCTGTAAAAAAATTATACCAACTGAAGACACGGCAGAAAATAGGAGTTGGGGTGGTGAAAACAGTTTCAACAGAGATCTAAGCAGCAACTAACAGTACAAACTCTAAAACCAAAAAAAATATACTCAGCTCTGTATATTTTCAGATAGTCTGGAAGGCAGCCTCTCAGAACACAGGTTCCAGCAATTAAATGCGGGCTGTTACTAACAGGTCACATTTTATGCAAGTGATCCTTGAGTTAGATAACACACAAGCTGTTAAAACCAGTTATACCAACTGAAGACATGGCAGAAAATAGGGGTGGGGTGGGGAAAACAGTTTCAACAGAGATCTAAGCAACAACTAACAGTACAATCTCTAAAACCAAAAAAATATACTCAGCTCTGTATATTTGCAGATAGTCTCTCAGAACACAGGTTCCAGCAATTAAATGCGGGCTGTTACTAACAGGTCAAATTTTATGCAAATGATCCTTGAGTTAGATAACATACAAGCTGTAGAAAACAGTTATACCAACTGAAGACATGGCAGAAAATAGGGGGTGGGTGGGGAAAACATTTTCAACAGATATCTATGCAACAACTAGCAGTACAAACTCTAAAAACAAAAAAATATATATACTCAGATCTGTATATTTGCAGATAGTCTGGAAGGCAGTCTCTCAGAACACAGGTTCCAGCAATTAAATGCGGGCTGTTGCTAACAGGTCAAATTTTAGGAAAGTGATCCTTGAGTTAGATAACACACAAGCTGAAAAACAGTTATGCCAACTGAAGACAGGACAGAAATTAGGGGGTGGGGTGGGGAAAACAGTTTCAACAGAGATCTAAGCAACAACTAACAGTAAAAATTCTAAAACCAAAAAAATATACTTGGCTCTGTATATTTGCAGATAATTGGGAAGGCAGTCTCTCAGAACACAGGTTCCAGCAATTAAATGCGGGCTGTTACTAACAGGTCAAATTTTATGCAAGTGATTCTTGAGTTAGATAACACACAAGCTGTAATAACCAGTTATACCAACTGAAGACACGGCAGAAAATAGGGGGTTGGATGGGGAAAACAGTTTCAACAGAGATCTAAGCAACAACTAACAGTACATATTCTAAAACCAAAAAAATATATTCAGCTCTGTATATTTGCAGATAGTCTGGAAGGCAGTCTCTCAGAACACAGGTTCCAGCAATTAAATGTGGGGTGTTACTAACAGGTCAAATTTTATAGAAGTGATCCTTGAGTTAGATAACACTCAAGCTGTAAAAAACAGTTGTACCAACTGAAGACACGGCAGAAAATAGGGGGTGGGGTGGGGAAAACAGTTTCAACAGAGATCTAAGCAACAACTAACAGTCTTCTTCTGCTTTCAGCTTTTCCCGGTTAGGGGTCGCCACAGCGGATCACTGTCCGCTCATTATTGGCAGTGGAGTTTTACAGTGTCGAGCTGCCAGCCTGGCACCCAACCTTCCACAGAAAGCACACACACGCACACACTCATGCCTATGGCCAACTTAGTGTGTCCAATCCACTTACAGCATGTCTTTGGGATGTGGGAGGAAACCGGAGCACCCGGAGGAAACCCACATGACCATGGGGAGGACATGCAGACTCCGCACAGAAGGCACCCCAGCCGAGGATCAACCCGGAGAACCTCTTGCTGTGAGGCGGCAACGCTAACCACTGCACCACCGTGGCTGCCCTAAGCAACAACTAACAGTACAAACTCTAAAACCAAAAAAAATGTACTCAGCTCTGTACATTTGCATAGTCTGGAAGGCAGTCTCTCAGAACTCAAGTTACAGCAATTAAATATGGGCTGTTACTAACAGGTCAAATTTAATGCAAGTGATCCTTGAGTTAGATAGCAGACAAGCTGTAAAAAACAGTTATACCAACTGAAGACACAGAAGAAAATAGGGGGTGGGGTGGGGAAAACAGTTTCAACAGACATCAAAGCAACAGCTAACAGTACAAACTCTAAAGCGAAAAAAATATACTCAGCTCTGTATATTTGCAGATAGTCTGGAAGGCAGTCTCTCAAAACACAGGTTCCAGCAATTAAATGCGGGCTGTTACCAACAGGTCAAATTTTATGCAAGTGATCCTTGAGTTAGATAACACACAAGCTGTAAAAAACAGTTATACCAACTGAAGACACGGCAGAAAATAGGGGGTGGGGTGGGGAAAACAGTTTTAACAGAGATCTAAGCAACAACTAACAGTACAAACTCTAAAACTAAAAAAATATATTCAGCTCTGTATATTTGCAAATAGTCTGGAAGGCAGTCTCTCAGAACACAGGTTCCAGCAATAAAATGTGGGCTGTTACTAACAGGTCAAATTTTATGCAAGTGGTCCTTGAGTTAGATAGCACACAAGCTGTAAAAAAACAGTTATACCAACTGAAGACACGGCAGAAAATAGGGGGTGGGGTGGGGAAAACCATTTCTACAGAGATCTAAGCAACAACTAACAGTACAAACTGTAAAACCAAAAAACTATACTCATCACTGTATATTTTCAGATAGTCTTGTAGGCAGTCTCTCAAAACACAAATTCCAGCAATTAAATGCGGGCTGTTACTAACAGGTCACATTTTATGCAAGTGATCCTTGAGTTAGATAACACACAAGCTGTTAAAACCAGTTATACCAACTGAAGACATGGCAGAAAATAGGGGGTGGGGTGGGGAAAACAGTTTCAACAGAGACTAAGCAACAATTAACAGGGCAAACTCTAAAACCAAAAAAATATACTCAGCTTTTTGCATATTTGCAGATAGTCTGGAGGGCAGTCTCTCAGAACACAGGTTCCAGCAATTAAATGCGGGCTGTTACTAACAGGTCAAATTTTATGCAAGTGATCCCCAAGTTAGATAACACACAAGCTGTAAAAAAGTTATACCAACCGAAGACACGGCAGAAAATAGGAGTTGGGGTGGTGAAAACAGTTTCAACAGAGATCTAAGCAGCAACTAACTGTACAAACTCTAAAACCAAAAAAATATACTCAGCTGTATATTTTCAGATAGTCTGGAAGGCACTCTCTCAGAACACAGGTTCCAGCAATTAAATGCGGGCTGTTACTAACAGGTCAAATTTTATGCAAGTGATCCTTGAGTTAAATAACACACAAGGTGTAAAAACGAGTTATGCCAACTGAAGACATGGCAGAAAATAGGGGTTGAGGTGGAGAAAACAGTTTGAACAGAGATCTAAGCAACAACTAGCAGTACAAACTCTAAAACCAAAAAAATATACTCCACTCTGTATATTTGCAGATAGTCTGGAAGGCAGTCTCTCAGAACACAGGTTCCAGCAATTGAATGTAGGCTGTTACTAACAGGTCAAATTTTATGCAACTGATCCTTGAGTTAGATAACACACAAGGTGTAAAAACTAGTTATGCCAACTGAAGATGCGGCAGAAAATAGGGATTGAGGTGGGAAAACAGTTTCAACAGAGATATAAGCAACAACTAACAGTACAAACTCTAAAACCAAAAAAATATACTCAGCTCTGTATATTTGCAGATAGTCTGAAAGGCAGTCTCTCAGAACACAGGTTCCAGCAATTAAATGCGGGCTGTTACTTCTTCTTCTTCTTCTTTCGGCGTTTCCCGGTTAGGGGTCGCCACAGCGGATCACCTTGTCCGCACATTGAATGGCAGTGGAGTTTTACGGTGTCGAGTTGCCAGCCCGGCGCCCAACCTTCCACAGAAGGCACACTCACACGCACACCTAGGGCCAATTTAGAGTGTCCAGTCCACCTGCAGCATGTCTTTGGGATGTGGGAGGAAACCGGAGCACCCGGAGGAAACCCACGTGACCACAGGGAGGACATGCAGACTCCGCACAGAAGGCACCCCAGCTGAGGATCGAACCGGAGAACCTCTTGCTGTGAGGCGGCAATGCTAACCACTGCACCACCGTGGCCGCCAAAATGCGGGCTGTTACTAACAGGTCTAATTTTATACAAGTGATCCTTGAGTTAGATAACACACAAGCTGTAAAAACCAGTTATACCAACTGAAGACATGGCAGAAAATAGGGGGTGGGTTGGGGAAAACAGTTTCAACAGAGATCTAAGCAACAACTAACATGGCAAACTCTAAAACCAAAAAAATATACTCAGCTCTGTATATTTGCAGGTAGTCTGGAAGGCAGTCTCTCAGAACACAGGTTCCAGCCATTAAATGCAGGCTGTTACTAACAGGTCAAATTTTATGCAAGTGATCCTTGAGTTAGATAACACACAAGCTGTAAAAACCAGTTATACCAACTGAATACATGGTTGAAAATAGGGGGGAGTGGGGAAAACAGTTTCAACAGAGATCTAAGCAACAACTAACAGTACAAACTCTAAAACCAAAAAAATATACTCAGCTCTGTATATTTGCAGATAGTCTGGAAGGCAGTCTCTCAGAACGCAGGTTCCAGGAATTAAATGCAGGCTGTTACAAACAGGTCAAATTTTATGCAAGTAATCCTTGAGTTAGTCAACACACAAGCTGTAAAAAAACAGTTATACCAACTGAAGACACGGCAGAAAATGGGGGGGGGGGCACTTTCAACCAAGATCTAAGCCACAACTAACAGTACAAACTCTAAAACCAAAAAAATATACTCAGCTCTGTATATTTACAGATAGATTAGAAAGCAGTCTCTCGGAACAGGGAGATAACAGTTTCAACAGGGATCTAAGCAACAATTAACGAACTCTGAAACCAAAAAATATATACTCAGATCTGTATATTTGCAGATAGATTGGAAAGCAGTCTCTCAGAACACAGGTTCCAGCAATTAAATGCAGGCTGTTACTAACAGGTCTAATTTTATCCTTGAGTTAGATAACACACAAGCTGTAAAAACCAGTTATACCAACTGAAGAGTTCTGGATATGGCTGTATCGGGTGATATTGAGCATGTATCATTTCACACAATACTGAAAAAGATGTTGGCCAGGTCTCCGGATTAATGTGTACTGCTGTCAAGTGAAGAATGACAACCTTTATAAAGTACACTTCACTTTGCGCCTGTATTTCTCAGCTACGGGAGGTGCTCTGAAAAACTGTTCATAGTTGAAGTGCAGTACCATACACGTAAAAAATCACCGGTCTTGGCAGTGCTCATCACATTCCACGGTTTATTCAGTCAGCCGTGACATGCAAAGGAAAATGTTTTTCTGCACATTATAACCACTGCGATCGTGCAGCACCAGACAAGACTTTCGTGTCTGCAGTACTGACTGCCTGCCAAATGAAGTAAAAATGAAAACTTAACCTTACCTAATGAACATGATTAGTTTCACATCACACTTGTCAGTCCTGCAAAAATGGTAACATAAATCCGAAACACAGCAGCGCAAAGATGTGGTAATGGTGTAACGGAAAAGTACCCCATTTTCTTTTATTGCAGTTACTTATCAAATGTCCAGTTTTTCCACAAAAAAAAACATGTTTTGAGTTGTCCCCAGTATTTTAAGATACCCCCACCCCCCTCCACGTGTATCATGCTTGGTATATGTAGAATTATTTTTCTGTTTCTATTTTTAAAGCAATTTTACATTTCCATCTGTCAGTCCATAAATCCCTTTTGTTATAAACCTTTGCAATGTCCAGTACTACTTTACATAAAGTTTTCAAATGTTCTTTCAAAGTCTCTTTTTCCACCTCTGTTTGTAACTGTGCATGTATTTTCATTTTTTTATTTCTCTGTTAAATGCTTTTATCACATAAAGATTGCATGGGTTACTGTCTATTTTTTTTTCATATTCTCCAGTCTCAAGAGTGTCGCAAAATATCTCTTTGTTAATACGAATAAATGCTCCTTACTTCATGTACTTATACACTCAAATGACCTATTAAATTGTCCTACAATTATACCTGTCCATTTCTTTGTCTTCTTTCCTTTGGATCCTTACTACATACTTCTGTTTTTCTTTTACTTCTGCCTTTTTCTCTTCTGCTACCCCATTTTCCCTTATTTTACTTTCTCTGCATATGTTCTCTTTTTCATCTCACCACTATTCTTCAGGATTGTCTTTGCTTCCTCTTTTTGTATTTTCTCCATAATGACCCCCAGTCCAGGGGTAGCATATGGTGAGTAATTTATGTAATGTTAGAATGAATGAGAATTGTTAAAAAGAAAATGTGTATACTGCATGAAAACTGAGATATGTCACTATGGTTTGCTTTCTGTCATTGTATTGATATCTGTGTCATTTCATTTGTGTTTCAAACAATTCTCAGTGTACCATGTGTTGGAAGCATGTACACACTTCAGCAGTGATGTCACTGCATGTTGATCATTCGTCTTGGAACAAGTAGGCAAAACATAAAATATTATCATTAATGTAGGCAGATGTGGATAAAAACCCGGCTGCTGAGAATACCTCATAGCTGAGCCATATATTGTGGCATTGTAGTATGAAAGAGAACAGCAGAACAACTAGTATAATTTTGCTAATGTTCTGTACATGCAAATTTGTCTCCCAGTGTATATGGTACTGCTGAGGTTTCATCTGTTAATGTATTAGGAGGCATCCTGTCAGTTTGACATTCTCGGAGTGGGACATCAAGCAGGTTGACAGTGAGTGATTAAGGGTTACCAAGATTGTAAAATGAATAGGAGCAATGACGTATTATGAAAAGCTTAGCTGTTTGAGTGAAAAAACTGAGCAGAAGGAAGAGAGGAGATGTAATATTGTTATACTGCATCATTGCTGTCAACATTGCCATTATCATACCTTAGATGCTACAGCATCAGAGATAGGAGAAGGAGAGTGGAGGCATGGACAATAGTTTTAAATGGTAGCTGCAAACCCTCCCCTTAAAACTGTCATACACTTGGTTGGATTTTGTTTTGCTTGGAAATGGAAAATAAATCTACAGAATGGTTTGTAGGTGATTGGTTGGATGCAATTAACTAGCAAGGGAAGTAGTGGATTCTTTGAAATGACCGCAAATGGATAGACTTGAACTAAATGTCTTTGATCACAGATATATTTTATACATGTGTATAAAAATTTCTGGAACTGTTACTAAACACACAGTACTATATTGTCACTGTTGTAAGTGCTTTTGGCAAGCATCTGGTTATTTCCCTGAGTACAGGTGATTTTGTGTGTGTTCACAAAATATTATCTGTACTGTGAGGTTAATGATGAGGTTGAGGAATCTCCAAAGTTTTCAAACGATGGCCTTCTTTAGCCAGTTAAAATAATTCAGAGAGAAATTACTTTTAGTAAATTAGAAGTATGAACTAGCTTTTATGAGTAACTGGTTAAGATAGGATGATTTCTTTATTTTCATGTTGTCAGATACTTAAAAGCATATTTGTTTAATCCAATTTTTATCATAAGCTAAATTTATTTGCCATTAAATGCATTGAGATTATCGTTGTAGTTGCTCATGTATTGTATTATTTAATTATAGGACAGAAGGATGTGACTGTCTTACCAAAGCATCAGAAGTGCATCATGCATGTGGATATTGACTGTTTCTTTGTCTCCGTGAGTGTTCTGGATTCACCAGACTTGAAAGGTTAGTATAGACAATAATTCATTATTTATTATGAGGGAAAATGGGTCTTACTTAGGTTCATGGAAGGTTACTAGGCTAACAGCCCTAGAATGTTTACAGGCCTAGCCATATTTATCCCAAGTTGTCCCAAATGTCATTGGTTACGTGAGTGAAATTTGCAGAAGTAAAGGTCTATGATAATTAATACCAACTTCCTCTGTCCAGGAGGGACATGGGTGCCACCCCAGGAGAGAATTTATAGACACCCATCCATTGATCTAGGCTGTGTTTGAAGAATGTCAGGGAGGGTCTCTGTTTCACATGAATTAGAAGCTTGTTCTAGTGAAGTGGCACTCTGTGGGAGATGTTTCTATCTTTCCAGCATAACCTGTTCAGGTCAGGGGGTAGGTTTAGATCCCTGGAGCGAGTGACCCTTGTGCAGTTTGATTTATGAATGTGTAACATTTCCCTCGGGGCTGGGTCAGAGACTGCTCTGTAAACCAGGCACAGATTACCCCTTAGCAACCTGTAGGAGACAGAATACAGTGACAGGGCTTTCAGTCTTTCTGCGCAAGACTTGTTTTGTGTACCCTGTAATTTCTTGGTGAGAAACCTCTGTGGTCTCTCCAATTGTTGCAGGTGTCTGGTGAAGTGCATGCAAAAGGGAGCATTGTATTCGATTATTGGACTGATGAGGGCTGAGTATAATAGAATTATAACATCCTTAGATCTAAATGTAATGCCTTCACTTATAAGATGTGTCACACAGAAGGATTTCCTTACTACTGTGGATACATGGTGGTCAAAGTTCAGGTTGCTATCAACTTGAGTACCCAGATCATGTACCACAGGGTTTACACTTAGGGGGGGTGCTGTCTGTAATGTAATTAGCAGGGATGTCATCTTTCCCAAAGGGAATAATAATGCATTTATTTGCATTTAGCTTTAATCCGTGACTTTAGCACCAATCATTTGTCTGCATTAACCCTGTCTGCAGTATACTAACATTATTGGGGGACTCAATGATTGCTCCAAATTTGCAGTTATCAGCAAACTTGGTCAGCCACAGGCCATCCAAGTTTGCCTGGACTTCTGAGAAATAAATTCTGAACAGTAATGGACCCAGCACAGAACCTTGTGGTACGCCACTGATGATTGCTCTTTTCCTACAGGTGAAGTTAACCCACGTTGACAGTATGTGTCCTGTTGGTGAGCCAGTTGGTTGCCTATTTGGTTATGTAGGGGTTACTTCCCAATTAGGAGAGTTTATCTATAATACATGAGTTGGGGATTGTGTCAATATGCTTTAGCTAGGTCAGGATATGCTGTATACACTGTCTTTCTCTCGTTAAGGGCCTTTGCGACTTCCTCAAAGAAATAAACTATGTTTAACAAGCATGATCCACCTTTAACGAATCTGAACTGGTTGTGTCCAGAGTTTGGAGATTATCTATGTCCTTGTTAATAAAGTCCATAGTGATTCTTTCCATGGCTTTGAAGATAAGGCTAGTCAAGCTCATGGGCCTGTAATTCCCACGTTCGGTTGATGGTCCCCCTTTGTGCAGAGGGATTCCTGTTGCTGTCCTCCAGTACGCTGGAACATAGCCAGTCCACAGGCTGTGGTTACACATGAATCCAAGCGGGTCTTCTAGGTCATATTTTAAGTTGTTTGAAAGGCAACCTGGAATGTTGTCTGGTCCCACTGATAACATTTTTTTGGCCTTGGACAGTGCTGAGATGACTTGCTGTCTTGAGATAATAAGCTTGAGGAATGGTAGCAGGCATATTTTGGGGGATGACTGGAGGGGATGGGAGTGAATTTTTCTCCAAATTTGTCAGCTAGCAGGTTGGCTGTTACCTGCAGTTGAGTATGGGTGGTGCCATCCACCACCAGTTCAATGCATAGCTGGGTATTCAGTTTTTAGTTTTTGGATATAGTTAAAGAAAGCCTTGTGATTATCCTTAACTAGGGAGGCTTTTTTTGCTTCAAAATTAGCTTTGGAGGACTTGACAAGATCTCTGAATTGTTAGTTTAAGCTAGAGAGAGATTTCTTCCTCTACTGAGCTAGTTCCCTCTTGTTCTTAGACATGAGTTTTTCTTTTTTTATATAGCCTATTTATACTAGGGGTCCACCAGGGTGGCTTGTTTTTTCAGCAAGACCTGTTTTTATTCTGGTCAGGTACAGACAATTCTTTACAATTGCTTAAATGGTTATACAGGGTATTAGTGTACACCTCTGCACATGTGTCTGTGTTATCTGCATTGGAGGGGGCTTTGAAACCTCTTATACCATCACTTAGTAAGAAATGTATAAAAACTCCAGATAGCTAAAGGCTGCTTAGCCAAACAAAAATATTTAGAAAATGTATTGATTAATAAAACAATAAAATGGCATAAAAACAAGAATAAACGCCTTCAACTCCTAGAGCCTTCATCAGATCCTGCATTACTGCCAGTACTCCTCCCCTTTGAAGCAAAAAGCAGCCAGTTAATAATTTAAAATTTTTTATATCTAGGTAGTCTCCTCCATTTCAACAGTAGCTTCAAAGGAATCATTCCATTCAGTCCAGGGAGCTGATTAGCCTGCAAATCAGCAGTCCATCGGCTCTCCAAAACCTCTGTTTTATTATATAAATCACCACTCTGAGGATTATCATGTATTAATTCTTATGCCATAAATATAAACTTGTGTTGTACATTCTCTTGAATATGTTTAGACAAAGCACTGGTGTCCTTTCTTAGTCTAATGTCACTGAGTTGACGTAAAATTCTATCTTTGAATTGATGATTAGTCTTACCAACATAAAATCATTTACAGAGGGTGCAAATAGCTGCATAAATGTGCTTGGTGTTAAAATCTGCATATGTTTTCAGCTGATATAACCTTTTGGTAACAAGATGTCTAAAAGAATTACTACTGTTAATTGAAGCACATGCCCAGCATTTCTGAGAGCACAAGTGAATGTCAGAATGAAGGATATAAATCCTGAAATGCCTAAAACCGCTACAATGATCGATGTCCTTCAAGAATGCAACTGCAGTCCTGACATATGGGTTGTCCTGCCTCGGGCAGCCCTTCGGTCGGCCGGATTCCAAAGTGTGGGTCCGGCGTTGGCTGATGTCGCCTCCTCCCCGACGTCAGAGCGGCTGGGGTATAAAGGCATCCGCCGACGCCATCTTCTTCAGACTTTCTTGCCGCGCGGTGCCCGAAGCAGAAGCAGTTCACAAGTGCCGGTCGGTCAGCTCCTGTGTTTTCTGTTACCGAAGTCATCTAAAAGCTAAGTACCCCGTTGAGGAACATTTTTTCTTGCCTCAGCCGATGTCAGAAAAAATTGAAAAAGTTAATAATTGTTTGTCTTGTGGTAAACAAATACCTCAAAAGGACTTCCATTCTTACTGCCTCCCTTGCCTGGGCCCAGACCACGACGTCTCGGCCTGTGCTGCCTGTGCTTTGTTTAATAAGCTCACACTCAGGCGCCGGGCAGAATTTGCCGAAGACTTCTTTGGCGAATCTTACGCTTATATCATGCCGTCGGAGCAACCGACAGCACAAACTACCAAAAAACGCAAGGACCGGGACCGACATCCTTGGCCCGCGTCGTCCACCAATACCACGTCTAAGCCTTCCGCGAGTGCATCGGTCCCTTCGGAAACGGTAATTCAACCGCTCCAGGCAGACGACACCTCTTTAACGCGTTCTTCTGTCCCAGAGATTTCACCGGTGCTGGTTTTTAGTTTTCCTCCAGAAACCGAAGCTCTGGATCTACCCGACACCATTCTTGTAGACAAAGTTACCCCTGCACGTGGGGCAGCTAGGCCTCCAGTATCCATGTCCATCAAGGCCTTTGCACGTGCTAAGGCTGCCAGCCAAGCCAAGGCCCATCCTAAAACTACTTCTCAGGGCCCATCTGATAGACAGATCATGACTCTGGCTGCAGATCTAATCTCTCTTATCAGGGGTTCTCAGCCGCACCCAGACAGAGGTTCTCAGCCGCCTGCAGATAAAAGGCCTAGAACTGAGCAGGCAGACACCCTCTCTTCAGATGAAGCCTCTGGGGATTCAGAGCACTCTAACACCCAAGAAGAATCCTTCCAGGCCTATGAGGACTCTGATGCTGAGGAATCAATTCCCTCTGCTTCTCCTCCAGAGGATATTTCTTTCGGTGAAGTTCTCCACTCCATGAGAGAACATTTTCAATGGCAGGTTCAGGAATTTTCTGATTCCAGGAAAAGGCTACGTACCTTCCTTAAGTTACCCCAGCACAGACCATTAGCTATCCCTCCAGTGTTGGATGTCCTGGATGATGTATACTCAGACTCCAGTGCTTCCCCTGATTCTCTCCCTCCTGCTCCTGTCAAGCCAGACAGATATTACAGGGTTCCTGAAACTCATAAGCATCTCTTTAAGGCCCACTCTGTGGATCTAGAAACTATTTCACAGGGCCCCAAAGGAGTGGCTACTTCCTCGGCTAAAAACCCGCTGACAGGGAAGCTAGGTCCCTGGAGAGATGGGGCAAAAAAGTTTATACTTCTTCCACCCTTGCCATGAGGTCGCTTAACTGCCTTTTTCATATGTTTCAGTACCAGGATTACTTAATGGATGTTTGCAGAAAAAGTTAGCCTCTCCTGAGCCTATAGATAGAAAGGCATTGCAGGATTTGGTACATAATACTCAGCAGGTTAGCAATCATTTTCTTCAGTGTGGTTATGATGCATTGGAAGCTTCATGTAGGGCAGCTATGACAGAGGCCGTTATACGTAGACATGCTTGGTTGAAAGAACAGCCACTGCCAGACCATGTTAAAGTAAAGCTCCTAGATGCACCTCTGGAAAAACAGAAGCTTTTTGGTGCTAATGCACAGGATGTATTGAAGTCTATTGAGGAAAAGGCAAAATCAATACAGACAGTCAAAGATTTCCTCCAGGTTCAGCCACCCAGATTAAGCAGGAATTGGCCTTCAAAGAATTGGTCCTTTCCAGACTCAGACAAGTTTCAAAGGGGGGAAAAACAGGCGTGCTTGAGGTAGAGGGCAATACCGAGGCTCCTACAGGGACCGCCAGTGGCAACCACCAAATCAGAGAAGTGGCACAGGTAGTTCACCTGCACCACAGGGACAATCACAATGACTTGACTTTCACTACGCCTACCAAGGCTCAAAGAGAAGCACCTCTAGGCGGAAAATTATCCTTATTCTCAGAAAACTGGCACATTTTAACCAAGGACAAATGGATTCTGGACATAACAGACAAAGGTTACAGGTTCCACTTCCATACCTTACCAACTGGACAAGGCATGCCAAACCTGCCACAAAATCAAAGGGCAGAGGCACTCATACAAGTTTCAAAGCTGTTACAAATAAAAGCAATAGAAAAGGTTCCTCCTCAGGAACAAGGCCAGGGATTCTATTCAAGACTGTTCCTTGTTCCAAGAAAAGAAAAACAATGGAGGCCTATACTGGACTTGTCCGTTCTAAACACTTTTCTCATTGTGCCAAAATTCAAAATGCTGACGTTGCAGCAACTCCTTCCCATGCTGGGCAAGGGGTCTTGGCTGGTCACTCTGGACCTCAAGGAGGCATACCTGCATGTCCCAATCAGACACAGTTGCAGAAGATACCTTAGATTTCTTGCAGGAACAGAGCATTATCAATTCTCAGCATTGCCGTTTGGCTTATCTACTGCGCCCAGAGTATTCACGAAATGCCTGGTATCAGTAGTTGCACATTGCAGGCTCCAGGGGATTCAAATATACCCTTACCTGGACGACTGCCTCATACAAGCAGACAGCAAACAAACCTTGATAAAAAACTTGGATTATGTCATTCAGCTGCTACAGGCTTTGGGATACACAGTCAACATCCAAAAATCAAGACTACTGCCATCCCAAAAGATTATTTTTCTAGGAGCAGAACTGGATACACAATCACAAATGGCTTTCCTCACAGAGGAGAAACAACAGCATTTACCAGATTACTTCAAAAGCCTAGCAAAGCTTACCCAGCTGACCGCAAGGAAGTCCCTGCAGGCCCTGGGGTTCATGGCATCTTGCATTCTTCTGATCCCTCTGGCAAGACTACACATGAGAAAGCTACAATGGTACCTAAAAAGCTTGTGGTCTCAACACAGCCACAACCTAGAAAGACGTAATACCACTCATACCATGCCTACAAAGGGAATTTTTGTGGTGGGCTCAAGCAAGTCATTTAAACAAAGGCATGCCTTTCAACAAAGCACAAGCAAGTCAAACCATTACAACAGATGCCTCAGACCATGGATGGGGGGCGCACATGGAGGGCAGATGCATTCAAGGACAATGGACTCCCATGGAAATGCATCTGCACATAAATCAAAAAGAGATGTTGGCAGTGATACATGCAATAGAAGCCTTCGAACAATCTCTTCAACAAGGTCATCTACTAATAAGGACAGACAACACCACTGTCATGTGGTATATAAACAAACAAGGGGGCACTCACTCGTATCCCCTCTGCAGATTAACAGTGAATCTTTGGGAAAAGTCCCTGAAACTGAACATCCACTTGCAAGCCCAGTTTGTTCCGGGCAAGGACAATGTTCTGGCGGACAGGTTGAGCAGAAATTTCTTGGATCCACACGAATGGATGCTGCATCCACACATTTTCTCACAAATAACAACTGCATGGGGAAGACCGGACATAGATCTCTTTGCTTCTCATCTCAATCATCATCTGGAAAGGTTCTGCACAAGGACACACCATCCTCTAGCCTGGAGAACGGATGCCCTGTCCTTCAGCTGGAATACCCTAACAATCTATGCATTTCCTCCTCTACCTTTACTGACCAAGGTGTTACTGAAGATCAAAGCAGATCAACCAAAAGGAATCTTGATAGCTCCAGACTGGCCAAGGCAGCACTGGTATCCTTTGCTACTGAGCATAACTCACACCAAACCGTGGCCCTTGCCTCAATGGCCTCTGCTCCTATCTCAGCACAATTACAGGACTGTTCATCAAAACCTGCAAACATTGCAGCTGACAGCTTGGAGGGTTCCATGACTTTGCCCCAAGTCTCCCTCTCCGAAAAAGTTCAGGAAATCTTGCTGGAAGCACGCAGACCTTCCACCAGAAAAACCTATTCGGCCAAGTGGAAGAGATTCATCATCTGGAATACCAACAAGGGCCAGGATGCATCAGTGATGAGCATACCTCAGATATTAGAATACTTGGCAGAAATGTTTCATAGTGGCCTCTCATATTCTTCCATTAAAATCCACGCTTCAGCAATCTCAGCAAATTACAACTGTGACCCACCTGTGTTTTTGCATCCGTTACTAAGACAGTTTCTAAGAGGGATAAAGAATATCAAACCTCCCAGAAAACCTCCAGTTCCTGCATGGGACCTCAATTACGTCTTGGAAAAATTAACTCTTCCTCCTTTTGAACCAGCAGCATCTTCAGAAATACAATTTCTCTCCTGGAAAACGGTCTTCCTGTTGGCAGTTACCTCAGCAAGAAGAGTCTCGGAGATACAGGCCCTCATGGCAGTACCTCCCTTTCTCATTTTCCATCAGGACAGAGTTTCTCTAAGGACCAATCCTTCATTCATGCCAAAGGTGATATCCAGGGTGTCTCTAAATCAAGCAATCCACCTGCCTACTTTCTTTCCCAATCCTCAAAATAAAGGGGAAAAGCTGCTGCATACTTTGGACATACACAGACAATTGCGCTACTACTTGGACAGAACAAAGACCACCAGGAAGTCTGACCAACTATTTGTAGCCTATGCTGCTGGAGTGCAAGGAAAAGCAGTCTCCAAACAAACAATTTCAAAATGGATTGGACACTGCATCAGATTCTGTTACTCTTTCCATGGAAAAGGTGTGCCAGCCAATATTAGACCACACTCCACCAGAGCTATAGCCACATCCACAGCTTTTCTAAGAGGATTGGCTACAAAGGACATTCTAGAGGCTGCTACATGGAGCTCCGTGCATACATTTACCAAACACTACAACCTGCCATTGTACTCCAGATCCCGAGCAGGCTTTGCTTCGGCAGTCCTGCAGGGCCTTCTAGCTACACCATCCCTTGCTTAGATCCTACCACCCCCATCTTGGCTATGGTATTCAACCCATATGTCAGGACAGCAGTTGCATTCTTGAAGGACATAGTACAGTTTTGTACCTACCATAAATGTAGATGTCCGATAGATATGCAACTGCAGTCAGGTTTACCCTCCCTCCTACCCCTCTGTTTTTCCCTTGGGTCCATTCCCCCCCTTTACCTATTAGCTGGGGATATCTGTTATGGTGTATCTGTTTATTACTGTTGTACATGTCTGGAATTTTTGTTTATCCATTCACCAAATTTAGCCTTCCTTGGAGGGCACCTTGCATCTGGGGCAAGAAACACTGAAGAAGATGGCGTTGGCGGATGCCTTTATACCCCAGCCGCTCTGACGTCGAGGAGGAGGCGACATCAGCCGACGCCGGTCCCAGACTTTGGAATCCGGCCGACCGAAGGGCTGCCCGAGGCAGGACAACCCATATGTCAGGACTGCAGTTGCATATCTATCGGACATCTACATTTATGGTAGGTACAAAACTGTACTTTTCTCGGAACTCTAAAGATGATTACTCATGGACAGCTTACAATGCTAAAGAAATAAATAGTAGAGCTGATTTCTTTGATGGAATCCCATCCTTATAGCAGAGAATTCTCTTCAAATTCATCGTATTTTTAAAACGAAACCTTAGGACTTCACCAACTGTGTTGTTTATTTTGTCATCCGCTCTTAGTATTCACCAGTTCTTCTTAATAATCTCACAAACCTGTGAGACATCGTTGCTTTATGTAAATAGGCATCTTAGGCCACTTTTATTGCTGTTGTCTGGCTGTGGTAATGGACAGGTTAGCATTGATGTAGTATCCTCTGAAAAGGAAGGATGTCCTCTTGTTCTTCTCATATTCTTAGTAGTTGTGAGTACGTGTTGGACCTCTTGTTTATAACCACGAATATGAAGACATTTCACTAACTGTTCAGTTTCCTTCATATATAGTACTTCAGAACTGCATAATCTGAAGGTATGAAGTAACTGTCCATTGCAATATGTGGGTATACATGTGCAGAATGCACACTTGTCCTATGCAGAAGGTGGTTCTTCCAGCAGTCCTTTTTATCCGTGTATTAAATCTTCCTTGATCATCCAAAAATAATGTTACACCTAAGGATAAAATGCATGTCTACCTACAGCACCTTTCACCATGAGCTACTAGCTAGATGGCAGGCAATCAATCTTGAGACAAGGTTTCAGTATATCCGTTTACTGATTAACTTTAAACCTTATGAGAGTGAAGCAGCTAGCTTCATTGAAACAAAGTGTTCAGAATTGGAGAATGCGGCCCTTTCCGATATAATCATAGGAAAGATTGAAACTTTACAGCACAAGCTAACTTTTTATGATGCAAAGTTAAAAAGTGTAAAGATTAAGAAATTAGCCAGGGATTACTTGGACTTTAAACAAGGGAATATTTTTGAATGACCAAGAGCACAAGTGGATGTCAGAACGAAGGATATAAATCCTGAAATGCCTAAAACAGCTACAATAACCATTTCTCAGAACTCTAAAGATGATTATTCATGGACAGCTCACAATACTAAATAAATAAATAGTAGAGCTGACAATGCATCTGATTAAAGTAGCAAATGTATGCCACAAAGCCCTCAGTATGACATAACATTGGGGACGAGTGAGACAAAAGCCAATAAAAAAAGTTTCTGGGCTGAACGTCTTTAATTTAGGAATGAAACCTAAGGAAAATGCCACTCATAGTCCATTGTTTTCGGATCTACCTGCTCAACTTAGACAACCTTTCCCATACAAGACTCTGTCAGTGAGCCATAGGCAGGAAGAAGAGGAAAGTTATACATTAGAAGGCTTAATATCTGATGACATCTTGGTTGTAAATTTGTCTAAATGTTCACTAAGTAGAGTACATGAGTCCTTATTGACTAAAGGGCTAATATTCATCCCAGCCCTTATATCTCGATTAAGTGAATTTACCATGGATATAAAATGTTTTGGCAGAAACATCATTCTTAAGAATATGTTCTACTATCTTCAGGAAACCTAGTACCTTTGTACCACCTTTCCATCCAGTGGTTAAGATGTTTACTTGTATGGTGAGACTGATGTAGCCAACATGAGACCTGAGAATAACCATAAAGGCTTCTACAATATGAATACAGAATAAAAAAAAGCACTGGATGAAATGATGCACAACTATGCCATTGTTATTAAGCCAGCTGATAAGGGAGGGCCATTGTTGTTCTAGATGCAGACGACTCTTATGAGAATGACTGAAATGCTCAGTGATACACATACCCATCTGAAAATATCAAAATGGGAAGTCAAGCAAATAATCCAGAAGGTAAAAGACACTTAGCATGATTTGCTTATGATGAGGATTATCAGTCAGGACCTCTGTGACTATCTTATGGTCGAACATCCTGTGACACCTACTGTCAGTGGTCTGCTCAAGTTACACAAGAATAAACAAAACCCATCCCTACCGTCCGATTGTCTGTGTGGGTGGATGGCTTACAGAACCAGCTTCTATGTATGTGGAGCATCAACTAAAGAAAGTTTTACCCAGACTTGCTACTGCACTAAGGAGCACTCCACGAACCAAGAAGTGAAAACAGCAAAAACTACATGACAAGCACAAACGACTCAAGGACCAATAAACTTGACTTTTAAAATAAAAAAAATGTTTTATTCAAATGGAATGTTCTATGAAGTGCTTTTTGTCTCACTTAGTAGTGGGACTTCTTCAAATAAAAACAACAATCTGAATTACATCTTATATATAAAACCATAGTACATTGTACCCTGCTGGACGCCTAAGAAAAACAGTCCAAAGTTAAGAATTAACCTACCAGCTCCCTGAGAGACCTTTCCTTGATAAGACAGTGAAATTAACGTTGGCGTTTCTAAAGACATGCTTCTGGAGTGTTTCTCCCCGGGCCTCTGCTGAAAACAGGATCTGTGGAACCTAGTCGGACTTTCCCGGTCAACAAATGTTAAATAAAAATTATGTGTTGTTATAGCTACTAGAAAATTGTAATAATAATATTTTTTTATAGATACTACTAGGTTAGACAAGCTTCCCAGTCAGGTTAGCCAGCAGCCAAACCCCCCCCCCCCATTTAGCATTTTAAATAACCCTTACTTCCAGCTTATACCCTCTTTATCTCAAACTAGTTTATCTCCCCCCCCCTCTCCCTTAGCCTGACATCCCCTTTAGGAGACCTATTTGCTGCAATAAAGTGACTGACCACTAGGTGGCGCCTTAATATAAGCTTTCTGTCTATTCATTTCTTCACCTGTTTTTAACCATATCTCCCTAACTTTGTTCCCAGTTTACTTCTGACTTACTGTTTTACCATCTCTCTTTTGTCCTAAGGTATCTTTAATCGCATTCTACTCCTCTAACATCCTAAGTCTATTCTTGCTAGCCTCTCAACTTTCTTCTACATTCTCTTACTTTCTGATTTACCTGCAGAATGTCATACTTCACTGATTGTCATCCTCGACAGTCTACTCTCTTGTCTCCTTTTGGACTAGCATTAACAAACTTCTATACCCAGGTCAATCTATCACTCCCAACCCACTAGGCTCTAACCCTGAGAATCCCACACATACTGCAAATGCCTTCAATTCTTTCTTCACAGACGCCATCCAAACTCTTGCTAGCCATCTATCTCCTGATACCTGTGAACGTAAAAAAGTCAAATTTGACACCCACTCAACAGATAACTTTCCTGGGTGCTCTTTTAAGCACTGCAATCCAGATGGCATTCCTGACGCCATAAAAACAACTTCAGTTGGCTTCAACTTTCAAAAGCCTGGCGTTAATGTCTCGGCTAACTGCAAGGAAATTCCTGCAGGCTTTGGGTTAAATGGCTTCCTGCATCCTACTCATACTATATGCAAGACTGCATATGAGGAAGATACAATGGTACCTAAAAAGCGTATGGTCCCAGCATTGTCACAGTCTGGAAACAGTGATTGCTGTCTTGCCTTGCCTGCAAAAGGAATTTCATTGGTGGGCCACAGCATGTCTTCAAAACAAAGGGAAAGCCTTCAGTCCATCTCCAGCCAACCAAGTGATAACCACGGACAAGGAGCTCTGAACATTGGTAGACTAACAGAGATAGGGTAGCAGGGCACGACTACCCATATGCCAGTAAAGCAGATTGTTCTGTGAACATCTACTCTTACGGGCAAGTAGGACTTGTGCAACTATAGCCACCTGTCATAGAAAGTTTATAAAAAGGTGATTAAGTGAAAATAAAAGGAGAAATGGCCAATGACCACTGAGGCACTATGCAGGTTCAAAGAGGATAAGCTGTGGAGATGGGCCCTTAATAAGCTGGGCATTTAAGGGTTTTGATGCCATTGAGGAAAATTATTGTTGACAAGGAGAGGGAGGACTTGAGAACACATCCTGAAAAAGATTATTTCAAAACAGTGATAAAGAAAGTGTGGTTGCCAAGGGTTGTGGTTAAGGCTAGGAAATATAAAATATTTTGTTGGTAATGTCCACATAAATTCTTTTACACACCAAGTAAGATAGCGAAGATGTTACCATCTGTGAATGCAAACTGCTATAGATGGATGGAGAATTTTAGTGGGACGTGGAAACACATGTTTTGGAGTTGTGAAGTTTTAGTAGAACTCAAAGCAGACTTTCAAAATAAATTAATCACTTTATTGGGCCAGGATATTATTCTCACAAAAGCTTTATTTCTCAGGAGAACAGTATTTAACCCTCCCCTGCCCCAATCAAGCAAATATCCTGTGTAATTCTGTTTGCCAAAAATCTCATAGCTAGGAGTTTGAAAAGTCAAACTCCCCCATACAGTGGCAGAGCTAAAGAAACCATGTGCATAAACTAAACAAATGGTCATTAAAAATGTACTTTGCTGGGCTTTTTTTAAATCTGCCATCTCATTTCACTCCCAGAAAACATGTTCCCAGTTCTCTCTCTTTCCCATCACACCAACCAGAGCTTGTTATCTACCCTAGGAACATTTCTGTGAAGTATGCGTGAGGTATAAATAATATCTCTGCAAAAAACCTAAACCCTTTGTACTTTCTTGCATACTTTGGAGCCATATAAATATCCTGCCACTGATTCATTGTAAATTGCCATTCTGCTCTCTCTTCCAAATTTTTTCTAACCTTTTGTGATCAGTTCTTGTAGACATCATGGATTATTTTATATGCCTTAATAACTGTCCCCTTTAACAGTAACTTTTGTTCTAGACTCGCCCATAGCTGGTCTTTCATTTAGCCCTCTGTCCCTTTTTTTTCTCAGAGAAGACAGGAAGCATGCCTCAGAGTATTGGCAAGCTTGCTTACCTCCTCTAGGATGTGTACTGCTGAATAATGACAACCCTGTGTACTGGCTGATTCTCCCCACAGAACGAGATGGTTTAAGGCTACATGATTTTTTATTATTATTTATTTAACATTTGCTTACCAGGGTAGTCCGACTAGACAACTAGTGTCTGTTTTCAGCGGAGTCTTGGGGAGAAAAACTCCACAAAGTTACAAAGTAATAAGTAATACATGATAAAAAATAGGAAGTAACATAGTATAGGGCATACACACCATAGGATAACTTGTAAGGGATTAACTGTTTAAAACAATACATGATCATAGTACAGATATGTGAGCATAGCTCATTTGTAGTGTAAGCATAAGTATTGAATACATACATATAAGTTGCCTAGTAAACCCATGATTAAAATATTTACAGTATGTACAATTAACATAGGTCGAGCAGTGTCAGAAAACAGTACATGTCAGGGCACCAGGAAATAACTGCCTGTAAGTAGGGTGATGGGTTACTTTAAAGCCAGTTTGTTAAAAAAAAAAAAAAAAGAGGGAGATTAGAAATTTGGATTCAAGTCCTTAAAGTGAAAAGTAAAAACCATACAGAATATATATATATATAATGTTTACTGTCATGTACTCAACTTACAGGCAGTCGAGTCTTCATATGCTCAAAACTATTCTACAAAAGTCAGAATGCCAAATTCCAGTATACCCGACACAAACACCGAACCTCGAAAGTCCCTACCAGTCTGGACACAGGAATAAGCATTACCATGGGTCAAGAAGGAGGCAAAATTGGATAGTCAGTAATATAGGTTTTCAGCATTACAGCATGTGCAATGATGTATATTATATATATATATATATATATATATTTATATATTACATTCATAAAGCAGCAGAAAGTATTCGAAGAACTAAGCTAACATGGGAGTGGAGAAAGGAGATTTTACCATTAGGGATAACTGCAAGTAGGAGTATAGTTATTTGTTTCCAATGCCTCAGCTCCTTTGCTAATTTTCAATAACTAAATCCTAAATCCCCCTTGCCTGTTTTCTATACTCCTCCTTACAGTTATCCCAGTTCAGGTAGCCTTAAGTCATCTTGTTCTGTGGGGGAGAATCCATTACTTCTCTGACCTCTCTTCTTCAGGTTGGACTATCTTTCTTTTTTGTTACACTTAGTCAAGCAAATGGCGTAAGATCATACCCTTCTTACGGGGGTGAGATATGTATCTAACACTGGTCTGTCTTCGGGGCTCTCACTTTTCCTGTCTACCATCAGTCAGTACACAGGGATGTCACTGTTTAGTAGTAGACATCCCAGCGCAGGTGAGCCAGCTTGCAGATACTTTGAGGCATGTCTCTTGGATTCAGTAAAAGTACTTGGTTAGGGTCTTCCAAAGATGGAGACCTGCAGCAATCCGCTTTTTTGACCATTGCAAAACACAGCCGTTTTCTGCTCATTTCAGTAGCACAAGGAGATGGCAGCAGTGGACTCACATTTTACCTTTAGTTGTTTGGGAGATTCCTGTACACAGTTCCTTATGGCTTATCTCCAAGTTCAGTCAAGAAAGACCTAAACTGGTTTTCTTTGCCCAAGAACAGTGTAGCTTCAGGCTATTGCTTTACTTTGTATCTCAAATATTTCACCCTGTTATGTACAGGGAGGCATGCCTTATCTTTCATAAGGGTATGGTGCTGTTAAGAATAACCTAAATTTTATCCTGAAGGCTGTTTCCGAGGCTCCCTGACAAGCATTCCATCTATCTCCCAGGTTTCCTTGGTAAGTCAGAAGCCAAAGATCTTTGTAGGTGTACACTATCAACTGTTGTCACTTGAAAGCAGGCATAAGACTTCAGTAAAAAGAACCATTTTTTTCTCCTTTGTTGCAAGGGTGGTGAGTTTTCTGCCACCAAGCAGTCACTTTTTAAGTGGATTGCTAGCTCCAGAATATTGCAAGTGTGTGGCTCACTCCAGTAGAAGAAAAGCTGCTTTGTAGTGCTTCCATTCTTAAAATTTCTGTCGCAGACATTTCTTTCACTTGGCCATTGATACTAAGTGGTCATTAGTTACTTTGGCCTTGGTGCCAACATTCATCAACCATTAGTGTCTCATCTAGACCCCATTTGAGAATTCAGTAGTCCTGGCACTTTCCGGTCTAATGGTTACAGCATGGGGTTTAGCCCAGCCAATGATTTTATTTATTTAACATTTGTTTACCGGGAACGTCTGACTTGGAACAAAGCCAGTTTTTTGCAGTGGCCCGGGGAAAAATGATCCAGATGCATGTCTTTGAAATGTGGAAGGAAACCGGAGCACCCGGAGGAAACCCACACGAACGCAGGGAGGACATGCAGACTCCACACAGAAGGCAACCCAGCCGAGAATTGAACTGGAGAACCTGTTGCTGTGAGATGACAAGCTACCGCTGCACCACTGCGCCATCCAAAAAGACACCCCTGCCAAGTATTGAACCCAGGAACCTCTGAACTACAGCCAAAGCAACACATCACTAGGCCAACTCAGCTTTAATGGCTAGTAAGAATAGCCTTTGCATAGGGTATAATAAATGTTCTTTATCAATTGATTTATTAGAGAACAGCTTCCATGTCGATAAATGGTTTTCTACCAACTGTATTTTTTGGAGTTCCCTGGAAATCAGGCAGACGTATTTTTGTATCATAGGTAGGTACTAGGCTATCGGCCCTACGGCCTATACAAGCCCAGCCAAAAAGGTACCCTGACTTTTGCCACCCAAGAAAATTATTTTCCTGTGCCACTGTCGAGCAGAGCCATAGAAGTGATCCCGGGATGAATTTCCTATTTCCCATCCAGTCATCAAGATTTTTCTTGAAGAGTGCTAATGATATAGTGTTTGATATAGATAGGTAGTTTATTCCAGAGTATGGGAAGTCTCTGGGACAGGAATCTATCCCTCCGGCATGTTCTGTTTATTGTGGGGACAAGGTTTAGGTCCCTAGAGCTTGTAGCTCGGAGGGATTGGGATTTCTTTAAGTGGAGTATGTCCAACAGCTCTGGGTTTGACATAGCTTTGTATGTTAGGCAGAGATCACCTCTGAGTAGGCGATATGCGACGGAGTAAAGCTGGAGCTTTTTGAGACTGTCTGCATAGGGCATCTGTTTGAGGCCAGTAATCCTCTTTGTGAGGTATTTCTGCAGCTTTTCCAGTTGTTGTAGATGTCTTGTGAGGTACATACCAAAAGGGGCGTTGTACTTTATAATGGGTCTAATGAGTGATGAGTAGAGGGGAACAATGACCTCTTTTTTTCTGGATGAGAAACCTTTTGTGATGAGGTGTGCCACGTAGAAGGATTTCCTGACTACTGTGGCGATGTGATTATCAAAGGAGAGACTACTGTCCACCTGTGTCCCAAGGTCTCTTATCACACTTTCGGTGTTAAGTATACTACAGCCTATGTTGCAGTTCATGGGTACAGAGTTTTTACCAAAGGGGATGACAATGCACTTTTTGGCATTGAACTTGAGGCCATGGCTTTGACACAAGGCATCTGTCTCAGTGAGGCCCTTTTGTAGGATATCCACATCGTTAGGAGTTTCGATTATGGCTTCTAGTTTGCAGTCATCTGCGAACTTCGTCAGTCAAAGACCTTCTGTGTTAGTAGAACAAACCAGAGTATCGACCACCACAATGATAAAAAGACTTTTTATTCAGAAAAAATAGAAGATGAGCACTTTCACGTACCCACTGTACGCTTCTTCAGATCTAATAAATCCAGAGAACCATGGTCCTTATATACAAAAAAGTTCTCTCATTAATTAATCAATCATTCAATAATAATAATAAAACCAATCATCCAATAATAAGATCTATCAGTCAATCTAATTAAACTAGATACATCAGTTTAAAGAGACTAGGTAAGCAAGTAGCATAAATTATGTATATTCTCTAAAAGACCTACTGAAACAGCCTGCAATGTCCCCTAAATAAATAATAATAAACAAATATAAAATATGTATAATATATAATATGAACCAAAAAACATTTACATATATAAATCTTGAAACATAAATATTTCATGACCATTGTATATTTCATCAAAACATCCTATACAAAACATTTTATTAAAGAATATATGTATGTATATATATATATATATATATATATATATATATATATATGAAAATCCATGAAAATATATATATTTAAATATTTATATATAAATGCACAAACATAACCTATATCTATATAGGTGCAAAAAACTTATTAAAAATGTATATATGTATAGTTGAAAACAGTTAATGAACCTAGAATATGTAGCTAGTATTAGCTTGAATATAAAACACATCAAACCCCATGTTTGGTATAATAAACGTTGACTTTGTTATGGGAGATTTGAAATTTTATCAACGGTTACAAAACATAGATGCTAAGATGTACAATTCATTTAAATAAACAAATCTGATAAATTTATATTAGTATAAGACAACAAATATAAAATATATAAATAAATTATTTCAAACTCCATTCTTCTAACGTAGACCTAATGCTGATATATTGATTCAGCCCAGGTGAATAATGTGCTTTAAAACATAGTATCCAGCCAAGCTCAATTTTTTCTAGTTCATTAAAAGTATCACCCTTCCTTTTACTGGGTATAACAAGCTGTAAAACTCTAAACTTAAAAGCATGTCCTGGGTTACTGCCAACATGTTTAGATAAGGCATTCTTTTGATAATTTTTCCTTATGTCATATAAATGATTATAGATTCTTTCTTTTAAATGCCTTGTTGTCATTCCTATATAGAACGCCTGACAAATTTGGCAGTCCGCTAAATATATTAAGTTAACACTATCACAGCTAGCTATAAAATTAGGTTTAAATTCCAAGTCAATTGAAGGGTGTACAAAAACTTGCTCTATTGTAATGTATGGACACATGTTACATGCATGACATGGATATGTACCCAGTTTATTATGTAAACTTCTCATAACAACTGCTTCATCAGTTTTATTAGTTTTTTCTATACATAATAACCTCTTGAGATTTTTACTGTTAGTATATATAAAAGCAGGTCTCTCTCCTACTAACTTCTTAATCTCTAAATCTGTTAAAAGAATGTGCCAATTTTTATTTATAATACTAGTAATGAATTTGTTATCACTAGTAAATCTTGTTCTAAAACTAACAGCATGTTTTCTAGGTATATAGGAACCTTGTATATCATTAGTCCTATCTCTAGTATTATGCAGTGTTTCTGTTGGCATGAGAGATTCTTTTATTGAAAATATCAACTTTGAGTCATAGCCCCTCTCTATGAACATCTGCTCTAATAAATGGCATTGTAATAATAGATCATCAGTATCTTTACATAATTTATTAATTCTAATAAATTGACTCTTTACAATATTATAAAATTCCTGCCTAGGGTGCATGCTATTAAAATGTAAAAGTGTGTTCTTCCAACACGATTTCCTATAAATTGATGTATGTAGAAAACCATGTTCATCCTTTTTAATAGTAATATCTAGAAAATCTATCTTATTGTAAGAATATTCAACTGTAAATTTGAAAAAAAGATGTAGTTGATTCCAGATGTTCTATAAAAGCCATGAGTTCGTCTATGGTGCCTTTCCAAAATATGAGAACATCATCTACAAAACGCTTATATAATAATATTTTTTTAAAGTCTGCATTGTTGAAAAGATTTAAACATTCCCAATAATAAACGACTAAGTTTGCGTAAGTATTAGCACAGGGAGTGCCCATAGCCACTCCCCACTGTTGCAAAAATAAATCGTTATCATACATAAAAACATTATTGCTTAATATTGGATCTAACAAAGCATTAAGTAGGATCTGATCATTACCATTGAACTTATTACTGTCTTTAATGAGGCATCTAATAGCATCTGTACCATAACCGTTGGGAATGGATGTAAAAAGTTTTTAACATCCATACTTACTAAGAGGCAATCTGTGGGAAGACCTTTATCAAAAGTATTTAGGTCTTCTAACAGTTGATACGTGTCTTTTAGTATAGAAGGAATATCTGTAACTAAGGGTCTTAATTTCTTTTTAACATAGACAGAGATAGTTTCTGTAATCCATCCATTCCCAACAACTGTGGGACGTAAAGGGGGTGGCAATATGTTCTTATGTACCTTAGGTAAGCCTTTTATATATGGAACCCTGGGTTGTTCCACCAGAAAATATGAATATAATTCATGATCTATTTGCCTGCACATTAAAAAATCATAAAGTTCATGATGTACCTCATAAATCAATTTTTCTAAATCAGATTGTTCTATTTTCATATATGTATCCACATCATTCAACATAGTTCGCATACTGTTATTATATACATCAGTATCTAGCTTCTGTGTAAGCCTGTACTTCAGAGAAGTAGATACCAAACAGAAGAGGACCCAGGACTGAACCCTGTGGTACTCCACTTGTCACTGGTCTGAAGTCTGCTACTTTCACAGTGTGGGTTCTGTCAGTAAGCCAGTTGGCAACCCATCTTGTGACATAGGGATTTATACCTAGTTTAGTGAGTTTATAATTCCAGAGTGGAGGATGGTGTTGAGTGCCTTGACAAGTCTAGATAGGCTGTGTGAGCCACCATACCCTAATCTACGGCTTTGGTGACTGCTTCAAAGAAGTCTACCAGGTTTAGGAGACATGATCTGCCTTTTACAAACCCAAACTGGGTGGGGTCCAGAGTTTGGAGATTACCAATGTCTTTGTTTATAAGTTCCATGGCCTTGCAGACCAGGCTCGTCAGGCTAATGGGGCGGGTAGTTCCCGGGGTCCGTGGTGGCTCCCCCTTTGTGGAGTGGGATAACCGTCACTGTGCACCATTCAGTGGGCACAAAGCCTGAGGTGAGGCTATGATTGAACATAGAACTTAGGTGGGGTGCCAGTTTGTTCTATAGTTTGTGTAAAACACAGTCTGGGATGTCTGGTTCTATGGATGCTGTGTTCTTGGCTTTGGAGAGTGTGGTTTTTACCTGTGAAGCCGTGATTACAGGAATTTTGCATTCTTCCGGTATAGAGATATGGGCCCTTTAGGGAGTGAGAGGGGGGTAAAGTTAGCACTGAACCTATCTGCCAGGACGTTGGCAATATCAGTTGGGTCTGTATATTTAGTGCCATTGTGCTGTAACTCAGAGCAGATCTGAGTGTTGCCATTGAGATTCTTGACATAGCTATAGAATGCTTTGTGGTTGTCTTTAGAATCAGTGGCGATTTTGTTTTCATAACTAGCTTTGGAGGATTTTACAAGGGATCGCAGCTTCTTACTGAGGCTGACCAGGGAGCTCCTCCACTCATGGAATTTTACTTTCTTTTGTAACAGTTTCCTCCTTCTGTTGTACAGTTTGTTTATGGCAGGAGACCACCAGATTGGCTTCCTTTTTTTGGAGGATAGCATCTTGGTTCTGTTTGGGATAGCATGATCCATGCACTCGTGTAAGTGCTTATAAAGTGAAATTGTGTTGGATTCAGTAGTCGTAACTGTACTGTCCATCTGCATGGGTGTCATGAAGTTCACCACTTCTGTCTTAAGAAGCATGAAGTTGTCTTTGGAGAAATTTTTTACTGTGGTTTCTTTAATGGGGGGTGGGGGCAGGATGTGGATATCTAGGGTGATTAGCTTATCGGATTGGATCAATGAGGCATTGATTTCAGGTGTGGAACACCGGTCACTCATGTTGGTAATGACTAGATCTAGGATATTGTTGCCCCTGTTGGGGATGTTGATAAGTTGATCAAGGGCATTGGAGTTTATGAATTCCAGAAAATGTTGAATGAAGGAGTTGGTACATGAGTAGTTTTCCCAGTTAATGGCGGATAGTTGAAATTGCCCATTATTATGGTGTTTGGTTGAACCCTAGTAATTACCAGTACATCAAGAAATGAGGAGTGGGAATCCTGGGGCTTGGATATGAGAATTTGTAGTAAGCTGCAATTTGGATTGCAGTTTTGCCAAGAGTTAGTTACACTTGGATAACCTCGGATGTATTATGCTGAGCAACTAGCCTGGAGGTGTGGATATCCATAATGAATATGGACACACCTCCACCTTTGGTGTTACGGTCCAGGTTACATGGCCGAAAAGTGTGGTATGAGTTATAGCCTGGTAGTGCCTAGGTTGTTTAAATGCTGTTTCATAGCTAAGTTAATTCCTGATTTTCAAAAGTTCTCACTGGTGGTGGTGTAGTCAGCTGGCCGTCTCTGAAGGCACATGATTCTGTATTTGGTGGATTACTTTGTGATATATATTGGCCTTATGCATGATATCCCTCAATGCTAAATTCTGAATAAAGTAACAGCTTCTGGTTGTAAATATGCAGTATTTAACCAAGTACCCAACAAGAAGAGGGGAGTCATGTTCTAGGCTACCAGATACAGAAAAAACACATTTTTCGTGTGTATGTGTATGTATGTATGTGTGTATATATATATATATATATATATATATATATATATATATATTTATATACATATACATATATATATATATATATATATATATATACATATATATATATATATATATATATATATATATATATATATATATATATATATATATATATATATATATATATATACACACACACACACACACACACACCTGTGTATATATATATATATATATATATATATATATGCACATGGGTTTGCTTCAGATAGTCAAAACCCCACATAATAGATGACCACATCATTGAGACAACTGTATTGAAAACCCATTTCAGCGAACCACCGCAGCAATGAAGATCTTCCCAGGGTAAGTAACAAAACCTAAACAACACCATCTGTAACCCACCCAGGTGAGGAGCTATACCTGCCACACCCACCACTGTGGGGGCCTGCACCCCCCACACCCCTGTTAACTAAATATACCAACTCCGAGATTGCACTACAGTTGGAAAAAGTGCAAAGCTCACCTTGTTAGACAACAGGTTACTTACCCTAGAAGATCTTTGCTGCTGCGGTGGTTCGCTGAAATGGGTATATATATGGATTCGCTTTAGAACCTCGAATTACCAAAATCTCGAAATTCATATGGTTGAAACCAAATGATCGAGTTTTGGAAACTCGACCTTCTAAAATGAAACCAAAAAAAAAAAAAAAAAGTCAAACATCGCTTTTGCCCCCCACACCCCCCTACTTAAATATACCAACTCCGAGATCGCTCTACAGTGGGGAAAAAGGAAATCTCCCATCTTGCGCTGTATGCAGAAGCGCAAAACTGGAGATTTCCCACTTCCTGTCAACACCGCAAAAAAGATAAAAACATTATGTGTACACAGAGCGTACAAGAATCTTTGCCTCTGTCTGTACGTAACGTTTTAAGGTAAGTAAAGTGTTAATGTTAAGTTGTCAATCTCGCCTTCATTCTTGCTTGATGGGTTCGGAGCCGATCCTCGGCTCCGACTCGGCACTTTGCTAAGCTCGAGAGTCACTTTTACCAGCTCGAGGCAGCCCCATATCCCATGATGCAAGGCGGTAAGTACCCAGATCTTGTTTGCCGCTTCGCTGATGAGGTCCTCCTTTTGCCAGCTCCTGGTAAGTGTTAGTGTTTAACTACTTTTTGCCCCTAAAATTTAACTTTTTTCACTTTTCTTTAGAATACCTTCTTTTTTACTTATTTGTAAGCTCTTTTCTGACTAAAATTATATTTCAGGCCTTCAATCCCCCCCCCCCCCCTGTCAGGGTGTGTGTGTGTGAGAGGTTACTTTACTATTTTTTTGGATAACTTTAGTTGTCTGTTTGGGACTGTGTTGTTGTGTACTGTTTGTGTACAACTATGTCCAAAGAAAGGGTCTCAGGCTTTAAGAAGTGTGACTCATGCTGTCAGAAGATGTCTCTGATAGACGGTCACACTTCTTGTTTATATTGCCTGGGACCTCTCCACCTGCAGGACTCCTGTGCAATTTGTCATTCCTTTAGCCAGAGAGTCCTGCAGGAGAGGAGAAATAAGTTGATTTTAAGGGGTCTCCTTAAACCGGAGGGCTCTCCGGCTAAATCGGCTCCGAGCAAGACTTCTAAGTCTTCTAAGGCCCAGGCTTCTGTATCTAAGCCGGTGGCCTCGGCTCCGACTGGAGCCGATCCTGTCTTGCTAAAATCTTCGGCACCGATGGCTATCGGTGCCGATACTGTTATGGTCACATCGGTGTCGGCTCCGACTGGCTCCGACCACCATGTGGCTCAGGCTTCGGTGTCGGCGCCGACCGGCTCCGACACCGTTACTGTTAAGTCTGTATCGGCTCCGCCTGGAGCCGATGCATCAAGACTTTCATTCGGAGCCGAAAAGCCCTTGGCTCCGTCTGGATCTATGGTTTCTTCGGCTCCGATGGTTCCTTCGAGGAAGAGGTCCAGGTCCCCTTCCTTGGAACTGATACTCTCGGCTCCGGCCTCACCTCTCCTCTCGGAGCGGAGCCATTGGAGCCAATCATCTAGGTCGTCCAGGCTTTCAGACCATGATTTAGAGAGGGTGGCAAGTAGATTATTGAAATCACAGGCACTGGCCCAGATGTTGCATAGTCCGTCTCAACAGACGACTATTAGTCCACACCCTCTTCAAGTTCCTCCTTCAACTCTACCTCAGAGTTTGGAGCTGGAGTCTTCGGGGATTGTTACTGCTATGGCTGAGGGGCGGATTCCCCCCCCTTCTGCACCCTCGGCATCTACTCTTATCTCCTCTTCGAGACCTTCCTTAGAGGGATTCGGTGGTCGGGCTTCCCTGGTCTCCTCCGAGGGGGTGAGTGGCATCGGACCCTTGTCCGACCCCACTCTTCCCCTTGGAGCCTCGGCATTGGTGAGCTCGGCTCCTACATCTGCCTTGGAGCCTTCCCTTTCAGTGGGCCCTGGGGTCCCGGTTTCTTTGGAACGGGTTCTCTCGGACCTCCCTGGGAGGGGGGCCTTCGAGGTGATGAAGAGTGTGCTGGCCACTGGGCTCAGCCAGCAGTCCATTCCCTTAGCTCCTCCCTCTACAGTGCCTGTCGATATCTCTTCCATCTCTCTTGCTCCCGGACCCAGAGATCCTCCGTCTCTGGTTTCCCCACTGGGAATAACCCCCTCTTCCGAGGATTCTCCTGATCAGTCAGGAGATCCTCCGCGCAAGAGGACTTGTAAGAGGAAACACCTATACTCCCCTGAGTCTATCACTTCAGATACCGACTTAGATGAGTCGGAGGGATCCCCAAGATCCCCCTCTGAGGATGTCTCCTTTTCAGACATCCTAGAACTCCTAAAACAGAGGGGAAACTGGCCCTCCACAAATCCCTCTGAGGATGAGTCGGTATACCTAGAGGCGTTTGGATCTCGGCCCTCCACCTCCTGGGTGTCTCCGCCTTCGACCCCTTATGGAGGTTATTGCTCGAAAGGCTTGGGCTGCTCCTGACTCTGTAGAGCCAGTTCCTAGGAGGCCATCTAAATTTATTACTGCCCCTTCGGAAAAGCAATTCCTTACGAAAGGTGTCCCTGTTGATGCCATGGTGGTGGCGGCTGCCACTAAGAAGGAACTTGCAGATCCTTCCGTACCAGTCCATCCTCCTAACAAGGATTCTAGGACCATGGATAGGTATGGTAAGCGGATTTTCTCTTCAGCGACCTTTGCTATGCGTTCGCTGAACTATTTATGTCACTTCACCAGACTCCAAAGGGACATCCTTAAGGAACTAGGTGAAGTAGTACAGGATCCTACGGCTGCAGGGGCTCAAGAGAAAATTGCTTTTCAGCTAGGAATCCTTAATTCTATAGCTAACTCCTCCATGCGACTGATATATGCAGCAGATGGAGAGAGTAGAGCCGCAGGTACAGGGGTGGCTCTTGGACGTCAATCCTGGATGCGGCTCTGTAATTTTGCAGATCCCTTTAAGGCGTCCTTCACAAACTCTCCCTTTGATGGGTCAGCTTTGTTTGGCCCTCAAGTGAAGGATACATTGACCAGGTGTGAACAGGACGGCAAGACTCTTTCTGCCATAGGGGTCCATTTTTCCACCTCTTCTAGACCTTACCCCAAAGGACAGAAGGGTGGAAAGATGTGGTTCCGCAAATCCCAAGGAGTCACGCCGGACACACGTGGTCAGTTTACCCCTAGAGGCAGAGGGGGTAATAACAACAGACACCGCTCTAGAGGCAGAGGGGGTCCACAGAACCAGGGAAGCAGAGAGCCTCTCTCTGACAAGCCCTTCCAGCATCCCTGAGATGTTGCCCGACTGTCCATCCTTGGAGGCAGTCGGGGGAAGACTATCGCTGTACCCAGAAGCCTGGCGTTCCCTCACTCAAGACAGATGGGTACAGTCGATTATATCCGAGGGTTACAAAATTCCTTTCGAGGAAAGTCCCTTTTCTCTCACAAATTCCCTTCCAGATGTACCACCCGGTCTAAGGGAAATTGCAGAGTTAGAAGTATTAAAGCTTCTACAAAAAAGAGCCATTCAGCCAGTTACAACAGACCATTCAGAGCCCGGAATCTACTCAAGATTCTTTTTGGTCCCCAAAAAGACATGAGACTGGAGACCAATTTTGGATCTCAGCAGACTCAACAAGTCTGTGAGGAAGACAAGATTTCGAATGGTCACGCTTCAATCAATTTTGCCCTTCCTAGAGAAGGACAACTGGATGTGCTCAATAGATCTTCAGGACGCGTACTATCACATAAAAATTCACAGACGCTCCAGAAGGTTTCTCCGCTTTCGGCTAGGGTCCAGTCATTACCAATTCAGAGCCCTGCCCTTTGGTCTCACTACAGCCCCCAGAGTGTTCACCAAATGTATGGCAGTGGTCACGGCTCACCTGAGACGTCAAGGATTCCAGGTGTTTCTGTATCTCGACGACTGGCTCCTTTCAGCCACCACCAGGCATCAACTTCTTCAAGCCAGGGATTACACACTAAATCTCTGCACTCATTTGGGAATTTCGATCAACTACGAAAAATCCTCCTTATTGCCCTGCCAGTCTATTACCTTCATAGGCGCAAACTTAAACACTGTTCGGATGTCAGCAACCCTCACAGACCAAAGAGTCTCAGATATACAAAGTCACGTGAGGATCATCCTTGCCAGCAGAAAGGTGCAAGCCAGAATGGTTCTGAAAGTGTTGGGCCTCATGGCTGCGGCCATTACCCTTCTTCCCCCGGCCCGCTTCTACATGCATCTTCTTCAGTGGATGTTGTTCACTCAGTGGTCGTACCAACAACTCCCAATGCGTCACCATATCCTGGTGACACAATCTTGCAAGAATCATCTTTCATGGTGGATTACTTCTCCCCAGATTCACCAAGGCAGACCCTTTGTACCCCCGGCCCCGGTAGCCATTGTCACTACGGACGCCTCCCTGATCGGGGGGGGGGTCATTATCAGGGCAGGATGGTTCATGGGACATGGCAATCGTTCGAATACCACCTGCACATAAATGTCCTAGAGATGAGAGCAGTGCTTTTAACGTTGCAAGCCCTCAACGACTTTCTTGCCTTGGGAACAATTGCAGTTCACACAGACAACATGTCTGTAGTATGGTATATCAACAAACAGGGCGGAACCAAGTCCTACCCCTTGTGTCGAGAAGCTCTCAGACTTTGGCAATGGGCGATCTCCTCTCATCGGTTTCTGGTAGCAACGCATATCCCTGGGAAAACCAACATTCTAGTGGACAGATTGAGCAGAGCTATTCTCATGCCTCACAAGTGGTCTCTCAAACAATCTATAGTGGAGGAGATTTTTCTAGAATGGGGCCGCCCATGTTGCGATCTTTTTGCTACTCCCCAAAACAGCAAATGCCCAGACTTCTTTTCTCTCTTCCCACTGCCAGGCCATCCCCCCAGAGACGCTCTAACCCAGGATTCGCCCCAGGGACTTCTTTATGCCTTTCCTCCCTTTCCACTGATTCCACAAGTTCTCCAGAAAGCCACCGTTTTGAGAGCCAAAATGATTCTCATTGCTCCCTATTGTCCTCGACAAATTTGGTTTCCGTTCCTCCATCGTCACCTTTTGGTGCAGCCGTGGCATCTGGACCCAGTACCAGACCTTCTGATTCACCAATCGGGTCAACTGCACCGGTCAATCCCTTCTCTGAACCTCACAGCATGGTTCCTCCACTTCCTTCCTTAGCCAGGCTTCCTATGATCTCTAATCCTGTTAGGGATATCATAGTGGCTTCCCTAAAATCCTCTACTAGAAGGATTTATACCAGCAAATGGAAACGCTTTTCTTGTTGGGCAAAAGCTAAAAATATTGATCCCTTTACTGCTCCATTTCAAGCAGTTTTGGATTTCTTAGCGGAAATCTTTCACGCGGGCTCTTCTTCTTCCACGGTCAAAGTTCAGTTGGCTGCTATCACGAACTTTCATGTCGGGTTCGCAGATCACAGTATTATGTCCCACAGGCTTTGTAGAGCCTTCTTAAAAGGAATCTTTCTCCTGAAACCTCCAGTCAGGAGTCCTCCTCCTCAATGGGACCTAAATTTAGTGCTGACATCCTTGATTCTTCCTCCCTTCGAGCCAGCTGTTTTCATGTTCCCTGAAATTTCTTTCATGGAAAACACTCTTCCTGGTTGCTATTACCTCGGCTAGGAGAGTGTCTGAACTTCATGCTCTCTCTGTTCGTCCCCCTTATTTGGTCTTCCACAAAGACAGGGTATCCTTGAGAACTAATCCGACCTTTTTGCCTAAGGTCGCCTCAAAGAGTAATTTGAATCAGTCTATTGACCTTCTTGTATTTTTCCCAAATTACTCAAACAGATCGGAACAAAAATTATATTATCTTGATGTTCACCGCCAACTCAGATATTATCTGGACAGAACAAAACAATTCAGGAAATCCGATCAGCTCTTTATTTCTTATGCTGATAACAAAAAAGGCCTTCCTGTCTCAAAAGTGACCTTATCTAGATGGCTTTCTTCTGTCATTTCTGAAATCTATCAGCTCAGGGGAAAACAGCTGTGCTCGAAACCTAAAGCGCATTCAACTAGAAGCTTAGCCACTTCCACAGCCTTTCAGGCTAGACTCCCGTTAGACACTATTTGTGCAGCAGCCACTTGGGCCACTCCTCATACCTTTGTTTCTCACTACAAATTGGATTTGGCCTCCAGGGATAGAGCCAGTTTTGGCTCTACAGTTCTCAAGAGTCTGTTCCATTGAGCCACCCAGGATAGAGATGCTAGGGACGCGGTCCCATCAAGCAAGAATGAAGGCGAGATTGACAACTTAACATTGAGAAGTTATGTACCTACCATAACGTTCCATGTTAGTTGTCTTCTCTGCTTCTTTCTTCGACCCTCCCTCCTTCCCCTGGCCTGGACAGACCTTTTTCTCCCTACATGGAAGAATGCTTCTTAAGACCATACAGTTCTGGTCTTCCTAACCCATCCTTCAGGCTCTTTTCTGCCTTTCTTTCTTCCTTTTGGGAAGTTTTTTATGCTAGGTGTTATTGCCTATAGACAACAAACGAGATCTGGGTACTTACCGCCTTGCATCATGGGATATGGGGCTGCCTCGAGCTGGTAAAAGTGACTCTCGAGCTTAGCAAAGTGCCGAGTCGGAGCCGAGGATCGGCTCCGAACCCATCATGCAAGAAAGAAGGCGAGAGAAGACAACTAACATGGAACGTTATGGTAGGTACATAACTTCTCATTTTTTTAAAACTTCACATATTCGATTTACTAAAATTTCGATCATATGGTCTCGACCATATGAAATTCGACATTTTAGTAATTTGATTATATAAAGTACTCCGATATATATATATATATATATAATATGGGTCTGCTGCTTTTAGTCGAATTACATTTGGTCGAAAATGATTTCAGTCAGCCCACTTCACTGAAAGCTCATTTGATTGAAAGCTCATTTGGTCGAATTCCGTTTAGTCGAAAATGGAATATAGCCCATGCCCCACTGCAGTGCGACCCTGGAGTGAGACTCTAAAGTTAAGGGGGTGTAGGGGGCACAACCCCCCCACATTGGGAGGGTGTCATAGCCCCCCCCCCAAATTTTGCAACTAGTTTTTACTGAAGTTATATGTTTCAATGTATTTGTTATGGGTACACATATATATTTTAGTGCATACACTGCAATTATGTGGGGGGCGTAGCCCCCCCCCCCCAATACTTTATATTCTCAGTCCAGGGTCACACTGCATTGGGACAGTGGCTATATTCCATTTTCGACCAAATGGGTTTTCAGTGAAATGCATTTTTGGTGAAGTGGGCTGCCTGAAATAATTTTCGACCAAATGTAATTCGACTAAATGCAGTAGACCCATATATATATATATATATATATATATATATATATCTATATATATATAGATATATATATATATATATATATATATATATATATATATATATATATATATATATATATATATATATATATATATATATATATACACACACACACACACACACACACACACACACACACACATATATATGTATATATAGATAGATAGATATAGCTATATAGATTCATAGGTTGGTACTAAGCTATCGGCCCTAGGACCTGTACAAGCCTAGCCATAACAATTCCCTGGATATTTCTTCCCACAATATTTACTTCCCTGGACCCCTGTCTAGCAGGGCGACTGACGTGATCCCCTGGGTGAATTTCCTATCTCCCATCCAGTCGTCAAGGTTCCTTTTGAAGAGGGCCAAGGAGGCGCTCTGATTGACATGTATGGGAAGTCTGTTACAGAGTATGGGGAGTCTCTGGGTCAGGAACCTATCCCTCCAGCACGTTTAATTCATTGTGATTGTCCAACTGCTTAGGGTTTGACATGGCCTTGTATGTTAAGCAAAGATCGCCTCTGATTAGACGATATGCCACAAAGTATAGCTGGAGTTTTTTTAGACGGTCATTATAGAGCATGTGCTTTAGCCCTGTGATTTTTTTAGTGAGGTATTTCTGCAGCCTTTCCAGCTGTTGCAGATGTCTTGTAAGGTACATACCAAACGGGGCGTTGTACTCTATAATGGGTCTAATGATATGTATGTGTATATATAGATAGATAATGTGTGTGTGTGTCTTGCGGTATTCTACCAAGTACACAACAAGAAGAGGGCAGCCATGTTCTAGGCTAGCAGATACAGAAAGAGCACATCATGTGTGTGTGTCTATATACACATATATATATATGGATTCACTTCAGAAGCTCGAATTAACAAAATCTTGAACTGCAAATAACCGAAACAAAAAGATCGAGTTGCGGAAACTCGAACTTCTGAAGCAAAACCAAAAAAAAAAAAAAAGACAAACTTCGCTTTTGCAGGCTGTGCCCCCCACAACCCCCCTACTTAAATATACCAACTCCAAGATCGCGCTACAGTGGGGAAATGGGAAATCTCCCGTCTTGCACTGTATGCGGAAGCGCAAAACAGGAGATTTCTCATTTCCTGTCAACACCGCAAAAAAAATAAAACATTACGTACACACAGGCATAAGAATCCTTGCCTCTGTGTGCACACAATGTATTAAGGTAAGTAAACTCTTATTTCTAAACACTACACATATTCGATTTACTGAAATCTCGATCATATAGTCTCGACCATATGAAATTCGAGATTTCAGTAATTCGATTATGTGAAGTGTTCCCATATATATATATATATATATATATATATATATATATATATATATATATATATATATATAAATAAAATAAAAGAACAGATCCTTGTAGTGAAGTGCATTAGTTTTCAAGTCATAGGAGGTAAGATGTTTCCCACTCTTAAGGAAAAACTTTAATCCACAATGGAAGAATAGTGCTTGTTGAGCATCAAAGTTGCTGGTTAACCCTCCTTAAAACTTAAGAAAAAAAGAACCACAAACTGTAGCCAATTTCACTTGAGACTTCAGAGTATCAAGCAGTTACAACATTTTTAAAAATTGATCCTACTTCATTGAAAAATGAAAATGTAAACGTATTAAAAATTTATATAAAAACTCTACTGTAATTAAATTTTTGAGGTCCGTTGCAATATATTTTTGCCGCCTTTGCCCCCCTGTGTACATTTTTCTCATGGAATTTCCTTTGGGAAATCCCACATTTTATAATTTTATATTCTTTATCTCTTTCTCAAAGATATGGGCTCACTTTAGTTTCCCGGGGGGGGGGGTCATTTCTCAGGAGAATTTGGCTGGCATGCTCTCATTTTCTGGTGTAGGGACTCTACTTTATCTGTTGGCAGGGAGCCCACAAGCTTGATTTTAAAGAAACCATTGCTGCATTGCTGGCAGAACAACCCCATTAGGGAAATCCCAGCATTTTACCCACTCCAACACTCCAGAAGACCCTCTCAAAGATCAACAGTGTGGTCTGATGTGGAAGAATAAAGCCCTGACAGTGCCACAAATAATCCATGTTTGGCTAACAGCACATATGCTGGAGGGACTGGGTAGGGGATTGAACAGCCAAAACTGCCTTACTCATCTTGGAATTGAGTGTGTGAGTTTAGCTTGCTGCATTGACAATGCTTGCAAGAATGCAGCTGTAACATCTACAGTAAGAAGTAGCTAGATTGCCCACATTGCAGAGGTGTGTAGCACTTGATGTCGGGGGGGGGGGGGTTGCATATCACTTCCTGATGGCAATTATGGTGGAGCTCTCTACCTGTCAATGAGGATCGGACATTCTACAGGTCGGCACTCTGGTCCACTCCCAAGTGCCTGACTTTCTCCACTGATGAATGTATTAGATGGAGGGCACTTGCCTTGATGGATTAATTTGGGTGCAAGAAAGGCAACCACTGGACAAATCCTGTGTAGGAAAAATATAAAGTATAGTGCAATATAGTGAGTATTGTTCTGTGTTTCATACTGTTGATGTGCTCACTGCACTTAATTGCAGAAAAAGAAAATTATGAGCTCCTACATGTCTATATTTTCCTGTTTTTTTTTTTTCTTAGAGCCAGGCATTTGTTTTCAGAAAGAAATTTGCATTATTTGCTGGGTAGAAATATTGGCACTTATATAGCTATAGATATAGAAATGTGCATTTTGTAAACCATGGAAGGTCTTTGAGTAAAATTATTTGTTCATATTGTGAATGAATTTTGGATCTTAGTTTCAGTCTCTGTAGACCACAGTAATACATTTTAACAGAACATCTCTGAGCCAGCAGAATACTTTCTGCCAGCTTTATTTAAGTGGTTGAGCTGTCCTGTGTTTTCCCCCTTCCTTCTACATGTAGAAGGATTATTACATTGTAGCTTTGTTTTATCTTTTATTTGACATATTCAGAAAGCTAAATATTAGTAATGTGATGTGAAAAATGTCAGAAGGCAGCTTAATTTAATTTTCTACAGCAAATTTACTTAGGACTTTGTCTTCTTTAGGGAAGCCGGTAGCTGTTACTAGCAACAAGGGAAGTGGAAAAGGTTCTATGCATTCAGGAGCCAGTGCAGACTTGGAGATGCAATATTATGAAAACTTGTCAAAGGGTAAAAAAGGTGAGTGTGTTAATGTTGCACTGTCAGTTTTTCAAGACCTAGTTAAGTTTAATGTCAGAGAATTAAGTTTGCATCAACTTGGTGACATTCCACTGTTATCCCAGAAGCTAATTTAGTGTACCTTTCCTTCTTTTGGTAACAGTTACTCTCACCAGTTCTTGAAATTCTGCTGTGTGCAGTTCACCATTACAAAGCAGATGTTCATCGTGTTTCACTGTTGCAGTCATTACACTTGGGTTATCCTGCTGGCAGGCTACCCGCAGTCGGCCCGAATTCCAAAGTCTAGGTCCGACGTCGGTTTCTGTCGCCTCTTCCCTGACGTCAGTGCACCAGGGGTATAAAAGATGCAGCCGATGCCATTTTCTTCAGTCTTTCTAGCCGCGCTGTGCCTGAAGCAAAAGCAGTTTGCAAGTGCTTGTCAGCCGACTCCTGAGATTTTCAAAAACGAATTTCAGTCCGAAGTCTTCATTAAAGCTAAGTACCCCGTTGGGGAAACTTTTTTCTTGCTCCAGTCCAATGTCAGAAAAAGTTAACAATTGTATTTCTTGTGGGAAGCAAATACCTCATAAGGATTTTCATTCTTACTGTATTCCTTGCCTAGGCCCTGATCACAATGTTGCTAGCTGTCAGTTTTGTGCTAGATTTAACCAACGCACTATTAAGCGTCGGTACAATTTTGCCTTTCATTACTTTGGCCGAAGATTCAATTATATAATGCCATCAGAACAACCGACGACCGGAGTTTATAAAAAGCGCAAGGAAAAAGAAAAGGACAGGCATCCGAGGTCCAAAACCGACGACGTGGCTTCCGCTAAGCCAGTCGCTGGTTAGCCGGTTCTCAGTGAGGCACTTTCGCAGCCCCTGGCGCCCGCTACCTCAGAGCCACAGGACGCTGACGACTCCCATGTGGAGCCAGCTGGGCCTCTGGATACTCAAGGTACTGGACACTCGGAAACTATTCCCTCAGATGGGTCCGGAGTCGCTGAGCAATCATCGGCTAATGAGGGTGTTTTTAGACCTACACAGTTATATGTAAAGCATACCTCAGCTTCCAAAACAAAGACTAAAGCAGTTCTAAAACAAAGAAACAAGTACAGCATTCTCCATGACAGACTACAATGCCTAAAAAACAGATGCTCAAAATGGCCGAAGACCTAATTACCTTGATCAGGTGTTCCCATCCCCCTTCTGACAAGAGGCCTATGCAAGAGACAGAATATGAATCTTCAGATCAGGTTTCCATTTCCTCTGGCTCCTCTTCTGAACAGGAATACTCTCTTCCTCCTTATGAGGATTCTGATGCTGAAGAATCTATCCCTTCAGCCTCACCGCCTGAGGATTATTCTTTTGGGGAAACCCTGCATACCATGAGGGAGCACTTCCACTGGGAGAGTCAAGACTACTCAGAATCTAAGAAAAGGCTTAGAGGTTTTCTTTTACTAACTCAGCACAGGTCTTTGGCTATTCCTCATGTGTTAGACATTGTAGATGATGTATTTTCAGAGTCCGGACTTTCTCCTGACTCTCTACCTCCTGCCCCTGTTAAACCAGACAGATACTACAGGGTTCCAGATTCACATAAATTTCTTTATAAAAACCCTGCTGCTGACCCAGAAACTATTTCTCAGGGTCCCAAAGGGGTCAAAGCTTCCACTGCAAAAACCCCTGTCCCCTCTGATAGAGATTCAAGTGCACTAGACAGATGGGGAAAAAAGGTTTAAACTTCTGCTACTTTGGCTGTGAGGGCTTTAAATTGTCAATTTCATATGCTTAAATATCAGCGATACTTAATGTCACTGCTAAAACAGCGAATGTTGTCAAATTCTGATTGTGCAGAAAATAAGGAAATGCAGGATTTATTTCATGCAACTGAACAAGTGGGAAAACATACATTGCAATGTGGTTTTGATTCTCTGGAGGCCTCTTGCAGGGCTGCAGTTACGGGTTCTGTCATTAGGAGGCATACTTGGTTAAAGGAACAGAATCTGCCTGATCATGTTAAAGCAAAATTATTAGATGCTCCATTACAGCATGATACCTTATTTGGTGTTACAGCAGAGGAGGTGTTGAAGAAAATGGAGGACAAAGCGAAATCTATGCAAACAGTAAAGGATTTCTTACAGGTACAGCCACCCAGATTTAGCAGGAACTGGCCTACAAGGAATTGGTCCTTTCCAGTGTCAGACAGGCCACAAAGAGGCAGATACAGATGCTCCAGAGCTCATACAGGCATAGACAGTGGAGCGCTTCTACCTCCAAAAGCGGAGAGGACAAATCACAGCCATACAGGAAACAGTCCCAATGACTTTCCTGTGCCAGCACCAAGCACTTATCTTTTGGCAGCCCCCTTAGGGGAAAACGAGCACTCTTTTCTCAAAATTGGCACATGATCACCCAGAACAAATGGGTCTTGAATATAGTGTCCCAGGGCTATTGCCCAGGGCAAAAGGTATGCCAGACCTGCCACACAATCAATGGGCAGAGGCACAAAAACAAGTTTCATCCCTGACATGAGAGCCATTCAGCAAGTACCACAGCAAGAGCAGGGACAAGGATTTTACTCAAGACTTTTCTTGGTACCCGGAAAAGACAAAGCCTGGAGACCAATACTGGACCTGTCTATTCTAAATACATTTCTGGACGTTCCAAAATTCAAAATGTTGACTCTGCAGCAGCTTCTGCCCATGCTGGACAAGAAGGCTTGGCTTGTAACTTTGGACCTAAAAGAAGCATACCTGCATATTCCAATCAGACAATCTTGCAGGAGATACATCAGATTCATACATAGCTGGCTCAATGCACTTCCAATTCTCTGCACTGCCCTTTGGCTTATCTACTGCGCCCAGGGTCTTCACAAAATGTCTGGCACCAGTAATTGCATTTTGCAGACAAAGAGGAATTCAAATATATCCTTACTTGGACGATTGCCTTATTCAAGCAGAGAACAAGGACATTCTACTAAAGCATCTGGCGTTTGTAAAAAGATTACTAATTTGTCTAGGGTACACAGTAAACGAAAAGAAATCAAAACTTGTACCCCCTCAAGAGATAATATTCCTGGGTGCAAGCTTAAATACAACTGCCCAGATGGCTTATCTCACGCCAGACAAAGTCAACTGACTTCTTATTTCAAAGTGTTGGCAACAAAGACCCAGTTATCTGCAAGAAAAATTCTGCAGGCTTTGGGCTTCATGGCATCCTGCATTCTGTTAATTCCATATACCAGACTGCATATGAGGAAACTACAATGGTATCTAAAAAGTGTTTGGACTCAACATTGTCACAGTCTGGAAACATTAATTACCCTCATTCCTTGCCTGCAACAGGAGTTTCGATGGTGGGCACAGGCCTGTCACCACAACAAGGGACAGCCATTCACCCTACTCACAGCCAGGCAGTCAATAACAACAGATGCTTCAGATTATACCTGGGGGGCCCACATGGCAGGAAAATGTATTCAGGGCACATGGCCCACAAGCCGAAGGCATCTTCATATCAATCAAAAAGAGATGCTAGCTGTTCTGAATGCCCTGGCAGCTTTCAAGGATCTACTTCATCCAGGACAACTAATGATAAGGACGGACAATACTACAGTCATGTGGTAAATAAACAAACAGGGAGGCACTCATTTCTACCCCCTCTGCAGACAAGCCATGACTTTGTGGGACACAGCATTGACTTTTCAGGTACACCTGCAAGCACAATTCCTGCCAGGAAAGAAAAATACTCTGGCAGACGAACTAAGCAGAAACCTCACGGATCCCCATGAGTGGAAACTGGATCCACAAGTCTTCAGCATGATAATAAAGAAATGGGGATGCCCAGACATAGATCTATTTGCCTCCCCTCACAACTGCCAACTACAGAGATTCTGCTCAAGGACGTATCACAAGCAAGCATGGAAAGTGGATGCTCTATCATTCAGCTGGAAAACCCTAACAGTATATGCCTTTCCTCCTCTGCCTCTCCTCCCCAAGGTACTCCTAAAGGTCAGACAAGAGAAGCCAAAAATGATTCTGATTGCTCCAGACTGGCCCCGCCAGCACTGGTACCCAATTCTGAAGAGCTTGTCTCAAGGCCCAGCCTGGACATTGCCTCTAATTCCACATTTACTGACCCAGCGAAACAATCGGATCCTGCACAGCCAACTCAGAACCCTAAAGCTGGCAGCATGGCGGATAATGTAGCCATTCAGAACACACCCCTCTCTAAAGCAGTGATGGATGTTATTTTGGAGGCCAGGAGGCCCAATACCAGAAAATCTTATGCAGAAAAATGGAAAAGATTCTGTGCTTGGAACCAGGCACTAGGAATTGACACGCTTGTACCAAATATTCCTCAGATTTTGCAATACCTAACTGAGATGCTGGCTTTTTTCATCAATTAAAATCCATGCTTCTGCCATTTCAGCTCATTACAATACGGAACCACCAATTTTTTCACATCCATTGCTAAGACAGTACCTCAGAGGGGCCAAAAACATAAGACCTCCAAGGAGAGCACCAATACCTGCATAGAACCTCAACTATGTCTTGGAAAAACTCACACTGCCGCCTTTTGAGCCAGCCAATACAGCTGAAATAAAGTTCTTATCTTGGAAAACAGCTCTGCTCCTAGCAATAACCTCTGCAAGACGAGTTACAGGCACTCATGGCTGTGGAACCTTTTTTATCATTTTCCATCCCGACAGGGTTTCTCTGAGGACGAACCTGACATTTATGCCTAAGGTAATGTCCAGTGTGGCCCTTAACCAAACTATTCATTTGCCTACCTTTTATCCAAACCCACAGAATAAGGGTGAGAGACTCTTGCATTCTTTGGGCATACACAGACAGCTATGCTTCTACTTGGACAGAACTAAAGCTTTCAGAAAGACTGAGCAACTCTTAGTAGCATATGCTGCAGGATCACAAGGAAAGGCTATCGCAAAGCAGACTATTTCAAAATGGATAGGCCACTGCATTCGTTTCTGCTATTCACAACATGGCAAATCAGTGCCTAAAGGCATTAGGCCTCACTCAACCAGAGCAGCAGCCTTCCTCAGAGGAGTATCAACCAAAGACATTTTAGAGGCTGCAACTTGGAGTTCAGTCCACACTTTTACCAAGCACTACCACTTACCTTTCTACTCTAAATCCAGAGTAGGCTTTGCCACTGCAGTTCTGCAGGACCTTATAGCCTCTTCTAATCGTATTTAGACCCAGCCACCCAACCTCAGCTTTGGGATTCAACCCAAGTGTAATGACTGCAACAGTGAAACACGATGAACATAGTACAGTTGTGTACCTACCATAAATGTAGATGTTCGAGTGTATTCACTGTTGCAGTCCAGGTTACCCACCCACCATCCCCCTTTTCTTTGCTGGGACTTATCTGTACTTTATCCTATACAACCTATGTGGTGTATTTGCTTGTAGATGAAGGAAATGTTTATTTTTGTGCATGCATACTTATTGGCATGATTTTCAGCCTACCAATTTGGGGGCACCTGACATCTGGGGCAAGAAAAACTGAAGAAAATGGCATCATCTGCATTTTTTATACCCCTAGCGCACTGAAGTCAGGGAAAAGGCGACAGCAACCGATGCCGGACCTAGACTTTGGAATTCAGGCCGACTGCGGGTAGCCTGCCAGCAGGATAACCCAAGTGTAATGACTACAACAGTGAATACACTCGAACATCTACATTTATGGTAGGTACACAACTGTACTTTCTATTGGCTTCGTGCTCAATTACTTCTTTTTTTTACATGCAGTTGCTGGGCCTCAACATGTTCACCATTTCGATGTTTTGGCTGCAGAAGTTAAGTCTGTTGTAATTTATTTTAATTAACATATGTAGGATTATATTAGTTCCGTAGATTAATTTGAGCAGACATGTTGTCACAGAGTACTGCTTCTGATCAAGCTATTTATGCCACTAATGCTCTACTACATTTTGATATCTTGAATGTTGGTACAAATGTAGCAGCTGATTCTGCAACAGTATGAAGTATGTATATTCAGCAAAAACAGAAAAAGTATTATGTATTAACTCAGTGCAAAAAAATTGCAGCATAATATTAAATGTGTAGTTGCTAAGGAAAGAAAGCTTTCACTGTACAATATATCTGAATTATTTTTTATGGTGTGAGGGGCTTTCATATGTGCACCTGTTTCTTAATCAACTTGTAATTCTGAAATAGCTCATTAATAATATAACTTAGACTATTATTCAAATAACAAGTAAGCAACTTAAGACTTTAGATATATGTAACGCCTACTTGAAAAAGAACTCTTAACATTTTAATTATTTGCAGTGGTGTAGCATCACTAACACATATGTGTAACAGTCTTTGGTGCTGCACAGACACACACACACCACCAGAAGGCATAGTTTTCAGTGATATCTGGAAGCAGGGAATGTTTAGAAGGCAAACCATGCTTTTAAAGAAGTGGCTTCCATATGTACACTAACTTCACTTTGTAGATGTAGTTTGTGAGTATACGCACAATATGTTTTTTTAATGAAGTCATTACAAGCTGCAGAAATAGCTCAGTTCTATTTATTAAGCTTGAAAGTCTTTGAGGAATAAAGGGCTGTTATAGGTTCATAGGTGAGTACTAGGCTAGCTATGCTTGCAGACCATTTTAAACCTTGGCAGTTTCCCTTTTTGTGCTTGAAATAACCTGTTCCATTTGCTTATAGATTGGTCTTACCCACCCATGGTCAATAATTATATATTACCCAAATGAGAATAACTGTAATGATGCCATAGATGATTTCTGGGGACCCATACATGGGATAAAGCATTTAGGAGCTGCCTCTGTCCATTAGTAGTACAGGGGGCAGTCTTGGGTTTAAATTTTCTGTTTCCCTTTCAAAGACCCAAGTTGCATTTGAAAATGGACAGGGATGAGCTTTGTTTGTTTTATGTAGATGAGGAGTCTGTTCCACAGCTAGCGGTATCCTCTGGGAAGTGTAACTGTCCCCTCCAAACCGTTCTACTTGATGTTGCAGAAAATGTTAAGATCCATAGACCGAGTACTTCTAATGACATTTGACTTGCTGATGTGCAGTAAATCCATCAGTATTGTGTTGGAGGATGCCTTGTATGCCAGACTCAGGTCACCCCTTAGCAGTCTGTAGGATATTGAGTAATAGTGACAGGGCTTTGAGTCAGTCCATGTAGAGCATATTGTTTATTCCTTGTTTCCTTTTAGCAAGTTATCTGTTGTCTTTCCAGTTGCATATGTCTAGACAGATAAATGCCAAAGGGGGGGGGCACTATATTCAGCGATTGGCCTAATAAGGGCTGAGGAAACGGGGACAGTGACATCAGCAGATCTAGACAATCCCTTTGTTTATAAACTGGGCATTATAGAAGGACTCTTACAACAGTGTACACATGGTGGTCAAAAGTTAGGTTACTGTCCACATAAGTTCCCAAATCCCAAACAACTGGGTCAACTCTTAGGGGCATATTGTAAGTCTGGTCATTTCCTAGGGTAGATGACTTCCCAAAGGCTGCAGTAATGCATTTTGTGGAACTTAGTTTCAGACCATGATTTTTGATACCAGTTATTTACTTGAGACAAACCTTCCTGCAAGATGGCTAAGTCATTTGGGGATACAATGACTGCTTCTAGCTTGCCATCATCTATAAATTTAGTCAGCCAGTTCCCTTTGGTGTTGGCTTTTATTTCAGAAAAGTAGATGCTAGACAGAAACGGTCCTAGCACAAAACCCTGGGGGACTCACTGGTGACTTGTCTTTCTGTGGAAGCAACTTCCCCTATTTGATTACCTACATCCTATCTCTGAGCCATTTGACAATCCAGTGGGTGTCATAGGGGTGTATTCCCAACTTATTTAGCTTTTCTACTGTGCCTGAGTCAGAAATTGTGTCAGTCTTTGGCCTGGTCAAGGTATGCAGTGTGTACTGTTTTGCCTTCATCCATTGCTTTGATTAACTTTTCAAAAAAAAAAAAATCCACAAGGTTGAGTAATCATGACCTGCCCTTGACAAATCCAAACTGAGGCAGTTCCACTGTTTAGAGGCTCCCTATGACCTCATTGTTTAATTGCATGAAAAATCTTTCCATAGCTTTGCCTATGAGGCTGGTCAGAGTTACAGGTCTGTGGAAGGTCCTCCTCATGCAGGGGAATGACTGTAGCTGTTCTCCATTTGCTTGGTGCAAAACCCATATGGAGGGTGAGATTGAATAGTGTTTTTAGGGGTGTGGCAGACTCATGCTATTTAAAATTCATCCAGGGATATTGTCAGGACCCATCAGTTCAGTATTGTTTAGATTCTGATAGCACTTTTTAGGACTTGGACGTGATAACTGGAGGTGAGCTAGTTTCAGGTGTATCTTGAGGGACAGAGGGGTAAAGTTAGAGGTAAATGTATTGGCCAGTAGATTAGCTTCATCTTCTGTCACAGTGTGGGTAACGTTGTTCATAGCTCAGTGAATTGCTGCTTTATGCCTTTGAGATTACATGCTTAACTAAAAAATTACTTGTGATGGTCTTTGACTTAGTTATCTGTTTGGTGGTTTTTATTAAGTTCCTGAGTTTTTTGTTTATTTCAATGGCTAGGGCTCTAACATTCCAGGAATTACTCTTCTTACATTTGGTCAAAACTCTTTTCCTTTTATTATAAAGCTTGTTGATATAATTGTTCTACCACATAGGTTTGTTTCTGGGGTTTTCCCCTGCACTTGTTCCTATGGGGTACAACTGGATCTCTGCAGTTGTTTACATGCTGGTGTAGTCAGTGGAGTTAACTGGGTTTTGTGGGGATTTGGAGCTTGCAATGTATCACTTAGGAGTAGGTAGCTTGTCTTAAAAAAATTTCTAAATGCACCTTTGGTGGAAGGGATCTCTGGTTTCAGTTTTATTTCAAAGGAGACTTCTTAATGGTCAAACCTAACAAGTGTTGAAGATATGCAAGTGATATTGCAAGATACTCCTATATTAGCAAGGACAAAATCAAAGATGTAATTCCCTATAGTGGGTACTTTGATAATTATTCAGGGTGTTTGGATTGACAAAGTGCAGGAATCTCTCTGCTTGTGCACTAGTTTTAGTATAGGTTTCACAGTCTATAGTTTGATAGTTTAGAGCAGCGGTCCCCAACCACCAGGCCGTGGATCATTTGGTACTGGGCCACCAGGCACAGAGTGAAACAAAAAGTGAATGTGTGTATGTATGTGTATGAGTGTGTTTATGCTTCTGTCTGCGTGTGAGAGTGAATGTGTACATGAAAGCAGAATGTGTATGTGTGTGTGTGTGTGTGTAAGAAGAGGAGTCTGCGTGTGTATGAGAACAAGTGAGCAGGGAGATCGAGACGTTATTTTACACTCGCTAAGCAGAGCTTTTGCTGTTTAGCAAGTGTAAAATAAAAGTCAAGGAAACCGAAAAAAGTGTCTGTGTGTGTGTTTCTGTCTGCGTATGTGAGTGAATGCATGCATGAATGTACAAGAGTGTGTGTGTGTTTGTCTGCAAGTGTGAGTGAAAGCGTGCATGATAGCAAACTAGACTTGTGTGTGTGTCTGTGTGTGCATGTCAGTGAAAGTGAGAGTGCGCAAGCTATTATTTTACACTCGCCAAGCACAGCTTTTGCTGTTTAGTGAGTGTAAAATAAAAAAATAAAATTAAAATAAAGCGTGTGTGAGACTGTATGCATGTACATGAGTAAGAGAGAGATTGAGTGAGCGAAAGATGTGTATGTTTCTGTCGGTATGTGTGAGTGAATGTGTGCATGAAAGCAGGAAGATTTTGTGTGTGTGTGTGTGTGTGTGTGTGTGTGTGTGTGTGTGTGTGTGTGTGTGTGTGTGTGTGTGAGAGAGAGCTAGTGAAGAGTGAGAGTGACCCTGGCAGCAGCAATGAGGTTTGCATACCTCTCAACTATACCATTCATTCAATCAATCTCTCACACAATAAATCTGGCCAGCATACCTGTCAGTCTCTTTAGAGCGAGAAATGTGGGCAAAGCCAAAAATAATGGGGGGGACACTTTTAAGTACTGCTCTTACAAACTTAGAAAGTAGATAGAAATACAGGTTTTGCATTAGCATGTATTTTCTGAAGGGGTATGAAGTCTGAAACTCAACCGTTGGTCATTATTATCTGACTTCAAACCTCAATTATCTGCCAGTGATTTGCCAGAAAACAACAATTTTGTGAGAAACAGACCAAAAATATGAGGCAAAATTCTGCACATTCTGCAAAGATTTGTACAGTTGAGAGGTATGCTGGACAGAGCCAAATAATAGTGACAGGTTTTAAATATTGCTCTTTTAAACTTAGAAAGTCAGTAAGGTTGCCATTAGGTTTACATACCTCTTGACCAAAGTAGATCAATATTATGCTGTTAATATGTACACTTTTTTTTTTTTTTTTTTTTTGGTACTTGTTGCCAATTGTACTTTATTGTACTTTGGAGCTTTTCTCCCCAGGTCTCGGCTGAAAATGGACTTCTAGTCCAGGCAGGCCTCCCCACTAAACAAATGTCAAATAAATAAATAGATATTATGCACTTTGTTATGTGCGCACGATGGCTGGTCCGTGGAAAATTGTTTTCCATGAAACTGGTCCTTGGTGCATAAAAGGTTGGAGACCACTGATTTAGATCACCTAGGAAAATGGTATTTGGTGTAATATTGAATGATTCCCGGTCCCATAGATAGTTGTTCTGTCTTTCTTTTGTCATAGATGGAATTCTGTAGCTAGCTAATGTATATTATGGGGTGTTTCTGTTGGTTATTTAGTCATGGAGAAGCTCTAGTGCTTCATGCTGCTTTTCCAGCCTTGATGCAAGTCTCATCTGGATGTAGATTGATACACCTCCAACTTTTTCCCCCTGCTGTGCAGTAGCTAGTCTAAATGTGTGGCAGGCGTTATAGCCTATATAGTAATAGAAATCCTATAGAGGACAGATGCAGGCTATCCCTGGCAAAGCAGTATGGTCTGTTGATCATTTCCTCCAAGGCCAAGTACCCATTTGAATAAGCCAATTATTGAAGCCTGCTATTTTTTTGCTCATATTGAGGTGTCGTCCTTGGAGAAGGTGGGCTGATCAGTTCTAGGCTTATACCTGCCTTAGGCATATAGTCTGGGAGCTTTATCCTGTCACTCTTCATGTAATCCAAAAAACAGAGGTAATCCAGAAGACTTAAGTCAAGTCTGGTTTCCCACCAGTTGCCCACAGGGTGACAGGACTAACAAGAAACAGAGTAGAAAGGATTTGTCCAGATAAAGTCACTTTACCTAACAGATGAAGGCAACTCTTTCTCTGATATCCTCCCTGTGCCAGGAATAAAGATGCCTTATTGACGTTTCAAGTAGTTTATTCAGTTAAGTAGGTACATAGATGAGTGTTCCTGTTGTAATGAACATACCGGTACTTGTTGTTTAAGGACTTGAGAGCCTGCTTGATCTGATGGATCCCTGACGCCAGGCAGTCAACTAACCACAACTCCCCCTAGCTCAGCCTGGTTAGAGGCACATCTGTATGTTTTACAATGGAGTCACCAATAACAAGAATGTTTGGTTGGGTCAGTGCCTGCCTTACAGGCCGAGCATCTGTGACTTTGGGATTCCTTGTAGTATGTGAGGAATTAGGCTTAACATTATTATGTATTATTCTTACAGAAGACCAAATCAGAAAATTTGTTTCTTCAATCTAAAATTAGACTTTAAATTTTATTCAAAGCCTCTATAATAATATACAGTATGTGGAAATACTCAAGTTCATCCATCTGTGGTTGCACACAAATGGGCACATACGCAATGAGTGGGTGTGTAAGATGCATGGAAACCTATATTTTGATGGCAGATAAGGACTACATGGCCATAGTCAGCATAAATATTTTGATGACAGATAAGGGCCACATTTCTGTGGTCCACATGGCATGACTGTTTTCTTTTGGATAAGCTAAAGATTGTATTTTAACAACTTATCCTGCTACCTTGTGGCTGCATGGCTAGCCACTACATTGAATTCAGCTAGTTGAATCTGTTTTTGTTCCCCCTGCCTATTCAGGGAATTCTCACAGATCACTTTGTTTAATGTCTTATATTGTCTCCCATAAAATCCTGACCGTGTACCACAAATCTTTGTCCTCGTTTTTTTAAAAATGACACTTACTCACTTGCATTCAGATCAGATACTGAAACATTTGCAGCATGTCTCACTTTTTACCCACATTCCTTAACACAGTATGCTTAATCAGTCCTAACATGCTTTCTGATGCAACCTAAGCAGTTTTTTTTTTTCTGATGGCTTGCTTGGTCTCATTAGATTGAGAGTTTACTGCAGTTCACCTGTTGATCTAAATGATGAGTTGCATAGATAAGGAGGCTGTAAGTACTTTGAATTGGTTGGCTGGAGCAGTGTCATCAGTCAGCATGGCAGGTTGCAATGGCGTGAAAACTGCGACTGTGTGAATAAGAGTGGTCATGCCTATTTCTTAAGTCTAGTTTCCTTTTAAAGTAGTAACAAGATAAATAAAGCCCACATTAGTATGAGTGTAGGTTTCAGAGTGGAGTAGGTTTGCAGACACAGATGAAAACTGCTTCTGTCTGAAGATCCGTTTTCTAGTCATTGTATCGAGAGAAGTAGTTTAAACTACACGTTTAGTGGATTTGCTGTTTCATTTTTAATAGTATATTTTTTGTTGTCTTTTCAGCAGCATCTCACTGACCATTATCTCACTTCACTAAATTCGTAATTGGTCTATTCTTTCCAATTTCAATTGCCAGGGATGAGAGTCTAGTTGACTAGAGAGAGAAAGAGAGAGAGGGTGAGTTATACAGTGGGCTGACGGATATTTGTACACTGACTCCCCCATGTCAGTTTCAGTCTCATTTCTGATCAGTGCCAGTGAGAGGAACATCCCTCCCTCTATGGTGACATGCCTGTCTGAGGTCACCCCCCAAGAAACATGTAGTAGGGCACTAGAAGGCCACTGTCTACCCCAGCAGTAGTACATCACTTCCTTAGTGGCCCTGTAACCCTCCGGCTTCGCATGTACTCTGCTTGTGGTTTTTGGTAAAACACAACAACGGGGCAGCAAGCTCTCTCTCTGGCAGTCAGTCCCATCTCCTCCCGTTCAAGATAGAGAACAGGGTTTAACAGACAAAGTCTTTTCTACCACTTACTTCCCTCCTCAGCTCCTCCAGTATTAGGGTCATCTATCTAACACTGGTTGCTTGGCATGGGTGCTGGAACTATAGAGACAGGGGGAGCGGGAGCCCCCCCAAACTTCTACAGCTGCAAGACCTATTGGGAAAAATTAATGAAGTGGAGTTTCCGCTCTAATGTGGATTCGTGCAGGGAAGTTAAACTAACTAAGCTAGCTGATCTTGTTCTCTTATTGCTCTGTTACAGGAGTTATGCTGCCGCTGTTCCATTGGTGCTGCCAGAGTCATGCCGGTAAGGAGAGTTTTGTTCTTTTATTTGTAGGAGTTATGTTGCTTCCCTGCACACGTGTGTGTGTGTGTGTGTGTGTGTGTGTGTGTGTGTGTGTGTGTGTGTGTGTGTGTGTGTGTGTGTGTGTGTGTGTAAAATGCTCTAGTTAGGTATACCTGGTGGTTAGTGTTACTCAGGCTCAAACAAGAGCCTGAATTCTCCACCCATGCCACCACTTGTGATTCAGGGAGTTGAGTCCATAGCTCTCTACTGTGCAGATTTTCATAGAATATTTGACTCATATTTTTGGTCTGCTTCTCTTAAAATTTGTTTTTTTGTGGCAAATCAATGAGAACTGAATTCACTCAATAATGACAGCTCTTTAAGTTTCAGTCTTCCTATCTTTCAGGAAACACATGGTAACACAAAACACTTTATTTTAGCAACTTTCTAAGATTATGCAAGCAATATTTAAAATGTGTCCCTGGATTTGCCCCCCCCCCCCCAATAAATTTTGGCTTTTTCCAGATTTCTTGTGCTGTGAAGTTGACAGATTTAGTTGATCGTCAAGTGGATTTTACAAGGAGCTGAGAGCTTCAGGGGAAGAGAAGTTTCGTACTGCTTATGCTAAGTCTTTTTGCATTGTTAGTAGCACAACAGGTAGTACACTTGCTTTTGAGGCAGAAGACTGTGAGTACTACTCCCGCAGTATGCAGATGGATCGCTGATACTGTACTGTGTTGTACTTTAATGGGAGTGGATGCTGCAATACTATGAATGTCCTCCTTTGGAGGAGTTACTTAGTAACTATGAACCCATTATGAAAATTACTAGCTTATTTTTTAATGTAGCATAGGCAATTTATTCTTCAAAGGCAACAGGCACTTTATTTGTAGATGAAACAATGAAATATAAAATTGTTTGCTAGCAGCAACCTCTTCATTAGTTACAGATCCCTTTAATGTGGAATTATTTAGATGACTTACTTCTGCAGAGATTTTGCATATTTATTGATATTGGTGGATTGTAATGACAGAAGTTTGAGTGGCCTTTTATGGTTGAAATTTTCTGAAATGGGTAGTTTTTTAATTATCGGTTCATACATTTTGTTTCATTGCTCACTAGAAGACTGTTCCAAACTACAAATTTAAAACACATTCTAACAAGTGGTGCTGTATTATACAAGGAATATAATTGAATACAATCAGGTTAATACAATCAGGAAGGTGAATCAAAGAATGTATACGTGTATACTTGCTCACAGGATGCAGGAGATCAAAATAGGGGAAGAGACCAGTCACCAATGGTGTCCCCCAGGGTTTGGTGCTGAGAATTCTTCTGCTTGGCATATACATCTCAAAAGTAAAAGGAAATACCAAAGGGCTTTGGCCAACTAAGTTTGAGATGACTGCAAACTAGGAGCAGTTACTGAATCCCCAAATGACTTGACCATCATGCAGGAAGGTTTGTCCTAAACAATAACTAGTGGCAGAATCATGAATTGAAATTAAACTCCAAGAAATACGTTATTGTATCCTTTGGGAAGTCATCTACTCCAGGGAACTGCCAAAATGACAATGCCCCCTGAGAAGTGACCCGGTTGTTTGGCATTTGGGAACTTGTGTGTACAGTGACCTAACTCTTGACCAACATGTGCCCAGAGTCATAAGAAAGTATTTCTGTATTGCCCAGCTTAGAAACAAATTCATTGTGATTAGATGTAGAGATGTTATTGTCCCCCTTTATAAAGCCCTCATTAGGTCAATCATTTTGTATAATGCCCACTTTGGCATGCATCTGTCCAGACCCATGCAACAGTTGGAATATCCACAGAGATACCTTACTAAAAGGATACAAGTCCTAAACAGTAGGTCTTGCATGGATCACCTGAAAGATTTATCACTATACTCCGTATCCTACAGAGTGCTTAGAGGTGACATGTCTGGCATACAGAGCATCCTCTAACCTAATAGAGATGGACCTACTGAACATCAGCAAGTCAAATGGCATCAGAAATACTCAGTCCAGTTATCTAAACTGAATGTTGTGGAGAGATGGATATATATCCCGAGCAGACTATCTGTTCAAGTAAAACAAAGCTCATCCCTGTCCATATTCAAATGCAACTTGGGTCTAAGGATGGGTAATAGAAAATATACTTTAGGATTACCCGTTGTGCCACTAATGGATAGAGGCAGTTCCTAAATGCTGCATCCCTTACATGGGTCCCTTCAAATTATCTACAGTGTGATCACATATATTCTCACTAGGGCTAATATAAAATGATTAGCCATGGGATAGGTAAGACCAATCAGGAAATGTTAATTCAAGCACCAAAATGGAAATTGGCTAAACTTAAAATGTCCTCCAAGTGAACCTATGTTGTGGTAGTAAATAGTTTTAAAAATTGCCCTTTTTAGATTACTAAGTACCCCTGTCACTCTCCCCAGTCTTCAACAGCTGTTGCTTGGGTTGTAGACAGTGCTGCTTCCCTCTAGACCGTAGTGCTGATGTTTTTAGCATCATTTTCTGCTCCAGTTTCTCCATCAAAGGAATTTTTCCAATAAGCTAGAGACTGACGCGAAGTATGAGAGGCTGAATGGACACATTTTTATCAGTAGTTGTTAAGTCATTTAATTTTGTTTTTTTACAGTTCCATACAATGTTAAGGAGGCAATGTGCACTTAATGTCAATAAGTGACTTTCACTATCACTGACTCAAAGATGTAACTATAGCAATAATTTTTTTAGCAATAATTTTTGTGGGCAAGATTAATATATAATTTTGATAATTTATTGGACGTATTTAAATTAGTGTTCCAATTTTGGTAAGTTTTTGATACTACTTGATGCATTTTACTCAATCAGGTGATGTGTTTAATGTGTGAATTGTTTTTCTAAATGTGTTTAGCTATGCAGAACAGGATGAACGACTACTAATGAGTATTTGGATTTGCGATTGGAATAGCTGGAAGGATTGATGTCAGTGTTCCTTTATTCTGGCATTCAGAAGCCATGAGGTTGAAACACTTGACACCTTAAGGGATCATTTGCATATATCCCATGGGCCTCCATTACAGGAGATTTAAGATATCACACAGTGAAAACTTGCTTGGCTGGGTTTTTCTTGCACTTTTTACTAATGGTTTGTCTGTGTGACCTTTTTATCATTTTGGTTTGTTTATAATGTTACGCTGATTAAAAGAATGACTTCTGTGAATGTGGAGATCTAACATACGGTTAGATGTTTTAACAAATATTTTCATGCTGACACACACACAGGTACACAAAAACAGGATATAAATGACTTTGTGTTGTGCCAGTTTATTTTTCCTGTGGTAATTACTTCACACTTTATCATGAAATTATCCTTTTGAAAGATTGGGTTGCTCTGCCATTTTGTTTTTACCTTAATCAACATGGCCAGGAGTTGTTTTGGAAGGTTTAGAGAAGTTATTTTCACAATGAGAATCTGTGAATGGATAGTTAATGTGATCCATGGCACATCTGACAGTTATCACAAATATTCTTTATAATCACCATTTATATAACTGTGTCAGCATTACTTTTTAACAGACGAAGTCTTTTCTACCACTTACTTCCCTCCTCAGCTCCTCCAGTATTAGGGTCATCTATCTAACACTGGTTGCTTGGCATGGGTGCTGGAACTATAGAGACAGGGGGAGCGGGAGCCCCCCCAAACTTCTACAGCTGCAAGACCTATTGGGAAAAATTAATGAAGTGGAGTTTCCGCTCTAATGTGGATTCGTGCAGGGAAGTTAAACTAACTAAGCTAGCTGATCTTGTTCTCTTATTGCTCTGTTACAGGAGTTATGCTGCCAGAGTCATGCCGGTAAGGAGAGTTTTGTTCTTTTATTTGTAGGAGTTATGTTGCTTCCCTGCACACGTGTGTGTGTGTGTGTGTGTGTGTGTGTGTGTGTGTGTGTGTGTGTGTGTGTGTGTGTGTGTAAAATGCTCTAGTTAGGTATACCTGGTGGTTAGTGTTACTCAGGCTCAAACAAGAGCCTGAATTCTCCACCCATGCCACCATCTTCAACTTCTTCATCAAGAAAGTGCATGAGAAAGCAGTTGCCGACATATTTTGACACAGTGTGCTAATTTATGCTGCAGTCATTTATGTACTGTTTTTGTGTGTGTGGGTGAGTGGGTGTGTCATCATGAAAATATTTAACATGTCTCTTTGACGTTTTATTAAAACTTGCTTCAAGTTGAACTCTCATGGGATCTGAATGCTTGACTGCCATTTCCCACAGTAAGCAGGTTTCTGCATTTATTGTGTATGCACTCTGGTTATCATTTTATCTTACTTTATTCATTTATGTATTAGGTAGAAATAATTGTTTATGCTGCCCTGCATATTCTTAGAAAAAAGGAACAGTTTATCTGAATGATCTATTTTAAAACTATTTTTATAGTTTGGATTCATGAATGTCATTGTCAAGATAGCTTTTTCTTCAGAAATGTCAGCTATGAGTTGCTGTTTCTCCCCTACCCTGCCTTTTAATATATGAACACAGTTGTTATCTGTAAGGAGTATGATGGAGATTTCCCTTTTGAATGTTTGGAAATCTGCAAGCTTTCAAACTGAGAGTTAGTATGTGATGCATTATATTTAGAATGCTGGGTATTGCAGCTGCACTTTATTAGCAGTGTAGTAATTCAATCAAGCTATCTCTTTTGTGATTTTTGGTATTTAAACATCTGCCCTGCTTGCTCTATTTCTTCAGTAAATTATTTGATGTGCTCATAATCTGTCTAGAAAAATTTAGTTATCTTCTAATTTACTATTTTTTCTTTTCGATGTTTTTACATAAAATTGTATGCATTACTTTTAATTAGTTCACTTGTTTCGTGGTTTCAATATTGTGTACAGTTTAGATATCTTGATGTCAGGAAAGAATGCCATGAGAGACTGCTTTACTTAAAAATAAAAAACAATCATTTAGTGTAACTTTATTCTGTGCTGTTTTAAATATTTTGGTTTGAAGTACTTGCTTCTCACTTTTTAAACCAGTTGTATTTGATTAGTGTACACTGCTTGGGTATAACCACTTAAATTTTGAGACTGAGAATGTTAATTACTTTAATAAGGAAAAGTATGTAATGGGAGTTTAAGATGGGAATTTCCTCACTGAGAGCTATAAAGTAGATTGAATGTTAACAAGTTCATTAGTATGAAAGTGTAAGCTATTGAATAGTATGCATCCTTGGAAAAAGAGCCTGTGGAAAGTGGTGACTCTTCTTCAGTATATTGCTGCTACATGGAGGAAAGTCATTAATTTTGTGTCATTAAAGAATGGGCAATCATATTTATTAAGGTTAATGAAATGGCAAAGGTTTCTTATTTGATTATTAATATTAATGGAACATTCATAATGCTAGACTTTTAATAATAAAAATAATAATGGAGATGGAGTAATGCACTTGAGAGGATGTAGAAGTATGAAGTTCATTGGTCTGTGTCTACCTAATTAAGGTCCGCGACCCCTTCTGTTTTTGTTTCACTGTTGCAGTAATGACACTTTTGGGATTTCCTGTTGTAGAAGGCCTTGGGTGACCCAAATACCAAAGACGACTTTCCTCCTCCTGGCCCATTGAACACCCTCACCTCCAGCATTAGGGTAAAAAGGTCCCTTTTTCTCAGTTCTGTCTTGCTGTCAGAGCCCAATATAGTTCCATTGTGTTGTCAATTGGTCCAAAGACAACGTTTGTACTGGAGTCAAGATAAGTACCATGCTGGGGAACTATTTTCATTATTTCTTTTTGCTGTATGTTAGATGTCCATTGTTAAATTCAGTACTTGCTTGGAGTGTGGGAAACAAATCCCTCACTGGGACTTCCACTCTTTGCCTCATCTCAGAACTTGATATGCCTATCTGTCTCTATTGTATCTACTTTAACTCTAGAACTATGAAGCATAGGATGAAATTATTATTTAGAGAAGGAGGAGCTATATACTATTACAGCAAGTAAACATAAAGTATACAATATGAAATGACATTGTGAAGAATGTGCAGTATAGTAGTAGGACATAACATACAGTACTAAGGTTCCATTCAAACGCTGGTAAATACAAAAAACAGATATTCGTAATTACAGTCCATAGAAACAAGCTGTTGTGAGCTTACGCAGTAAGATCAATATAGTTTCTAGTGTATTATAGAAATAGGTTCTATTTTACCCAGTTCTGAGTTTTTTTGTTTTTTTTTTTTATCTGTAATACTAATATCTATGGGGATGGAATTCCACGTTTTAGCAACAGAGGGAGTCTTTAGAGCTATTTTTGTTTTTGGTTATATCAACCAGTGCTTTGTTGGTGGAACTTAGTATTTGTTAGAGTAGATAGTCAGTAGACCCTGTAGTGCAGGAACTTTATCAGAATTATATTGGATTTGGTGGGCTATTTTAAGTTGATTATATGTGAGAGGTTGAGTAATTCTAGCCAGGATAATTGCTTGTAAGCTAAGCAGTGATGTATACTGGAGGGTGTGTCAGTTGGAAACTTGGCTATTTTCTGTAGCAAGTGTTTAGTTTCCGTAGGTCTACTTTGTTTAGGTTTGTGAGTATGGGAGAGGTGCAGAGAAGTGTGGAGACTAGGTGGGTTCTTGCTATGGTAGCTTTACTGTTGTTGGTGAGGTACTTTTTGCATCTGTATAGGGTTCCTAGTTTTTTATGGACTCTGTTTATTGTATTTGCAATATGCTTATCAAATTTCATGTTGTGATCTATGATAACTCCTAGTGGTTTGGTGTGTTGGACAGGTATGATGGGGGGTGTTATTAGCTGAGTATATTGTGAATGTTGGTATGGGGTCTAAAGGTCTTATGGGATGGAACAACATTAGCTGTGTTTTTTGGGGGGTTAAGTATTAGCTCAGAGTTGGCTAACCAGGTTTCAACAGTGACAAAAGATTCTTGTGTCAATTTATGGAGTTGAGGGAGTGATGGAGCAGCAGCACATATTAGGGTGGAGTCATCAGCGTACTAGACTAGTGTGGCATGCAAGGTAGCTGTGTGTAGTTGGTTGATAAATATGTTGAAGAAGGGGGAATCGATGATGGAATCTTGGGGACCCCCAGGGTGACAGGTAGAAGAGGAGAATAGGCTATTTGACATTTTACTGCCTGTTAGTGGTTAGATAAATAGTCCTGAAACCAGGCTAGGGTGGAGTAGCTTAGATTAAGATCGGAGAGGGCTGTTAAGAGTTTGGGATGAGAGACCATGTCAAAGGCCTTAGAGAGATCTAAGAAGATGGTAGAGACAAGGTTGCTGCTGTTCCAGTGTTCATTTACAGTATTGTGAAGCTAATAAGGGCTGTTGTAGTACTGTGACTGGGACAAAATCCATGTTTGGTGTTGGTCAGCAATTTGTTAGTAAGGAGATAGTTCATTATTTGGAAGTGTATACATTTCTCGAGGATTTTAACCAAGGGAAATAGAATGGCAATTGGACAATAGTTAAATAGTTCTACTGAGTTGCCCCCTTTGTGAAATGTTGTTATATGTGAGATTTTCCATAGAGAAGGAATATGTTGTTTTGATACTGAACAATTCATGAGCAGAGAAACAGGATCTGAGATAGCTTTGGCTGCAGTCTTGAGATATTCTGCCAGTACTTTATCAGTTGCCAGGGTTGTGGGTTTGAGTTTACTCAAGATATTTGTATATTGTTCTAATGGGGACAAGTTGTAAGGATAAGCTGTTTTGGTCTGTGGGTGAGGATGATATGCTTGGATATGAGGTGGGAGAAGTACTTTTGGTCTGCTGGTGAGGATGATATGCTTGGATATGAGGTGGGGGAATTATTATTAGTGAGGACTAGAATGGATTTTGTCTAATATTCATTGAATTGGGTGGGAATGTTGGTGGTGGTATCAGTGTTAAGGGGTGGAGTACTGGTCTTTCTTGATTGCAGGATTTTATTGATGGCTGCCCAGAACTTTTGTGTGTTAGTATTGTGTTTAATTTGGATATTTATTTAGTGGTTCCTTTTGTCTGCCTGAATTTGTTTTAGTATTGTTCCTTAGTTCCATGCCTGTCTATTAGTTTGAGTTTTATTGTGACACCATGAGTCCCATGCTTTATCTCTTTATTTTAGAAGTAGTCAGGTATCTTTTGTAAGCCAGGGGGCATAGTTGGATTTAGTTCTTACAGTTCTGATTGGGACAAAGCGGTTTAGAATGTTAAGGAAAGTGTTGTTGTAGTCAACAGCATTATTGAGGGAGAGAATTGAGAGTGGTCTCTATTCCATTGGTTTAGTGTAGATATGAATTCTTGGGTTTTGAAATTCTGTGTATACCAAATTTGTTGGTGTGTGGGGGATTTTATTGAGTTCACTTGGTGCCCTATTACAAAGGTGGGAAAGTGATCTCTGAGGGTGTCTGGGAGGCAACCGGAGAGGTAGGATTGAGATGGCTGGTTAGTGAGAATCCATTCTAGGATGGATTCCTTTATGAATACTTTATCTACTCAGGTTGTAGTTTTTATTAATTGAGTGAACCCATGTAGGTTGATGTGCTTGGTGGCGTGGGGTGAGTCACAGGAAGACCAGTTGGTATTTGTCACCCAGTATAATTGTTTGTTGTAGGAAGTTAAGGGATGCTCAGTATAATATGGATTCTACTGGGGATAAGTAGGTACCAATTACATATAAGTGTTTTTTTTAGTTTATTTTTAGCTTGGTGAATATTGTTTCTGCATTATTGAACTTTAGTTGTTCATTGACTACCATGTCAATGTTCAGGTTATTTTTGAAGAGTAGAGCAACACCTCCACCTCTTTTGGATGTCATGACTTGTCTGATAATATATCCAGGGGGAACAAATTCATTGTCTTTGATTTTCGGTTTTAGCCAGGTCTCTGTGAGAAGAACTATGTCAGGAGAGTAAAATGCCAGACTGGCATGTAGTTGTGATATTTTGTTCATTATGCTTCTTATGTTTAAGTATTAGGAGGTCAGAGTGTTTCCTGGGGGAGTTTAGAATGCTGTTTGATTGGTTGCAGGGGGGACTGTTGTTGATTGTAGGACCAGGATTCAGGTGTACACCACCATTGAGTATGATTTGGGATGGTTTTTGAAGGACAGCTTTTATGTATTTTGCTATAAATGTGTTGTAATTTATGGAAACTTTGGGTTTTAATTGGTATGGGGGTACTGTGAATAAAGCAAGGTCGAAGTTTGAGAAGTAGATTGATGATGATAGTAGTACAGCTGTTTTTTCTTGAGTAGTGAGTGGGTAGGTTTGGGATTTAGGTTGAGACCTTGCATTACTAATATGATGGTTAAAGGTTATGTTTGCGGCAGTAGTGAGGGAAGTTACTGTTATAAATGTGTGTGACAGCATTTTGTCCTGAGAAGGTGATGGGGTAGTGAAGAAATCTTATGTAGCTATATTTCAGTACTGGGTTTTGTTTTGTTTTGATAGTGTTGCTTGTATGGTGTATTTAGAGTGGGGTGATTGGTCTGAACAGACCACAGAATGTGGATAATGTGTGTGAGAATGTACATGGGATTATGAAAAAGGAGAGGCTATATATAGCTGGATGTGAGTGAGTAGGGGAGTGGTCTGTTATTTATGAGGTAGGAATGAGAATGAATCTAAGGGATGTGGCTTGTTAAGTGTCAAGGTCAGGTGCCAGGGGTGGTTGGGAATGGGGGCAAGGTAAGGAAGAAAAGTATTTAGTAAAAGAAAGGGAGCTTCAGTGGCCCACACACATTATGGCATCCACTGTTCAAGCTACTCTACAACTTCCCCATCACAAGAAGAAGCATCTGAAGCATGTTAGGCTTGTGGACAGATGGCATTGGTCAGTCCACCCAGGCTAATGATTGTTAAAGGAGGAGAGATGCCTTTGCAGTTCCCTCTACCTATGGAATATGTGACTGAGGCCTCTGCTGAGACCTTGGAGTCTAATATGCAGTTGGTCCCCTTGACATCAGCACAGGCCAAAAGACTTAGGCCATCAGTTGGGTCCAGGATTGCTTTGCTGGTTCAGGCTTCTGACTCCATTCTCAGAAGGAGGGAATTTCCCATATGACAGAAGAAGCTTCAGTTAACTAGACTCTGGTCACGGTCACCTACCTTGCTGCCTGAGACTGAGTACATCCAATGCCAGACTCAAACTCAATCCCAAGACAGTTTGTCAGTTTGCATCAACCTAGGCCTTTTGGTTGTCATTCTTATCAGGTTTACCTGCAGGAACTTGACAGGCTAGCTGATATTCTCATGGATATTAGGAGATCTAGCTGGATTAGCCAGAGCAGGACCCCTGCTACAGAAAGAGAGGGACATTCTACCTTAGGAAACCAGTAATTCTTATGGCACAGATGAAGATGAGATGTTGCATGTAGACCAGTTTTTTTTCTGGTTCATATGCTGACTCTGAGACAAATGCCAATCTTTGTGTCAGCTTCACCTCCTGTGAACTTTGCCTTTGGGGAGACACTTCATAAGAAGAGGAAATTCTTCAACTGGCAGGCTCAGGATTACCTCCAGTTTAAGAAGAAGGTTAGTTAATTTATTAAGCTTTTTAGGCGCAAATCTTTGGACATTACTCCAGCCTTCGAGGTAATGGGCAATGTCATTCTTGACAGTTCTTCTTTGCCTGAGTGCCAATCACTTGCTTCTAGGAAGCCATATTGTTTTACAGGGTTCTGAATTACCACAAACACCATTTTAAGAACTCTATGGCAGATATTGAGGTTGTGTCTTTGGGTCCCAAGGGAGCTAAAGATAGCACCTTTAAAAGAATCCTTGCAAACAGAGAGAGGGTAGAACCTTTGATTGGTTTGGCAAGAAAGGCTACACATCAGCCACCCTGGCTTTAAGAGCACTCTTGCCAATTCCGTATAATTAAATACCAGGAGTATTAAAAATATTAGTTTTTATTAGATTAACTCAAGTCTGTATAATTTTTAAACCTGAGCCTAGTCCATACTACTTTTCAGCTTGTTGGTGTTTCAGTGGGAATGTAGAGAAGGATGGCTTTCTAGTGCAATCTGCTTTTTTTCCTATTAAACACTACCTGTAGTAGTTACTCAACATAATTTCTCATGCGTTAATTTTTTTTCTGCCTTCTTCACAAAAGACTCTGGCTGTGGTCTAATTTTGTCTTTTTTTTCTAATACAGTCTGACTGTTAGTTATCCTTCCATTAATAGTGCATCCCCCCACTGTCTCCTTAATTTCTATAGCTTTGCAGCTTGTAACATATATTTTTCTCTGCTGCATATAAAAAATATACCTCTAGCAATATTAAAGTTAACTTTTAATTTTCAGAGTAATGTAAAAATCACATGTAAAAGTTAAAGTGAGTAAAATGATTTACTGCAGTATAGGTGTAAGCTTAAGACTTCACTATTGTCAGGAAATCTTTTCAGATTGTCTTTTGACCAAACTATAATACTGCCTGGTGTAACCCGCTCCATTCATCCTAACTGTGGTTGGGATCACTCTGCTGCCTTACTTCTACCCCCATTTCTCACCCACCCCACCTGCTCTACATGTATTCTCACCTTAGCTCCACCCACAACTATCCACAACAAATTCCTCCCTCCAAACTTAACTAACCAGTAACAATCTCTTAAATCACACACACACAATTACTAGTACTGACAAATACTTTTGTCTACCCACAAAACAATACTACCAATATATTACAGTTTCCTTCCACCAAAACCTAACCAAGCAGTAGTAACCTCTTACATCACCTTAGTATTATAACTGACAATGCCAGCACTCTACTCTTCACCATCTAAATATGCTCTTCTGTAAAACTTCCCATACTTTAAACTCCCCACCATGATACTCTCACTCTAAACTCCTTCATACTTTACCCTACTCTACATCTTACCAAACACAAATCCCTAGCATTTTACCTATTACCAAAAGGCACATAATTACATTATAACCCCTGCACGCATCCAGTTCAATATAGGCATATGCTTGTCTACAAATCACTAATAAACTTCCATTAAACCTTAAATGCTCCATCCCTCCAAAAAGGTTCAAATGTACTATCACAAGCTACATCACAAAAACTAAAACACAGCTACACAAGTATGGTAGAGCAGTGTGTGTGTGTGTGTGTGTGTGTGTGTGTGTGTGTGTGTGTGTGTGCTGTCTTTAAGAAGCATATCAAGGACTAAATGTGCATATATAAATAGCAAGCATGTGCTATACTTAGTGCCATTTTGAGAGTGCAGCCAGAGGGTGAACATGTATGAATGTAACAGCTAGTTTGTTTATAAGTTTACCTAAGTTAAAGTGTTAAGCCTCAATCCTGATGTGTTTGTATATAATAAAGCTGCTTGAACAGAACCCACAAAGTCTCGTCTATTGTGTCCTGACTAGACGAGCGACATGGAGTCAAAAGAGGAATGCCAGAAACTGATATTCAGAACCACGAGGTGCAGAGATAACAGTGAGGGTAAACTAACAGAAACAAGCATGAAAAGGAGCCAGGAAAGCACCAAAAGTAACAAAAATTTGCCAGAATAGTTTATTTTATAAAAAAGATGAAGTGGAACATTACAAGGACACAAACTGCATTATTAAACAAGCAAAAGGCACGAAAGGATTATTGATTAAGCAAAATGTTTAAGATTAAGTTATTTGATAAAACGATTGTCAGAAAAGCTCCTAAAGGGTCAGAAATTACCTCGGAATTGCAAAATGAGCATGTTTAGAGTAAATGGGTACAAGAAAAGTACAATGATCATGAAACAAGATTAAATGAGCAAAATGAATATAATAAGGGCAAAAAGGGCACATTTAGTGTAAATAAAGCAAGGTGACTGCATGTTTTCTGGGCAAAGTGCTGTGTTTGGCATAACTATGACTTTGTATTGTATTCAGGGCATAACTAAAGTTATTCAAAGTCTCTCATTGTGTGTAAAAGTGCGTTGCAAGCACTTCATCAGAGTTTTCTTCCTCTCGGGACTATTGCAATCCACTCAGACAATATGCCAGTGATGTGGTATCTGAATAAGCAGGGAGGAACCAAGTCTTACCCCCTTTGCAGGGAGGCCATGTAAGTGTGGCAGTGGGCAGTGTCTTCCCAGTGTTTTCTGGCGGCAACGCACATTTCGGGGAAGTCCACTGTGATTGCAGACAGGCTAAGCAGAGCTATTCTGATGCCTTACGAGTGGTCCCTGAACTGTGAAGTTGCGTTGCAGATCTTCCGCAGGTGGGGTCAGCCTTGCTGCGACCTTTTTGCCAGCCCCCTCAATGCGAAATGCAGCAGCTACTTCACACTGATCTCCCCTCAGGGGGAGTCACCCAGGGATGCTCTAGTCCATGATTGGCCCTCTGGTCTACTATATGCCTTCCCTCTGCTCCCCTTGCTGTCAAAGGTTATTCAGAAAGCGCAATCCTTGGGAAGGAAAATGATTCTGATTGCCCCATACTGGCCTCATCAAATTTGGTTCCCCTTTCTCCATCCCTATCTCATGGATGCTCCTTGGATTCTGGACCCACAACCAGACTTACTGACCCACATGTCAGGGCAGCTCCATCCCTCTCTTCGGACCCTCTAGTTGACAGCCTGGCTACTCCACTTCCGTCATTAGTTAGGCTTCATCAATTTTTGCCGGAGGTGGTTCATATTTTATCTTCCTCACATAAGCCTTCGACCAGGAAGATTTATTACAGCAAATAGAAGAGGATGTTCTTCGTCTTCCCTTGCTGCAGTCCTGACTATTGGGTATAGTCCGCGTCCCAGTCGGCCCGAATACCAGAGTATATTGACGGTCGTCATGCTCTTTTTAGACTGACGCAGTACGCCAGGGTACTAATGCGCATGACCAACGCCATTTCAGTCTTTTTGCCGCATGGTCCGATGCAGAAGCAATTTTGCAGGTTGGCGTTTGAGATTTTAAACCGAGTTTCAGACCGAGTACAGAGTTGGCTAGAACATTTTGGTTTTTTCTTGCCTCAGTATCTAACCGGATGTCAGAAAAAGTGAATAACTGTATTTCTTGTGGGAAGCAGATACCGTATAGGGATTATCATACATTGTGTATACCTTGTTTAGGGCCTGAGCACGACGTTGTTGGTTGCGTGCTAGATTTATTAAGAGGAGGCTTGATTGTGCTAGGTTAGTGTTTGGGAAGCAATTATACTATGCCGCCGGATGCTCCGGCGCTTCATCTAAGAAGCGCAAGGACAAAACAGTGAAGTCTAGGGGTGAGGAACCGCAGTCCCGACGCCGGTCCTTTAGAAGGCTCAGGGAGCCAGAGGTTTTGCCAGGAGTCTCTATGGAGTCTCAGGCAGATACTTTACTGTTACAGGATGTGCCCTCTCAGGAAGTAGGCCAGGCTGAGGGGGCTTCAGGTAACTGTTCTTCCCTCTCTTCCCAAGGTAGTTAGGGCCTCTCCTTCTGTTTCCAGAGCTTCTTTTAGAGGAAGGCCAAGTTCAGCTTCTGTAGGGGCTTCTCCTAGCATTTCGGGCTCTGTGCCTAAGAAACATATGCTTAAAATGGCTGAAGATTTGATTACTCTGATTAGAGGTTCTATGCCCCCACCTGATAAGAGGCCTAGGGTGGAACAGGAGTTTGATAGTTTTGAACAGTGTTCACAGGCTTCAGAGTCTTCTGTGGAAGACTTGCAAGAGTTTCCTGCTTATTCTGATTCTGATGTGGATGATTCCACTCCTTCAGCTTCTCCTCCTGAGGATTTTTCATTTTCAGAGACAGTTCACCTGCTCAGACTTCTGGTGAGGGCAGGGGTCAGTCCTTTCGTAAGCAGAACCAATGACCTGCCTTTTCAGCTGCCAGTGGACTCTCGTCTGGCAGCTCCTTTGGGAGGAAGATTGTCTCTTTTCAAAGAAAATTGGGATTTAATCACTCAAGACAGATGGGTGCTGGATATCATTCATCACGGGTACAGATTTTATTTCCACACAATGCCCCCTTTCAAAGGCATGCCAGATGTTCCTCCTCCACAAAGAAAAGAGGCTCTCAAGCAAGTTTCTCAGTTACTCCAGATAGGGGCTATTCAGCCAGTCCCTGTGTCAGAAAGGGGCTTGGATTTTATTCTGCCTGTTCCTAGTACCAAAGAAGGGGAACGGTGGAGACCAAATTTGGATTTATCTATCCCTCAGCACTTATCTGACATTCCCAAGTTCAAGATGTTGACGTTACAGCAACTGTTACCTCTGCTGGGCAAGGATCACTGGATGGTAACTTTGGATCTCAAGGAAGCTTACCTTCATGTGCCCATAAGGCTAAGTTGCAGAAAGTATCTTTCAACTGGAGATTTTCATTATCAGTTCTCTGCATTGCCCTTTGGCTTATCTACTGCCCAGAGTATTCACAAAGGTTCTGGCTCCAGTGATAGCTTACTTCAGGCTTCAAGGCATTCAAATTTATCCTTACTTGGACGACTGCCTGATTCTGGCTCAAGAAAAGAACACCTTCTACAGCATCTGGAATATGTCATAGCAGTGCTAAGATGCCTAGGGTATTCTGTGAATAAAGTCCAGTCTAGTACCCTCTCAAGACATGTGCTTTCTGGGTGTGAGACTGAATACAGCAGCCCAGATGGCCTTTTAACCCCGGACAAACAAAAGAGTCTGTCACTTTACTTCCATCAACTATCTCATCAGTTGACTGCAAGGACAGTCCTTCAAGCATTAGGGTTCATGGCATCTTGTATTCTGGTGCTTCCCAATGCCAAATTGCATATGAGGAAGCTGCAATGGTATCTCAAAATGTATGGACACAGCACTGCCAAGATTTGGACACTGTCATTCAAATAATACCTTGCCTTCAAAAGGAATTCTTGTGGTGGGCTCAGGAATGTCACCTAAACAAGGGACTCTCTGTGACCCGCCCAGAGCGGCGTGAGATTTTAACGACAGATGCCTCGGACACTGCTTGGGGAGCTCATCTAAATGGAAAGTGGATACAAGACAAGTGGCCTGCCAGACTACAGCATCTACATATCAACATGAAGGAGATGTTAGCAGTCCAGTTTGCATTGATGGCGTTCAAGGAGTTACTTCTTCCAGGGCAGGTGTTGATTCTGACAGACAACACAACTGTCATGTGGTACATCAACAAGCAAGGGGAACACATTCTTATCCTCTATGCAGGCAAGCAATGATTTTATGGGAGACTGCGTTAAGCCTGCAACTGACTCTTCAGGCAAGGTTTCTGCCAGGAGCACAGAACTCCCCTAGCAGCTGTATTAAGCAGACAAATCATGGATCCCCACGAGTGGAAACTGGATCTTCATGTATTTCAGAAATTGACAGTGTCATGGGGAACTCCAGACATAGATCTGTTCGCTTCTCCACTAAACCACCAGCTGCCAAAGTATTGCACAAAGGGGTTTCATCACACAGCTTGGAAAGTGGATGCTCTGTCTTTCAGTTGGAAAACCTTCATGTCTATGCTTTTCCACCTCTACCTCTTCTTCCAAAGGTATTACTAAAGGTCAGACAGGACAGGCCAAGGATGATTTTGATAGCTCCAGATTGGCCTCGGCGACACTGGTACCCACTTCTAAGGAGTCTTGTAAAGAAGCCTCCATGGCCTTTACCTCTGATTCCTCATCTGTTATCTCAGAAGGACGGTCATCTGCTCAATGTCAAGCTTCAATCTGTCCATCTCACAGCTTGGCATATTCTGTGTTGAAACATGGAAGGTCTCAGCTTCCTCAACAAGTTTTAAATGTGATTATGGAAGCTAGAAGGCCTAGTACTAGGAGAGTGGAAAAAATGGAAGAGATTTTATTTTGGTGTACAGCAAAGAATTTGGAGATTTCAGAGCCTAATTTGAGTGTGGCTCTTCAATATCTTACTGAGTTATTGGACAAAGGTTTGTCTTTCTCTTCCATAAAGATTCATGCTGCAGCAATTTCAGCTCACTATGATTGTGACCCACCTTTGTTTATCCTTTGTTCAAGCAGTTTCTTAGAGGGCAAAGAATATAAGACCCCGTACGAGAGCTCCTACTCCTGCTTGGGATCTCAATTTTGTGTTGGAAAAACTTACTCTACAACCTTTTGAGCCGGCAGCTACGGCTGAATTGAAATATTTGTCATGGAAGACGGCTTTTCTGTTGGCTATTACTTCTGCAAGAAGGGTGCCTGAGTTGCAGGGCCGTATGGCAGTAGAGCCCTTTTGATTTTCCATAAGGACAGGGTATCATTACACTAATCCTTCCTTTATGCCTAAGGTGGTTTCTAGTGTGGCTTTAAACCAAACTATTCATTTGCCTACGCTTTTTGCAGATCCTCAAAATAAAGGAAAAGATTTTGCACACTTTAGATGTACACAGGCAATGCTATTATTTGAGCAGGACTAAAGATTTTAGGCAGTCTCTGCAGTTACTTGTTTCTTTTGTTTTAAGGTCACTGGGAAAACCTGTGTCAAAACAAACTATTTCTAGGTGGATTGGCTTTGCATTGCATTTTGTTATTCCCTTCATGGCAAAGAGGTTCCTGCCGCGATTTCCCCTCATTCCTCTAGGGCTACTGCCTCTTCAACAGCATTTCTAAGGCGGGTGGCAACTAAGGATATTCTGGAAGCAGCTACTTGGAGTTCAGTGCATACTTTCTCTAGGCATTATCACCTGCCTATATACTCTAAGTCTAGAGCTGGTTTTGCCACAGCTGTTTTACAAGGCATGTTGTCAGCTCCTGCTACTTTATAATTTGCCAGCCTCCTTACCTCTGCTTTGGGATTCTACCCAATAGTCAGGACTGCAGCAAGGGAAGACGAAGAACATAGTACAGTTTTGTACCTACCATAAATGTAGATGTTCGAGGATTCCCTTGCTGCAGTCCAATTTACCCTCCCTCCTTCCCTCTGTGTTTCAGGGTGGTTGAGTAAGTGCCTTTACAGGCTTATAATTTTTGTATATATATTACTGTATATATTGTACATGTTTATTGGTGCAGCTTGTTATTGGGACTTCTCTTTTTGTGTCTTCTGACATCTGGGGCAAGAAAAGACTGAGGAAATGACGCCGGTCATGCGCATTAGTACCCTGACGTACTGACGCCAGTCTCCATGACCGACGTCAGCCTTATACTCTGGTATTCGGGCCGACTGGGACGCGGACTATACCCAATAGTCAGGACTGCAGCAAGGGAATCCTCGAACATCTACATTTATGGTAGGTACAAAACTGTACTTTTTCAATCTGGGCACATGCCAATAAGATTGACCCTTGCACAGCTCCAATTTCATCTGTATTGGAGATCTTGTCTATGCTTTTTAACCAAGGTTCAGCGGCTGCAACCATTAAAGTCCAATTGGTGGCGATTTCTACCTTTCATGTCGCAGACGAGCCTAGTCTGATGGCACATAGACTCTGTTAGGCTTTCCTGAAGGGCACTTTGTTACTTCGTCCTCCGGTATCAGAACCTGTTATGCCTTGGGACTTAAACTTTGTTCTACAGGGTCTTACTTCAACCCCCTTTGAGCCTGCAGCCACTTCCGATTTAAAATTCTTAACTTGGAAGACTGTCTTTTTGGTAGCCATCACGTCAGCCCGACGCGTTTCGGAGCTTCAAGCTTTATCAATGAAACCCTCTTATTTGATTTTTCATAAGGACAGGGTTTCTCTCACCCCTCCTTTCTTCCTAAAGTAGCATCAAGTCAGTAATCTTAACCAATCTATTGAATTGCCAGTGTTTTTTCCCCAGTTCTCAAACAAGGCAGAATTCAAATTTCATCAGTTGGATGTGCACAGACAATTACGTTTTTATTTGCACAGTTGTTTGTTTCATTTTCGGAAAACAGAATTGGGTCTCCTGTTTCCAAAGTCACGTTGTCCAGGTGGATTTTCAGTTGTATTTCTTTCATTTATTCCTTGGGGGTGAAGGCTCACTCTACTCGGTCTGTATCTACATCTACAGCTTTTCAGGCCAGATTGTCTATGGATGATATTTGTGCTGCGGCTACTTGGGCATCTCCTCACACCTTTGTTACTCATTACAAGTTAGATGTGGTATCTAGGGGCAGGTCTTCCTTTGATTCCACAGTGCTCATGAATATTTTCCACTGAGCTTCCCAGGATTTAGGTGCTGGGGACGCTGTCCCGCGGGTAAGAATGTAGGCGAGATTGGACTACATAACATCAAGAAATTATGTACTCACCATAACGTTCCATGTATGTAGTCCATGTCGCCTTCCATTCTACCTACCCCCCCCTCCTTCCCCCGTCCTGGAGGATCTGGAGGTGAGGTCTGGTTTCAGAGCTCCCTTCATTCTTGGTTTGTTCTTCCTTCCTTATGTGTTATGCATGGAAAATGAGTGCTGGTGCTCGCAGCAAACTAGATCTGGGGATAGAGAGCAGTGCAGCATGGGATACCATCTTAGCCCAGCCAATAGAAAGATTTTCAGCTAAAAAAGTATAGCCGAGTTGGAGCCCCATGGGTAAGAATGTGAGGCGAGATGGACTACCTACATCGAACGTTATGGTGAGTACATAACTTCTTGTTTTGTACTGTCCAGATCAATGGCAAATCCACTGAACTCAAAGTAGACAATGGTTCAAAGTGTAATGTTATGTCAGTAGATACTTTTGCTAAAGTGAGAGCTAACTAACAACTCAGTGTGGCCAGTTATGTGAAACTTGTTGCTTATGGAGGTGAAGAAATTCCAACCAAAAGCTCAGTAGTACTTTCATGTTATTTGGCCAAGAACTATTGCAGCTTGCTATTCTATGTAGTTCGAAGAGGTGTGCAGTCATTATTGGTTCTCAGAGACAGTTTGAGAATGAATTTGCTTTCTTTCCCCCAAAAAGTTCATCAGATAAGCACATATCCTAGTTCCAGTTTTACTGAAGCCATTTTCTTAGAGTATGCTGATGTTTTCGATGACAAGTTGGGCAAACTTCCAGTTGTGTATTCTGTGAAGTTAGACCGAGAGGTCAGTTCAGTGGTCAGACCAGCAAGAAAAGTTCCAATAGCTATGCAAGATAGTCAAGCTCAGTTGGATAAAATGGTGCAGCAAGGTGTAATTTCTCCAGTTACAGAACCAACTGAATGGGTGTCGTCCATGGTAGTAGTTCACAAAAAAGGCTCAGATGAAATCAGAATATTCAATGTTCAAGATGAAACTCCTAGGATACACCACGAGAATGGGAGCAAAAATCTTTCTTTATTCCAAATAACACATAAAACAAGGAAAAGGATAAGCGCTTTCGCGTGCGCTATGCACGCTTCATCAGATCTATTTAATTGGTGTGCACATGTTTCTTATATATCAAATTTTAACCAATAAAAAACAGACATCAATTAAACATCAATTAGACCAATGAATCAAATCAAACCAAACTGAATAAAACCAATAATTAATTATTTTGTTCAGAAAGGTTATAACTGTATTATAAACAAAACACAGTGTTCCTAGCCAAAATTTCTAAGACCCTCCATTTTAAGCAAAAGCTTGAGAGCTGCTTAAAAACTGCTTAAAAACTAAACTGACACACATTGATTTAATTCATCCAGCTTGTGATAGTCAGTATAAGAACTAACTGAACGTGTAAACCATATAGAACACTGGCTGTTAATAAAATTCATTTAAAAGAAGAAAGGAGAAATGACTGATTCGCTCGTTGCATTTATATATTCCATTACAGCCAACTTGCGGAATCTAGATGCATAGCTCGTGAAAGCCATGAGCTGTTTGCAAAAACGAGTTCTACGTGTGAATGTAAAACTTCTGAGATGTCTAAAATAGATTATTGTAAATGTTCTCCTGCATTAACTAGTATAAAATCACGTTGCTAGTATAGATCACCATTCACGTGACGTGAAATGTCACGCAAATTCACAATACATAGATGTGTTGGAAACCTTCGTGAAACTCGACAAAAATAAAAATATAGTATAATATATACAAACTGTGCAACAAGTGTGAAGTTCATGACAACAAATGGCTACTATCTAAAATAAATAAATAAATTATATGCTGTACAACTAAATATTATATAATGTAAATTGCATCCAACTGCTTGCTAATATGATTTTCTAGGAAGCAAAGCAGTGTGCAGTAGTGTAAAAATTACAATATGAGCTGTATGTAAACAAACTAATTCAAAGGCTTAAAAGTATAAATCTATAGAATCACACTATAGGTGATCATGATTACGCTTAGATGTAATCAAAAAGCAAATCAATGATCACATGACTGAATAATGAATTCTATTAATCCAAACATTGGTCAGTAAATTCTTCCAAGTCTAGCTGCAAAAAGCCAATATTGACAATGAATTAAAAGAAGCTAGATATTTAAAAATGTGCGTATATTCTATAGTCTAAATACTAAAAATATATATTCAAAACATATGATATTTAAAAACAAGCTCCATATATCAATTAAATAAATAAATAACTATTTGTTGTTTTATAGTTTAATGAATAATATCATAAACAAGACTGTTGTTCCATGGAATAACTGATTATTATTATGAATTCATATTGCTTGGCCTGTAAGCATTATCTCAACTCTAAAATTGGTTTCAGAGAAATATAGTTATTAATGCCAGGTTCCCTATGTGCCCCAGTCTTAAGTATCCAATCCAATTCTATTTTGGCTAAATTATTAGTATTGTCCCCCATTCTAATGCTCTTGTTCACTGTCTGCAAGACCCTAAACCTAAATTCATGTGTAGAGTTTAAACTTATATGTCTGGCTAAAGCATTCAATTCGTTGTTTTTACGTATGTCATAAATATGGTTATACATACGATCTCTTAATCTTCTTTTAGTTAAGCCAACATAAAAGGCCTGACATGATGTACAGTTCACCATATATACCAAATTTACGCTATTACAGTCATAGTGGTCTCTTGGCTTAAATTCAAAACTACCTTCAACATGTCTGTAGTATTGTACTGTTGTAATAAACTGGCACATGTTACAGGAACCACAGGTAACTATTGCAGGAAACTATTGCAGCTTGCTATTCTATGTAGTTCGAAGAGGTGTGCAGTCATTATTGGTTCTCAGAGACAGTTTGAGAATGAATTTGCTTTCTTTCCCCCAAAAAGTTCATCAGATAAGCACATATCCTAGTTCCAGTTTTACTGAAGCCATTTTCTTAGAGTATGCTGATGTTTTCGATGACAAGTTGGGCAAACTTCCAGTTGTGTATTCTGTGAAGTTAGACCGAGAGGTCAGTTCAGTGGTCAGACCAGCAAGAAAAGTTCCAATAGCTATGCAAGATAGTCAAGCTCAGTTGGATAAAATGGTGCAGCAAGGTGTAATTTCTCCAGTTACAGAACCAACTGAATGGGTGTCGTCCATGGTAGTAGTTCACAAAAAAGGCTCAGATGAAATCAGAATATGTAATGACCCAAGAGATTTGTACAAAAGTATTGAAGAGACTGCATCATCCAATACGTACAAAGTAGTCTTAACCATAATACTGAATGCCACTGTTTTTCCTGTCTTGGATGCAAATAATTCATTTTGGCAAGTGATGCTTGATCACAAATCCTCATTACTGACTACTTTCAGTACCCTGTTTGGCAAATATAAATTCCTGAGGATGCCATTTGGAAAAATTCTGCAAGTGAAGTCTTTCAACGTGCAATAGAGCACATTTTTTCAGGTTATCCTTGTGCCATAATAGTAGATGATTTATTAGCTGGAGGCAGTGGTGATGCAGAGCGTGAGAGTTCTAGACATAGCATGTGAAGTGAACTTAAAGTTCAATCCTCTGAAGTGCAAATTCATACTACCAAAGTTACATATGTAGGTCATTTGTTTACTAGTACGAGCTTGCAACCAGATCCATTTAAACAAGCAGCCATTAATGTTCAAGCTGTACGTTTTCTTGGTATGGCCAACTATTTAGGCAAGTATATACACTAGACTTAAGTGAGCGCGCAAAAATGTTACATGGTCTTGGTTAAAACAGCACCAGAGAGCATTTGATGACCTTAAGCGGAAAATTGCCTCCCCACCTATATTAAGATACTATGATGTCAATAAGCCAGTAACCCTGCCCTGTGATGCTTCAAAATTTGGTCTAGGTGCAGTTATTCTTCACAAAGGTAGACCAGTAGCCTATACATCAAGAACTCGTATCCAGACTGAAATGTGATATGCTCAAATTGAGAAAGAACTTTTGGCAATAGTGTTTGTGTGTTCCAAGTTTCATGATTATATTTACGCTTAAGCTATTCAGATTGAAACTGATCACCAACCTCTAGTTACTATTTTAAAGAAGGCTATGCATTCCACTCCAGCAAGATTACAAAGAATGATGCACAAATTGTAAAAGTACAACTTCAAAATGGTCTATACAAAAGGCAAACTTCTTTATCTGGCTGATATGATGTCCTTCAAGAATGCAACTGCAGTCCTTACATATGGGTTGTCCTGCCTCAGGCAGCCCTCGGTAGGCCGGATTCCAAAGTCTGGGTCCGGCGTTGGCTGATGTCGCCTCCTCCCCGACGTCAGAGCGGCTGGGGTATAAAAGCATCAGCCGACACCATCTTCCTCTGTCTTTCTTGCCACGTGGTGCCCGAAGCAGAAGCAGTTCACAAGTGCCGGTCGGTCAGCTCCTGTGTTTTACGTATCCGAAGTCATCAAAAAGCTAAGTACCCCGTTGGGGATCTTTTTCTTGCCTCAGCCGATGTCAGAAAAAACTGAAAAAGTTAATAACTGTTTGTCTTGTGGTAAACAAATACCTCATAAGGACTTCCATTCTTACTGCCTTCCCTGCCTTGGCCCAGACCACGACGTCTCGGCCTGTGCTTGCTTCAATAAGTGCACACTCAGGCGCCGGGCAGAGTTTGCTGAAGACTTTTTTGGCGACAAATACTCTTATACCATGCCGTCGGAACAACCGACACCCCATATTTCCAAAAAACGGAAGGACCGGGACCAACATTCTCGGCCCGCGACTTCCACCGACACCACGCCAAAAACTACCGCGAGTATATCTGTCTCTTCTGAGGCGGTTGTTCCACCACTCCGGACCGACGACACCGCTTTACCGATCACTCCGGCCCCGGAGCCTGCGCCGGTGCGGGTTGTTAATTTTCCTCCAGAAACTGAAGCCCAAGATTTGCCTGAGACCATACCGGTGGACAGGGTTACTCCAGCACATGGGGCAGCTAGGTCCCCTATGTCTATGTCTATCAAGGCCTACACACGTGCTAAGGCTGCTAGCCAGGCTAAGTCTCACCCTCCTAAAGCTTTGCCTCAGCCCACTACTGATAAACAAATCATGACTTTAGCTGCAGATTTAATTTCTTTAATCAGAGGCTCCCAGGCCCATCCTGACCGAGGTTCTCAGCCACCTTCTGACAAAAGGCCCAGGGTTGAACATACAGACACTCTTTCTTCAGATGAAGCCTCTGGTGACTCTGATCACTCAGATAACCAGGAAGTGTCCTTCCAGGCCTACGAGGATTCTGATGCGGAGGATTCAATTCCCTCTGCCTCTCCTCCTGAGGATATTTCTTTTGGGGAAATTCTCCACTCCATGAGAGAGCATTTTCAGTGGCAAGGCCAGGAATTCTCCGACTCCAGGAAACGGCTTCGTACTTTCCTTAAGCTTCCCCAACATAGGCCTTTAGCTATCCCTCCAGTGTTAGATGTACTGGATGATGTGTACTCAGATTCAAGTGCTTCTCCTGATTCTCTCCCCCCTGCTCCTGTCAAGCCAGACAGATACTACAGGGTTCCTGAAACTCACAAACATTTCTTTAAGGCCCACTCTGTTGATCTAGAAACAATTTCCCAGGGGCCCAAGGGGGTGGCCACATCCACGGCCAAAAATCCTTTGCCCTCAGACAGGGAAGCTAGGTCCCTGGAGAGGTGGGGCAAAAAAGTTTATACCTCAACCACACTTGCCATGAGGGTCCTTAATTGCCTTTTTCATATGTTTCAGTATCAGGATTTTTTGATAGATGAATTACAGAAAAAGTTAGCCTCTCCTGAGCCTTTAGACAGAAAGGCCTTGCAGGATTTGGTCCATAACGCACAGCAGGTTAGCAATCATTTTCTTCAGTGTGGTTATGATGCATTGGAAGCTTCATGTAGGGCAGCTATGACAGGGGCTGTCATACGTAGACATGCATGGTTGAAAGAACAGGCATTGCCAGATCATGTTAAAGCAAAGCTTCTAGATGCACCTCTGGAAAAACACAAGCTATTTGGTGCTAATGCTCAGGATGTGTTGAAATCAATTGAGGAAAAGGCAAAATCAGTGCAAACAGTCAAGGATTTCCTGCAGGTTCAGCCACCTAGGTTCAGCAGGAATTGGCTTTCTAAGAACTGGTCCTTTCCGGACACTGACAAGTTTCAAAGGGGAAAAAACAGACGTGCCCGTGGAAGAGGGCAATACAGAGGCTCCTACAGGGGACGCCAGTGGCAACCGACTAATCAAAGAGGTAGCGCAGGGACTACCCCTGCTCCACAAGGACAATCACAATGACTTGACTTTGACACTGCCGACCAAGGCTCAAAGAGAAGCACCTTTAGGCGGAAAATTATCCTTATTTTCAAGAAATTGGCACATTTTAACAAAGGACAAATGGATTCTGGACATAATAGACCAAGGTTACAGGTTCCACTTCCATACTTTACCAACAAGACAAGGCATGCCAAACCTGCCACAAAATCAAAGGGCAGAGGCATTCGAACAAGTTTCAAAGCTGAGACAAATCAAAGCAATAGAAAAGGTTCCTCCTCAGGAACAAGGCCAGGGATTTTACTCAAGACTGTTCCTTGTTCCAAGAAAAGAAAAGCAATGGAGGCCTATACTGGACTTGTCCGCTCTAAACACTTTTCTCATTGTACCAAAATTCAAAATGCTGACGCTACAGCAACTCCTTCCCATGCTGGGCAAGGGGTCTTGGCTGGTTACTCTGGACCTCAAGGAGGCATACCTGCATGTCCCAATCCGACACAGTTGCAGAAGATACCTCAGATTTCTTGCAGGGTCAGAGCATTATCAATTCTCAGCATTGCCTTTTGGCTTATCTACTGCACCCAGAGTATTCACGAAATGCATGGCATCAGTAATTGCACACTGCAGACTCCAGGGGATACAAATATACCCTTACCTGGACGCCTCAGACCATGGATGGGGGGCGCACATGGAGGGCAGATGTATTCAAGGGCAATGGACTCCCCAGGAAGTACATCTACACATCAATCAAAAAGAGATGTTAGCAGCAATGCATGCAATCAAGGCCTTCGGAAAATATCTTCAACAAGGTCATCTACTAATAAAGACAGACAACACCACTGTTATGTGGTACATAAACAAGCAGGGAGGTACTCATTCCTACCCCCTTTGCAGACTAACAATGACTCTTTGGGAAAAGTCCCTGAAACTGAACATACAGCTGCAATCCCAGTTTGTTCCGGGCAGGGGCAATGTTCTGGCGGACAGTCTAAGCAGAAGAATCCTGGATCCGCACGAATGGATGTTGCATCCAGACGTTTTTGCACAAATAACTCAAGCATGGGTGAGGCCGGACATAGATCTCTTTGCCTCCCACCTCAATCATCATCTGAAAAAGTTCTGCTCGAGGACACATCATCCACAAGCCTGGAGAATAGATGCTCTCTCATTCAGCTGGAACTCCCTAACAATATATGCATTCCCACCTCTACCATTAATGACCAAGGTGTTACTGAAGATCAAAGCAGAGCAACCGAAAGGCATCTTAATAGCTCCAGATTGGCCAAGACAGCACTGGCATCCATTAATAAGGAGCATAACTTGCACCAAGCCGTGGCCACTGCCTCAATGGCCTCCACTCTTGACTCAGCACAATTACAGGACGGTTCATCCCAACCCGCAAACTCTACAGCTGACAGCTTGGAGGGTCCCATGATTTCTCCCCATATCTCTCTCTCTCCAAGGAAGTTCAACAGATATTATTGGAAGCATGCAGACCTTCCACCAGAAAGACTTATTCAGCCAAATGGAAGAGATTCAGCATCTGGAATACCAACAAGGGACAGGATGCATCAGTAATGAGCATCCCACAGATATTGGAATACTTGGCAGACATGCTGCATAATGGACTTTCCTATTCTTCCATAAAAATACACGCTTCAGCAATTTCAGCAAAATACAACACTGATCCACCTGTGTTTTCACATCCTTTGCTAAGACAATTTCTAAGAGGGATAAAGAATATCAAGCCTCCCAGAAAACCACCAGTGCCTGCATGGGACCTCAATTTCGTGTTGGAAAAATTAACTCTTCCTCCTTTTGAACCAGCAGCATCCTCAGAATTGCAATTTCTTTCCTGGAAAACAGTTTTCCTGTTGGCAATTACCTCAGCAAGAAGAGTTTCGGAGATACAGGCCCTCATGGCAGTACCTCCATTCCTCATTTTTCATCAGGACAGGGTTTCTTTAAGAACCAATCCTTCTTTTATGCCAAAAGTGATATCCAGGGTGTCTCTAAATCAAGCAATTCACCTGCCTACTTTCTTCCCCAATCCTCAAAATAAAGGGGAAACGCTGCTGCACACTTTGGACATTCACAGACAACTACGCTACTACTTGGACAGAACAAGGCCAACAGAAAGTCTGACCAACTATTTGTAGCATACGCTCCTGGGGTGCAAGGAAAGGCAATTTCCAAACAAACAATTTCAAAATGGATTGGACATTGCATCAGATTCTGTTATTCTTTCCATGGAAAGGGTGTGCCAGCCAATATCAGGCCAAACTCCACCAGAGCTACAGCCACCTCCACAGCCTTCCTAAGAGGGGTGGCTACAAAGGACATTCTAGAGGCTGCTACATGGAGCTCCGTGCATACATTTTCCAAGCACTGCAACCTGCCTTTATATTCCAGATCCCGAGCAGGCTTTGCTTCGGCAGTCCTGCAGGGCATTTTAGCTACACCATCCCTATCTTAGAGCCTACCACCCCCAGCTTGGCTATGGTATTCAACCCATATGTAAGGACTGCAGTTGCATTCTTGAAGGACATAGTACAGTTTTGTACCTACCATAAATGTAGATGTCCAATAGATATGCAACTGCAGTCAGGTTTTCCCTCCCTCCTACCCCTCTGTGTATTGGGTCCACTTCCCTCCTTTTATACTTAGCTGGGGATATCTGTTATGGTGTATCTGTTTATTGCTATTGTGTATGTCTGGAAATTTTATCCAGTTCTAAATTTAGCCTTCCTTGGAGGGCACCTGGCATCTGGGGCAAGAACCACTGAGGAAGATGGCGTCGGCTGATGCTTTTATACCCCAGCCGCTCTGGCGTCGGGGAGGAGGTGACATCAGCCGACGCCGGACCCAGACTTTGGAATCCGGCCGACCGAGGGCTGCCTGAGGCAGGACAACCCATATGTAAGGACTGCAGTTGCATATCTATCGGACATCTACATTTATGGTAGGTACAAAACTGTACTTTATCCAGATCAGCCAGGAATACAACGGAACAGCTTCTTGAAGAGAATTTTGACTTTGACGTAATGGAAGTGCATAATTTATTTTCCATGCCACTTGAAGACCTGAGAGATCATACAAAGATTGATCCAATTTTGCAATAGCTCAACCGCTGCATTAATGTTGGATGGCTGTCAAAGCAATCTAGTGTACCACCTGAAGTGCAAACTCTTCCTTACAGAGATGAGATTTTGCTGGAAGATGGTGTTATTTTCAAAGATCCTAAAATTGTCGTTCCTGCCGTGGCCACCCAGGTTCCAAATCTACCAAATGAAGGGCATGAGGACTAGTATTTTGGTCTTCTCTAGCAAAAGACATTGATAAAGTACTTTCATCGTGTTCAGTGTGTAATAGTACTAAACCGCATTTGCAAGAAGAACCACTTCAGCTAAGTCAAGTTCCTAAACTACCTTGGTCAACTAGTAGTCCAGAATATCCACAGTCAAATGGTCTAGCTGAACATGCAGTGCAATGAGAGGTCAAAGCGTGACAATACCGATGTCTATTTGAATTTACATAATCTCAGAAACATACCCAGTAACGATATACTTGGCTTGCCTGCTCAGAGACTTCTGTCTAGGCAAACCAAAACAACACTGCCTGTCAGTTGCAGTTTGTTGAAGCCTAAAGCTAAAAATAACGAGACAATTAGAGTTCAACTGTTCAGAAAGTGGTCTTTCCAGAAGTCCAGCTATGATAAATCGAGCAGATTTCTTCATCCATTGAAAAAATGAGACACAGTGAGGATACAAACGGCGAAAGCTTTTGACTGGATTGGTCAAGTTACAGGTATATGTAATGAGCCAAGATCCTACATTGTAGAATCTGAGGGTGTGGAGTACAGGAGAAATCGCAGGCATTTTCTTCCTGTATCAGAATCAATATCACAGCATTGTTCCTGTGATACAGACTGTAGATCTCAAAGTAACCCAGACAATGTTCCTGTTCCAGAGCATGTCTTAACTTATACTTCCATTCCTGATGATGTTCTTGTTGTCCCGAAAGTTGAACATTCCACAGCGATGGTCCCAGTTGCTAAATCTGATTCTAATTTCTATGTCACACGATTTGGTCATATTTCCAGACCTAGTGTGAAATACACAGTGATCTGGACTTAACTGTATATGTGTGTATTTAGTTCTGTATAGTGGCATGACCAAGAATTATTTATACTGATTGCATGCCAATTACAGTTTTCAGCATTGCATGACTTATTTCTCAAAGGAGGAGGATGTGGAACAGTGTGCGTGTGTGTGTGCGTGTGTGTGTGTGCGTGTGTGTGTGTGTGTGTGTGTGTGTGTGTGTGTGTGTGTGTGTGTGTGTGTGTGTGTGTGTGTATCTGCTGTGTCTTTAAGAAGCATATCGAGGACTGACTGTGCTTATATAAATACCGAGCACATGCTATACTTGGTGCCAATTTGAGAGTGCAGCCAGATGAACATGTATTAATGTAATAGCTAGTTTGTTTACAAGTTTACCTAAGTTAAAGTATTAAGCCTCAATCCTGATGTGTTTGTACATAATAAAGATGCTTGAACAGGACCCACATAGATGTCCTTCAAGGATGCATCTGTAGTCCTAACAAATGGGTTGTCCTGGCCTCAGGCAGCCCTTCGGTCGGCCGGATTCCAAAGTCTGGGTCTGGCCTCGGCTGATGTCGCACTTCACCCGACGTCATAGCTGCAGTTCTGCGGGTATAAAGGCATCAGCCAACGCCATTTTCCTCAGTCTTTCTTGCCGCGTGGCGCCCGAAGCAGAAGCTGTTCGCAAGTGCCGGTCGGTCAGAACCAGAGATTACTACTACCGAAGACTTCTAAAAAGCTAAGTACCCTGTTGGGGACTCTTTCTTGCCTCAGCCAATGTCAGAAAAAGTGAATAACTGTTTAACTTGTGGGAAACAAATACCTCATAAAGATTTCCACTCTTACTGCCTACCTTGTTTAGGCCCAGACCACGAGGTAGCAGCTTGTCTAGCCTGTGCTTCCTTCAACCAACGGACACTTAGACGTCGGTCGGAGTTTGCAGAGGAGTTTTTCGGCTCCGCTTTTGCTTATATCATGCCGTCGGAGACTCCGACTTCACATAAGCGTAAGGAAAAGGACCGACACTCGCGGTCCGCGGTTTCGGCCGAAACCGCGGTTAAGCCAGCCGCGAGTGTCTCGGTTTCGGCCGAAACCGAGTCCGCGTTTCTTCCTTCAGCCGAAAGCATGCCTCCTTCTACCGAGGCCTCTTCCAGCTTGGCTGAATCTGCTACAGAAAATCCACCTGCTCTTACAGTTTCTCAGGATTTATCAGATACTATCCCCTTAGATGTATCTACTCCTGCACGTGGAGCTGCTAGGCCCCCTGCATCCATGTCAATTAAGGCTTTTGCCAGGGCTAAAGCAGCTAAATCTTCAAAGGCCGTGCCTGCTAAAACCCCCTCTCACAGGCCTAGCTCTAGTACTCAAATGCTTAGTCTAGCAGAGGATCTCATTTCTTTGATCAGGGGAACCCAGTCTCACCCTGACAGAGCCTCTCACCCACCTCCAGAGAAGAGGCCTAGAGCAGAGCCCCCTGAGCCAGTTTCTTCAGATTACTCCTCTGATGATTCAGATAATACAAATCCTCCAGAAGGCCCTTATTCTCCATATGAGGATTCTGATGCAGAGGATTCCATACCTTCTGCCTCTCCTCCTGAGGAATTTTCTTTTGGGGAAACCTTGCATGCTATGAGGGAACAATTTCAATGGCAGGGCCAGGATTTTTCAGACTCTAGGAAAAGGCTCAGGACCTTTTTACATTTACCACAGCATAGGCCTTTAGCTATTCCTCCAGTACTTACAGTTGTGGATGATGCATTTAATGATGCTTGTACTGCCCCTGACTCACTGCCTCCGGCCCCTGCTAAGCCCGACAGATACTACAGGGTTCCGGACACACATTATCACTTGTATAAGGCTCCTATTGCAGATCCTGAAACTATTTCACAGGGCCTCAAAGCTGTAGCTGCTGCCTCTGCCAAAAACCCCCTTCCCTCTGAAAGAGAATCTAGGGCATTGGAGAGATGGGGTAAAAAAGTTTATACTTCTGCTACTCTTTCGGCTAGGGCCTTAAACTGTCAATTCCACATGATTCAGTATCAGGAATTTCTGTTAGATCAGCTCACTAAAAAACTGTCCTCGCCTGAGCCTTTAGACCGTAAGTCTCTTCAGGATTTGGTGCATAACACTCAGCAGGTCAGTAATTATTCTTTAAAATGCGGCTATGATGCACTGGAGGCTTCCTTTAGATCAGCTATGACTGGTACAGTGATCAGAAGACATGCATGGTTAAAAGAGCAATCCTTACCAGACCATGTAAAGACAAAGCTTCTAGATGCTCCCATGGAAAAGCACAGTTTGTTTGGTACCCCTGCACAGCAAGTGTTGAAGAAGGTGGAAGAAAAAGCTAAATCTGTCCAGACAGTCAAGGATTTCTTACAGGTCCAGCCTCCGAGGTTTAGTAGGAACTGGCCTTCCAAGAATTGGTCCTTTCCAGACACCACCAGAGCACAGAGAAGCAGAAATAGACGCCCTAGAGGCAGAGGTCAATCCAGAGGTGCCTACAGGGGACGTCAGTGGCAGCCTAACAGTCAGAGAACTACTGCCACAGATCCAGCCACTACCACTTCCACAGGACAATCACAGTGACTTGGCTCTGAAACCGCCTACCAGGGAACAACTGGCAGCACCCTTAGGCGGAAAGCTAGCCTTATTTTCAGTAAATTGGCATTACATCACAGGAGACAAATGGATTTTACAGACAATAGACAAAGGCTACAGGTTTCACTTCCATACTCTTCCAAGGAAGAGAGGAATGCCAAACCTACCTCCAAACCAAAGAACAAACGCTCTACAGCAAATAGACCACTTACTAAGGATGAGAGCTATAGAAAAGGTACCGGCTATGGAACAAGGACAAGGATTTTATTCAAGGCTTTTCCTAGTACCAAGAAAGGAAAACCAATGGAGACCTATCCTCGACCTGTCCGCTCTAAACACATATCTCATTGTTCCAAAATTCAAAATGCTGACCCTACAGCAACTTCTTCCCATGCTGGGCAAGGAGTCTTGGCTGGTGACTCTGGATCTCAAGGAGGCATACCTGCACGTCCCCATACGACCAAATTGCAGAAGATACCTCAGATTTCTTGCAGGATCAGAGCATTATCAATTCTCAGCATTGCCTTTTGGCTTATCTACTGCACCCAGAGTATTCACGAAATGCCTGGCATCAGTAATTGCTCATTGCAGGCTTCAGGGAATTCATATTTATCCATACCTGGATGACTGCCTGTTACAAGCGGACAGCAAAGACAAATTAACAAAAGATTTGAAAAAGGTTATTCACCTGCTGCAAGCCCTGGGATACACAGTCAACATAAAAAAGTCAAGGCTGATACCATCCCAAAGGATAACCTTCTTGGGTGCAGAACTGGACACATCAAACCAGATGGCATTCCTCACAGCAGAAAAACAGAAGCAGCTACCACTCTATTTCGTGGCATTAACAACGCAGAACCAGCTTACAGCAAGGAAAATCCTGCAAGCCCTGGGTTACATGGCATCCTGCATAATATTAATTCCACATGCCAGACTACATATGAGGAAGTTGCAATGGTACCTGAGGAATTTATGGTCTCAGCACAAGCACAGCCTAGAAACCCAAATTCCAATAATTCCATGCCTGAAGCAAGAATTCCAGTGGTGGGCCCAGGCCTGTCAATTGAACAAAGGACTGCCCTTCCACAGGCCTCACCCAAGCCAGACTATCACCACGGACGCCTCAGACCTCGGTTGGGGGGCACACATGGTGGACAAGTGCATACAAGGCTTATGGACTCAAGACCAGATGAACCTACACATAAATCAAAAAGAGATGCTGGCAGTAAAACAGGCAATTCAGACATTCAGACCATTTCTTCAACAGGGTCATTTGCTGATAAGGACGGACAACACCACAGTTATGTGGTATATCAACAAACAGGGAGGCACACATTCATATCCTCTATGCCGGATGGCTATGGACCTCTGGAATGTGGCCCTGAGCCTCAACATTCAGCTCCAGGCCATATTTGTGCCAGGAAAAGAAAATATACTAGCAGACATCTTAAGCAGAACCACCACGGATGCCCACGAATGGATGCTGCATCCAGACATCTTCAAAACCATCACAAGGAAATGGGGACTGCCAGAAATAGACCTGTTCGCATCCCCACACAACCACCAATTGAAAAATTCTGCACAAGGACATACCACCCACTTGCTTGGAAGGTGGACTCCTATCCTTCAGTTGGGAAAACCTGACAGCATATGCATTCCCACCTCTTCCTTTGATGCACAAAGTGCTACTGAAGATCAAAGAAGATCACCCGAGGATCATCTTGATAGCTCCAGACTGGCCGAGGCAACATTGGTACCCGCTACTGAGGAGTATGTCCCGGGAACACGCATGGCCTCTACCCCTACTACCTCTACTGCTAACACAGAACAACTTCAAAATCCTGCATCCAAACTTGAAAACACTGCAGCTAGCTGCTTGGAACATTACATAAGGCAAAATAACCCAGATTTATCTCAAAGGGTTAAAGACATTATCTTGGAGGCTCGAAGACCCTCAACAAGGAAAACTTATTCAGCAAAATGGAAAAGATATCTCATTTGGAGTGCAACAAAAGGAGTAGATGCATCATTGGCAAACATAGCTAACATCCTAGAATACTTAGCAGAGCTTTTCCACAGTGGACTGTCTTACTCCTCCATTAAGATTCATGCATCAGCAATTTCAGCAGAATACAACATGGATCCTCCAGTCTTTTCTCAACCTCTACTCAGGCAGTTTCTCAGAGGAATTAAAATGTAAAGCCACCAAGGAAACCACCATTGCCTACATGGGACTTGAACTTTGTGTTAGAAAAGTTGACACTCCCCCCTTTTGAACCAGCAGCAACGGCAGAATTACAGTACTTATCTTGGAAAACTGCATTCCTGCTTGCAATCACTTCAGCTAGAAGGGTTTCTGAATTACAGGCATTAATGGCAGTACAGCCCTTCCTTATCTTCCATCAGGATAGAGTGTCCATGAGAACTAATCCTACCTTTATGCCAAAGGTGGTCTCCAGGGTATCATTAAACCAAGCAATACACCAACCAACATTCTTCCCCAACCCGCAGAACAGGGGGGAAAGATTGCTGCATACGTTGGATGTACACAGACAATTGCGCTACTACCTGGACAGAACCAAGAACAATAGAAAAACTGACCAGCTTCTGGTAGCATATGCAACAGGAATGGAAGGAAAAGCAATTTCAAAACAAACAATCTCAAAATGGATAGGAAATTGCATTAGATTTTGTTACTCTTTTCATGGAAAGGCAACTCCAGAAAACATCAGACCTCACTCCACAAGGGCTACAGCCACTACTACAGCTTTCTTACGAGGAGTGGCTACCAAAGACATTTTAGAGGCTGCTACTTGGAGCTCCGTGCATACATTTGCCAAGCATTATAATCTACCTTTATACTCCAGATCCCGAGCAGGTTTTGCCACTGCTGTTTTGCAAGGGATCTTAACTACACCATAAACTCTTAGTGCCTCCTTAGTGCCTCCTCCCCCAGTTTGGCTATGGTATTCTACCCATATGTTAGGACTGCAGATGCATCCTTGAAGGACATAGTACAGTTTTGTACCTACCATAAATGTAGATGTCCGAGAGGTATGCATCTGCAGTCAGGATTACCTACCCTCCTTCCCCTCTGTGGTACTCCTAGGGTGTTTGCCCATCTTGTAGCTAGCTGGGGGAATCTATTATGGTGTATTTGTTTGTATATATGTATATACATGTTTATTTCTATTTGCTCTCTATTGTTGGGAAACATTTGCATTTATCCAAATTTAGCCTTCCTAGAGGGCACCTGGCATCTGGGGCAAGAAACACTGAGGAAAATGCCGTCGGCTGATGCCTTTATACTCGCAGAACTGCAGCTATGACATCGGGTGAAGTGCGACATCAGCCGAGGCCAGACCCAGACTTTGGAATCCGGCCAACCGAAGGGCTGCCTGAGGCCAGGACAACCCATTTGTTAGGACTGCAGATGCATACCTCTCAGACATCTACATTTATGGTAGGTACAAAACTGTACTTTTTGTCTGTTGTGTGTTGACTAGATGAGTGACAAGTATACTATTGAATCTTCTAACAGGTGTCATTCACCCAACCCTGGACTTTCTGATGCACTAAGTTACTCCATATATAATAAATCAATTTTGCCTGATAATCTAACTACTTCTCCCCACAAAATAAGAAATAGCAACAAAAAGCTTAATTTATTCCATGTGAAATTCACAAGTATTGTAAACAAAATTCCAGAAGTACACCCATGGATGAGATACAACTCAACTGACAAATTAGCAATAACAGAATCTTGGCTTAAACCTAATATTAGTAACATAGAAATACACAAAAATACTTCCCCAGTTTTAATATCCTGAAGGCTGACAGAGTAAATAAAAAAGCAGAATAGCAGTAATCCATTGTAGCATAAATCTGTCATCTTTCCCAGGTTAATCTGTTTCTCCAGATTAGGCCAGACTGCAACTCTCACTCTCTCTCTGTACATCCCTACCCTATTCACTCTGTCTTTTACCTGCACATTTATGTCAAGTACTTGAAACTCAGGTAATTTGTTACTATCCGTATATAGTTTTATGTCTACATCTGTATATGTACTTGTAACTCATGCAACTGTTGTGTATAAAAATGTACTTGTCTGTATATAACTGGTGCTTTTCTTCCTGAGCCTCTGCTGAAAATGGGTTCCTTCTGACCCAGTCAGACCTTCCAAGTAAACAAATGTCAAATAAATCAATGTCTACTATGCCTCCCTTCCTCAATGCCAAACTACTTCTAAGTAACCCAAAGTTAAACACATCCACAATAGTATGTATGGTAGCCTTTTCATTCAAGGACATGTTATCCTGCAGTGTACACACAGACTATTATAGTAGTTGATGTTAACATCAATTGGTCAAGTTTCACCTTTGACATAACTATTTCTAGTATAAACTTGTATCATTTCTCCCTACTTATCACTTATCTACTGGTATCAACCTGAAAATGGTAAAACTGCCACCTTGGACTGGTTGTTAACAAGTCACCCTAATAATATAAGCTCTAATGGCAGCTTAGTAAGCACACTTAGTGGCCATTTACCCTTATGAATGCAACAATAGAATGCCATACATTTTCCAGGGAACACACATGTATATTCTCCCAATATGAACAACTTTTACACAAGACTAGTCTCAAAACTGGAATGTCCTAAAAATGCTGCCTTTGGGTGATGCTGTTAACTGTTTTAATAAGATATTTGTGAAAATACTAAACAGCATGCCCCCCTTAGGCTTAAAACAGAGCAAAACAAACCCTGCTCTTTGGCTTACTGTGTTACCACCAGAAAATTAATGAGGAATAAAGATAAACCATGGAAGGCATTGCTCAGTAATAAAACAGAAAATCTTCAACAATGTAAATGCTTTCAAAGTAGTCAAATGCCAAATCATAGTTGGAAAAAAAACTTTATTACTACAATATGTAGAACAGATACTACAGTAATTCTTGACAGTTCTGGTCCATCATATCTAGAATTCTACACCCTGTCTCAAATGGATAACGAAACTCCAATCTCCCTTGCTCACCAGAAGAAACAGCTAGCGCTTTCAGTGATTACTTTATCTCTAGCATCACTAAACTACTTTATAACTAAACTCAAAACAAGTTGACGTTCTCCACTTCCCACTCAATCTCACCTTGCAGTGCCATTAATATTACTCTCTTCTTTCAACTAGTATCCATCACAGCAATCAAGAAAATCTCAAACAAATTAAACTGATTATAGTAGTTCCAGATGAAATTCCCACTGATTTTCTTTAAAACAGCAGCCACCTCAATTTCCTTTCCAGTAGCCATTCTCATAAGTAGGTCTGTTCATAACTCAGTATCCCAGCCATATGCAAAAAAATCTCATCAACGTCCAACTTCACGAGGGAGGTAACTCCAGTTATATATCCAACTTAGACCCGTTGCCATTCTCTTCCCCCTTTTGAAAATCCATGAAAAATTATTTCGTAATCAGTGTTTCACTTAGTCTCCTTGCCCCTGTCCAACATGGTTTCAGACCAGGGTAAATTACTACCACAGCTTTTCTAAACTTCACCAACACTAGTAACCTAGCCAGAGACAAAGGCCAACTTGTGTCTGCCATATGTCTGGATCTGTACAAGACCTTCCATGTCCCGCAACCAACTTCTAAAAGAACGCTGTTCACTTGGTCTATCAGACACCTCCACCAGATGGTTCTCCATTTACCTTTCCATTAGACTCTCAGCTGGCTCTCGGCTTCTACTCGATCAAAAAAAAAAAAGTTGGTATTGGTATTATTCCTTCCAAAAGACCTTACTCACCTCATACAAAACTTTTCAATAACAACCTCTGATAACACCCATATAGGAATGGTCCTTATACCAAACTACTAGGAGTGATGATGAATTGAACTTTGACTTGCTTGTGCAACGTTATCAAAAAATAAAAACTCCAAAAATTAGACACACTATTTAGAACAAACTAACCGATTCATACAGGAATCTTCTGGCTTCTACACTCCTACTTCCCCCTTTACAATATATGGCCCCAAGTACTGCCTAACCTTTAAGCTTCCATCCAAAGTCATCTAAACCAGTACTACAGTAAGATAGCAAAATTTGCCACTCTCTGCAAACAGAACCCATCACTACTTAGCCATAAAACAGCTTTAATTGGTTTGAATTACCAAAGCAACTACTTATACCCAACTACTCCCAAGTCCACAAATTAATATACAAACCAGAACAGAGCCAAGCCTAGGCCATTTCAATCTAAAAACAAAATACTCCTTACTACCCACAAACCACAACTGTCATCAGGAGCCTCTCTGTTCTAACTATGTTGCTCACTTCTGGAACTCTATACACCTTAAACATACTACAACCTTTCCAATTTCAAGACCAGTCTAAAAAATATCCATCTAACACACGTACCTGTACTTGCACAACCCTCAAATCAGATACATGTCAACATACTAACTGTAACTATGCCATTCACACTCTGAATCACTAGCATTTCCATATCTTCGCAGGTTGTAATGGTCTAACATCAAAAGTAGCTCTCCCTTTACCATGCTACTAATGAATTCTCTCCTCTGTCTTCATGCTAGTAACCAATACAAATATTTATTTAATCTCTAGTGTCATGCTATAACATTCTCTTCAAGTATTAATCAAGTCTGTCTCCATGTCCTTAATTCCTGTCCTGTAGTAGTTCTCCTCATTTCATTTTAGTATTCTGTTTAGTCATAAGAATATTCTATTATTTCTCACATCGTTATAGCATTAGAAGGATTGTCAATATTTTGAAAAAATATACTACTTTACTTAGCATAAACTGTTTCCTCCTTCAAAGTGTTTTGCTAGTTGTAGTATATATTCATGATCACAATCAGAGCAGGATCATGGTCAAACTCAGAAGTGCATCACCCCCCCCCCCCCCCCCTTAAAAGGCACTGCATTGCCAGCACTCCATCTATGTGATGTGGTAGTAGAACCCACAGCACTATGGACCAAAGGCAAATATGCTACCTGTTGTGCTAATAGTGCTTTCAGATTTTATAGCAGAAACTCTGATGATGGCCATTTGCTGAAAAGTAGCACATTCAAAACAGAGTTAGCATGAACAACAGTAAACTTCTCTTGAAACTCAACATTCCTTGAAAATTCACTGAAATTCAACAGATGTTCTTTGTGTTTCACTGTTGCAGTCATCACATTTGGGTTATCCCTGCCAGGGTAGCCCTTGTCCGGCCTGAATACCAGAGACTTAGTATTTCTGTGTCGGTTGCTGTCGCTTGACGACTGACGTCAGGTTGTCAGTGGTATAAAGGAAGGCAGCCAATGCCATTACATCAGTCTTTCTTGCCATGGAGCCCAAAACAGAAGCAGTTCACACAAGTACCGCTCGGCTGCTACCTGAGTTTTGTTTCTGAATTGACGTTGATGTCTTCAAAAGCTAAGTACCCTGTTGGGGATCCTTTTTTCTTGCACAAACCGATATCAGAAAAAGTTAATAATTGTCTCACTTGTGGAAAGCAAGTACTACACCGGGACTTCAGTCTCACTGCGTCACTTGGCTAGGCCCCAGACCACAACGTCCCCTGTTGTCGCTTCTGTGCTTTAACGCCAGAACTATTTATCGTCTGGCCCTTATTGTAGCCAAATATTTCTGTTTACAGTCCTCGAATTCTGATATGGCTTCGGTAAGCCGTCCGACAGCAGATTTTCCGAAAAAAAACGTAAAGATAAAGACAGACTGCACATGACCAAACCTTCTGATGACACTTCCGTTAAGCTGGTCATCAGTCCTCCGGTACTCAGTGAGGCGCTTTCGCAGCCCCTGATGCCCGCTTCAGTTAATTCGCAGGCCACTACTGAGACCCTTTTGGAGTCCGGTATGCCGCAGAGCTCTTCTTCGTCTAAGGATCCTGAGGTTGTCTCTACCTTGGATGGGTCTGGAGCCAAGTGTGCAGGCACTGGCTTCCAATGAATCCTTCGCAACACCAAATCCCAACATAAACTGATGCTTTCTTTCACAGCTACCATTCTTTTGAAAACAACCGAGTTCCTTAAGCCCAGGGGTCGAGCCACCCCCAAGAAACTGACTACCTATTCTCAGGGACCTGCTCCCTTGCCTCAGTCTCAAATACTTAAAATGACAGAAGACCTTATCATGCTGATTGGGGGAAGCCAAGCCACTCCCTCAAAAAGGAAAACAGATCTGTCTCCAGTAGTTTTTTCTGAACAAGAGTCAGATGAATCCGATGCATCTGACTATGAAGACATGCAGCCCCTCTCCACATATGAGGATTCTGATGCAGAGGGATCCATTCCTTCAGCCTCTCCCCCACAGGATTTGGGGAAACCCTGCATACCTTAAGGAAGCTTTTCCAGTGGGAGAGTCAAGACTACCCACAGTCTAAAAAGAGACTCAGAAAGTTCCTGGACCTTCCACAACACAGGTCCTTAGCCATCCCTCCAGTCCTAGATGTGGTGGATGATGTCTTCCTCCAATCCAGCTTGACTCCAGACACCCTCTCTCCTGCTCCCAGAAAGCGAGACAGGTACTGCAGACTCCCTGACTCTCACAAATATCTTTTTAAAAATCCAACAGCGGACCCTGAGGTCATTACTCAAGGGCCAAAAGGGTTTAAAGCAACCTCGGCTAAGAATCCCACCCCCTCAAACAGGGATTCCCGAGCACTCGACAGATGGGGTAAAAAAGTATACACCTCAGCTACTGTTGCTATCAGGGCACTAAATTGTCAGTTCCATATACTTAAATATCAGCAACATACCTTGGAACTCCTTAAACAAAAAATTTCCTCCTTTCCTGCATGGGCAGATTCTAAAGATTTACAGGACTTAATGCATTCTTCTGGTCAAGTAACTAAACACACTTTGCACCGTGGTTTTGACATCCTAGAAGCTTCTTGCAGGGCAGCAGTCACTGGATCTGTCATTAGAAGACATGCATGGCTTAAGGAACAGCCGCTGCCAGACCATGTCAAATCAAAATTGTTGGATACACCCTTGCACAAATATAACCTATTTGGTACTAAAGCAGAAGAGGTCTTAAAAACGATGGAAGAAAAAGCAAAATCTGTGAAGACAGATTTCTTACAGGTCCAGCCCCCTAGGTTCAGTAGGCATTTTCCCTCCAAGCACTGGTCCTTTCCTGCTCTGAGTAAACAGGGTCAGCCTAGGCCCAGTGGAAACAGACCCCCCCCCAGACAGCAGTGCCAGGGGTTGCAGAGATCTAAGCAGTGGACTACCTCCACTTCAAAACCAGGGAGTTCTAAGCCACCCCTTATGGTAAGAACTCACAATGATTCACCCCCTCCCGACATCACCTCTCCCCACCTTCACAAAACCCTAGGGGGAAAACTCTCCTTTCACTCAAGCACCTGGGCCACCATTACCAAGGACTAATGGGTCCTAAACATTGTGTTTCGGGGGTACAAATTCTCCTTCCACACCCTTCCAATCCCAAAAGGATTCCCAGATCCACCACCAAATCAGTGGCCAGAGGTTCAAAAGCAAATCCATTCCCTGCTCTCCTTGGGAGCAGTAGAGCACGTTCCTGCAGAGCAGATAGGCCAAGGCTTCTACTCCAGACACTTTCTGGAGCCCAGAAAAGAGGGCACCTGGCACCCCTTCCTCAATCTATCCATTCTAAACACCTTCTTGATGATCCCAAAATTCAAAATGCTCACCCTCCAGCAGCTGCTACCCATGCTCTCCAAGGATGCTTGGCTAGCCACCTTGGACCTAAAAATGGCCTACCTCCACATTCCTGTCAGGGAGTCCTGCAAAAAATATCTCCACTTCAGGGCAGGATCTCAACACTTTCAGTTCTCTGAGCTTCCCTACTGCTGCCAGAGTTTTCACAAAATGCTTTGCTCCGGCCATTGCCTTTTGCAGACAAAGAAATATTCAAATTTACTCCTACTTAGATGACTGCCTTATTCAGGCAGACAGCCAGGAAAAGCTGCTCAAAGACCTGGCCTTTGTAAAGGACTTAATAACCTCCCTAGTGTACACAATCAATGAAAAGAAACCCAAACTGGTACCCACCAAAAGGATAATCTTCCTGGGAGCAAGTCTGGACACAGCATTCCAGATGACATGCCTTATACCAGAGAAACAAATTTTCCTATCAGCTTACTTCTCTCAACTGGCCACCAGGCCTCCTAGCTTTCTGCAAGGAAAATCCTGCAAGCCCTGGGGTTCATGGCATCTTGCATACTCCTCATTCCATATGCCAGACTGCATATGAGAAACTTCAATGGTACTGAGAGCCTTTGGTGTCAACACTCTCAAGATCTGGAAACTATTCTACCTATTATTCCTTGCCTGAGGAAGGAATTTCTTTGGTGGGCAACAGCCTGTTTCCACAACAAGGGACTGCCCTTCTCCCCACACCCTGCTGCCCAGACCCTCACCACAAATGCATCAGACTACGCTTGGGGTGCACACCTGGATGTTAGGTGCATATAGGGCCAATGGAACCCCCAGCAACTCCCCCCGCACATCAGTCAAAAAGAGATGATGGCTGTGCAGCAGGCCTTGATAGCTTTCAAACCCTTTTTCTCTCCAGGGGTTCTCCTGATCAAAACAGACAACACCGCTGTGATGTGGTACATCAACAAGCTGGGAGGGACTCACTCCTACCCGCTGTGCAGGCTGGCCATGACCCTTTGATTTACAGCCTCTTCCATGCAACTATACCTGTTAGCACAATACCTGCCAGGCTCTTTCAACTCTCTGGCAGACCAGTTAAGCAGAAAGCTTTTGGATCCCCATGAGTGGCAGCTCAACAGAAACACCTTCTTCCTAATAACTCAGAAATGGGGAACCCCTGGAGATTGACCTCTTTGCCTCCCACACCAACCATCAGCTCAGCAATTCTGCACCAGGGAGCATCACTGCATGGCATGGAAAGTTCTGAGGAAGTCCCTATCAGGGGAAGAAAGCACTAAACCTTTCAATAAGTCATTTCACTTGGGTTGTAGCTGTGGTCTGTGTGTTGGACGAAGAAGTTATGGAAAGTGGATGCCTTGTCCTTGGCCTGGGTAAACTTCCCGGTCTATGCCGTTCCTCCCCTACCTCTCATTCCCAAGGTACTGCTCAAGAATAAGGTAGAAAAAACCCAGGACCATTCTCATAGGTCCAGACTGGCCCAGACAGCACTGGTACCCTTTGCTGAGCAGCCTGTCCCCGCTGCCTCCATGGAATCTTCCTCAGATTCCAAGCCTCCTAACCTAGAGGGAAGGGGGATTCATGCACCCCCAATTGCAGACACTCAGTTTGGCAGCTTGGCTTATACCCTAACCTCTGACCAATCTGCTATCCTCAGTAAACCAGTTCTGGATGTTATCCGAGAGGCCAGATGCCCTAGCACCAGAAAGTCTTATGCAGATAAATGGAAAAGGTTCTGCACCTGGATCCAGGCTAAGGTGGCCAATACGGCACAGCCCTCCATCCCTCTCATCCTGGATTACTTAGCTGACCTACTACACACCGGTCTCTCTTTCTCTTCTATAAAAATTCATCCCTCTGCTATTTCTGCTCATTTTCCCACTGAGCATCCTCTTTTTTTTCACCCTCTGATTAAACAGTTCCTCAGAGGGGCTAGCAACTTGAGACCCCCCCCCCAGAAGGGCACCAACACCAGCTTGGGACCTTAGCTTTTGTCTTGGAAAAGTTCATCCAGTCTCCTTTTAAACCAGCTTCTTCTGCAGAGCTACAATTTCTCTCCTGGAAGACAGCCTTCCCCCAGGCCATCACTTCAGCCAGAAGAGTCTCTGAGCTGCAAGCACTCATGGCTGTGGAACCCTTCATCATCCTCCATGCAGACAGGGTATTCCTCAGAACTAATCCATCCTTCATGCCCAAGATGGTGTCCAGTGTGGCTCTCAACCAATTCATCCATTTTCCCACCTTCTTTCCTAACCCTCAAAACAAGGGGGAAAGGATTCTGTACTCTCTAGACTCATAGATACTATCTGGACAGGACTAAACTCTTCAGAAAGTCTGATCAATTACTGGTTAGCTTTGCTTCAGGGGCAGAGGGCAAAGCCATCTTCAAGCAAACCATTTCCAAATGGATAGCACACTGCATCCATTTTTGCTACAAACAGCATGGCAAGCCCCCCCCCCCAAGGGGGGTCAGGACAGCCTCCACCTTTGCAGCTTTCCTCAGAGAAGTTCCCACCAGGGACATCCTGGAGGCTGGCACCTGGACATCTGTTCACAGTTTTACCAAGCATTACCAACTGCCTCTCTTCTCCAAATCCAGGGCAGGGTTTGCATCTGCAGTCTTGCAGGGCATGCTAGCCTGCCCCTAGCTTCCTTGACTTTCTCCACCCATTTCCTCAGCTTTGGGAATCTACCCAAATGTGATGACTGCAACAGTGAAACATGAAGAACATAGTACAGTTGTGTACACTTACCATAAATGTAGATGTTCGAGTGTATTCACTGTTGCAGTCCTGGTTTCCCTCCTTCCACCCCCCTTTCTCTTTTTGTTACCTTTCTTCCTTGCTCTCCTTTCCTTACAAGAGACATATTGGTGTTTATTTTCCACTGGTGGGGTTCTACCACCAGAGCCTGGCCTTCTACTTTGGGGGCTCCTGACAGGTTAAGGCAAGAAAAACTAATGTAATGGTGTTGCCTGCCTTCCTTTATACCACTGATGACCTGACGTCAGTCCTCAAGTGACAGCAACCGACGCAGAAATACTGAGTCTCTGGTATTTAGGCTGGCCGAGGGCTACCCTGGCAGGGATAACCCAAATGTGATGACTGCAGCAGTGAAGACACTCAAACATCTACATTTATGTTAAGTGTACACAGCTGTAATTTCTTGAAAATGCACCCCCTGATGACAGTTTGGTAGTTGTTGTAGAGGACTCAGGCTCTTGCATCTTGTAATCAAGGTACAGGGTTTGAGCTTGAACAAGTAAATCAACTTACTATCCCTAACTGGGGCATTTTACATACAAACACACATACTTGTACACACCTTATCATCTTACCCCCCTCCATGCTTGTCTTTCATCCGTACAAAGGAGCGACTGGCAGCAATTCTCCATACTTAAAAATCTTGAGTTCACACGAAGTTCCAACATTTTGTACGATGACGAATGTAGAGTTTTTCCACAGCTAATAAAGGCCATACAGAGTTCATTACGGAAAAAATGTAAGTTTTTTAATTAAATGTTGTGGCAGCATTCCCCCCCCCCCGTCCCCCCTAGAAGCTAACAAGCCGTATGCACTGCCTAGGTCTGGATCCGGCTTTGATCACAATCTGTCCTAGCAATATTTTGTAAAAGTATTTAAATCTGTTGTGGGGGCTCTTCGCCCCTTGTATATAAGGTACACTCGAGTCTATTGTAGAGAGTTTTATCTGTTGTAGAGCTTTTCACCCAATGTGTATAATTACTTATTAGCTATTACAAAATGGTTTTTGTGTGTGTTTGTGGAGTCCTTATCCCCAACTCATAGTAAAATATTTAATCTGATGTGGGACTTTCTTGTATATAATTACTGCAATTGTTTAAATGTCTTTTGAAACTGTTGTGGATCTTTTCTCAATGTGTCCCTGCTGAAAATGGGCCATTGGCTCACTCAGACTTCCTTGGTTACAAAAGGACAAATAAAGTAATGTAGTTGTGCTATATTTTTAAATAATAAAGTGCGCTAATGATTGCTTGAGAGACTAAACCAAATGTGCATTGTAAAATCTTTTATTGCAGGACCATTTAAGTATGTGTGGATCATGTAAAATGTATTTTTTAAATCGGGAAGTGATGTACTGAATGGAGATTGTAACTGCTATATCAAGTTGAAGGCCTTGTGGGATATTTTAAAAATAAAATTGGATAATACTTTTGATACTTGCTTGTGTAAGCATAAGTAGGTTCTTTTCTCACATCAGGTAGATTGACACTGACATTGCAGTGCAGCATAGGGTGAATGCTGCACTCTTGAGTGTGTGTTGTCCTTCAGATGAGATGTTAAGCTTTGAGGTCCCATCTTCCTGAGCTGGTGGTAACTCATGTGGATGTAAAAGATCTCATGGCACCTGTCAAAAAGAGTATGGGCTGCTTTATTAACATTTGCATTGATGTTATATCATGTAAAAGTCAATTATTTAAACACTTTATTTTTTTAATTTATATGTAAATTTATTTACAGGTTATCAGCACAAAAGAATTTAAACAGTTGTATTTCCTTCATTATTTTTCTTTTCTCACCCACCCTTTATTCCATATCCTGCTTCTTATTTCAGCTAATACTTCATCTTCTTGCATTTTCTTGATATGTAACAAATTCTCTCATTGTTTTTTCCCCACAGCACTCATATTTTCACAAACAGTACTTTATTCCATTTGTCAACATCAGATATTTTCCATATAGTATCATATTCACATTTAGAGATTTAAATCCTTCCCATCTATGCTCATTTTAAAATGTTTTCCAGAATTCTTTATTGGTTTTACAGTCTCAAAAAAAAAAAAAACAATGTTTTATTTTTGCTTCTTCACTACAGTCAGCACATTTTTTGCCTCCATCACCTTATTGTTCACATTCCCTTTCACCTGTAACTTGTAACTTGTCTAGTAAAATTTGCCACAAAAAAAATCCTCTGCTTCATAAATGTTTTCAAACCCTTTTCTTCTGTCTTTGGTGGACCGTTTTTCATGTTGTTTTAATTCCTTCCATGAGTATACAAAAAAAAATTCTAAAGTCATATTATATGCCATTGTTTTCTTTTCCCATCAGCTTCACTTATTTGTAACTTCCAGAATTTCATTTCTTTTTTCTTCCATCCTGTTCCCTTTTTCTTTTCATTTCCCTATTTTTTCTCTTCCCATACTTTTTTTTATATTTTTCTTATAGCATCTTACCCATCATTTATTTTTATCTTTCTTTTACCTTTCTTATTAACCAAAATAAATGCATAGATGCTAAGTGTACCTATTTGTTTTTTTAAATTCAAACCACCACCTTCTCTTTTTGTTATTATCAGTTATCCTCCTCTCACATGTTCATTCAGTCTTTAGCCGAAATGATGCTAAAAAAATACTCCTTTTTTTCATTTGAATGGGAAGCATAATATATTCCCATAAATATACGCGTTTTTCCTAATATATACATTTTCAGCATAATGCATTTTACTGAAATGATAAGTAAGGACTTTTCCACCGAGCTACCAATTTTATTTGTTCCAGTATCTCTCTCTCTTGATGTTATTACACTTTCATAGTCGCCAAATGTCACTCCCAAGATCATCGCTTCCTTTCTTCTAAAATATATTCCATTTTTTTATCTTAAAAAATCCATTGCACCTCATTGTGTTTAACTACAGGCCAGCTTTTTGATCCATATTACAGCCTAACTTTTCCATCTTTTTTTTTTTTTTTTTTTTTTTAAGTCATTTGCGTATGCCCATATGTATTGGTAATGTTACATTTCCTTCCATCTCACATCTTGCCTCCCTTACTTCAAACGTGCGTGTTTATACTACTCCATTCATTACTAATAGAAATAAGCACATAGTCATTGGGCATCCCTGGTTTTCCCCTCTTAATACTTATTTTTCCCATCCACCCATTCTTTTTAACTTGCAACCATGAATTTGCATAACATTTCTTTATTACATTAATATTTTTCTCTTTGCCGCATGTCTCTAAAATCTGCCACATTCCTTCTTAGCTGACTTTATCAAATGCTTTAGCTATCAGTCTTAACTTCTTTATTTTCTTTCATTATTATCGCATTACTACTTTCACCTTTCTTTCTTTCATACCATAACTCCTCCTCCTGTTGCCTTACCCATTACTTTCTCCATACTTTTTTGTAGTATTTTTATAAATATTTTATAGTTAGTATTCCCCAGTGTTACAGGCTTCCATTTTTTATTGAATCTTTTCTTTCACCCTTTTTCCATATAAATTTTATCACTCCACCAAAGATGCCTCTATTTTGCCTTCCTTCATCCATTCATTTATTCTGAAGCTGATTTATTCTTCCCTTTTTTTATCACCTTTTCTATTTCTTCTCTTGCTTTATCATTTTCTAATAAAAAAAAATCCTTACTTTCTCAGATTTTTCACTTTCCATTCTTCTTGCCCAAACATTTTCCTTACAGAACACTATACCACCTCCATAATATCTTTTCTTTGTATTTTATATTTCCTTCGCCATCTAAGATAGCATCCATCCTTCCTTCTCTCATTTTTAATTTTCTTAAATAAGAGGAAATCTTCTCATTTTCCTTTCTGAAAAAAATCTTTGCCCATGTAACATCAGTTTTACTTTTTCGCTGTTCTTTCCATGCTTCCATTTTTATTTCCCCTTTCTTCCCCTTTTCACTTCATTTTTCTATTTCTTTCTCATAATTCTGTAAAATTTCTTTATATTTCATATTTTCTTTTTTATTCTTTGTCCACTTCTAAGTATGTATTTCTATACTTATATACTGCCCACCACTGTGTCTAGTATTTATAAAATAGCCCCATCGTCATATGATCTTTCCATATTTCTTTTTCTTTTATCATACCTTCCTCCTTTTTTAATCTCTGCAATTAATCTATTTGTCCCTTTTCCCTCGTATATTTTGTTGTCCTCCTCTATTCTAACCCATACTGCTCTATGATCTGAAAACTCTGCCATATTATTTCTTTTATCTTCCATGGGACCCGATAACATCCCTGGCTGCATCTTACATGAACTCAGGCATGAACTTGCAGCACCACTAGGCACCTTATTCAACTAAAGCCTGAGTACCGGCTTTGTCCCATCCGAGTGGAGGATAGCCACTGTCATCCCTTTACACAAAGGTGGACAGTCCACTGATCCAGGAAATTATAGACCCATCAGCCTAACTAGCCTGATCTGCAAGACCATGGAACGGATTATCATGGACCTCATTAACAAGAACACTGGCAACCTCCAAACACTCGACCCCAAATAGTTTGGCTTTGTCAAGGGGAGGTCATGTCTGTTAAATCTCGTTGACTTCTTTGAGACAGTCACCAAAGTCTTCTACACTATTCCCCATTTGGGCATAGTAGATAAATTCTGTCAACTAGGCATCAATCCATATGTTACCAGATGGGTAGAAAACTGGTTCACTGATAGAACCCACCTAATCAAAATAGGGAAAGCCACCTCAAGCAGTAGACTCGTAATGAGTGGCGTACCCCAAGGATCGGTCTTGGGGCCTCTGTTATTTGGGATGTACTTCTCTGAGGTGCATGCCAAAACCAGTGGATGATCTGGCCAAGTTTGCAGATGCCTGCAAGCTGGACACAGTCATCAATTCCCCAAGTGATGTGGGCATCCTCCATGAGGGTTTTACCCAAAAAAATGCATCATCCCCTTTGGGGAGAATGACATCCCCACATATTATCACATTAATAACCATGTCTGAAGTACACAATCAGTAGTGAGGCATTTGGGTACCCAGGTTGATAGCAACCAGACTTTTGACCACCATGTTTCTTCCGTTGTATGGAAAACTTTCTACATGGCCCCCCTCATAAGTAAGGGTATCTCATCCAGGGACAAAGAGGTCATAACATCCCTATATTCTTCCCTTATAAGGCCAATTATTGAGTACAACTCCCTCTTCGGCATGTACCTCGTAAAGCACATGCAGCAGCTGGAAAGACCACAGAGGTTCCTCACCAGGAGAATCCAGGGCCTCAAACATCTACCCTACACAGATAGGCTAAAAGCCCTATCCCTCTACTCATTTTCATACAGACTCCTCAGGCATGACCTTTGTTTGGCATATAAAGCAATCTTAGACCTCGCCTTGTTGGGACTGTTGAAGTCAAGCTCTACTAGAGCAACCCGTACGTGCGACCTCAACCTGGTCTGTGATATCAATAGGACTTGTTGGCGGGACAGATTTGTGTCCCAGAGACTCCCCCATTTGTGGAATAGACTCCCTCTCCACGTCAAACAGAGTACCTCATTATCCCTTTTCAGGTGCAACCTGGATAACTGGATGTGAAACAGAAAATACACCCCTGGGATTCCACCTGTGTCCCTGCTGGACTGACTTGTCTAAACATGGGCGAAACTCTTGGCTAGGCTTATAAGGGCCTCAGGGCCAATAGCATAGTAACCGCCTATGATCACGTCTTTAGAATAAATTATGTAATCATCTTCAGTCTTAAAAATTCACCTTTCATATGTCCATTCTCTTTTCTTTCCTGCTTTTAAATCTCTACATTTTATTACTTCTCTTAACGTCTTAATATCCTGTGTTATTTTTCCCTTTTCTTTCCTCAGGTTACAGTCTCCTAACATCACTATTGGTGTATTTACTAACAGTCTTTTTGTCTCTTCAAACAACTGTTTTTTCTCCATCATATTAATGTATGCATAAATCGCTATTATCTTTTTTTTTTATTAATCTTATACATTTTTGTGTCATTCTCATATCACACGTCACTATCGTTCCTGGTACTCAGAAGTGCATCCAGCACATAAGCAGTTGCCTAGGGCTTGCCGGACTGGATGAGGTAGGGGGGGTAGGGTGCTTTAACATTTATGTAACTCATTTCAGCCGAATGCACCTCTAGGCATCAAATGTTGCTTATTCATATCTGCATTAATAATTCCAAAACCACGATATATAACAGGTATCACAATATCTTGACGCATACATGATGGTAAAACCAATTGTAGTGATATTTGATCTTTATCATTGAGTATTTGTTAGACCTGTAAGGTGATAACTTCATTTTTTTAAAGACTCTAGCTACACCCATTGGGAGGTAAAGGTACATACTCAAAAGAGCTGTACTGTGGGGAATGAGTTAAATAGATAAAAAAAATTACATTCCTTTTTCAAGGACACACTTTGCATGTGTCATATGCAGGATTTAGCATCGGACACATCCTGCATGTGTCATACTAAACATTGGAACTTGGTTTGTCGAACATGGGATTTATAAGTATGGAGAACTGCTGCTCAGCAAGCTAACTGTTCCTTTGGCTGGACTAAAGATGAGTGTTGGGGGATGAGATGACAAGAAGAGGGTGGTGTGTGTGTGTGTGTGTGTGTGTGTGTGTGTGTGTGTGTGTGTGTGTGTGTGTGTGTGTGTGTGTGTGTGTGTGTGTGTGAAATGCCCCAGGTAGGGACAAACACGTTGGTTAACTTGTTCAGGATCAAACCCTGTACCTTGACAGGAGACAAGAGCCTGAATTGTCTACACCAGCTACCAAACTGTCATCAGGAGTGCATTTTCAAGGAATGTTGAGTTTCAAGAGAAGTTTAGTGTTGCTCATGCTGACTCTGATGTCCTTCAAGGATGCATCTGCAGTCCTAACATATGGGTTGTCCTGCCTCAGGCAGCCCTTCGGTCGGCCGGATTCCAAAGTCTGGGTCTGGCCTCGGCTGATGTCGCACTTCACCCGACGTCATAGCTGCTGTGTATTGGGTATAAAGCCATCAGCCGACGCCATTTTCCTCAGTCTTTCTTGCCGCGTGGTGTCCGAAGCAGAAGCTGTTCGCAAGTGCCGGTCGGTCAGATCCAGAGATTTCTACTACCGAAGACTTCTAAAAAGCTAAGTACCCCGTTGGGGACTCTTTCTTGCCTCAGCCGATGTCAGAAAAAGTAAATAATTGTTTAACTTGTGGGAAACAAATACCTCATAAGGATTTCCACTCTTACTGCCTTCCTTGTTTAGGCCCAGACCACGACGTATCAGCTTGTCTAGCCTGTGCTTCCTTCAACCGACGAACGCTTAGACGTCGGTCGGAGTTTGCAGAGGAGTTTTTTGGTCCCGCTTTTGCATACAAAATGCCGTCGGAGACTCCGACTACCCAATTAGCTAAAAAGCGTAAGGAAAAGGACCGACACTCGCGGTCCGCGGTTTCGGCTGAAACCACGGTTAGGCCAACCGTGCGTGTCTCGGTTTCAGCTGAAACCGAGTCCTCGGTTCTTCCTTCGGCCGAAAGCATGCCTCCGATAGCTGAGGCCTCACAGAGCATGGTTGAATCTGCTACTGAAATTACCCCTGCTGAAGCAGGCTCCCAGGATTTATCAGATACTATTCCTTTAGACATATCTACCCCTGCACGTGGAGCTGCTAGACCCCCTGCATCTATGTCTATCAAGGCTTTTTCCAGGGCTAAAGCAGCTAAATCTTCTAAGGCCTTAACTGCTAAAACTCCCTCACACAGGCCTACCTCTAGTTCCCAAATGCTCAGCCTGGCTGAGGATCTCATTTCTTTGATCAGAGGATCCCAACCTCACCCAGACAGGGCCTCTCAACCCCCTCCAGATAAGAGGCCTAGAACTGAACCCCCGGATCCTGTTTCTACAGACTATTCCTCGGATGATTCAGATATTTCAGACCCTCCGGAAGGCCCATATTCTCCTTATGAGGATTCTGATGCAGAAGGCTCCATTCCTTCTGCCTCTCCTCCTGAAGAATTTTCTTTTGGGGAAACCTTACATGCTATGAGAGAACATTTTCAATGGCAGGGCCAGGATTTTTCAGATTCAAGGAAAAGGCTAAGGACCTTTTTACATTTACCACAGCATAGGCCTTTAGCCATTCCTCCAGTACTAACAGTTGTTGATGATGCATATAATGATGTGTGTACTGCCCCTGATTCTCTCCCTCCGGCCCCTGCCAAGCCTGACAGATATTACAGGGTCCCGGACACACACTACCATTTGTATAAGGCTCCTATTGCAGATCCTGAAACCATTTCACAGGGCCCCAAAGCTGTTGCTGCTGCCTCTGCCAAAAACCCTCTCCGAGCATTAGAGAGATGGGGTAAAAAGGTTTATACTTCTGCTACTCTTTCGGCCAGGGCCTTAAACTGTCAATTTCACATGATTCAGTACCAGGAATTTTTGTTAGACCAGCTAAATAAAAAACTGTCCTCTCCTGAACCTATAGACCGTAAGTCCCTTCAGGATTTGGTACGTAACTCTCAGCAGGTCAGTAACCATTTCTTAAAATGTGGCTATGATGCACTGGAGGCTTCCTTTAGATCAGCTATGACTGGAACAGTGATTAGAAGGCGTGCCTGGTTAAAAGAACAATCCTTACCAGACCATGTTAAGTCGAAACTCCTAGATGCTCCTATGGAGAAACAAAGTTTGTTTGGCTCCCCTGCACAGCAGGTTCTAAAGAAGGTGGAAGAAAAAGCAAAATCTGTCCAAACAGTCAAGGATTTCTTACAGGTTCAACCTCCGAGGTTTAGCAGAAATTGGCCTTCGAAGAATTGGTCCTTTACAGACACCTCCAGAGCACAGAGAGGCAGAAATAGACGCCCAAGAGGCAGAGGTCAATCCAGGGGTGCCTACAGGGGACGTCAGTGGCAGCCTAACAACCAGAGAAATACTGCCACAGATTCAGCTACAACCACTTCCACAGGACAGACACAATGACTTGGCTCTGATTCCGCCTACCAGGGAACAACTGGAAGCACCCTTGGGCGGAAAACTAGCCTTATTTTCCGTAAACTGGCATTACATTACAGGAGACAAATGGACTTTACAAAAAATAGACAAAGGCTACAGGTTTCACTTCCACACTCTACCAAAAAAGAGAGGAATGCCAAACCTACCACCAAGCCAAAAAACAAACGCTCTAAAACAAATCAACAACCTACTAAGGGTGAGAGCTATAGAAAAGGTACCACCTATGGAACAAGGACAAGGATTTTACTCCAGACTTTTCCTTGTACCAAGAAAAGAAAATCAATGGAGGCCTATTCTCGACCTGTCCGCTCTGAACACATACCTCATTGTTCCAAAATTCAAAATGCTGACCCTACAGCAACTTCTTCCCATGCTGGGCAAGGAGTCTTGGCTGGTGACTCTAGATCTCAAGGAGGCATACCTGCACGTCCCTATACGACCAGATTGCAGAAGACACCTCAGATTTCTTGCAGGATCAGAGCATTATCAATTCTCAGCATTGCCCTTTGGCTTATCTACTGCGCCCAGAGTATTCACAAAATGCCTGGCATCAGTAATTGCTCATTGCAGGCTTCAGGGAATACAAATTTACCCATACCTGGACGACTGCCTAATACAAGCGGACAACAAGACAAAATTAACAAAGGATTTGGAAAAGGTTATACAACTGTTGCAAGCCTTGGGATACACAGTCAACATGCAAAAGTCAAGGCTGGTACCATCCCAAAGGATAACATTCTTGGGTGCAGAACTGGACACATCAACTCAGATGGCATTTCTCACAGAAGAAAAACAAAAGCAACTACCACTCTATTTCATGACATTAACAACACAGACCCAGCTTACTGCAAGGAAAGTCCTGCAAGCCCTGGGTTACATGGCATCCTGCATAATATTGATTCCGCATGCCAGACTGCATATGAGAAAGTTGCAATGGTACCTAAGGAATGTATGGTCTCAACACAAGCACAGTCTAGAAGCCCAGATTCCAATAATTCCATGCCTGAAGCAAGAATTCCTGTGGTGGGCTCAGGCCTGTCAGTTGAACAGAAGATTGCCTTTCCACAAACCTCATCCAAGCCAGACCATCACCACGGACGCCTCAGACCTAGGCTGGGGGGCGCACATGGTGGACAAGTGTATACAAGGCCTATGGACACAAGACCAGCTGAATCTACACATAAATCAAAAGGAGATGCTGGCAGTGAAACATGCAATCCAGGCATTCAGACCATTTCTTCAACAAGGTCACCTGCTGATAAGGACGGACAACACCACAGTCATGTGGTACATCAACAAACAGGGAGGTACACACTCATATCCTCTATGCCGGATGGCAATGGACCTGTGGAACGTGGCCCTGAACCTCAATATTCAACTCCAGGCCAGATTTGTACCAGGAAAAGAAAATTCACTAGCAGACACCTTAAGCAGAACTACCACGCATGCCCACGAATGGATGCTGCATCCAGACATCTTCAAAACCATAACAAAGAAATGGGGACTACCAGAAATAGACCTGTTCGCCTCCCCACACAACCACCAATTGAAGAAATTCTGCACAAGAGCATACCACCCACTTGCTTGGAGGGTGGACTCCCTATCCTTCAGCTGGAAAAACCTGACAGCATATGCATTCCCACCTCTTCCTTTGATGTACAAAGTACTACTGAAGATCAAAGAGGATCAGCCAAGGATAATCCTGATAGCTCCAGACTCTCCGAGGCAGCATTGGTACCCGCTACTGAGAAGCATGTCTCGGACACAAGCATGGCCTCTACCTCTATGTCCCTTACTTCTAACACAGGACAACTACAAGATCCTACATCCAAACTTGAAAACACTGCAACTAGCTGCCTGGAATATTGCATAAAACAAAATAACCCAGATTTATCGCAGAGGGTTAAGGACATTATCCTGGAGACTCGCAGACCCTCCACAAGGAAGACTTATTCAGCCAAATGGAAAAGATACCTCATTTGGAGTGCAGCAAAAGGAGAAAATGTATCATTAACAAACATCGCTAACATCCTGGAATATTTAGCAGAACTCTTCCACAATGGCCTGTCCTATTCCTCCATTAAGATTCATGCATCAGCAATTTCAGCAGAATACAACATGGATCCTCCAGTCTTCTCTCATCCTCTACTCAGGCAGTTCCTGAGAGGAATTAAAAATATAAAGCCTCCAAGGAAACCACCTTTGCCTACATGGGATCTTAACTTTGTGCTGGAAAAGTTAACACTTCCCCCTTTTGAACCAGCAGCAACAGCAGAATTACAGTTCTTATCTTGGAAAACTGCTTTCCTGCTTGCAATCACTTCAGCAAGAAGGGTATCTGAGTTACAGGCATTAATGGCAGTACAGCCCTTCCTTATCTTCCATCAGGATAGAGTGTCTCTGAGGACTAACCCTACTTTTATGCCAAAAGTGGTCTCCAGAGTATCATTGAACCAAGCAATTCACTTACCTACATTCTTCCCCAACCCACAGAACAGGGGGGAAAGACTACTACATACCTTGGATGTGCACAGGCAATTACGCTACTATCTGAACAGAACTAAGACCAACAGAAAAACTGACCAGCTTCTGGTAGCATATGCAACAGGAATGCAAGGAAAAGCAATTTCAAAACAGACAATCTCAAAATGGATAGGAAATTGCATTAGATTTTGCTACTCTTTTCATGGAAAGACAACTCCAGAAAATATCAGGCCTCACTCCACAAGAGCTACAGCCACCACTACAGCTTTCCTACGAGGAGTGGCTACCAAAGACATTTTAGAAGCTGCTACTTGGAGTTCCGTGCATACATTTGCCAAGCATTATAATCTTCCTTTATACTCCAGATCCCGAGCAGGTTTTGCAACTGCTGTTTTGCAAGGGATCTTAACTACACCATCTTTATCTTAGTACCTCCTCCCCCAGTTTGGCTATGGTATTCTACCCATATGTTAGGACTGCAGATGCATCCTTGAAGGACATAGTACAGTTTTGTACCTACCATAAATGTAGATGTCCGATAGGTATGCATCTGCAGTCAGGATTACCCCTCCTTCCCTCTGTGGTATTCCTAGGGTATTTACCCCCCTTGTAGCTAGCTGGGGGAATCTATTATCGTGTATTTGTTTGTATATATGTATATACATTCTTATATTGTTTGCTCTCTACTGTTTGGCATTATTTGCATTTATCCAAATTTAGCCTTCCTAGAGGGCACCTGGCATCTGGGGCAAGAAACACTGAGGAAAATGGCGTCGGCTGATGCCTTTATACCCAATACACAGCAGCTATGACGTCGGGTGAAGTGCGACATCAGCCGAGGCCAGACCCAGACTTTGGAATCCGGCTGACCGAAGGGCAGCCTGAGGCAGGACAACCCATATGTTAGGACTGCAGATGCATACCTATCGGACATCTACATTTATGGTAGGTACAAAACTGTACTTTTTCAATGTGTAACTGTTTTGTTTAGCAAATGGCCATCATCAGCATTTTTGCTATAAAATCTGAAAGCAGTGTTATTAACACAAGTGTCGTACTTCCCTTTTTGCAGAAGACTGTGGGTTTTACTCTCACCATGTAGATGGAGTGCTGATATTGGAGTGCCCTTTAAGGAGGAATAGGGGTACTGCACAGCTGTTGGTTTATCATCCATTCTCTGTTGCAGTATTACCAGCTAACTATTATTTTAAAAGTAACATGGGCAGTTTATTCTTCATGGGCAGCAGGCACTGAATTTGTACATGAAACACTGAAATGTAAAGTTGCTTGCCAGCAGCAACCTGTTTATTAGTTTTAGCTATCTTTAATGTGGAATTGTTCATATGACATTTTCTTCTGCAGAGATTGCATATATTGACTGATATTGGTGGATTGTAATGACAGAAGTTTGAGTGGCCTTTTGCATTTGAAATAGACTCAAATGGGTAGTTTTGTCGTCATTGGTTCATACTTTTTGTTTCATTGTTTTCTGGAAACATGTTCAAAATTACAAATTTAAAACACATTCTAACAAGTGTTATATTATACAATCAGGAAGGTGCGTCAAAGAATACAAGCATATATGCATGGTCTTAAAAATATGTACAAGGTCCCTGTGGTTTGAAAATAGCTCAAAGGTAAATTTAATCTGCCACTGACAAGATGCATCTTATCTGAATGTGGGTGTCAATGCCGTTTCAGTGACTGAGTTTTAAGGGCAGAGAAGCTTACTCTTCATGCCAAGTCTGATTTCATTGTGAGACTTTATTTTTTAACAAATGTCTGTCAGTGTTTGTGCTATAAAATTTGAAATTAAAGTTTTAAATATCTCTGTTGTAGAAGTAAAGAAGAAAATAGTATACACACTGACAGGATTGAACAGTGTATATGGTAAATGTGGAGAAATAGTGGGGTAGTGTAACACTGGAATGGTTGGGTGGTGGGGAGACTTGTTTTCATTACCCTGCCTCGGTGCGCATTTGACCATGATCCATTTCTGCTGGCATTACTATTGTTACTTCCAAAATTCTTATTTCTTCATTTTTTATGAGCGTTCCTATTCTAGAATGTTTCATTAACTACAAACCAAGCAGTTTGCCTCCCACATACCGCTTGTGTTATTTTCCTTTTTAATTCTTTTTTCACCTGGTATCTAGCAAGCAAAAGCATCTGTTTTTAATGCTAAAATCTCCCATATCATCTTTTTCATTGTTTTACTTTCAAATCTTATTTTTCTTTTCCTTCTCTTAAGTGTCCCACCAATTGATTTATCACTGTTTTGTTGTTGTTCTCCTTTTCCAAATTCTCCCTCTTCTTCTTATTGGCTTTCTAAAATTTCAAATTTGTTCTCTTCTGTGTATTAGTAATGTCACCTTGAACTGTTACTTCTTCTGTAACTGCTTCTTCATTGTTTAACATTTCTTCAGTATCCCCTACCCTATACCAGTTCTCTTTCAACATCTTCTCTGTAATAATATTTTCTACTGTTTGTTTTTCTTTTTTGCTTTCCTCTTCATCTACTCTTATCTGTGAAACAGTCAAATCAGTAGTGTCCAAATATTATACATTTTCTACAAAAAGACTTAGTTTTTGTGTTTTTTTTTTTTTTTTGTTCTCTGCATGTCCCCTCTCCCTGCATTTAGCCACACCTTTGCTTGTTACTGTCTTGTACTAAATGATTTTCTTCCACACTGAAATAACTTGCTTTGGGTAAAACCAAGTACCTAAGAAATCCTCTTTTCCCTTTCACAATTGTTGTATTTGAGATATTCAAAAAATTGCACAAGCAGCTCGGATTAATGGCTTGTTAGTAAAACCAGACAAAAATACTACTATGGTTGTAAAATAAATACTAGCGAGCCAACACGGCCAGGTTAAAATGTTAAACTTTTATTATCTGGTAAGCAATTTCGCAAGTCAAATCACACTGAAAACACAGCCTTATATACTTAAAAACAGCTAAACCGAAACATCCAATAAACTGCAAGAAACAATTAAAATTCAAATTAGAATTAACTGTGCATAATTACTGAACATCATCTCCTAACCTAACAGTTACATAAAGTTATACAAAATCTTGTCCTATTGGAATCAGGACCTAAGATCTAACACCCAATCAACTGGGTAAGTTTACAGTATCACGATTGGTTAGATGTACCCTAGATGGATATGTTAAACATGATAGGATTGGCTAGTATCCAGTGTGCACTTAAAGGACCACTACGGGCAAATGATGAAGAAAACATATATTTTTTTATCTTGCTATGATTTACTACACCTCCCAAAGCTGCCTGCAGCAAAATAAGTACTCATTCCTAATTTTATTTTGTTTTTCTGCCCTCATCGGGGCAGACATTGTGATTCTTTTGGAAAGCTAAATCTGTCCCATAATGCACAGACTGAGAACAAATGGCCCTACCATTTGTTGTCAGACTAGATTTCCATTCACGTAGAATGGAACACCTGAAAAAAACTGCCAGGTTTGAGAGTCTGCAGCTCATGTGTCATTGACTGGTATGCGCTGAGTTTTACAAATGTTGTTCCTACTGATGTACTACACATTCTCTGAAAGAAACTTGCAAAAGTGTCAACAAATTACTGAGATAAAAAAGACTATTCACAAGGAGGTTATCTTTACATAGTTATTCTCTTATATATGACCTGAACTTATTGTATTTAATGATAAATTTTACAACAGTTCTCAGTTTCTTAACAGTGACCTCCCAAGCCTCTGATGTGACCTAGTACTTTTTCTTACTATTGCTTTATCTAGTTTGTCTTAGTTGTATACCTGTAGGATGTCTCTCATCCTCTCAGCAACAGACTCCTGGAGAAAACTTCCAAAGCAGATACTTGTATTGAAAGAGTAGCAGCAGCTGTAGCAGTGATACCACACTCCAAAACAATGCACTCAAACATAGTACTGACAAACACAGGATAATGTATATGTCTGAATCAAGCAGTGATGAAATTGCTAGGGAATTCACTGATCACAATTTTACTCTTAATCTCTCCATTTCATAACCCATAACATTCGCACCACACCTACAAAGGCACACCTCCACCTTCCAAAAACACAGCTACCCACACCCACACAACATTTTACCAGTCAGATTTGAGGTTTTTTTCCACCTTTCTGCAAAACACTGCTGTAATGGCTTTGGCAAACAAATGAAAATGATTGATGGGTGCTGGTTCAGGGCTCCCATCCATATCTCTCAATAGTACAGATTTTTGCAGAAATTCCAGATTTTTTTTGTCTGTTTTTCATAAAATTGCAGTTTTCTGTCAAATTACTGGCAAATCATTGAACACTGAAGTCAGAAAGTTGACAGTCATTTGATTTTCAGACTTCATATCCTTAAGAAAATTCACTCTAATGCAAAACCTGTTTATCAACTTTCTAAGTTTGTAAGTGCAATATTTACAAAATGTCCCAATTTTTGGGCCTTTGTGCCCTATTATTTATGGCCTTGTCCAGATTTATTGTTCTATGACGTTGAGAGGTATGCTGCCATCCATTCCTACTGGAGCCAGTCCACTGCACTTGCACAAGTGTCCCCCGCAGCAGGTATCCGTGCAGATTTGCTTTATAGTTCTTTTACACCACACACACACACACAATGATACAAAGTTAATGCAGACAAATCTGTTTGTTAAAAGTCACCAAACTTATCTCCAAACCCAATTTTATGACACCTGCTACCAATCCACTTGACAGTCTGCAGCTGTAAATCTTGTTGTCCATGTTATATATTCTTTTCTTTGGTTTCGTTTCTCTTATTTGTAATATTACTTTACTCATTTTTTCTCCTGCCGCCCATATCTACCCTAATTATTACTTCCAACAAATACTTTTTCTCACTCTTTCTTCTCTTCCCCTCCTCCTGTTTATCCACTATTTGAACTTTTCCACTGTGACATTTGCTTTATGAGTAAATAATGAACTGATACCCTTATAATTTCAGCACATTTCAATGTTACATAATATTGTATTTAGTCTAATAATAGGTTCATAGGTAGGTAGTAAGCCTAAAATGTCCCCTGGCTTATGCCACCCAAGAAAGTTATTTTCCTGTGCCACTGTCGAGCAGAGCCACAGAAGTGATTCCCAGGGTATATTTCCTATTTCCCATCCACTCAAAGATTTTGCTTGAAGAGTGCTAATGAGGAACTTTGCTTGACATAGATGGGTAGCTTGTTCCAGAGTATCAGAAGTCTCTGGGACATGACTCTATGCTCCTGCATGTCCTGTTTATTGTGGTGACTAGGTTTAGGTCCCTAGAGTGTGTAGCTCAGAGGGATTGGGATTTCTTTAGGTGTAGCATGTCCAACAGCTCTGGGTTTGACATAGCTTTATATGTTTGGCAGAAATCCCCTCGGAGTAGGCGATACGCTACGGAGTAAAGCTGGAGTTTTTTAAGATGGTCAGTGTAGGGCATCTGTTTGAGGCAAGCAATCCTCTTTGTGAGGTACTTCTGTGGCCTTTCCAGCTGCTGCAGATATCTTGTAAGGTACATTCCAAAAGGGGCGTTGTACTCTATAATGGGTCTAATGAGTGTCGAGTAGAGGGGAACAATGACCTATTTTCCTGGATGAGAACCCTTTTGTGATGAGGTGTGCCACATAGAAGGACTTCCTTACTACTGTGGCGATGTGATTATCAAGGGAGTGACTACTGTCCATCTGGGTCCCAAGGTCTCTTATCACACATTTAGTGTTAAGTAGACTGCTGCCTATGTGGTAGTTCATGGGTACAGAGTTTTTACCAAAGGGGATGACAATGCATTTTTTTGGCATTGAGCTTGAGGCCATGACTCTGACACCAGGCATCTGTCTCAGTGAGGCCCTTCTGTAGGATGCCCACATCATTTGGGGACTTGACTATGGCTCCTACTTTGCAGTCATCTGTGAACTTCGTTAGGCAGAGGCCTTCTGTGTTAGTCTGTACTTCAGTGAAGTAGATACCAAACAGGAGAGGTCCCAGGACTGAGCCCTGTGGTACTCCACTTGTCACTGGTTTGATGTCAGATTTTGAGTCTGCAACTTTTACAGTGTGGGTTCTGTCAGTGAGCCACTTGGCAACCCATCTTGTGACTTAGGGATTTATACCTAGTTTAGTAAGTTTAGCTATAATTCCAGAATCGGGGATGGTGTCAAAAGCCTTGGCGAGGTCAAGCTAGGCTATGTGAAACCACCTTAGCTTCATCTACGGCTTTGGTGACTGCCTCAAAGAAGTTGAATAGGTTCAGGATGCATGATCTGCCTTTCACATACCCGAACTGGGTGGTGTCCAGAGTTTGGAGGTTACCAATGTCTTTGTTTGAGTTCCATGGCCTTGCAGACCAGGCTCGTCAGGCTAATAGGGCGATAGTTCCCAGGATCAGTGGTGGCTCCCCCTTTGTGGAGTGGGATAACTGTTGCTGTGCGCCACTCAGTGGTCACAAAGCCTGATGTGAGGCTATGATTGAACATGGTGCTTGGGTGGGGAACCAGTTCATTCTGAAGTTTGTGTAAAACGCAGCCTGGGATGTTGTCCAGTCCTATGGATGCTGTGTTTATGTCTTTAGAGAGTGCAGCTTTTACCTGTGTAGTTGTGATTACAGGGACTCTGCATTCTTCCTGTATAGATATGGGCCCTTTAGGGTGTGAGAGGGTGGTAAAGTTGGCACTGAACCTATCTGCCAGGATGTTGGCAATATCAGTTGGTTCTGTAATTTTCATGCCATTGTGCTGTAACTCAGAGCAGATCTGGGTTTTGGCATTGAGATTCTTGACATAGCTATAGAATGCTTTGTGGTTGTCCTTAGAATCAGCGGTGAATTTATTTGCATAGCTAGCTTTGGAGGCTCTTATAAGGGATCTTAGCTTCTTACTGAGGCTGACCAGGGAGCTCCACCACTCATGGGATTTTACTCTCTTTTGCAACAGTTTCTTCCTTCTGTTGTACAGTTTGTTTATGGCAGGCGACCACCAGATTGGCTTCCTTTTTTTGGAGGATAGCTTCTTGGTTCTGTTTGGGATAGCACGATCTATGCTCTCATGTAAATGCTTATAGAGTGCATTTCTGTAGGATTCAGCAGTCATAACTGTATTGTCCATGTGCATGGGTGTTATGAAGTTCGCCACTTCTGTCTTAAAAAGCATGAAGTTAGCTTTGGAAAAATTTTTTACCGTGGTGTTCTTAATGGGGGATGGGGGCGGGATGTGGATATCTAGGGTGATTAGCTTATGATACGCTGAATTAATCAGACGGCCCACAGCTAATAACTGCATGGATCAAAGATAGTTATCTTGAATCCAGTAGACATCGATTATGTCTCAACTCAACCAGTCACTATACTAAACAGGCAGTTGGTTAAAATGTTTTATTTTTAATTGATATTAGTAGCTGAACATACTCCAGTCAAATGCATTTATTTGAGAAATCAACCTATCAGACTCACTCAGGCCCAGTACATAAAAACACGTACTTTTGTAAGGTCCATTAAAACGGAACATGACTACACTATCGGAACATACTTCAACCGCCTACTAAAACCACAGACACCAGATCTCGTAGAAATGAGCGACCAGATAAATCCAAAAGCATCAACACCTTTATCTTTAAAGCCCACTGCACATTCCAGGCATTCAAAACTTCATTGATTTCAACACTGAAGCTCATCATCTGCATCAGCAGAGTGAAGGGTAACAATGCCATGTGTACACTTGATAACTAAACATATCATTTCTCAGCAAAAAAACATTGACCTACTAACATGGAAAACCACATCATGGATGTCGTCTCACCAAAACGTTAACACCAAAGAACTAATCATGATCATTGACAATGAAAAAAGGCCCAAAAACCAAGCCAACACATTCACCGATGGCATTTAACCATATAAACTAATAGTCAAGTACTTATTAAATAAGTCTGTGTCAGTATAGACAGATCACCTCAGTCTCTACAGGTAGGACCGTGACTTAAACTAACAGAATAATGTGTTTTTACAGTACTAACATTTTTATATACAAAAGCATCGTCTTCTTTGGTAAAAGATAACACACTATACCGAAGACTTATTGAAAGTGGAATAATAAAAACACTTCCTATGTAACACAGTATTAGATACAGATGTAATCATAACTATTAATTGTTCCTTATGCTCGCTGTCAACGGGGCAGTTCTTTAGTGATACTCCCATTATTACACTTCTAAGATGCAATACAACTTCCTTCACTATTACACTTTATAATATGCTTTACAACATTCTTATTCTATTATGTAGGTGGACTTAAAATACCTATAATTTAAACAATCTTCTTGCTTTAAGTATAGGTTTCAAAGTGATATTGCCATTAAGGCATTTTTCTCCATCTGCATGTAATTTGATGATCCACCTGGTTTCATGGGTTTCCGTAAAATTTCTTGTGTCACCCAAACGGTTGTTATACAAAACCTCTATAACCATAAAATTAAATTTATGATCTGATGTAGTATTTTGTATATGTTTCAACAGGGCATTGATAATGTCACGATTTCTAATGCTATATAGGTGTCCTCTAATTCTGTCTCTCAGACACCTATTAGTTTTTCCTGCATAAAATGACTCACACAATATGCATTGTGCTAAATATACAATATTAGTAGTGTTACAATCTGCCTCTACTTTAAACTTATACTCTCTCTTAATAATAGGATGTACAAAAATGGCTGTGCTGTTTATATAAGGGAAGTAAAGACATTTGCTACAAGGATGGGTTTTCATTTGTGTATTTATATCACGTCCAGTTGAAATCATATTTCTATGACATAAGATTCTTTTAATAGATTTTTGTTTTTATATCTTACCTGTAGTTTATCTCCTATGATGTCTTTAATTCTATCATCACTAGTCAAAATATTCCACTGCTTTTGTATATTACTGACGTTATTTCTTACATTGTTAGTGTAAAACATACTCATCTTAACTTATCTTGGCGTCTTACATGTGATCCAATTTCATATTTTTCTGAAAAATGTTTTGCTGTGGTTGTTCTTAACGTATGTACTTCGTCCAGAGTTTTCCTCACATCCATTTCATTATATCCCCTGGTCATTAAATTGTCAGTTAATCTATCCATCTCTTTATGATATTCCTTTATGTTCGGGTTCAACCTTAATATTCTCATACCTTGGCCTCTGTGTTAGCAAAAATGTGTGTAGGGTACACTTTTATGATGTAATAATTTGTTATGATAACATTGTTTCCTGTGTATTCCTGTATTAAGTTTCCCTTCCTTGATTTCTGTGTGTACATCTAAGAAGTCAATAGCTTGAAGAGATGATTTAATATCAAATTTAAGCTATGTGGTAGTATTTTGTATATGTTTGTCAAAACCATTGAAGGCTTCTTCTGTCCCTGTCCACATTAGAAATATGTCACTGACAAAACGTTGATAGAAGGGTATAAATCTACTGTAGTCTGAGTTCTTTAAAATGTATTACTTCTCCCATATAGTAATTACCATATTGGCGTAGCTGTTGGCACATGCAGTGCCTACAGCTACGCCATCTAATTATAAGTAGCATTTTCCATTAAATACAAAAACATTATTAGACAAGACTATATTCATGTAAGTGTCTATTCTTCGGATGAGCTTGTTATCATAGCTACTATATTGTTGTAAATATCTAATGATAGATCTAACTCCGCCTTCATTCAGAATTATGGTAAATAGTGACCTTACATCCATAGAGATAAGATACATATTACTTATATCCTGTCTATTACTTTCAAACTGGTATAAATCCTGCAAGAATTGTTTTGTGTCCCTAAGAATATATTGATTAGTATTTAATACTGGACATAAATGCTTCTCTATATATATTGTGAATGGCTCAGTCAGCCAACCAGCCCCATCTACTGTAGGTCTTAAGGGCGGTTTTATAGGGTCCTTATGTATTTTAGGGATTCCTTGAATAACTGGTACAGTAGGGTGTTCTATCTTAAAATATTCAGCGAGTTCTACTGTTATCTCCCTTAAGGCTACCAATTCTTCTATCATTCCCTATATATTTTTCTGTATATTCTTTATATATTGCAATGTGATTGATTGATTTATATGTAGTTATATCCATCAACATATCTGTCATAGTTTGGTCATAATAAGCTGTATCTATAACTACTGTGGGGCTGCCTTTATCAGCAGGTTTAATTACTGTGTCTCTATTATCACATAATAAATTTAAGGCTTTCCTTTCATTAAATGTAATGTTTTTATACCTGCTAATCTAATCTGTATTGTTGTATAAATCATAGATTTCTTTGGTACAAATTTTTAAGAAGGCATCAAACAATGGATGTAGCACTAGAATCACCATGCTAGGTTTTTATACATAGTTATATTACTTTGTGAAGCCCCATAATTGATCTTAAACATAACATTACTTAAAAACAATTTCAAATCAAGTAAAACATCAGCTATATCTGATGACTGAGAAGGTATAAAGAATAGTCCTTTTTCTAAAATTGAAAGTACATCTGAAGTAAGTTGATGTTTAGATATGTTCCATACATTTTCCAGCTCTGTTTGCCCCATTTTCCACATTCTTTGGCTAATCTGAGTGGAACCATTGTCGCTTGTATATTTCCTCTTTTCTCCTCCTCGATTTCTCGAACGACTCTGATATTTTAATTAATTCCTTCTTGTTTATTGGTAGCAGTAATTTAAAAAAAAAACTGTTCATCTTTAATAGATGTAGTAGGCCTGAAGTCTTTTGGTCTCACCACAGGTTGTTCCGATATGAAGGGAGATTTTGAGAATGTCTCTCGTTTCGTATCTCTGTTGTAACATTGAGAGGAGGCTCTTCACTCAATCTGTTTTGTCTATTACCTATCTCCTCGATCATCACTGATGTAATATAAGTGGGTTTATCACAAGTTGACATGTTCTTATTAGATGTGTTGTCATTCTTGGTCGTATCTATTCTTATTCCTTGTACCCTGGGCCATGCAAATACATGACCATTCTTAAAATCACGTGTTTTCATAGGTAGGTACTAGACTATTGGCCCTAGGGCCTATATAAGCCTAGCCAAAAGGTACCCTGGCTTTCGCCACCCAAGAAAATTATTTTCTTGTGCCACTGTCGAGCAGAGCCACAGAAGTGATCCCCGGGGTGAATTTCCTATCTCCCATTCAATCATCAAGATTTTTCTTGAAGAGTGCTAATGAGGAGCTTTGTTTGATATAGATAGGTAGTTTGTTCCAGAGTATGGGAAGGAAGTCTGTGGGACAGGAATCTATCCCTCCAACATGTTTTGTTTATTGTGGTGACAAGGTTTAGGTCCCTAGAGCGTGTAGCTTGGAGGGATTGGGATTTCTTTAAATGGAAAATGTCCAAAAGCTATGGGTTTGACATAGCTTTGTATGTTAGGCAGAGAGCACCTCTAAGTAGGCGATATGTGACAGAGTAAAGCTGCAGTTTTTTGAGACAGTCTGCGTAGGGCATCTGTTTGAGGCCAGTAATCAACTTTGTGAGGTATTTCTGAGGCCTTTCCAGTTGTAGATGTCTTGTGAGGTACATACGAAAAAGGGCGTTGTACTCTATAATGGGTCTAATGAGTGACGAGTAGAGGGGAACAATGACCTATTTTTTCCTGGATGAGAAACCTTTTGTGATGAGGTGTGCCACTTAGAAGGATTTCCTAACTACTGTGGCGATGTGATTATCAAAGGAGAGACCATTGTCCATCTGTGTCCCAAGGTCTCATCCCACTTTTGGTGTTAAGTAGACTACCGCCTATGTGGTAGTTGATTGGTACAGAGTTTTTACAAAAAGAGATGACAATGCACTTTTTGGTATTGAGCTTGGGGACATGGCTTTGACACCAGGCATCTGTCTCAGCGAGGCCCTTTTATAGGATGTCCACATCTTTTGGAGTTTTGATTATGGCTCCTAGTTTGCAGTCATCTGCGAACTTCATTAGCCAAAGACCTTCTGTGTTAGCCCGTACTTCAGAGAAGAAGGTACCAAACAGGAGAGGACCCAGGACTGAACTTTGTGGTACTCCACTTGTCACTGGTCTGAAGTTGGATTTGGAGTCTTCTACTTTCACAATGTGGGTTCTATCAGTGAGCCAGTTGGCAACCCATCTTGTGACATAGGGATTTATACCTAGTTTATTGAGTTTGTCTATAATTCCAGAGTGAGGGATGGTGTTGAATACCTTGGCAAGATCTAGATAAGCTATGTGAACTATCTTACCCTCATCTACATCTTTTGTGACCGCTTCAAAGAAGTCTATCAGGTTTAGGAGACTTGATCTGCCTTTTACAGACCCGAACTGGGTGGGGTCCAGAGTTTGGAGATTACCAATGTCATTGTTTATAAGTTCCATGTTGATACGTTCCATAGCCTTGCAGACCAGGCTCTTCAGGCTAATGGAGTTTCTGGGGTCCATGGTGGCTCCCCTTTTGTGGAGTGGGATAACCGTCGCTGTGTGCCATTCAGTGGGCACATAGCCTAAGGTAAGGCTATGATTGAACATGGTTCTTAGGTGGGGTGCCAGTTTGTTCTGTAGTTCATGTAGAACGCAGCCTGGGATGTTGTCAGGTCCCATAGATGCTGTGTTCTTGGTTTTGGAGAATGTGTTTTTTACCTGTGCAGCCGTGATTACAAGAACTTTGCATTCTTCCGGTATAGAGATGGGCCCTTTAGGGGATGACAGGGGGGTAAAGTTAGCACTGAATCTATCTGCCAGGATGTTGGGAATATCAGTTGGTTTTGTATATTTAGTGCCATTGTGCTGTAACTCAGAGCAGATCTGATTGTTGCCACATAGCTATTTTGTTTTCGTAACTAGCTTTGGAGAATTTTATGAGGGATCTCAGCTTCTTACTGAGACTGACCAGTGAGTTCCTCCAATCATGGGATTTTACTCTTTTTTGCAACAGTTTTTCTTCTGTTGTAGAGTTTGTTTATGGCAGGGGACCACCAGATTGGCTTCCTTTTTTGAGGATAGCATCGTGATTCTTTTAGGGATTGCACGATCCATGCACTTGTGTAAGTGCTTATAAAGTGCATTTGTGTAGAATTCAGCAGTCATACCTCTATTGTCCATCAGCATGGGTGTCGTGAAGTTTGCCACTTCTGTCTTAAGAAGCGTGAAGTTGGCTTTGGAGGCATTCTTTACAGTGGTTTCCCTAATGGGGGGTGGGGGAGGGATGTGGATCTCTAGGGTGATTAGCTTGTGGTCCGATCTGCCCAACGAGGAATCAACCTCTGGTGTGGAGCACTGGTTGCCCATGTTGGTAATGACCAGGTCTAGGATATTGCTGCCCCTGGTGGTGGGTGTGGATAAGTTGATCCAAGGCATTGGAATTTATAAATTCCAGAAAACATTGAACACAAGTGTTGGTACATGAGTAGTTTTCACAGTTAATGGTAGGGTAGTTGAAATCGCCCATTATTAGGGTGTTAGGTTGTAACTTAATATTTTCCAGTGTATCAAGAAATGATGAGTGGGAATCCTGGGGCATGGTGGGGGATCTGTAGCAAGCTACAATTTAGATTGCGGTCTTGCCCAGAGTTAGTTGCACTTGGATAATCTCGGATGCATTATGCTGAGCAACTCGCCTGGAGGTGTGGATATCCTTAAATGAATATGGACACGCCTCCACCTTTAGTGTTTCAGTCCAGGTTAGGTGGCCGAAAGGTGTGGTATGAATTGTAGCTTGGTAATGCAGGGGTACTCTCTGGAGCCTTGAACCAGATCTCTGTCACTGCACAGATGTCGATGTTCTCCATTTTAAGGAGTGCCTCGAGTGAGGGCATTTTGAGGTTTAGACTTCTAGCATTGAGTAGCAGTACCCTCAGATTTTGCTTCCTTGTACCTGTTATGGTGGTGAATTTGTCATATGAACCTTGCCTAAAAAAGGCAGTATAGGGGTGGCTAGATCCTTAGCAAGTATCTGGAATCCCAGGGGCGACAGTTGCAGGCCATCTCTGGCAAAGTCTTGTAGTTTTTCGATCATGTCATCCTAGGCAGACAGATACTGGATCCCCTTAGAATGCCACCAGAAGCTTAGCCAATTGTTGAAGTCAATCATTTTGTCCTTGTACTGTGGTATCATTCTGGGTGATGGCGGGATGCTACTCGGGGCTAGGGTCATACAGCTCCTCCATGTCCCTTTTCATGTAGTCCAGGGAGATGTGTCTCGGGTCATTCACAACAACATGGACAATGACAGAGTCATATTTGTACTTATTATGGAGTGACCTGAGTGCATGTGTTATGTGGCGGATCCTGGCACCCGATAGGCAACTGACAGTAACTTTCTCGTTGTTTAGCCTGGTGAGTGAAACATCAGTGTATCTGACTATAGAGTCACCTATGACTAGATTGTTGGGTACGTTGTTATGCCTTATGGGCTGTGGTTGAGTGTCACACTGAGTTTGTGGCTATGTGTTATTTGGGTTATGTTGGGGGGGGTGGAGGTTGCTTGTGTTTCTGCTTTGGAGGTCCCTGTTGCTCGGGTAGGTTTATACTGAGAGTCTTCGTGAATGTAGGTGTGTGTTTTGTGTTTCTATGTGTGTGTTTTGGTGGTGTTGGTTTTGAGGGACTGTGTGATGAGTGTGGTGTGGGGCAAGTATTTACCTTCTCCTCTTGACTGTCTAGTCTAGCTTTGGGTGAAGAGAGCTTTGCTTCCAATTTGACTATAAGTGCATCTCTCACAGGTTGTAGTGTTGGGTGGTAGGAGGAGAGGGTTGTCTGTGTACCTGAGGCAATTGCTGCATTGCCCCAAGATGCCAGGATTCATCAGGTAGACAGGAGAAAACACTGGGAGCTGACCCTTAGACATGCCTGGATAGGTGCTTATTTATTAAGTACAAGAAACTGCTTTCCTCTAGACAAGTGAGGAAAGTCGAGTGCTGTAGTAATTTGTAGCTTATTTAGTGCTTACAATGAGTTCTGAACAAGTACTGAGCTCAAAGAAACAGACTTGAGTGCTGAAACTAAAATCCTGGTTAGTTTTAAGAAGCAAAATTAAGCTAGAAGTCTTCCCTCCGACACAGAAAGGCTTGGGGGCTCAGAAGCCTACAAACAGTCCGGGATACAGCAAATCTGTGTCCGGACTAGACTACCCACAGGAAAGGCAGAATTTTTTTTTTTTAAGTGGAAAGAGAGAAAGAAGGAGCAGAAACTAACTGGATTGGCCTTCTGAAATGTTCTCCCTGTATTAGGTAGAATGAGATAATAGCACTAGACTGGGAGGAGTGTCCCAGATCAAATTTGCAGTAGGGGCGGGCAACTGCAAAGCCACCAAATATAAGAACAGCATACAAATACGGAGGGAGGGTGGGAAACAAACTGCAGAAATGTTTGTCACAGCTGAAAAGCAGCAGTTAGTCTTTAAATGAAAGTTTTAAACAGATAAAAGAGCCTCTTGAGAAAGCTTTTAACTGCAAAAAAGTTATATGACACACTCCTTGGCAGGAGATCAGAACAACTCAAACAGATGCTTAATAAAAGTGGACAGTTTCCAATTAATACCTCACACACAGTGAAACTAGCTAGAAAAGTATGCAGTAGACAAAGTGCTATAAGTAACTCGAAAAAATAAGCAAAAAAAAAAAAACGGGGTACTTAATGTTATATATTATAGATCCGAGTTTGCTCAGTACCCTTCCTTCGATTAGCTCAGTGTGAAATGTCAGAAACACTCACAAAATTAACTTCTTAAATAACAGAAAGTTGAAACCCGAAACAACTTTAAAAAAAAGCACAAAAGAATCAATGAGGTGCTTACTCTTAAGCTGTAGTCCAGGTGACCCCAGTCACTCAATGACCATAAACAATCCCCTCTCACTGAAATGCCTAATGACTTTGGCTAAACCAAGATGTCTTTGAACATGTGCTCAGACCCACAGCCTCCACAAACACTAGGCCGAAACACGAGCTTGAATATGGACAATGCTACAAATACCCACACTGCTTTGGTAGAAACAAACAGCAGAAATGTTTTTCACAGCAGAAAAGCAGCAGTGAGCCTTTAAATGAAAGTTTAAAAAGATAAATGAGCATCTAGAGAAAGCTTTTAACTGCAAAGAAGTTATATGACACACTCATTGGCAGGAGATCAGAACAACCCAAACAGATGCTTAATAAAAGTAGACAGTTTCCAGTTAATACCTCACACACAGTGAAACTAGCTAGAAAAGTAAGCAGTAGACAAAGTGCTATAAATAACTCGAAAAAATAAGCAAAAAACAGGATACTTAATGTTATATATTTAAGAGCCGAGTTTGCTCAGTGCCCTTCCTTCGATTAGCTTAGTGTGAAAGTGCAGAAACACTCACAAACTTAAGTTCTTTGGTAACAGAAAGTTGAAACCTGAGAAAACTTTAAAAAAAAAAAGGCTCAAAAGAACCAATGAGGTGTTTACTCTTAAGCTATAGTCCAGGTGACTCCAGTCAGCCAGTGACCATAAACAATCCCCTCTCACTGAAATTCCTAATGACTTTGGCTAAACCAAGATGTCCTTGAACATGTCCTGATGCCCACAGCCTCCACAAGCATTAGGCCGGAACATGAGCCTGAATATGGACAATGCTACAAATACCCACACTACTTAGGTAGAAACAACCTGCAGAAATGTTTCACACAGCAGAAAAGCAGCAGTGAGCCTTTAAATTAAAGTTTTAAATAGATATAGAAGCCTCTAGAGAAAGCCTTTAACTGCAAACAAGTTATATGACACACTCCTTGGCAGGAGATCAGAACAACCCAAACATATGCTTAATAAAAGTGGACAGTTTCCAGTTAAACCCTCACACACAGTGAAACTAGCTAGAAAAGTATGCAGTAGACAAAGTGCTATAAATAACTCAAATAATAAGCAAAAAAACAGGATACTTAATGTTATATATTATAGATCAGAGTTTGATCCGTGCCCTTCCTTTGATTACCTCAGTGTGAAATGGCAGAAACAGAAACTTAATTTTTTAGGTAACAGAAAGTTGAAACCTGAGACAACTTTAAAAAAAAAAGTGCAAAAGAACCAATTAGGTGGTTACTCTAAGCTGTAGTCCCGGTGACCCCAGTCAGCCAATGACCATAAACAATCCCCTCTCACTGAACTGCCTAATGGCTTTAACTAAACCAAGATGTCCTTGAACATGTTCTCAGACCCACAGCCTCCATAAACACTAGGCCTAAACACGAGCCTGAATATGGAATATGCTACAAATACCCACACTACGTAGGTAGAAACAAACTACAGAAATGTTTCTCACAGCAGAAAAGCAGCAGTCGGCCTTTAAATGAATGTTTTAAATAGATAAAGCAGCCTCCAGAGAAAGCTTTTAACTGCAAACAAGTTATATGACACACTCATTGGCAGTAGGTCAGAACACCCCAAACAGATGCTTGACAGTTTCCAGTTAATACCTCACACACAATGAAACTAGCTAGAAAAGTATGCAGTAGACAAAGTGCTATAAATAACTCGAAAAAATAAGCAAAAAACGAGATACTTAATGTTATATACTATAGATCCGAGTTTGCTCAGTGCCCTTCCTTCGATTAGCTCAGTGTGAGATGGCAGAAACACTCACAAACTTAACTTATTAGGTAACAGTTGAAACCTGAGACAACTTTTAAAAAAATCTCAAAAGAACCAATGAGATGCTTACTCTTAAGCTGTAGTCCAGGTGACCCCACTCAGTCAATGACCATAAACAATCCCCTCTCGCTGAAATGCCTAATGGCTTTGGCTAAACCAAGATGTCCTTGAACATGTGCACATACCCACAGCCTCCACAAACACTAGGCCAAAACACGAGCCTGAATATGAACAATGCTACAAATACCCACACTGCTTTGGTAGAAACAAACTGCAGACATTTTTCTCTCTGCAGAAAAGCAGCAGTGGGCCTTAAATTGAATTTTGTAAACAGATAATAAAGCCTCTAGTGAAAGCTTTTAGCTGCATATAAGTTATATAACACACTCCGTGGCAGGAGATCAGAACAACCCAAACAGATCCTTAATAAAATTGGACAATTTCCAGTTCATATCTCACATGCAGTGAAACTAGCTAGAAAAGTATGCAGTAGACAAACTGCTGTAAATAACTTGAAAAAAAAGCAAAAAAACAGGATACTTAATGTTATATATTATAGATCCAAGTTTCCTCAGTGCCCTTTCTTCGATTAGCTCAGTTTGAAATGGCAGAGACACTCGAAAACATAACCTCTTAGGTAACAGAAAGTTGAAACCTGAAACAACTTTAAAAAAAGCTCAAAAGAACCAATGAGGTGCTTACCCTTGAGCTGTAGTCCAAGTGACCCCAGTCAGCCAATGACCATAAACAATCCCCTCTGACTGAAATGCCTAATGGCTTTGGCTAAACCAAGATGTCCTTGAACATGTGCTCAGATACACAACCTCCACGAATACTAGGCCCAAACATGAGCCTGAATATGGACAGTGCTACAAATGCCCACACTACATAGGTAATAGCAAACTGCAGAAATGTTTCTCACAGCAGAAAACAGCAGTGAGCCATTAAATGAAAGTTTTTAAACAGATAAAGGAGCCGCTAGAGAAAGCTTTTAACTGCAGACAAGTTATACGACACACACTTTAGCAGGAGATCAGAACAACCCAAACAGATGCTTAATAAAAGTGGACAGTTTCCAGTTAATTTTTCACACACATTGAAACTAGCTAGAAAAGTATGAAGTAGACAAAGTGCTATAAATAACTCAAAAAAAGCATAAAACAGGATACTTAATGTTATATATTATAGATCCGAATTTCCTCAGTGCCCTTTCTTCGATTAGCTTAGTTTGAAATGGCAGAGACACTCGCAAACATAAACTCTTAGGTAACAGAAAGTTGAAACCTGAGACAACTTTAAAAAAAAGCTCAAAAGAATCAATGAGGTGCTTGCTCTAAGCTGCAGTCCATGTGACCCCCCAGTCAGCCAATGACCATAAACAATCCCCTCTAACTGAAATGCCAAATGCCTTCCGCTAAACCAAGATGTCCTTGAACATGTGCTCAGACACAGAGCCTCCACAAACACTAGGCCCAAACACAAGCCTGAATATGGACAATGCTACAAATACCCAAACTACTTGGGTAGAAACAAACTGCAGAAATGTTTCTCACAGCAGAAAAGCAGCAGTGAGCCTTTAAATGAAAGTTTTAAACAGATAAAGGAGCCTCTAGAGAAAGCTTTTAACTGCAGATAAGTTATATGACACACTCCTTGGCAGGAAATCAGAACAACCCAAGCAGATGCTTAATAAAAGTGGACAGTTTCCAGTTAATACCTCACACACAGTGTAACTAGCCAAAAAAAGTATGCAGTAGACAAAGTGAAATAAATAGCTCAAAAGAATAAGCAAAAAAAAACAGGATACTTAATGTTATACATTACAGATCCGAGTTTGTTCAGTGCCCTTCCTTTGATTACCTCAGTGTGAAATGGCAGAAACACACACAAACTTAACTTCTTATGTAACAGAAAGTTGAAACCTGAGACAACTTTAAAAAAAAGCCAAAATAACCAATGAAGTGCTTACTCTAAGCTGTAGTCCAGGTGACCCCAGTCAGCCAGTGACCATAAACAATCCCTTCTCACTGAAATGCCTAATGGCTTTGGCTAAGCCAAGATGTCCTTGAACATGTGCTGAGACCCACAACCTCCATAAACACTAGGAACAAACACGAGCCTGAATATGGACAATGCTACAAATACCCACACTACTTAGAAACAAACTGCAGAAATGTTTCTCACAGCAGAAAAGCAGCAGTGAGCCATTAAATTAAAGTTTTAAACAGATAAAGGAGCCTCTAGAGAAAGCTTTTAACTGCAAACAAGTTATATGACACACTCATTGGCAGGAGATCAGAGCAATTCAAACAGATGCTTGATAAAATTGGACAGTTTCTAGTTAATACGTCACAGGCAGTAAAACTAGCTAGAAAAGTATGCAGTAGACAAAGTGGTATAAATAACTCGAAAAAATAAGCAAAAAAAAAACAGGATACTTAATGTTATATATTATAGATCCGAGTTTGCTCAGTGCCCTTCCTTCGATTAGCTCAGTTTGAAATCGCAGAAACACCCACAAACTTTAAAAAAAAGCTGAGAACCATTGAGATGCTTACTCTAAGCTGTAGTCCAGGTGACCCCAGTAAGCCAGTGATCATAAACAATCCCTTCTCACTGAAATGCCTAATGGCTAAACCAAGATGTCCTTGAACATGTGCTCAGACCCACAGCCTCAACAAACACTAGGCCCAAACACGAGCCTGAATATGGACAATGCTACAAATATCCACACTACTTAAGTCGAAACAAACTGCAGAAATATGTCTCATAGCCCAAAAGCTGAAGTGAGCCTTTAAATGAAAGTTTTAAACAGATAAAAGGAGCCTGTAGAAAAAGCTTTTAACTGCAAGCAAGTTATCCGACACACTCCTTGGCAGGAGAGCAGAACAACCCAAACAGATGATTAATAGAAGTGGACAGATGTTCATCGTGATTCACTGTTGCAGTCATTACACTTGGGTTATCCTGCTGGCAGGCTACCCGCAGTTGGCCTGAATTCCAAAGTCTAGGTCCGACGTCGGTTGCTGTCGCCTCTTCCCTGACGTCAGTGAGCCAAGGGTATAAAAGATGAAGCCGACGCCATTTTCTTCAGTTCACAAGTGCCGGTCGGCCGACTCCTAAGATTTTCAAAAACGAATTTCAGATCTGAAGTCTTCATTAAAGCTAAGTACCCTGTTGGGGAAACTTTTTTCTTGCTCCAGTCCGATGTCAGAAAAAGTTAACAATTGTATTTCTTGTGGGAAGCAAATACCTCATAAGGATTTTCATTGTTACTGTATTCCTTGCCTAGGCCCTGATCACAACGTTACTAGCTGTCAGTTTTGTGCTAGATTTAACCAACGCACTATTAAGCGTCGGTACGATTTTGCCTTTCATTAATTTGGCTGAAGATTCAATTATATAATGCCGTCGGAACAGCTGATGACCGGAGTTTATAAAAAGCGCAAGGAAAAATAAAAGGACAGGCATCCGAGGTCCGAAATCGACGACGAGGCTTCCGCTAAGCCAGCCGCCGTTTCCCCGGTTCTCAGTGTGGCGCTTTCGCACCCCCTGGCGCCCACTACCTCAGAGCCACAGGCCGCTGACAACTCCCACGTGGAGCCAGCTAGGCCTCTGGATACTCAAGATATTGGACACTCGGAAACTATTCCCTCAGATGGGTCTGGAGCCGCTGAGCAGGCATCGGCTTCTGAGGGTGTTTTCAGACCTACACAGTTAAATGTAAAGCCTACTTCAGCTTCCAAAGCAAAGACTAAAGCATTTCTAAAGACATAGAAACAAGTACAGCATTCTCCTGGATAGACTACCATGCCTAAAAAACAGATGCTCAAAATGGCCTAAGACCTAATTACCTTGATCAGGGGTTCCCATCCCCCTCCTGACAAGAGGCCTAGGCAAGAGACAGAATATGAATCTTCAGATCAGGTTTCCATTTCCTCTGACTCCTCTTCTGAACAGGAATACTCTCTTCCTTCTTATGCGGATTCTGGTGCTGAAGAATCTATCCCTTCAGCCTCACCGCCTGAGGATTATTCATTTGGGGAAACCCTGCATACCATGAGGGAGCACTTCCACTGGAAGAGCCAAGACTACTCAGAATCTAAGAAAAGGCTTAGAGATTTTCTTTTACTACCTCAGCACAGGCCTTTGGCTATTCCTCCTGTGTTAGACATTGTAGATGATGTATTTTCAGAGTCCGGACTTTCTCCTGACACTCTACCCCCTGCCCCTGTTAAAGCAGACAGATACTACAGGGTTCCAGATTCACATAAAATAAATTTCTTTATAAAAACTGTGCTGCTGACCCAGAAACTATTTCTCAGGGTCCCAAAGGGGTCAAGGCTTCTACTGCAAAAAACCCTATCCCCTCTGATAGAGATTCAAGGGCACTAGACAGATGGGGAAAAGAAAGTTTGCACTTCTGCTACTTTGGATGTGAGGGCTTTAAATTGTCAATTTCATATGCTTAAATATCAGCAATACTTAATGTCACTGCTAGAACAGAAAATGTTGTCAAATTCTGATTGTGCAGAAAATAAGGAAATGCAGGATTTATTGCATGCAACTGAACAAGTGGGAAAGCATACATTGCAATGTGGTTTTGATTCTCTAGAGGCCTCTTGCAGGGCTGCAGTTACGGGTTCTGTCATTAGGAGGCATGCTTGGTTAAAGGAACAGAATCTGCCTGATCATGTTAAATCAAAATTACTAGATGCTCCATTACAGCGTGATACTTTATTTGGTGTTAAAGCAGAGGAGGTGTTGAAGAAAATGGAGGACAAAGCAAAATCTATGCAAACAGTAAAGGATTTCTTACAAGTACAGCCACCCAGATTTAGCAGGAATTGGCCTACTAAGAATTGGTCTTTTCCAGTGTCAGACAGGCCACAAAGAGGCAAATACAGACGCCCCAAAGGCAGATCCCAGCCAAAGGGCTCATACAGGCCTAAACAGTGGGGTGCTTCTACCTCCAAAAGCGGAGAAGAAAAATCTCAGCCATACAGGACACAGTCCCAATGACTTTCCTCTGCCAGCACCAAGCACTTATCTTTTGGCAGCCCCCTTAGGGGGAAAACTAGCACTTTTTTTTCTCAAAATTGGCGCGTGATCACCCGGGACAAATGGGTCTTGAATATAGTGCCCCAGGGCTACAGGTTCCACTTTCACACCCTGCCAAGGGCAAAAGGTATGCCAGACCTGACACACAATCAAGTTTCATCCCTCATGGACACGAGGGCCATTCAGCAAGTACCACAGCAAGAGCAGGGACAAGGATTTTACTCAAGACTTTTCTTGGTACTCAGAAAAGACAAAGTCTGGAGTCCAATACTGGACCTGTCTATTCTAAATACTTTTCTGGACGTTCCAAAATTCAAAATGTTGACTCTGCAGCAGCTTCTGCCCATGCTGGGCAAGAAGGCTTGGCTTGTAACTTTGGACCTAAAAGAGGCATACCTGCATATTCCAATCAGACAATCTGGCAGAAGATACCTCCGATTCATAGCTGGCTCAATGCACTACCAATTCTCTGCACTGCCCTTTGGCTTGTCTACTGCGCCCAGGGTCTTCACAAAATGCCTGGCACCAGTAATTGCATTTTGCAGACAAAGAGGAATTCAAATATATCCTTACTTGGACAATTGCCTTATTCAAGCAGGGACCAAGGACATTCTACTAAAGCATCTGGCGTTTGTAAAAAGATTACTAATTTGCCTAGGGTAAACAGTAAATGAAAAGAAATCAAAACTAGTACCCTCTCAAGAGATAATATTCCTGGGTGCAAGCTTAAATACAACTGCCCAGATGGCTTATCTCACACCAGACAAACAAAGGCAACTGACTTCTTACTTCAAAATGTTGGCAGCAAAGATCCAGTTATCTGCAAGAAAAATTCTGCAGGCTTTGGGCTTCATGGCATCCTGCATTCTGCTAATTCCATATGCCAGACTGCATATGAGGAAACTACAATGGTATCTAAAAAGTGTTTGGACTCAACATTGTCACAGCCTGGAAACATTAATTACCTTCATTCCCTGCCTGCAACAGGAGTTTCGATGGTGGGCACAGGCCTGTCACCACAACAAGGAACAGCCATTCACCCTACCCACAGCCAGGCAGCCAATAACAACAGATGCATCAGATTATGCCTGGGGGGCCCACATGGCAGGAAAATGTATTCGGGGCACATGGCCCACAAGCTAAAGGCATCTTCATATCAATCAAAAAGAGATGTTAGCTGTTCAGAATGCCCTGACAGCTTTCAAGGATCTACTCCATCCACGACAACTACTGATAAGGACGGACAATACTACAGTCATGTGGTACATAAACAAACAGGGAGGCACTCATTCCTACCCCCTCTGCAGACAAGCCATGACTTTGTGGGACACAGCATTGACTTATCAAGTACACCTGCAATCGCAGTTCCTGCCAGGAAAGAAAAATACTCTGGCAGACGAACTAAGCAGAAACCTTATGGATCCCCACGAGTGGAAACTGGCTCCACAAGTCTTCAGCATGATAATAAAGAAATGGGGAGGCCCAGACATAGATCTATTTGTCTCCCCTCACAACTGCCAATTGCAGAGATTCTGCACAAGGACGTATCACAAGCAAGCATGGAAAGTGGATGCTCTATCATTCAGCTGGAAAACCCTAACAGTATATGCCTTTCCTCCGCTGCCTCTCCTCCCCAAGGTACTCCTAAAGGTCAGACAAGAGAAGCCAAAAGTGATTCTGATTGCTCCAGACTGGCCCTGCCAGCACTGGTACCCAATCCTAAAGAGCTTGTCTCAAGGCCCAGCCTGGACATTGCCTCTAATTCCTCATTTACTGACCCAACGAAACAATCAGATCCTGCACAGCCAACTCAGAACCCTAAATCTGGCAGCATGGCGGATAATGTAGCCATTCAGAGCACACCTCTCTCAAAAGCAGTGATGGATGTTATTTTGGAGACCAGGAGGCCCAGTACCAGAAAATCTTATGCAGAAAAATGGAAAAGATTCTGTGCTTGGAACCAGGCACAAGGAATTGACACGTTTGTACCAAATATTCCTCAGATTTTACAATACCTAACTGAGATGCTGGACAAAGGCCTATTCTTTTCATCAATTAAAATCCCTGCCTCTGCCATTTCAGCTCATTACAATACGAAACCACCAATTTTTTCACATCCATTGCTAAGACAGTACCTCAGAGGGGCCGAAAACATAAGACCCCCAAGGAGAGCACCAATACCTGTATGGGACCTCAATTATTTCTTGGAAAAACTCACACTGCCGCCTTTTGAGCCAGCCAATACAGCTGAAATAAAGTTCTTATCTTGGAAAACAGCTCTGCTCCTAGCAATAACCTCTGCAAGACGAGTCTCAGAGTTACAGGCACTCATGGCTGTGGAACCTTTTATCATTTTCCATCCAGACAGGGTTTCTCGGAGGACGAACCCGACATTTATGCCTAAGGTAATGTCCAGTGTGGCCCTTAACCAAACCATTCATTTGACTACCTTTTATCCAAACCCACAGAATAAGGGTGAGATACTCCTGCATTCTTTGGACATACACAGACAGCTATACTTCTACTTGGACAGAACTAAAGCTTTCAGAAAGACTGAGCATCTCTTAATAGCATATGCCGCAGGATCACAAGGAAAGGCCATCTCAAAGCAGACCATTTCAAAATGGATAGGCCACTGCATTTGTTTCTGCTATTCACAACATGGCAAATCAGTGCCTAAGGGCATTAGGCCTCACTCAACCAGAGCAGCAGCCACTTCAGCAGCCTTTCTCAGAGTACCAACCAAAGACATTTTAGAGGCTGCAACTTGGAGTTCAGTGCACACTTTTACTAAGCACTACCACTTACCTCTCTACTCTAAATCCAGAGCGGGCTTTGCCACTGCAGTTCTGCAGGGCCTTATTGCATCTCCTAATCCTATTTAGACCCAGCCACCCAACCTCAGCTTTGGGATTCAACCCAAGTGTAATGACTGCAACAGTGAAATACGATGAACATATTACAGTTGTGTACCTACCATAAATGTAGATGTTCGAGTGTATTCACTGTTGGAGTCCAGGTTACCCACCCACCATCCCCCTTTTCTTTGCTGGGACTTATCTATACGTCTCTATCCTATACAACCTATGTGGTGTATTTGCTTGTAGATGAAGAAAAGTTTTATTTTTGTGCATGCATACTTATTGGCATAATTTTCAGCCTACCAATTTGGGGGCACCTAACATCTGGGGCAAGAAAAACTGAAGAAAATGGTGTCGGCTGCATCTTTTATATCCCTGGTGCACTGACGTCAGGAAAGAGGCGACAGCAACAGATGCCGGACCTAGACTTTGGAATTCAGGCCGACTGCAGGTAGCCTGCCAGCAGGATAACCCAAGTGTAATGACTGCAACAGTGAAAACACTCAAACATCTACATTTATGGTAGGTACACAACTGTACTTTTCCAGTTAATACCTCACACACAGTGAAAATAGCTAGAAAAGTATGCAGTAGACAAAGTGCTATAAATAAGTCGATAAAATAAGCAAAAAACAGAATACCTAATGTTATATATTATAGATCCGAGTTTGCTCAGTGCCATTCCTTCAATTAGCTCAGTGTGAAATAGCAGAAATGCTCACAAACTTAACGTCCTAGGTAACAGAAAGTTGAAACCTGAGACAACTTTAAAAAAAAGCTCAAAAGAATCATTGAGGTGCTTACTCTAAGCTGTAGTCCAGGTGACCCCAGTCAGCCAATGACCATAAACAATCCTCTCTCACTGAAATGCTTTCGCTAAACCAAGATGTCCTTGAACATGTGCTCAGACACACAGCCTCCACAAACACTAGGCCGAAACACAAGCCTGAATATGAATAGTGCTACAAATACCCACACTCCTTAGGTGAAACAAACTGCAGAAATATTTCTCACAGCGGAAAAGCAGTAGTGAGCCTTTAAATTAAAGTTTTAAACAGATAAAGGAGTCTCTAGAGAAAGCTTTTAACTGCAAACAAGTTATATGACACACTCATTGGCAGGAGATCAGAACAACCCAAACAGATACTTAATAAAAGCAAACAGTTTCCAGTTAATTTTTCACACAGTGAAACTAGCTAGAAAAGTATGAAGTAGACAACGTGCTATAAATAACTCGAAAAAAAATGCAAAAAACAGGATACTTAATGTTATATATTATAAACCCGAGTTTGCTAAGTGCCCTTCCTTTGATTAGCTGAGTGCGAAATGGCCGAAACACTCAGCAACTTAACTTCTTAGGTAACAGAAGGTTGGAACTTGTGACTTTAAAAAAATAACTCAAAAGAACAAATGAGGTGCTTACTCTAAGCTGTAGTTCAGGTGACCCCAGTCAGCCAATGACCATAAACAATCCCCTCTCACTGAAATGCCTAAAAGATTTGGCTAAACCAAGATGCGCTTCACATGTGCTCAAACACACAGCATCCACAAACACTAGGTCCAAACACAAGCCTGAATATGGACAATGCTGCAAATACCCACACTACTTAGGTAGAAACAAACTGCAGGAATGTTTGTCACAGTAAAAAAGCAGCAGTGAGCCTTTAAATGAAAGTTTTAAACAAATAAAGGAGACTCTAGAGAAAGCTTTTAGCTGCAAACAAGTTATATGACACACACCTTGGCAGGAGATCAGAAAAACCCAAACAGATACTTATTAAAAGTGGACAATTTCCAGCTAATACCTCACACAGTGAAACTAGGTAGAAAAGTATGCGGTAGACAAAGTGCTATAAATAACTCGAAAAAAAAAACAGGATCCTTAATGTTATATATTACAAATCTGTGTTTGCTCAGTGCCCTTTCTTTGATTAGCTTAGTGTGAAATAGCAGAAAAACACACAAACTTAACTTCTTAGGTAACAGAAAGTTGAAACCTGAGACAACTTTAAAAAAAGCTCAAAAGAACCAATGAGGTGCTTACTCTAAGCTGTAGTCCAGCTGACCCCAGTCAGCCAGTGATCATAAACAGTCCCCTCTCGCTGAAATGCCTATTGGCTTTGTCTAAATCAAGATGTCCGTGAACATTTGCTCCGACCCACAGCCTCCACAAACACTAGGCCCAAACACAAGTTTGAATATGGGCAATGTTACAAATACTATCATGACTTGGGAAGAAACAAACTGCAGAAATCTTTCTCACAGCAGAAAAGCAGCAGTGAGCCTTTAAATGAAAGTTTAAAACAGACAAAGGAACCTCTAGAGAAAGCTTTTAACTGCAAATAAATTTTATGACACACGTTTTGACAGGAGATCAGAACAACCCAAGCAGATGCTTAGTAAAAGAGGACAGTTTCCAGTTAATACCTCACACACAGTGAAACTAGCTGGAAAAGTATGAAGTAGACAAAGTGCTATAAATAACTCGAAATTAAAAGCAAAAAACAGGATTCTTAATGTTATATATATTGTAGATCCGAATTTGCTCAGTGGCTTTCTTTCGATTAGCTCAGTGTGAAATGGCAGAAACGCTCAACAGCTTAACTTTTTAGGTAACAGAAAGTTGAAACCTGAGACTTTAAAAAAAAAAAAAAGCTCAAAAGAACGAATGAGGTGCTTACTCTAAGATGTAGTTCAGGTGACCGCAGTCAGCCAGTGACAGAAAACAATTCCCTCTCACTGAAATGCCTAATGGCTTTGGCTCAACCAAGATGTGCTTCACATGTGCTCAGACACACAGCCTCCAGAAACACTAGGCCCAAACACAAGCCTGAATATGGACAATGCTACAAATACCCACACTACCTAGGTAGAAACAAACTGCAGAAATGTTTCACACCACAGAAAAGCAGCAGTAAGCCTTTAAATGAAAGTTTTAAACAGATAAAGGCGCCTCTAGAGAAATCTTTTAACTGCAAATAAGTTATATGACACACTCCTTGGCAGGAGATCAGAACAACCCAAACAGATGCTTAATAAAAGTGGTCAATTTCAAGTTCATACCTCGCATGCAGTGAAACTAGCTATTGCAGTAGACAAAGTGCTATAAATTACTCGAAAAAATAAGCAAATAAACAGGATACTCAATGTTATATATTATAGATCCGAGTTTCCTCAGTGGCCTTTCTTCGATTAGCTTAGTGTGAAATGGCAGAAACACTCACAAACTTAACTTGTTAGGTAACAGAAAGTTGAATCTGAGACAACTTTAAAAAAAAAGCTCAAAAGAACCAATGAGGTGCTTACTTTTAAGCTGTAGTGCAGGTGACCCCAGTCAGCCAATGACCATAAACAATCCCCTCTTACTGGAATGCCTAATGGCTGTGACTAAACCAAGATGTCCTTGAACATGTGCTCAGACACACAGCGTCTATGAACACTAGGCCCAAAAACAAGCCTGAATACGGACAGTGCTAGAAATACCCACACTACTTAGGTAGAAACAAACTGCAGAAATGTTTCTCACAGCAGAAAAGCAGCAGCAAGCCTTTAAATGAAAGTTTTAAACAGATAAAGGACCCTCTAGAGAAAGCTTTTAACTGCAAACAAGTTATATGGCACACTCCTTGGCAGGAGATCGCAACAACCCAAACAGATGCTTAATAAAAGTGGACAGTTTCCAGTTAATACCTCACACACATGGAAACTAGCTAGAAAAGTATGCAGTAGACAAAGTGCTATAAATAACTGGAAAAAATAAGGAAAAAAACAGGATACTTAATGTTATATATTGTAGATCTGAGTTTGCTCAGTGCCCTTTTTTCGATTAACTCAGTGTGAAATGGCAGGGACACTTGTAAACTTAATTTCTTAGGTAACAGAAAGTTGAAACCTGAGACAACTTCAAAAAAAAAAGCTCAAAAGAACCAGTGAGGTGCTTACTCTAAGCTGTAGTCCAGGTGACTCCAGTCAGCCAAAGACGTTAAACAATCCTTTCCCACTGAAATGCCTAATGGCTTTGGCTAAACCAAGATGTCCTTGAACATGTGCTCAGACACACAACCTCGATGAACACTAGGCCCAAACGCTTAGGTAGAAGCAAACTGCAGAAATCTTTCTCACAGCAGAAAAGCAGCAGTGAGCCTTTAAATGAAAGTTTTAAACAGACAAAGGAGCCTCTAGAGAAAGCTTTTAACTGCAAACAAGTTTTATGGCACACTTTTTGGCAGGAGATCAGAACAACCCAAACAGATGCTTAGTAAAAGTGGACAGTTTCCAGTTAATACCTCACACACAGTGAAACTAGCTGGAAAAGTATGAAGTAGGCAAAGTACTATAAATAACTTAAAACTAAAAGCAAAAAACAGGATTCTTAATGTTATATATTGTAGATCCAAATTTGCTCAGTGCCCTTCTTTCGATTAGCTCAGTGCGAAATGGCAGAAACGCTCAAAAACTTAACTTCTTAGGTAACAGAAAGTTAAACCTGAGACTTTAAAAAAAAAAAAAGCTCAAAAGAACGAATGAGGTGCTTACTCTAAGATGTAGTTCAGGTGACCCCAGTCAGCCAATGACAGAAAACAATCCCCTCTCACTGAAATGCCTAATGGCTTTGGCTCAACCAAGATGTGCCTCACATGTGCTCAGACATACAGCCTCCAGAAACACTAGGCCCCAAACACAAGCCTGAATATGGACAATGCTACAAATACCCACACTACTTAGGTAGAAACAAACTGCAGAAATGTTTCACACCACAGAAAATCAGCAGTAAGCCTTTAAACAAAAGTTTTAAACAGATAAAGGAGCCTCTAGAGAAATCTTTTAACTGCAAATAAGTTATATGACACGCTCCTTGGCAGGAGATCAGAACAACCCAAACAGATGCTTAATAAAAGTGGACAGTTTCCAGTTAATACCTCACAGACAGTAAAATTAGCTAGAAAAGTATGCAGTAGACAAAGTGGTATAAATGACTCGAAAAAGTAAGCAAAAAAAAAAAAAGGATACTTAATATTATTTATTATAGATCCGAGTTTGCTCAGTGACCTTCCTTCGATTAGCTCAGTGTGAAATTGCAGAAACACTCACAAACTTATTTTCTTAGGTAACAGAAAGTTGAAACCTGAGGCAACTTTAAAAAACAGCTGAAAAGAACCATTGAGGTGCTTACTCTAAGCTGTGGTCTGGGTGACCCCAGTCAGCCAATGATCATAAACAATCCCCTCTCACTGAAATGCCTAATGGCTAAACCAAGATGTCCTTGAACATGTGCTCAGACCCACAGCCTCCACAAACACTAGGCCCAAAGACGAGCCTGAATATGGACAATGCTACAAATACCCACAGTACTTAAGTAGAAACAAACTGCAGAAATGTTTCTCACAGCCCAAAAGCAGCAGTGAGCCTTTAAGTTAAAGTTTTAAACAGATAAAGGAGCCTCTAGAGAAAGCTTTTAACTGCAAACAAGTTATATGACACACTCCTTGGCAGGAGATCAGAACAACCCAAACAGATTTTTATTTTATTTATTTTTATTTTACATTTGTTGACCGGGCTAGTCTGGCTGGATACATGTCCATTTTCAGCAGAGGCCCGAGGAGAAAAGCTCCACTATATACTAAGTACATTACATAAAAAAATTTACTACTCTAAGATAAAAGCTAAGATCAGATCTTACAAAAAAGGAAAGATAATTTAAAAGAAACAAGTTTACAATAAGCAGTTCATTAAATATACACAATTGTACAAAAGTACATACTTAAATCTCAAAACAGTGAAAGAAACAAAACTGAGGAGGGTAGAGAAGAAAAGAGTGGAGGGGAAACAGGGTAAGAGAAAATGGTTAGTCAGGTGTATTGCAGGAACACAGCCAATGATTTTGGAAGTAGTGTTTAATTTTTTGTTTGAAAAGTGGCAGGGATGTGGTCAGAGTTATGTCACTAGGTAGGAGATTCCAACTTCTACCTATTGTGTTAGTGAATAAACACCTGCTGTGTTGTTTGCCTTTATAGATTTTGTCATGAGTTTACAAGAGGAGCGAAGTGAGTTGAGATTGTTGTAAGGGATTAGAAGTTGAGAGAGTATTGGGGTGTTGTCAGGTAGGTATAAAATGTTGTGGGCAATAGTGAGTTGAGGAATTATAAGGTAGTTTTGAAATTCAAGCCAGCCTAGTTGTTTTAGGTTTAGACAATGGTGGGTCCTAAATGGGTTACTAGTGGCGAAGCGAGCTATGTTGTTATAGCAGGTTGTAAGTTTGTTGAGGTTACTTTTCTTAAGGTTTGTATAAATAGGGGAAGCGTATAGGAGAGTTGATAAAAGATGAGATTGTGCAATTTTGATTCTAGTTGCTGGGGTTAGAAAAGGTTTGATGCGATAAAGGGATCCTATTTTTCTGTTAACTAACTTGATGTTGTTGTTAATGTGCTGATCGAAGGAGATTATTGTCAATGGTTATTCCTAAAAGCTTTGCAGTGAGATCAGGTGAGATGAGAGTACCGTTATTTGAGGAAATGGTAAAGTTTAAAGGGGGGGACCGAGTGGTGGGGAGAAGAGGAGGAGTTTTGTTTTTTTGGCATTTAGAAGGAGAAACCGTTTAGAAAACCATGTTTCTATGGAATTAAAGGTATTTTGGGTCAGTGAGATCAGTTCTGTAGGGGATGGTGCCGAGCAGATAAGGGTTGAATCATCTGCGTATTGTATGCAGGTTGCTTGTGGGATTGCAGCCTGTAGATCGTTAATAAAGAGAGAGAACAGAAGTGGACCAAGAATGGAGCCCTGGGGAACTCCGATGGAAATGGGCAAGAGTGAAGAGATATGGTTTTCCCATATTACTGCTTGTTGTCTGTTGTTAAGATAAGATTTAAACCACTTAATGGCGAATTTGTCAGAAGAGAGAGATTCAAGAATATTGATTAAGAGAGAGTGGTTGACCATATCGAAAGCTTTAGAGAGATCAATGAAGAGAGCGGAAGAGAGAGTATTGTTGTTACGATTTTTGTTGATAGTATCTACAAAGGAAAGAAGGGCAGTGGTGGTACTGTGGTGAGGTCTAAAGCCATGCTGACAGTTTGCTATTATGTTGTGAAGAGAGAGATAGTGCACAAGTTGCTGATGAATACATTTTTCCATGATTTTGCTAGGGGTGAGAGAAGGGGCGATAGGTCTAAAGTTAGAAAGGTCAAGGAGTTACCACCTTTATGTAGTGGGATAATATAGGAGATTTTCCAGATGTCAGGGATGGTTCCCTCTTGGATAGTTCTGTTTATAAGTAAGGATATAGGGTAAGCTATTTCTTTGGCAGCTTTCTGAAGGAAGAGAGAAGGAGCTTGTCTGCAGAAGGGTGCAAGGTTTCAGTTTGTGAATGAGTCTGTATATGAAAGAAGTAGATATGGGTTTTAGAGAGAAGTTAAAGGAGGAGTTAGCTATATTATTTGGAATATAAGAGTTGTTGGTGTTCATTTGTTTGGCTAGGGATTGAATAGTTTCAGAGAAAAAAGAGTTGAAAGCATTAGCAGTCTGGAGAGGGGTTTCTGGGTCAGCATTAAGTGGGGATGGAGTTTTAGCAATTCCTGGGGAGAGAAGTCTATTTACTGATGACCAGAAGTATTTAGAATTGTTAAGATGAGTTTCCTGAAGTTCACAGTAGAATTTTTTCTTGTCAGAGATTATTGATTTCTTAGCTAAGTTTCTAAGCTGGCGAAAAAGAATTAAATCAGGGTTTTGTCTATGGCATCTCCATTTTGTCCATACTTTGTTTCTAGTTTGAATGATGTTCTTAGTATTGTTGGTAAGCCATGGGGCTGTTTTGGTTTTTACTCTAATAGAACGTTCAGGAGCATGTTTATCAAGTATGGATAAGAAGGTAGTATTGAAATATGAGACTGCCTCCTCAGGGAAGTGATTTTAAGCAATTCCAATTGCATGCTCTCAGTTCAGCTTGGAAGAGGTCTATGTTAAAATGCTTGATAGAGCGAATTTGCCTAGTATTTGGGAGGTTAACACATTCTGATTTTTGTCTAGTAATGTAGGTTAGGGAGTGGTCACTGACATCGTCTGGCATAGTACCTACTTTATACTGTTTGTTGACTTTATTTGTGAGTATCCAGTCTAATATACTCTCTCTCTTACTGGGCTTATGGACCCTTGTAGTTGAGGTAATGGTTTGGGTGAAACCGTGTAGGTTAATATGAGAGGAGGGATTGTCATCATTGATAGTGTTCCAATCTATGTTAACGTCGCCAAGAATTATGGTTTCTTGGGGGTAGGTAGTAGAAACCCAGCTTAGAAAGTCTTCTAATATTGGAATGTTGTTGCCTGGAGGAAGATACACGCATATGATGTAAAGGGCTTTTTTGGCATTTAGTTGGAGTTTAATAATGATGGCTTCTATTTTGCTATCTTGGTTTGGACATGCTGGTTGGGTAGAGATGTTAAGTTGATTTTTGAAAAGTATTGCTACTCCACCACCCTTACGTTTTAAGCGGTCATGTCTTACTATATTATAACCTTGGGGTATAATCTCTGAGTCTTTTGTGCCTGGGTTTAGCCAGGTTTCAGAGAGGCAAAAGATGTCAAAAGAATGGATATCTAAGAGGGCATGGATGAAGGGTATTTTCTTGTGTATGCTTTGAATATTGAGGTGCCCTATGAGGAAGTTATCGTTATAGTTAGGTGAGCAGTTTTGGGGAGGAGGGGGAGATAGGGCCAGGGTTGGGGTGGATGTCCCCATCTTGTAGGGTAGGATTAACTAGTTTAGTTAAAAGATTGCTCTTTAGAAGTGTGAGAGGTTTTGTTTTTTATCTGATTGTAGGAGGTAGGTAAGGTGATGTAGCCTGTGGAATAAAGGTAGATGATAGCTAGGGGTGGAATTAACATTAGAGTATGATGTGAAAGTGAATAAAGTAGAAGTGTGTTTTTGTGAAGCATTTTGATAGTTGTTAAGTGAAATTTCAAAGAAGGTGAGATGGTATGTGGAGAGAAGGGTGGTCAAGAGTAAGATTGAGAGTATAGGCAAAGTTGGTATGTAGGGAGTCATTATTTAGTTATCTGAGAAGTGAGGAGGAAGGAGGAAAGTACAAGCGAGAGAGGATGAGTATGTTAAGCAGGAGAGGGGGTGGTAAATCTTTTGAAAAGTAGGAAAAAAGAATTGGATGCTAGAGAGAATAAAGAATGATTGGAGTAGAGAAGATAGAGTAGGGTAAAAGGAGAAGTATAAGTAAGGGAGAAAGGTAATGTAAGAAATTTAGGTAACAGGGCAAAGAAAGTGATGGGGGGAGTGGAAGGGGTGTGTTAAGGCTTGGTAGCAATTTGGCGGGAAGGAGAGGGATAGGATGGGAGGGAAAGGGGTGTGGTTGTAGAGCTATAAGACTAGGACCCCTGGGGGTGGGTGGGAATTGGGGGTAGGGTAGGGGAGCGGAGTGAGCCCGTAGGGCGAACGGAGCGGGAAGAACCAAGGAGAAAGAAAGCCAGGAGAAAAACAATCAGTAAGCCCGTTTGGGACCACTCCCAGGGTTAGCTGAGCCCTTCTAGTGGAGAAGGAAAATAGTAGGATGTAAAAGGATGGATTCGATAAGAGTCTGTAGAAATATAGTGAGTCCAGATAGAGTTAAAAACTAATGAGTATAGGTTAATAGTGTCAAAACACTACAGGGGTCAGTGTTTGAAGAGCAGGAGGATGTAAGTAGCGGGAGAGATAGGAGGCTAAAAATGAAAGAGCAGAAATTCCAAGCAAGTATAAATAAGTCAGGATAGCTAAGAAAATAGGAACGAAACACAGGGTAGGACAGATATGATTACGTGAGGAAGATTCAAGGGAGTGGATAGTAAGCTTAGAGAAGTGAATTCCCTAAAGACTGGAATACAACTAGAGAGGGGAAAGCAGACCTATACTGCCATCTAGTGGCTGTATGTTGTAATAGCTATCCAGTACAGGCTAGTCAAAATGAGGAAAAAATGTGGGAAAATAGAAACGGCCACTGGTGAGAGTAGGATGTTGAGTAAGGCAAGCTGCTGGCAGCCACGAGGCAGAGCGTTGTCTTGTGACAAACAAGTAGTGGTACTAAAAGTACATACATGCGGCAGGTTTTAGAGCAGGTGCTGCCTAGTGAATGGTGGCAGAGTCAGATTCCCTTTTCCTGGAGGAGCTTTACTGGAGCTTATTTGCTGGGCAGGTAGCCACTACAAGAGGGGTCTAGGAAACACAACCGAGGGCCAGATGCGGCAGGTTTTAGAGCAGGTGCTGCCTAGTGAATGGTGGCAGAGTCAGATTCCCTTTTCCTGGAGGAGCTTTACTGGAGCTTATTTGCTGGGCAGGTAGCCACTACAAGAGGGGTCTAGGAAACACAACCGAGGGCCAGTGAAGACTGCATTCAGAGCCACATGGTGTGGATTCAGCCAGATAAGCAGGCCCTGATTAAAAATAATATACGTTTTCAGATGAAGTACCCCTCTACCTTAATATTCTACCTTAATATTCTTCCACAAAAATACACAGATGCTTAATAAAAGTGGTCAGTTTCAAGTTCATACCTCACATGCAGTGAAACTAGCTAGAAAAGTATGCAGTAGACAAAGTGCTATAAATAACTCTTAAAAAAATAAACAAATAAACAGGATACTCAATGTTATATATTATAGATCCGAGTTTCCTCAGTGGCCTTCCTTCGATTAGCTTGGTGTGAAATGGCAGAAACACTCACAAACTTAACTTCTTAGGTAACAGAGAGTTGAAGCCTGAGACAACTTTAAAAAAAAGCTCAAAAGAATCATTGAGGTGCTTACTCTAAGCTGTAGTCCAGGTGACCCCAGTCAGCCAGTGACCATAAACAATCCTCTCTCACTGAAATGCCAAATGGCTTTCGCTAAACCAAGATGTCCTCGAACATGTGCTCAGACACACAGCCTGCACAAACAGTAGGCCAAAACTCAAGCCTGAATATGGACAGTGCTACAAATACCCACACTACTTTGGTAGAAGCAAACTGCAGAAATGTTTCTCACAGCAGAAAACAGCAGTGAGCCATTAAATGAAAGTTTTAAACAGATAAAGGAGCCTCTAGAGAAAGCTTTGAACTGCAAACAAGTTATATGACACACTCCTTGGCAGGAGATCAGAACAACCCAAACAGATGGTTAATAAAAGTGGACAGTTTCCAGTTAATACCTCACAGACAGTAAAAATAGCTAGAAAAGTAAGCAGTAGACAAAGCGCTATAAATAACTCGAAAAAATAAGCAAAAAAAAAAAAAAAACAGGAAACAGGATCCTTAATGTTATATATTACAAATCCGTGTTTGCTCAGTGCCCTTTCTTCGATTAGCATAGTGTGAAATAGCAGAAACACACACAAACTTAACTTCTTAGGTAACAGAAAGTTGAAACCTGAGACAACTTTAAAAACAAGCTCAAAAGAACCGTTGAGGTGCTTATTCTAAGCTGTAGTCCAGGTGACCCCAGTCAGCCAATGATCATAAACAATCCCCTCTCACTGAAATGCCTAATGGCTTTGGCTAAACCAAGATGTCCTTGAACATTTGCTCCGACCCACAGCCTCCACAAACACTCGGCCCAAACACAAGTTTGAATATGGGCAATGCTACAAATATCCACACGACCTGGGAAGAAACAAACTGCAGAAATCTTTCTCACAGCAGAAAAGCAGCAGTGAGCCTTTGAATGAAAGTTGTAAACAGACAAAGGAGCCTGTAGAGAAAGCTTTTAACTGCAAACAAGTTTTATGACACACTTTTTGGCAGGAGATCAGATCAACCCAAACAGATGCTTAGTAAAAGTGGACAGTTTCCAGTTAATACCTCACACACAGTGAAACTAGCTGGAAAAGTATGAAGTAGACAAAGTGCTATAAATAACTTAAAACTAAAAGCAAAAAACAGGATTCTTAATGTTATATATTGTAGATCCGAATTTGCTCAGTGCCCTTCTTTCGATTAGCTCAGTGCGAAATGGCAGAAATGCTCATCAACCTAACTTCTTAGGTAACAGAAAGTTAAACCTGAGACTTAAAAAAAAAAGCTCAAAAGAACGAATGAGGTGCTTACTCTAAGATGTAGTTCAGGTGACCCCAGTCAGCCAATGACAGAAAACAATCCCCTCTCACTGAAATGCCTAATGGCTTTGGCTCAACCAAGATGTGCTTCAAATGTGCTCAGACACACAGCCTCCACAAACACTAGGCCCAAAGACGAGCCTGAATATGGACAATGCTACAAATACCCACAGTACTTAAGTAGAAACAAACTGCAGAAATGTTTCTCACAGCCCAAAAGCAGCAGTGAGCCTTTAAGTTAAAGTTTTAAACAGATAAAGGAGCCTCTAGAGAAAGCTTTTAACTGCAAACAAGTTATATGACACACTCCTTGGCAGGAGATCAGAACAACCCAAACAGATGCTTAATAAAAGTGGTCAGTTTCAAGTTCATACCTCACATGCAGTGAAACTAGCTAGAAAAGTATGCAGTAGACAAAGTGCTATAAATAACTCTTAAAAAAATAAGCAAATAAACAGGATACTCAATGTTATAGATTATAGATCCGAGTTTCCTCAGTGGCCTTCCTTCGATTAGCTTAGTGTGAAATGGCAGAAACACTCACAAACTTAACTTCTTAGGTAACAGAGAGTTGAAGCCTGAGACAACTTTAAAAAAAAGCTCAAAAGAATCATTGAGGTGCTTACTCTAAGCTGTAGTCCAGGTGAACCCAGTCAGCCAGTGACCATAAACAATCCTCTCTCACTGAAATGCCAAATGGCTTTCACTAAACCAAGATGTCCTTGAACATGTGCTCAGACACACAGCCTGCACAAACAGTAGGCCAAAACTCAAGCCTGAATATGGACAGTGCTACAAATACCCACACTACTTTGGTAGAAGCAAACTGCAGAAATGTTTCTCACAGCAGAAAACAGCAGTGAGCCGTTAAATGAAAGTTTTAAACAGATAAAGGAGCCTCTAGAGAAAGCTTTTAACTGCAAACAAGTTATATGACACACTCCTTGGCAGGAGATCAGAACAACCCAAACAGATGGTTAATAAAAGTGGACAGTTTCCAGTTAATACCTCACAGACAGTAAAAATAGCTAGAAAAGTAAGCAGTAGACAAAGCGCTATAAATAACTCGAAAAAATAAGCAAAAAAAAAAACAGGATCCTTAATGTTATATATTACAAATCCGTGTTTGCTCAGTGCCCTTTCTTCGATTAGCATAGTGTGAAATAGCAGAAACACACACAAACTTAACTTCTTAGGTAACAGAAAGTTGAAACCTGAGACAACTTTAAAAACAAGCTCAAAAGAACCGTTGAGGTGCTTATTCTAAGCTGTAGTCCAGGTGACCCCAGTCAGCCAATGATCATAAACAATCCCCTCTCACTGAAATGCCTAATGGCTTTGGCTAAACCAAGATGTCCTTGAACATTTGCTCCGACCCACAGCCTCCACAAACACTCGGCCCAAACACAAGTTTGAATATGGGCAATGCTACAAATATCCACACGACCTGGGAAGAAACAAACTGCAGAAATCTTTCTCACAGCAGAAAAGCAGCAGTGAGCCTTTGAATGAAAGTTGTAAACAGACAAATGAGCCTGTAGAGAAAGCTTTTAACTGCAAACAAGTTTTATGACACACTTTTTGGCAGGAGATCAGATCAACCCAAACAGATGCTTAGTAAAAGTGGACAGTTTCCAGTTAATACCTCACACACAGTGAAACTAGCTGGAAAAGTATGAAGTAGACAAAGTGCTATAAATAACTTAAAACTAAAAGCAAAAAACAGGATTCTTAATGTTATATATTGTAGATCCGAATTTGCTCAGTGCCCTTCTTTCGATTAGCTCAGTGCGAAATGGCAGAAATGCTCATCAACTTAACTTCTTAGGTAACAGAAAGTTAAACCTGAGACTTTAAAAAAAAAGCTCAAAAGAATGAATGAGGTGCTTACTCTAAGATGTAGTTCAGGTGACCCCAGTCAGCCAATAACAGAAAACAATCCCCTCTCACTGAAATGCCTAATGGCTTTGGCTCAACCAAGATGTGCTTTAAATGTGCTCAGACACACAGCCTCCAGAAACACTAGGCCCAAACACAAGCCTGAATATGGACAATGCTACAAATACCCACACTACTTAGGTAGAAACAAACTGCAGAAATGTTTCACACCACAGAAAAGCAGCAGTAAGCCTTTAAACAAAAGTTTTAAACAGATAAAGGAGCCTCTAGATAAATCATTTAACTGCAAATAAGTTATATGACACGCTCCTTGGCAGGAGATCAGAACAACCCAAACAGATGCTTAATAAAAGTGGACAGTTTCCAGTTAATACCTCACAGACAGTAAAATTAGCTAGAAAAGTATGCAGTAGACAAAGTGGTATAAATGACTCGAAAAAGTAAGCAAAAAAAAAAAAAACAGGATACTTAATATTATTTATTATAGATCCGAGTTTGCTCGGTGACCTTCCTTCGATTAGCTCAGTGTGAAATTGCAGAAACACTCACAAACTTATTTTCTTAGGTAACAGAAAGTTGAAACCTGAGGCAACTTTAAAAAAACAGCTGAAAAGAACCATTGAGGTGCTTACTCTAAGCTGTGGTCTGGGTGACCCCAGTCAGCCAATGATCATAAACAATCCCCTCTCACTGAAATGCCTAATGGCTAAACCAAGATGTCCTTGAACATGTGCTCAGACCCACAGCCTCCACAAACACTAGGCCCAAAGACGAGCCTGAATATGGACAATGCTACAAATACCCACAGTACTTAAGTAGAAACAAACTGCAGAAATGTTTCTCACAGCAGGAAACAGCAGTGAGCCATTAAATGAAAGTTTTAAACAGATAAAGGAGCCTCTAGAGAAAGCTTTTAACTGCAAACAAGTTATATGTCACACTCCTTGGCAGGAGATCAGAACAACCCAAACAGATGCTTAATAAAAGTGGACAGTTTCCAGTTAATACCTCACAGACAGTAAAAATAGCTAGAAAAGTATGCAGTAAACAAAGTGCTATAAATAACTCGAAAAAATAAGCAAAAAAAAAAAAACAGGATCCTTAATATTATATATTACAAATCCGTGTTTGCTCAGTGCCCTTTCTTTGATTAGCTTAGTGTGAAATAGCAGAAACACACACAAACTTAACTTCTTAGGTAACAGAAAGTTGAAACCTGAGACAACTTTAAAAAAAAAGCTTAAAAGAACCAATGAGGTGCTTACTCTAAGCTGTAGTCCAGGTGACCCCAGTCAGCCATTGATCATAAACAATCCCCTCTCACTGAAATGCCTAATGTCTTTGGCTAAACCAAGATATCCTTGAACATTTGCTCCAACCCACAGCCTCCACAAACACTTGGCCCAAACACAAGTTTGAATATGGGCAATGCTACAAATACCCACACAACTTGGGAAGAAACAAACTGCAGAAATCTTTCTCACAGCCCAAAAGCAGCAGTGAGCCTTTAAGTTAAAGTTTTAAACAGATAAAGGAGCCTCTAGAGAAATCTTTTAACTGCAAACAAGTTATATGACACACTCCTTGGCAGGAGATCAGAACAACCCAGACAGATTAATAAAAGTGGACAGTTTCCAGTTAATACCTCACACACACTGAAACTAGCTAGAAAAGTATGCAGTAGACAAAGTGCTATAAATAACTGGAAAAAAATAAGCAAAAATCAGGATACTTAATGGTATATGTTATAGATCTGAGTTTGCTGAGTTCCCTTTTTTCGATTAGCTCAGTGTGAAATGGCAGAGACACTTGCAAACTTAATTTCTTAGGTAACAGAAAGTTGAAACCTGAGACAAGTTTAAAAAAAAGCTCAAAAGAACCAATGAGGTGCTTACTCTATTATTTATTTTATTTTACATTTGTTTACCGGGCTAGTCTAACTGGATACATGTCCATTTTCAGTAATGGCCCGGGGAGATAAGCTCCTATGTAGGACAATGAAATTAACACAATCACAACTAATAAAACTTTAGACAAAATAAAAACTGTTAACAGTGTCTATTACAGGTTAACACAGTGATATTTACAGTGCAGAAATACAGGCATAACAAAGGAATGGAAATACAATCAAGGTATGTTAGAGATAGTTTAGTAAATTAGTTGGTTAAGGAGGAGTTGCTGTGTGTGAGTAGACAGGGTAATAAGAGAAAAAAGAAAATTTCGAGACACATATAGACTAGTCAGGTTTGGAGCAGGGGCGTAACCAGTGAGTTTTGAGGAACAATTTCAAATTATTTTTGAAGCAGGATAGTGAGGGAAGTGTGGAGAGTTCATTCGGTAGGAGATTCCAGGCTTTTCCAACTATGTTAGAGAAAAGGGAGTCACCAGCCTTATTGTTTGTTTTAGCAGTATGTATTAGAAGTTTCTGAGAAGACCTTAAGGATTCCAGGTTTTTATAGGGAGTGATTAGTGTGGAAAGAATAGGCGTTTTGGAAGGTTTGTAAAGAGTGTTATGGACTATAGTTAGTTGATGGAATTTAATTAGATTTTGAAGTTCGAGCCATCCTAGTTGCTTTAAATTAAGGCAGTGATGGGTTCTAAAAGGGTTGCCTGTAGCAAATCTAGCAATGTTATTGTAGGACATTTCCAATTTGCTAAGATTATTTTTAGATATGTTAGTAAAAATAGGAGAGGCATAAAGAAGAGAGGATATTAGATGAGTGTGTGCTATAGTGGTTCGAGCTGAAGGTAGGAGAAAGGATTTTATCCTATAGAGTGAGCCTAGCTTTTTGTTGACTATTTTTATAGTGTTGTTAATGTGGATGTCAAAGTTCAAATTATTGTCAATGGTGACACCTAATAGTTTTGTGGTTGGTTCAGGGTATATAATAGTTTTATTGGTAGAGTTTACTGAGAAGTCCATTGGGAGGGACTTTTTAGTAGGAGAGAAAAGGAGGAGTTTAGTCTTTTTGGGGTTTAGGAGAAGGCATCTATGTGTGAACCATTGCTCAACTGTGTTAAATACTTGTTGGGTAAGATAGAGAAGTTCTTGAGAAGAGGGGGCTGAGCATATCAGTGTAGAGTCATCCGCATATTGTATGCTTGGGGGATTGCCAGGTGAAGGTCATTGATGAATATGGAAAAGAGTAGAGGTCCAAGGATGGAGCCTTGAGGGACACCCAGGTTGACGGGCAGGTGAGTAGAGAGGGATTTGTGCCAAAGTACGGCCTGTTTTCTTTTATCAAGGTAGGACTGGAACCATTTTATGGAGGATGTATCAAGTGACAGGGATTTTAGTATTCTGATGAGAATTTGGTGATTTACCATGTCAAAAGCTTTAGACAGGTCAATAAACAGGGCTGAAGATAGTTTAAGATTACGTTTTTTGTTGATAAAATCTGTGAAGGAAAGAAGGGCAGTAGTAGTGCTATGTGAAGGTCTAAAACCATGCTGACAGTTGGCTAGTAAGTTATTTTTTGTTAGATGGTCAAGTAATTGTCTGTGAATGCATTTTTCCATGATTTTTGCCAGAGGTGAGAGGAGGGCAATGGGGCGGTAATTGGAGATTTCAGTGGATTGACCTCCCTTGTGGAGGGGGATAATATGGGAAATTTTCCATAAACTTGGGATATAACTTTCAGTAATAGTTCTATTGATTAGGATAGAAATAGGATAGGCAATGGCTTTGGCGGATAGTTGTAGGAATTCAGCAGGTAGTTGGTCTGCTGAGGGGGAGCATGGTTTCAGTTTCTGTAGAAGGGTTTGAATATAGGATGTTGGTATGGGTTAAAAGTGAAATGTAAGGGGTGAGGTTGATTGATTGGAAGGTAGAGTGAAGTTATTTGGTGATAGTTGACTAGCTAGTGTTTGTATAGCATCAGTAAAAAAGGTATTAAAAGCGTTATCTATATTCATCGGTGTTTTGCCTTCAGTGTTTTGAGGGTTTGGAGTAGTGGATTGTCCTGGATGGAGTAGTTGGTTGATACTAGACCAGAATTTCTGTGGCTTGTTTTGATTAGCTTGTTGGGATTGCAGGTAGGAGTTCTTTTTGTCAGATAATATAGCTTTTTTAGTTTCATTTCGTAGTTGTCTGAATATTTGTTGGTCTATAGGGTTTTTAGTTTTCCTCCATTTTGCCCAATGTTTGTTTCTCATATTGATTTTATGTATGGTTTCTTTTGAGAGCCATGGAGCATGTTTGGTTTTAATTCTAATTAGACTGGATGGGGCATGGTGGTTGAGGATGGCAAGGAAGTTGGAGTTAAAGTAACTAACAGCTTCATCTAAAGGAAGGTTTTGTAAGGGTGACCAGTTACATGCTTTTAATTCCATCTGGAAAAGTTGAGGGTTAAAGTACTTTTTAGACCTGATGTTTTTAATGGATGTTGGGGAGGGAAAGTTGATTTTATGTCTGATGATATAGGTAAGAGAGTGGTCACTTAAATCATCAGGGAGGGTTCCTGAGTCATAAATGTGAGGATGATGGTTAATGAGAATCCAGTCTAATAAGCTTGATTTCTTGTTAGATTTATTTATTCTGGTAGGGGAGGTAATGGTTTCGGAATACCCATATAGGTTAATATGGTTTGTGGGGAGGCTGCTGCAGAAGCAGGTCCAGTCAATATTTGTGTCACCTAGGATAATGGTTTCTTGAGCTAGGTTTGGGGAAAGCCAACAAAGTAAATTTTCCATAGTTGCTGTGTTATTACCAGGAGGTAGATATATTCAGATAATAGATTTGGAATTGTTAAGAAGAAGTTTAGATATAAGAATTTCTGCATTGGAGTCTAAAGGTGGTTTGCAGTTATAAGTGGTTAATTGTAAGCTAGGTTTATATAGGATAGCAACCCCTCCACCTTTCTTGGATGTACGGTCTAGTCTCAGGATATTGTATCCAGGTGGGATAATTTCATTATCTTTGGTTGCTGGTTTTAACCAGGTTTCGGTTAAGCAGAGAATATCAAAGGAATAGATTTCAGTTAGAACTTGGAGTTGAATAACTTTGTTATTTATACTGCGGTTATTAAGATGGGCAATTAAAAGGGAGTTAGATGGTTTAGACAGGGCTTGGGTAGTAGAATCATTGAGGTTGATGAGAGAGATATAGGAGTTGTTTGGGGGCCTGGGTTAGGGTGGATGTCACCATCCTTTAAAGAGAGTAGCATGCTTAGATTATATGGGTTGGGTAGTCTGCTGTGTAGTGATAGACATTTTTTGGGGTTTAGATTGGTGTATTTTGTGTGTAGTGTTCTATGATATTTAGGAAGTGTGTAGTTAGATGAGGATGTTATTTTAGTGTGAATAAAATATAGAGGTGAGTTTGGAGAGTTGGTTTCTTTTTTGGGATAGTTTTGGTTTGGGTCTAGTGGATTTTCAAAAGAGGTGAATAGATGTGTGAGGATTAAAGAAGGTAGTAGTGAGAGTGTGAATAAGAGTGTGAAAAAGAATGGGATGGATTGTTTATTCATTATATATGTAGCTGGTGTTTTATGTAGGTAGAAAATAGAAATCTATAGTGAGGAGATGAGAAAGTGAGTAGAATGTGGTGTGATAGGAGGAGGGGAGTGAGGTTAGTATTAGTGGACTTTGGAGTCAGGAGAGTGTGTAGGGAGAAAAGATAGTGGGAAGGATGTCTTTGAAGAGGAAAAGGTAGGATTATAAGGTATGATTATAGGGTATTGGAAAGAAGAAGGGGTGTGGTTAGGGAGTAATTGGAAGAAGAAAGGGATGTGGTTAGAGAGTAGCAGGAAGAGGAGGAGGTATGGGTAGGAAGTATAAAGGTAGGACCTCTAGGGGTGGGTGGGAATTGGGGGTGGGGGGAGCGGAGTGAGCCCGCAGGGCGAACGGAGCGGTTAGAGACAAGTTGAGTGTTGCAGGAGATCAATCAGTGGAATGCTGACTGAAAGGTAAGTTAAGTTAAGGTAGTGGAAGAGAGATAAAATAAGTATAGAAGCAGATTTGCAATGCTAATAGTGGGAGAATACAGTAAAGCAAGAGGTGTGGAAGGAGATTAGTAGCAGGTGAGGACAGTAGTCTACTAAGAGTGGAATTTCCTAGGGGTTTGGGATAGGCAAACGCTAGGGACTATGAGAGGGTGCCACCTAGTGGCCAGGAGCTGGTATAACAGTAGTAGTACTTTCAGGGGGAAGTCCAGTCTAGGGCTGAAAAAGGACGCTCAGTACGTTCAGAGACAGTAGTGAATGTCCAGACAGGGGCAGTTGTTAAATTATGGGTTAAAAAAAAAAAAAGGGAGTATGGCTGCTGGCTGACCAGGCTGAGAAGTCTTTGCTTACATTAGTGAGGAACATGCATACTACAAATTAGCTGTATAGCAAGTTAGAGGACCACACATACTTTCTTCCTTCCTTTGGTAGGAGAGTACAGGGGAGGACAAATAGGGTGTTGAGACAGCTGATAAGTTGGAAAAGGATCCTGTGTTGCCAGTGAGGGTTTTAACCCTGATGGAGCGTAGGCCAGCTGGAGTGTTTCTTCCTTCCTTTGGTAGGAGAGTACAGGGGAGGACAAATAGGGTGTTGAGACAGCTGATAAGTTGGAAAAGGATCCTGTGTTGCCAGGGAGGGTTTTAACCCTGATGGAGCGTAGGCCAGCTGGAGTGTTTCTTCCTTCCTTCCTTTGGTAGGAGAGTACAGGGGAGGACAAATAGGGTGTTCTAAGCTGTAGTCCAGGTGACTCCAGTCAGCCAAAGACGTTAAACAATCCCCTCTCACTGAAATGCCTAATGGCTTTGGCTAAACCAAGATGTCCATGAACATGTGCTCAGACACACAACCTCCACGAACACTAGGCCCAAACATGAGCCTGAATATGGACAGTGCCACAAATACCCACACTACTTAGGTAGAAGCAAACTGCAGAAATGTTTCTTACAGCAGAAAACAGCAGTGAGCCATTAAATGAAAGTTTTAAACAGATAAAGGAGCCTCTAAAGAAAGCTTTTAACTGCAAACAAGTTATACGACACACTCCTTGGCAGGAGATCAAAACAACCCAAACAGATGCTTAATAAAAGTGGACAGTTTCCAGTTAATACCTCACAGACATTAAAACTAGCTAGAAAAGTATGCAGTAGACAAAGTGGTATAAATAACTCATAAAAATAAGCAAAAAAAAGGATACTTAATGTTATATATTATAGATCGAGTTTTCCCAGTGCCCTTCCTTCGATTAGCTGAGTGTGAAATAGCATAAACACCCACAAACGTAACTTCTTAGGTAACAGAAAGTTGAAACCTGAGACAACTTTAAAAAAAAGCTGAAAAGAACCATTGAGGTGCTTACTCTAAGCTGTAATCCAGGTGACCCCAGTAAGCCAATGATCATTAACAATCCCCTCTCACTGAAATGCATAATGGCTAAACCAAGATGTCCTTGAACATGTGCTCAGACCCACAGCCTCCACAAACACTAGGCCCAAACATGAGCCTGAATATGGAAAATGCTACAAATACCCACACTACTTAGGTAGAAACAAACTGCAGAAATGTTTTTCATAGCCCAAAAGCAGCAGTGAGCCTTTAAATGAAAGTTTTAAACAGATAAAGGAGTTTCCAGAGAAAGCTTTTAACTGCAGACAAGTTATATGACACACTCCTTGGCAGGAGATCAGAACAACCCAAACAGATGCTTAATAAAAGTGGACAGTTTCCATTTAATACCTCACATACAGTGAAAATAGCTAGAAAAGTATGCAGTAGACAAAGTACTATAAATAAGTTGAAAAAATAAGCAAAAAACAGGATACTTAATGTTATATATTAATGATCCGGGTTTGCTCAGTGCCCTTCCTTCGATTAGCTCAATGTGAAATGACAGAAACACTCACAAACATAACTTCTTAGGTAACAGAAAGTTGAAACCTGAGACAACTTTAAAAAAAAAAAAAAACTCAAAAGAACCAATGAGGTGCTTACTCTTAAGTTGTAGTCCAGGTGACCCCAGTCAGCCAATGACCATAAACAATCCCCTCTCACTGAAATGCCTAATGGCTTTAGCTAAACCAAGATGTCCTTAAACATGTGCTCAGACACACAGCCTCCACGAACACTAGGCCAAACACAAGCCTGAATATGGACAGTGCTACAAATACCCACACTACTTAGGTAGAAACAAACTGCAGAAATGTTTCTGGGCCAAACACAAGCTTGAATATGGACAGTGCTACAAATACCCACACTACTTAGATAGAAACAAACTACAGAAATGTTTATCACAGCAGAAAAGCAGCAGTGAGCCTTTAAATGAAAGTTTTAAACAGATAAAGGAGCCTCTAGAGAAAGCTTTTAACTGCAAACAAGTTATATGATGCACTCCTTGGCAGGAGATCAGAACAAACCAAACTGATGCTTAATAAAAGTGGACAGTTTCCAGTTAATACCTCGCACACAGTGAAACTAGCTAGAAAAGTATGCAGTAGACAAAGTGCTATAAATAACTCGAAAAAATAAGCAAAAAAAAAAAAAAAAAAAAAAAAACAGGATACTTAATGTTATATATTATAGATCAGAGTTTGCTCAGTGCCCTTCCTTCGATTAGCTCAGTGTGAAGTGGCAGAAACACTTGTAAACTTAAGTTCTTAGGTAACAAAGTTGAAGCCTGAGACAACTTTAAAAAAAGCTCAAAAGAACCAATGAGGTGTGCTGACTCTAGTCACTCAGGTCTCCAACTTTTTTGCTTTAATTTGAAATTACTTTTTCTCAAGCAAGGTTACTGTGTCCATTAACTCCATAATTCTTCTGTCAACAAGCTTATGTGGAAATTGATCATATAAGTTAGATTGATGTGCTGTTGTACAATCTACAAACCTACTTTTCTTTCCAACATAAGAAACTTTATCAGCAGCTTCATATAGCTATTACTAGCATCCAGGTTTATTTGTTGCCATGATTTTAATAGTTTTGGGTGGTGGCCACCATAGCTAGGTATATTGAGATAACGCAGTCCTCTAAGTACAACTTGGAACTTGAGGCATGCCGCCAAATCCAGTCTTTGTATTTGGTATCTCTTGTATCTATGTAAATCTTCCAGTTTATACATATTTTTAAATGAATCAAAGTCTATACCTTCAATATGTTCAGCATTTGTCTGTCCCATGGTGGTGAAGTATAACAAATGTAAAATAAAAAATAAATAAAATAAATAAACAGAGTATTATCTTCTGATCTTAACATATTAAGCCATTTGAAAAGTTTCTCAGTCCATTCTACCTCTCTGTTGGTATTGCTGACTTCATTAGAATCCAAATGGGCATCCCTTCTGTTCGGATTATAGTTCAGTTCTACTTGTGTAAATCCCTCAATGCAACTTTGCAGAAGTGTGCATTTTTTATGCATTGGACCTGAGTGACTTTGATAGGTTGATTTCCCAAAAAGGTACATATAATTGGAGGAGTCTCTATAACGAATGGAAATCTGATATAAAACTTCTTAACCAATTGCTTGTTTAGTATGCAGTTGGCTGAATAGAGGTGTAAAAAATGTCTATTGGTTGTAAGACATTCGTTATTGGTCTATACAGTTATTGGTTATAAGTGTTGTATATGATCATGATAGTATGTGGAAATAGATAACTAAAAGGTGCCATAACAGTAACAGTTATTGTTATGTGGTTTCTTGACAATTTATGTATTTTGCCTTCGGGGTGTTTTTATTGACCTAGTAACATGTTAATAAGGTCGCCTTTGGATATCCGAGGCAGCTATAGGCTGATTAAAGTCTAGATATTGTTTCGGCTTTTATAAATCCCTTTGCTTGTATTTGTTAATCACTGTTTTAAGCAAAATGATAAGGCAATTGCTTCTTAAGCATTTTTAAAACCTTTTGATACAAAGTTGGTTTAATATTTGGAATGGAACATTTACTAGCAAAATAATCCATTAGTGAGGTGTATTTGTTTAATAGAAGTGTTTTAATATGGTTAAGATCGAAACAAAATTGTTGTTCGTTGTTATGTGAATTTAGTCAAGATCTGGCTTGGTGACAGGCATGTTACGTATGTCTAAGTGCACATCGGACACTTGCAATTCCTATCATGTTTAACATCTCCATCTAGGGTGCATCTAACCAATCATGATACTGTAAACTTAGTCAATTGAATGGATGTTAGATCTTAGGTCCTGATTCCAGTTGGACAAGATTTTGTATAACTTTGCAGATGGTAGGTTAGTAGACTATGTTCAGTATGCACAATTAATTTTAATTTTAATTGTTTCTTGCAGTTTATTGGCTGTTTCAATTTAGCTGTTTTAAGTATCTAGAGCTGTGTTTTCAGTGTGATTTTTAATGGTCTGAAGAAACAACTAAGAGTTGCATAAACGCTAACCAAATACTAAAATTATAACTTTTAACCTGGCCATGTGTCGGCTCGCTAGTATGTATTTGAAATATGTTGAATTTTCCCATCTTTATCATCTTTACCGTCCATTGTTACTCACACTTCATCACATATTTTTCTTAGAATTTATTGTACATAGTTAAAGAAAAAAACAATTTTAACTCATGATTATCCATATCTAAAGTCCTAAATTGCAAATTTATTTTTAGCTGTAGTCTTTGTATTGTCCTACTGCTTTTCTTTTTCAGTTTCCCTTATAAGTTTTTTCAATAAGTTAACGCTTTCAAGTGTCACTTCACAAAAATTTTAAGCTCCCAAATGCATTAATGCACTTTTGTCTTTAATGCTAAATTCTGTTGACATAATAATGCTACCCATCATGTCAGACCTGTTCTAACTGCTGTAGATTTTGCTTTCAATTCTTACCACTGGTTGTTGTCTTTGTCGCTGTTGAGAAACTGCAGCCATTTGTGTCCTCTGTTCTTTCTTCCATTCTTCCTTGCTTTGCTGCATCTGGATAACTACTACTTTCTTGTAACAAAAATTCTGTTGTAGAGGTAAACCCTGAAACTGGCTACTCCTCCAGCTGAGAGTACATCCATTCATTTCCTTTCACCAGGAATTTTGTGTTTCCAGTCTTTCAGTTTCTTCTTTCTGTAATGCTGTCTTTAGCATGTCTCTCCATCTAGCTTCTTATTCTCATTTGGCTCTGTTCAATTCATCAAATTTATCAGTACTTGTGCCTCCAGACCTCCATTTTCCAGCTCTATAACAATTATTTCATCTCCTTCTCTTTCTCTTTCCTTCTGTAAATTTTCTCCTACTCCTTTCTCCAGCTCTGCTGCACTCTCTTCCATCATGGAATTCCTAGAACTGCAGTAGAAGCCTACTAGTGCCACCTGGCAGCCCCAGAGATGCTTCACTACTACTACTACTACTACTTCAAAGAGTAAGGCATCCTTTATATACAAAAAAATCTTAACAGAATATTTATATATTTACAAATATTTCCATATGTACAATTTTATATATATATATATATATATATCTATATCTATATATATCTATATATTTATATATATATATATTTTTATTCAACATTTGTTTACCGGGAAAGTCCAACTTGAAACTAAACCAATTTTCAGTGGAGGCCTGGGGGAGAAACGCACTGGATGCATGTATTCATAATTTCCTCTACATTCTTGCAAAATTTTCATTCCTATTAGACCCCACCCCTTTTATCCATAACTACCATCTGATTTTACTTAATATTGTTGCTAAAATTCATGTGCCAATAAACATAATTTTATTTATTATTTTGTTCCATATAACTACCGATCATTAGTGGACCGGAATTCTGTTGTGGCGACCCCTAACCGGGAAAAGCCGAAAAAACATTTTGTTCCATATAACCCATATGATGTAAAATAACTTATCTAGTCTTTTAACATATTCTTTACTTCTATTCTTATAATGTTCATATTTAATCATATCTATGTTTATTTTATCCACTTCTATTTCTTCAAAAAAATCATCTTTATATAGCTTTCCCCATAACTTTTTTACTCTCTCATTTCAAAAATACATATTCCATAGTTTCATCTTGATAATGTAAACATATTCTGTCACTTTTCTTTTATATGCATGTTTCCTTTCACTGGTATTTTATCTATTGTCAGTCTCCACAATCATATCTTGACTTTCTTTTTTTAAATTTTTTTAATTAGATTTTAACAAACATGAATAAGAGGATACAAAACTATTCAATGAATGAAACAAAACTATACACAAAGTCCATAACAAATGTTAATGCAAGCTATTAACATTAATACTTTTCTAATAAATCCTTAAGCTTTTGCCAAGCTGACTTCTTGTGCATAATGTCCATAGTCTTAGAACATATAGTTTGTAATTCTTTATTACACACATTTTTAGCTAGCATAATAAATTCTGAAAAAGAGATGGTTGTCTTAGTTTTCCAATTCATTGTAATAACCTTTCTAGCAATAGCTAGTTTAGACCACAGGAGATGCACTTGGCTCTTTGAACAAGGATCTGGTATAGGGACATAAAATAAAATCAGGGAATCGGTAATATTACCAAAAGGCATGAACAAAGTCTTCATAATCTTTCCAAAATGAAGCAACCATATAACATTTAAAAGTCCTGTTTCCACTCTGTTTCCAGATCACTATTACATCTCCAACATCTTAAGTTTTCGTTTTTTGCAAAATAAAGCTACTTTTTCGTAGTTAGAAAACTCCTATGCAGAAACTTCCAAGTAAAGATTGTCCGATGTATAGATGTGGAGTTATTGATGGATTTCAAGTATAACCTTTTTCTTTGTTTCTGAGAATCTATTTTATTTATCTTTGTAGAATATTCCAAATGAGCACATCAAAGTCTATAAATTCAGATCTTAAAATTCTGTAAATTATTGACAGGTATGATGTTATTTTTATATTACTATTAATCTGTAAAAAGAATTTTAATATTTTAGATATAGACTTCCCTGGCTGGGGTGCCTTCTGTGCGGAGTCTGCATGTCCTCCCTGTGATCACATGGGTTTCCTCCAGGTGCTCCGGTTTCCTCCCACATCTCAAAGACATGCTGTGGGTGGATTGGACATTCTGAATTGGCCCTAGGCATGAGTGCGTGCGTGTGTGCCTTCTGTGGAAGGTTGGGCATCGGGCTGGCAACTCGGCATCGTAAAACTCTACTGCCAATCATGAGCGGACAGGTGATCCGCTTTGGCGACCCCTAACTGGGAAAAGCCGAAAGAAGAAGACTTCCCATTCATAACTAATGTCATTTGTAAATTATTTATACATTTTCTAAAAGTCTGTATATTTAACCAGATAATTTTATTATACATAGATAAAAAAAAATTTCTGCAGTATTTGCTTTGTTTCCATCTAAAAATTGAAACCAGAATTTAGGCTATTTGCCCAAAGATTAGTCATCATGTTTATATTAAAAGATTCTAAACAACCAGTAGTGTGTGCTATGGGAAACATCAAGATCAGTAATTGTTTAACCAGATGATTACTGTCCATTAGTCTTTTAAAATTATTTAGCAAATTATTTAAACCAGATGCTGGAGGGATAGATTCCTGTCCCAGAGACTTCCCATACTCTGGAACAAACTACACATTCATGTGAAGCGAAGCTCCTCATTGGCCCTCTTTAAGAAAAACATTGACGACCAGATGGGAAATGGAAAATTCACCCCAGGGATCACTTCTGTGGCACTGCTTGATAAGGGCACAGGAAAATAATTTTCTTGGGTGGCGAAAGCCAGGGAACCTTTTTGGCTAGGCTTATATAGGCCCCATGGCCGATAGCCTAGTACCTACCTATGAACCTATGTAAATGTGTTGGCGTTCTCATTATTTAAACAGCAGTCTTTTAGAACCCAATATATTACACTAACATTTTTGAAGTATTGAGATCCATTTCAGGTAAACTATTTGGTGTTGATTACTTCATGTAAGTGCTTCCAATTTGAGCTATAATGTTTTTAATATAAAGTTTTATATTAGGAAATCCAGTACCATTCTCCTCCCAACGTTTGATATGCCAATCCTATGATATTCTTTTTTTTTTGGGAATGCCACAAAAGCTTTATTAATATAGTGTTTAACCTTTTAGCAATTTTTAGGGGATGATAATATTGAGCAAGATGTATGATTTTTGGCAGAATTATCATTTTTATTAATGTAAGTCTGTCTTCCATTGAAAAATATATTCTTTCCAATTTTTTTACTTAACTTTGCTATATCATTGACTAAAGTTGTTATAATTTAATACAAATGCCTCCTTCCATTTTGCTTTTATATTAATTCCTAAGTATTTAAATTGTTTATTTTCCCAATTAAATTGTTTAAAATTTGTTATTATGGGAGTTACTGTTTTATTAATTGTTTCTGTTTTATTATGGTTGAAATTTAAACCAGATGTTTTTTCAAAATATTTTAATGAATTAGTAATGCTTCCTAATGAAGACTGAATATTGCTAGTCGTTAACAGAATATTATCAGCAAATAATTGAACTTAGGATCATAGAAAGTTACTAGGCTGTTGGTCCCGAATCCCTTTATAAGCCTAGCCAAGAGTTTAGCCCATGTTTAGACAAGTCAGCACCAAAAGCTCCTGTCCAGCAGGGAAACAGGTGGAATCCCAGGGGTGTATTTTGTGTTTCCCATCCAGTTATCTAGGTTGCACTTAAAAAGGGATAATGAGGTACTCTGCTTGACATGGAAAGGGAGTTTATAGCACAGATGCGGGAGTCTCTGGGACACAAATCTGTCCTGCCAACAAGTCTTATTGATGTAACAGATCAGGTTAAGGTTGCTCGTGCGGATTACGCGAGTGGAGCTTGACTTGCAGATATGCAGCAGTTCCATCGACTGGGATCTGAGATTGCTTTGGATGCCAGACAGAGGACACCTCTGAGGAGTCTGAAACTGTGTAGAGGGACAGGGCTTTTAGCTTATCTGTGTAGGGTGAATGTTTGAGGCCCTGGATTCTCATGGTGAGGAACCTCTAGGTCTCTGCAGCTGCTGCATGTGCTTTGTGAGGTATTTGCCAAAGGGGGCATTGTGCTCAATAATTGGCCGTATAAGTGAAGAATGCAGGGATTTTATGACCTCCTTGTCCCTGGATGAGATGCCCTTACTTATGAGATGGGCCATGTGAAAAGCTTTCCGTACAATGGAGGCAATAATGATGATCAAAAGTCAGGTTGCTATCAACCTGAGTGGCCGAGTCCCTCACAACTGATTGCATGTTTAGGATGTTATTAATGTGATAATATTTGGGGATGTCACTCTCCCCAAAGGGGGTGATGATGCTATTTTTGGCACGCAGCTTGAGGCCATGTTTCTGGCACTAGTCATTTGTTTGGGTGAAACCCTCTTGGAGGACGTCCACATCTGATGACCATGCCCAGCTTGCAGTCATCTGCAAACCTGGTCAGCCATAGCCCACTGGTTTTGGACTGAACCTCAGAGAATTTTATCCTGAATAACAGAGGACCCAAGATGATCCCTGGAGTATGCCGCTCATTATGGATCTGCTGCTTGAAGTGGCTTCCCCTATTTTGATTAGGTGGGCTCTGTCAGTGAGCCAGTTTGCTACCCATCTGATAACATATGGATCAATGCCTAGTTGAGAGAGTATCTGCTTTGCCCGAGTGGGGAATAGTGTTGAAGGCTTTGGCCAAGTCAAGGTGGGCGGTGTGCACCATCTTCCCCTCGTTTTCGCCTGATTTAACAGACTTACCCCCCCTGACAAAGCCAAACTGTGTGGGGTCTAGTGTTTGGAGGTTGCCATTGTTCCTGTTAATGAGGTCCATGATGATCTGTTCCATGGCCTTGCAGGTCAGGCTAGTTAGGCTGATGAGTCTCTTAATATCCTGGATCTGTGGACGTTCCACCTTTGTGTAAAGGGATAACAGTGGCTGTCCTCCACTCGGCCTGGGCAAAGCCGGTACTCGGGCTTTGGTTGAATAGAGTCCCTATTAGTGCTGCAAGTTCATGCCTGAGTTCATGTAGGATGCAGCCTGGGATGTTATTGGGTCCCATGGAGGCTTTATTTTGTTGCCTTTGAGAGGGCAGTGATGACCTGTTCCCTGGAGATAAGGGGAGGGGGACAGGTACTGGGGATGTCCTGATTTACTGATGGGGGGAACAGAGGGGTGAAGGTTTTGCTGAATCTGTCAGCCAGTAGGGTTGGTTATATATCTACAGCATTTGTGTATGTGGTGTCCTTGAACATGAGTGTTGAACAGATCTGGGTGCTTCCTTTGAGACTGCGGACGTATGTAAAGAAGGCCTTATGATTATCTGTCTCTAGTAGATGTGGCCAATTTGGACTCAAAGTTGGCTGTAAAGGATTTCACTAGTGCTCATGTTTGCTTGTTCAGAGAAAGGAGAGATTGTTTCCAATTGGGCACATGCTCTTTCTTGGTCCTGGACAGCAATTTTTTTCCTTTTCTTATATAGTTCATTTATTGCAACTGTCCACCAGACAGGTTTACTCTTGTGGAGGATGATTTTGTCCTGTCTGGTATTCCTGATTCCATGCATCTATATAAATGCTTGTATAGTACTTTGGTGCAGATTTGGACATTGGTGCCAGTTCCTGCAGAAGGGGAGGAGGCTGTGAAGCTGTTTATACCATCCCTCAGGAGGTTGCAATCAGCTTTGGAGAAGTTTTTTTGTTCGACCCTAGCTAGAGGGGGGTCAGGGGAGATGGTGACTTTGAAAGTGACTGCTTTATGGTCAGATTTTACCAGAGAGGATGATATGTAGGGATGCTGCAGTGGTTACTCATGTTGGTTAATACCAAGTCAAAGATAATATCAACTCTTGTGGGAGTATCAACTAGCTGTTCCAAGGCATTTGCATTGATAAAATCGAGGAATCTCTAGGTATTTGTGTTCTGGCATGAGTAGTTTTTCCAGTCTGTGGTTGGGTAAGTTAGTCACCCAGAATCAGGTTAAAAAGGATTGAATCTTGATAGAGTCGAAGAGGTCCAGATAGGTGGAATGGGCATCTTGAGTCAAATTTGGGGGCCTATAGCTGGCTGTGATTTGAATAGGGGTCTTGTCAACTGTTAACTGCACCTGGAGTGTCTCCTGCATGTCATACTGTTTGACCAACCTGGAGGTGTGTGCATCTTTAATATATATATTGAAACTCTACATCCTTTGGCTTTGCTGCCCACAGTTTGTGGCCTGAGTGTGTGATTGGATGAATAACCAGGTAAGGCTGGGTTGCTCTCCGCTGCTTTGAAATAGGTTTCTGTGACTGCACAAATGTTAGTGTCTTCCAGGGTTAAGAATGCTTGCAGTGAGTGCAGTTTCATTTGGAATTATAATTAACAGAAAAGGCTTTTATTTTATTATTTCTAATATATAATGCAAAAGGTTCAGTCGATAGAACAAATAACATTGATAACGGGCAACCTTGTCTTGTTCCTTTTACAGTTTTAAAGGAACTAGAGATAAAAGCTCCAATTTTGACAAAAGAAAACGTACGTAAAATCCAACATCTGTATAAACTAGTACATTATTTTATTGTATCGCCTTTTCTGTAATGTAGTGTTCTGTACAATCGCTGCTTGATTTCTGTATTTTGATTTTTTGTAGCTTTATCATGTTTGTTTTTGGAGCTTTTCTCCCCAGGCCTGTACTGATAAAGGGCTCCACCTGGCCCATTAGACCCTCCATTAAACAAATGCAAATAAAAATAAATACATTTTTATTTAGCTTGCATTTGTTAACTGGGAAAGTCGGACTGGACACACGTAATTTTTCAGAGGAGGCCCAGGGAGAAAAGCTCAACATAAAAGTAAGCAAATCTAACAAAAAATACAATTAAAAATGTATATGACAAACACAATAGAACACCGTAGAAAATATACACTGTGTAACATATGGCATAGTTAACATAGCACTAGATATCTGTATTTGTAAGTACAGTTAGTAAGACTGAAATCAATATAGTATCAGCATTAAGAGCAAGTAGTCTAGTCATGAGCCATAAATGGACACATCCATTTTTTGGATCTGTGAGTTTTTAGTAAATGTTTAAATTGTGCTGAGGTTATTTTACTGGGAGGTAATGTATTCCAGATTTTAGCTATGCAGTTGGTGATGAGGGATTTCCCAGCCTGATTATTGGTATTGGAGACTTTTTTCAGGGGTTTATTACTGGATTGTAAAGTTCTGGTACTGGAGTATGGTTGTAGTAGATTTTGCAGGGCAGGTGTCTTTTCTTTCTGATAGAGTATTTTCTGGACCATGTTTAGTTGGGTATAAAGCAGGAGTTGGGGAAATATATAAATAAATAAAATGTATTTTTATATAATTTCATTATCTCTATAAATCTTAAGGAAAAGTTATATTCTTCAAGAACTTTTTGAAGATAAGTCCAATTTATCGAGTCAGACACTTTATCTAAATCTAGACTCAGTATTGACGGTTCTTTTTTACTTTATTAGCAACATCTGTTAAGGATAAAGAACCAAATGATGATATCCTGCACTTTTCTTCCGTAAATAAAACCAGTTGATCTTCACTAATTATATTGGTATTATATTTAATCTTTTAGGTAAAATAGCCATTAAAATTTTATTATCTACATTTAATAAAGAAATAATAAGAATAACATAGTTTAGGATCTTTACCTAGCTTCAGGACAGGAAATTCTAAAGATAATTTCCAAGAAGGTGGAATAAGCAGTGAACCTCTTACTTCCTTAAAAACATTCTTTAGTAAGTTTAAAATATTATCCAGAAATATTTTATAAATTTCTGACATTAGGGATTCTAATCCAGGAGCCTTATTATTCTTTAAGCTTTTTATTTGTTCTTTAAGTTCTCTAAGAGACATGGGTATATATCATTTTGTTCTTTTGTTACTTTACATATATTTTCTTTTAAAAAAAGTATCTAAGTTAACATTATCTAGTGTTATATTTCTGTTATTGATTTCTTCATAGTATTTCTTAACAGCTTCTAAGATGTCTTTTAACTTTGTTTCCTTTTTAGATTTATTACCTACTTGATATGCAATTTCTTTAATATGACTTATGTTATTTAAGGTTTTTAATTTTATAGCTAACCTATGTACATTTTTAGGATTTTAAGTATATGTTTGTAATTTAAGCTTTTCCATGTTTATTGAAACTTTACGATTTCATTTTTCTATATACTTTTAATTCAATGTCTGATTCTTCTTTTTTGTCTTTATCTAAGGGATTTAAATTTAATTTTAATTTATCAATTTTCGTTTGAAGCATATTTAACTCGTTATCCCATTCCTTTCTTTTTAACAAATACCAAATGTTCACCGTGTTTCACTGTTGCAGTCCTTACTAATGGGTTATCCAGCTCCCAGTAGCCCTCGATCGGCCAGAATACCAAAGATAAGTAAAAATTACCTCGACTGCCGTCGGTTGTAAAGGATGTCAGGGCATCCGATACAAAAGGAGGCAGCTGACGTCACTTCCTGTCTTCCTTTCCGCGGAGCCCGAAGCAGAAGCTTTTCATGCACAAGTGCAGGTCGGCAGTTTACCTTTGTTGGTTCCGACTACAAGAGTTGAAGTCTACTACAGCTATGTACCCCGTTGGGGATCCTCTTTTCTTGCCTTAACGAATGTCAGAAAAGGTTAATAATTGCCTTATCTGTGGAAAGCAGATTCCCCATAGAGATTTTCATTCCTATTGCATTATTTGTTTAGGCCTTGACCACGACGTTCCCAATTGTGATCTCTGTGCCTCCTTTAATCCATGTACTATCCGTCATCGGGCTAAGATTTTGGCTAGGCATTTTAGAGTTTGGCCTAGGTTCATTGGTATGGCATCCGCCGGTCTTCAGGCTTCGGATGTTCCGAAGAAACTTAAGGATAAGGACCGCGACAAGCCTCAGAAATCTAAGTCCTCGGATGAAGTTAATTTGGTCGTCAGTCAGGCGAGAGCCAGTGAGACACTTTCGCAGTCCCTGCAATCCATAGATGTACTACCGCAGGCCTTAATTGAGTTTGAGTCCCTTAGGCCTTTGGCCTCCATTTTGTCTTCCAACCTGTCGCCAGTCGCCTCTTCTGCTGAAGCCGGAACTGCTAAGCTGACTCCAGGGTCCGAGGCCTTCGTTTTGCGTTCTGACAGCAAATCTCTTACTTCGACTTCTACTGCACCTTCGGCGGTTGCCAGGCCTCCTGAGTCCTTCAGGCTTGCAGGTAAATCTTCCATTCGCAAGCCTGTGAAAAGGCAGGCTCCTGTTCCTTCTGGTTCCCTTCAATCCCAAGTAGTTAAAATGGCTAATGATCTGTTAACTCTTATTAGGGGTTCTCAGCCTCATCTTCCTAAAAGGAGTAGGGATGTTTCTCCTGAGGTTTTGTCCTGTTCAGGATCTTATTCTTCCAGCGTTTCTGCTGATGAAGAGGAATTTTCTCAGGCTTTTTCTCTTTTTGAGGATTCAGATGCAGAGGAGTCCATCCCTTCAACCTCTCCTCCAGAGGATTTCTATTTTGGTGACACTTTAAATACCCTCAGGGAACATTTTAAATGGGAAAGCCGTGATTATCCCCAATCTAAGAAACGGATTAGGGAGATGTCTTTCAAGGATGCAACTGCAGTCCTGACATATGGGTTGTCCTGCCTCAGGCAGCCCTTCGGTCGGCCGGATTCCAAAGTCTGGGTCCGGCGTCGGCTGATGTCGCCCTTTCCCCGACGTCAGAGCGCCTGGGGTATAAAAGCGTCAGCCGACGCCATCTTCTTCAGTCTTTCTTGCCGCGTGGCGCCCGAAGCAGAAGCAGTTCGCAAGTGCCGGTCGACCAGCTCCTGTGTTTTCAGCTACTGAAGTCTTCAAAAAAGCTAAGTACCCCGTTGGGGACCTTTTCTTGCCTCAGCCGATGTCAGATAAAACTGTAAAAGTTAATAATTGTTTAACTTGTGGGAAACAAATACCTCATAAGGATTTCCACTCTTACTGCTTACCCTGCCTAGGCCCAGAACACAAAGTCTCGGCCTGTACAGCTTGTGCTTCTTTCAATAAACGCACTCTTAGGCGTCGGACAGAGTTTGCACAGGATTATTTTGGGGAAGATTTCTGTTATATCATGCCGTCGGAGCTTCCGACAGCACATTTACCGAAAAAACGGAAGGATAAGGACCGACTCCCGCGGTCTCGGCCGACACCACACTTAGGTCTACCGCGAGTGTCTCGGTCTCTTCTGAGCCGGTTTCACAACCGCTACAGACTGACGACACCTCCCCACCGGTTACTTCGGTACCGGAGGCCAGCTTGGTGCCGGTTTCTGTTCTCCCCTCTGAGACCGTAGCCCACGATATTTCTAACACCATTTCAGTGGATAAGACTACTCCAGCACGCGGGGCTGCCAGGCCTCCAGTGTCTATGTCCATTCCCTCTGCTTCTCCTCCTGAGGAGTTCTCCTTTGGGGAAACGCTTCATTCCATGAGGGAACACTTCAAATGGCAAGGCCAAGAATACTCAGATTCTAGGAAAAGGTTAAGGGAATTTTTAAAGCTACCTCAGCATAGACCCTTAGCTATTCCTCCAGTTTTAAATGTTTTAGATGATGTGTACTTAGAATCTAGTGTTTCCCCTGACTCCCTCCCCCCTGCTCCTGTCAAGCCAGACAGGTACTACAGGGTCCCAGACACACATCAATTTCTGTACAAGGGTCATACTGCTGACCCTGAAACTATTTCTCAGGGGCCTAAAGGGGTTTCCTCCACCACTGCTAAGAATCCACTTCCTTCGGAAAGAGATTCTAGGGCTTTAGAAAGGTGGGGCAAGAAAGTATATACATCTTCCACCCTTTCTATGCAAGCATTAAACTGTCAGTTTCATATGATTCAGTATCAGGAATACATGTTGGATGACTTGCAAAAGAAATTGGCTTCCCCTGAACCATTAGATAGAAAGGGGTTACAGGAATTGGTTCATAATACTCAGCAGGTTAGCAACCATTTCCTTCAGTGTGGATATGATGCATTGGAAGCTTCATGTAGAGCAGCAATGACAGGTGCAGTCATACGCAGACATGCTTGGTTAAAGGAACAAACATTGCCAGACCATGTGAAAATTAAGCTTTTGGACGCACCACTAGAGAAACATAAGCTATTTGGTGCTACTGCACAAGAGGTTTTAAAGAAAATAGAGGAAAAGGCAAAATCAGTGCAAACAGTCAAAGATTTCCTCCAGGTACAGCCTCCAAGATTCAGCAGGAATTGGCCTTCTAAGCATTGGTCCTTTCCAGACACAGACAAATTTCAGAGAGGCAAAAACAGACGTGGCAGAGGTAGAGGGCAAATTCGAGGCTCCTACAGAGGACGTCAATGGCAGCCTCCGAACCAGAGAGGTGGGGCAGGACCTTCCACTGCTCCACAGGGTCAGTCTCAATGACTTGACTTTGACTCCGCCATCCAGGGCTCAATTAGAAGCACCTTTGGGTGGAAAATTATCTTTATTCTCACAAAATTGGCACAATATTACAAAGGACAAATGGATACTGGACATAATAGACAAAGGATACAGATTCCATTTTCATACACTACCAACAAGACATGGCAGGCCAAACCTGTCACCAAATCAAAGGGCAGAGGCACTCAAACAAATAACAAACCTACTTCAAATAAGAGCAATAGAAAAGGTTCCTTCTGCAGAACAAGGCCAAGGATTTTATTCAAGACTGTTCCTTGTTCCAAGAAAAGAAAACCAATGGAGACCCATTCTGGACTTGTCCTCACTGAATACTTACCTTATTGTGCCAAAATTCAAAATGATGACTTTACAGCAACTCCTTCCCATGCTGGGCAAGGGGTCTTGGCTGGTAACTCTGGACCTCAAGGACGCATACCTGCATGTCCCAATCAGACAAAGTTGCAGAAGATACCTCAGATTTCTTGCAGGCTCAGAGCATTATCAATTCTCAGCATTGCCCTTTGGCTTATCTACTGCGCCCAGAGTATTCACGAAATGCCTGGCATCAGTAATTGCACATTGCAGACTTCAGGGGATACAAATATACCCTTACCTGGACGACTGCCTTATACAAGCGGACAGCCAACAAGCCTTGTTAAAAAACTTGGACTATGTCATTCACCTACTGCAGGCCTTGGGATACACAGTCAATATTCAGAAATCAAGTCTCGTACCATCCCAACAAATACCTTTCCTGGATGCCACACTGGACACAAACACCCAGATGGCGTTTCTGACAAAAGAAAAACAAAAACAATTACCAGAATACTTCAGAAAATTAGCAACACACACCCAGATGACTGCAAGGAAAATCCTGCAGGCCCTGGGTTTCATGGCATCTTGCATTCTTCTGATTCCACACGCAAGGCTGCATATGAGGAAACTACAATGGTATCTAAAAAGTCTATGGTCTCAACACAGCCACAGTCTGGAAGCATTGATCCCACTCATTCCATGTCTTCAAAAGGAATTTTAGTGGTGGGCTCAAGCAAGCCAGATAAACAATGGTCTGCCTTTCAGCAAGCCTCATACAAGTCAAACCATAACAACAGACGCCTCAGACCATGGATGGGGGGCGCACATGGAGGGCAGATGCATTCAAGGACAATGGACACAAAAAGAAAAGCACCTGCACATCAACCAAAAAGAAATGCTGGCAGTGATACATGCAATCAAGGCCTTCGAAAAGTTCATGCATCAGGGCCATCTACTAATAAAGACAGACAATACCATAGTTATGTGGTACATAAACAAGCAAGGAGGTACCCATTCCTACCCTCTTTGCAGACTGGCAATGAATCTCTGGGATCTTTCCCTACAATTGAAAATAGAGCTACAATCCCAGTTTGTACCAGGGAAGGACATTGTTCTGGCAGACAGCCTAAGCAGAAACATTATGGATCCACACGAATGGATGTTGCATCCAGACATTTTCTTACAAATAACTCAAGCATGGGGAAGGCCGGGCATAGATCTTTTTGCCTCCCACCTCAGTCACCATATGAAAAAGTTTTGCACAAGGACATACCATCCTCAAGCATGGAAGGTGGACGCTGTCTCCTTCAGTTGGAACTCTCTAACACTATATGCCTTCCCACCTCTTCCTTTGATGACCAAGGTGTTACTAAAGATCAAGGCAGAGCAACTGAAAGTCATACTGATAGCTCCAGACTGGCCAAGACAACACTGGTACCCACTGCTACGGAGCTTGACACACCAATCCGTGGCTCCTTCCTCAATAGCCACTTCTTCTGACACAGCACAATTACAGGACACTACACCCCAGCTTGAAAACATTGAAGCTGACAGCTTGGAAGATTCCATGACTATTCCTCAGGATACACTTTCCAAAAGGGTAAAAGATATCATCCTGGAGACGCGCAGACCTTCCACTAGAAAAACATACTCAGCAAAATGGAAGAGATTTCTTATCTGGAGCAGCAAAAAGGGTCAAGACCCATCAGTGATGAGCATTCCACAGATCCTAGAATATTTGGCTGAAATGCTCCACAATGGCCTTTCATATTCTTCCATAAAAATACATGCTTCAGCAATATCTGCCAAATATAACACTGATCCGCCTGTATTTTCTCACCCATTGCTAAGACAGTTTCTAAGAGGTATAAAGAACATCAACCCTCCAAGGAAACCACCAGTGCCTGCATGGGACCTCAACTTCATGCTGGAAAAATTAACTCTTCCTCCCTTTGAACCAGCAGCATCTTCAGAGTTGAAATTTCTGTCTTGGAAGACAGCTTTCGTTCTGGCAGTAACCTCAGCAAGAAGAGTCTCTGAGCTACAGGCCCTTATGGCAATACAACCATTTCTCATTTTTCATCAGGACAGAGTTTCTTTGAGAACCAATCCGTCATTCATGCCAAAGGTGGTATCCAGGGTGTCCCTGAATCAAGCTATTCACCTGCCTACCTTCTTTCCCAATCCTCAGAATAAAGGAGAGAGACTTCTGCACACCTTGGACATACACAGACAGTTGCGCTACTACTTGGACAGAACAAAGTCTTTCAGAAAATCTGACCAGCTTTTTGTAGCTTGCGCTGCTGGATTGCAGGGAAAAGCAATTTCCAAACAGACAATTTCTAAATGGATTGGAAATTGCATTCGATTCTGCTACTCTTTTCATGGAAAAACTGTGCCAGCTGACATCAGGCCACATTCCACCAGAGCTACAGCCACCTCCACAGCCTTTCTAAGAGGAGTGGCAACAAAGGACATTTTAGAAGCTGCTACATGGAGCTCCGTGCATACATTTTCCAAACATTACAACCTGCCTTTATATTCCAGATCCAGAGCAGGGTTTGCTTCTGCAGTCCTGCAGGGCATTTTAGCTACACCATCTTTGTCTTAGTGCCTACCACCCCCAGGTTGGCTATGGTATTCAACCCATATGTCAGGACTGCAGTTGCATCCTTGAAGGACATAGTACAGATGTCCTTCAAGGATGCATCTGCAGTCCTAACATATGGGTTGTCCTGCCTCAGGCAGCCCTTCGGTCGGCCGGATTCCAAAGTCTGGGTCTGGCCTCGGCTGATGTCGCACTTCACCCGACGTCATAGCTGCTGTGAATTGGGTATAAAGGCATCAGCCGACGCCATTTTCCTCAGTCTTTCTTGCCGCGGTGCCGAAGCAGAAGCTGTTCGCAAGTGCCGGTCGGTCAGATCCAGAGATTTCTACTACCAAGACTTCTAAAAGCTAAGTACCCGTTGGGGACTCTTTCTTGCCTCAGCCGATGTCAGAAAAAGTAAATAATTGTTTAACTTGTGGGAAACAAATACCTCATAAGGATTTCCACTCATACTGCCTTCCTTGCTTAGGCCCAGACCACGACGTATCAGCTTGTCTAGCCTGTGCTTCCTTCAACCGACGGACACTTAGACGTCGGTCGGAGTTTGCAGAGGAGTTTTTTGGTCCCACTTTTGCTTACAAAATGCCGTCGGAGATTCCGACTTCACAATTAGCTAAAAAGTGTAAGGAAAAGGACCGACACTCGCGGTCCGCGGTTTCGGCCGAAACCACGGTTAAGCCAACCGCGAGTGTCTCGGTTTCGGCTGAAACAGAGTCCTCGGTTCTTCCTTCGGCCGAAAGCTTGCTTCCGATAGCCGAGGCCTCACACAGCATGGCTGAATCCGCTACTGAAATTACCCCTGCTGTAGCAGGCACCCAGGATTTATCAGATACTATTCCTTTAGACATATCTACTCCTGCACGTGGAGCTGCTAGGCCCCCTGCATCTATGTCTATCAAGGCTTTTTCTAGGGCTAAAGCAGCTAAATCTTCTAAGGCCTTGCCTGCTAAAACCCCCTCACACAGGCCTACCTCCAGTTCCAAAATGCTCAGCTTGGCTGAGGATCTCATTTCTTTGATCAGGGGATCCCAACCTCACCCAGACAGGGCCTCTCAACCCCCTCCAGAGAAGAGGCCTAGAGCAGAGCCCCTGGATCCTGTTTCTACAGACTATTCCTCGGATGATTCAGAAAACTCAGGTCCTCCAGAAGGCCCATATTCTCCTTATGAGGATTCTGATGCAGAAGACTCCATTCCTTCTGCCTCTCCTCCTGAGGAATTTTCTTTTGGGGAAACCTTACATGCTATGAGAGAGCATTTTCAATGGCAGGGCCAGGATTTTTCAGATTCAAGGAAAAGGCTAAGGACCTTTTACATTTACCACAGCATAGGCCTTTAGCCATTCCTCCAGTACTTACAGTTGTTGATGATGCTTATAATGATGCCTGTACTGCCCCTGACTCTCTTCCCCGGCCCCTGCCAAGCCCGACAGATATTACAGGGTCCCGGACACGCACTTTCACTTGTATAAGGCTCCTATTGCAGATCCTGAAACCATTTCACAGGGCCCCAAAGCTGTAGCAGCTGCCTCTGCCAAAACCCTTCCCTCTGAAAGAGAATCTAGAGCATTAGAGAGATGGGGTAAAAAAGTTTATACTTCTGCTACTCTTTCGGCTAGGGCCTTAAACTGTCAATTCCACATGATTCAGTATCAGGAATTTTGTTAGACCAGCTAAATAAAAACTGTCCTCTCCTGAACCTATAGACCGTAAGTCCCTTCAGGATTTGGTACATAACACTCAGCAGGTCAGTAATCATTCCTTAAAATGCGGCTATGATGCACTGGAGGCTTCCTTTAGATCAGCTATGACTGGAACAGTGATTAGAAGGCATGCCTGGTTAAAAGAGCAATCCTTACCAGACCATGTAAAGTCAAAGCTTCTAGATGCTCCCATGGAGAAACAAAGTTTGTTTGGCTCCCCTGCACAGCAAGTGCTAAAGAAGGTGGAAGAAAAAGCAAAATCTGTCCAAACAGTCAAGGATTTCTTACAGGTCCAACAAAGTGCTACTGAAGATCAAAGAAGATCACCCAAGGATCATCCTGATAGCTCCAGACTGGCCGAGGCAGCATTGGTACCCGCTACTGAGGAGTATGTCTCGGACACACGCATGGCCTCTACCTCTAGTTCCTTTACTGCTAACACAGAACAACTACAAGATCCTACATCCAAACTTGAAAACACTTCAGCTAGCTGCTTGGAATATTGCATAAAGCAAAATAACCCAGACTTATCTCAGAGGGTTAAAGACATTATCCTGGAGGCTCGCAGACCCTCCACAAGGAAGACTTATTCAGCCAAATGGAAAAGATACCTCATTTGGAGTGCAGCAAAAGGAGAAAATGTATCATTAGCAAACATAGCTAACATCCTGGAATACTTAGCAGAACTTTTCCACAATGGCCTGTCTTACTCCTCCATTAAGATTCATGCATCAGCAATTTCAGCAGAATACAACATGGATCCTCCAGTCTTCTCTCATCCTCTACTCAGGCAGTTTCTGAGAGGAATTAAAATGTAAAGCCTCCAAGGAAGCCACCTTTGCCTACATGGGACCTTAACTTTGTGCTGGAAAAGTTAACACTTCCCCTTTCGAACCAGCAGCAACAGCAGAATTACAGTTCTTATCTTGGAAAACTGCTTTCCTGCTTGCAATCACTTCAGCAAGAAGGGTTTCTGAATTACAGGCATTAATGGCAGTACAGCCCTTCCTTATCTTCCATCAGGATAGAGTGTCCTTGAGAACTAATCCTACTTTTATGCCAAAAGTGGTCTCCAGGGTATCATTGAACCAAGCAATCCACCTACCAACATTCTTCCCCAACCCACAGAACAGGGGGGAAAGACTACTACATACATTTGATGTGCACAGGCAATTGCACTACTATCTGGACAGAACCAAGACCAACAGAAAAACTGACCAGCTTCTGGTAGCATATGCAACAGGAATGGAAGGAAAAGCAATTTCAAAACAGACAATCTCAAAATGGATAGGAAATTGCATTAGATTTTGTTACTCTTTTCATGGAAAGAAAACTCCAGAAAACATCAGACCTCACTCCACAAGGGCTACAGCCACTACTACAGCTTTCCTACGAGGAGTGGCTACCAAAGACATTTTAGAAGCTGCTACTTGGAGCTCCGTGCATACATTTGCCCAGCATTATAATCTACCTTTATACTCCAGATCCCGAGCAGGTTTTGCAACTGCTGTTTTGCAAGGGATCTTAACTACACCATAATCATCTTAGTGCCTCCACCCCCAGTTTGGCTATGGTATTCTACCCATATGTTAGGACTGCAGATGCATCCTTGAAGGACATAGTACAGTTTTGTACCTACCATAAATGTAGATGTCCGAGAGGTATGCATCTGCAGTCAGGATTACCCACCCTCCTTCCCCTCTGTGGTACTCCTAGGGTATTTGCCCATCTTGTAGCTAGCTGGGGGAATCTATTATGGTGTATTTGTTTGTATATATGTATATACATGCTTATATTGTTTGCTCTCTACTGTTTGGAACCATTTGCATTTATCCAAATTTAGCCTTCCTAGAGGGCACCTGGTATCTAGGGCAAGAAACACTGAGGAAAATGGCGTCGGCTGATGCCTTTATACCCAATTCACAGCAGCTATGACGTCGGGTGAAGTGCGACATCAGCCGAGGCCAGACCCAGACTTTGGAATCCGGCCGACCGAAGGGCTGCCTGAGGCAGGACAACCCATATGTTAGGACTGCAGATGCATACCTCTCGGACATCTACATTTATGGCAGGTACAAAACTGTACTTTTTGTACCTACCATAAATGTAGATGTCCGATAGGTATGCATCTGCAGTCAGGTTTTCCCTCCCACCTACCCCTCTGTGGTATTCTTTTGGGTTTCTACCCCTCATTTTAGCTACCTGGGATAATCTTTTATGGTGTATTTGTTTTTATGTTATTGTACTTGTCTGGAATTTTTTCTCTATTTTCAAAATTTAGCCTTCCTTAGAGGGCACCTGGCATCTGGGGCAAGAAACACTGAAGAAGATGGCGTCGGCTGATGCTTTTATACCCCAGGCGCTCTGACGTCGGGGAAAGGGCGACATCAGCCAACGCCGGACCCAGACTTTAGAATCCGGCTGACCGAAGGGCTGCCTGAGGCAGGACAACCCATATGTCAGGACTGCAGTTGCATACCTATCAGACATCTACATTTATGGTAGGTACAAAACTGTACTTTTCTGGATTTACCTCAGAATAAGCCTCTTGCTATTCCCCCTGTGTTGGAAGTTGTTGGCAATGTTTTTCTGGAAAATTCCTTGACTCCAAATTCGGTTCCCCCTGCTCCCAGGAAACCTGACAGGTACTACAGAGTCCCTGATTCTCATCTCTTTCTTTTCAGGAACCCTTTGGCAGATCCATAGGTTATTTCTCAGGGCCCTAGGCCACTGTTACCAGGAATCCTGTTCCTTCTGACAGGGAATCTAGGAACCTAGATAGGTGGGGTAAGAACGTTTATACCTCTGCTATTCTAGCTATTAGGGCTACCAATTGTCTTTTTTATATGCTGAAGTACCAGCAGCACCCCTTGGAGGCTATTAAGTCTAAGATAGCAAGTGTACCTCTTTTAGCAGAGAGTAAAGACATGCAGGATTTGTTGAATTCTGCCACTCTGGTCAATAAGCATTCTTTGCATTGTGGTTTTGACATCCTTGAGGCCTCCAGTAGGGCTACGGCTACTGGATCTGTTATTAGAAGGCATGCTTGGCTCAGAGAACAGCCTCTTCCAGAACCTGTCAAGGCTAAGCTTTTGGATGTACCCATTGCATAAAGACAATCTTTTTGGCAGCAAGGCTGAGGAGGTACTTAAGAAGATGGAGGATAAGGCCAAGTCCATGCAAACTGTTAAGGATTTTCTGCAAGTTCAAACCCCTCGCTTTAGCAGGAATTACCCTTCCAAGAGTTGGACCTTTCCTGATACCAGCAGACAGAACCGTTCCAGGACTAGAGGTTACAAATCTTCTAGGGGGCTGACGGCTACCCCTCAAAGGTCTAGGCAGTGGCAGGCTTCCACTTCTAAGGCAGGAAGCTCCAAGCCTGCATCTCAATCGGAACACTCTCAGTGACTTTTTACAACTTCTGCCTGTTCTTGCTTGCCTGGAGAATCCTGTAGGGGAAGTTGGCCCTTTTATCAGATGTTTGGGCCACTGTCACAGACGACAAGTGGGTGCTCAGAAAGGTGTCCCTGGGGCACAAGTTTTCTTTCCACACCTTTCCGGCTCCCAAGGGATTCCTGGATGTTCTTCCAGATCAAAGGGCAGAAGTAGAAAAACAAATTTTGTCTTTGTTTCATCTGGGAGCAATAGAATCAGTTCTTGCTCAGCAGGTAGGCCAGGGCTTTTATTCCAGGCTTTTCCTAGTTCCAAAAAAAGAAGGCACCTGGCGTCCTATCCTAGGTCTTTCCATTCTGAACTCTTTTCTAGTAATTCCAAAGTTCAAAATGCTCACTCTGCATCAGTTGCTACCAATGCTAGAAAAGGATTCCTGACTGGCAACCTTGGATCTCAAAGAGGCTTATCTGCACATCCCTATCAGGGAAAGTTGCAGGCAGTGTCTTTGTTTCAGAGTGGGCAAGCAACATTATCAATTCTCTGCGCTGCCCTTTGGCTTATCTACTTCTCCCAGAGTCTTCACAATGTGCCTGGCCCCAGTCATTGCTTTGCAGGCAGAAGAAAATTCAGATTTACCCATACTTGGACGACTGTGTGATTCAAGCAAGTTCTCAGGAACAGCTACTAGAGGATCTGGAATTCTTATGCCTTCCATGGATTACACTCTCAATGAGGAAAAATCAAAAATGGTACCATCCAAGGAGATAAAATTCCTGGGAGTGAGTCTGAATACAGCCGCCCAGATGATATATCTCACCCAGGAGAAGCAGACAACTCTTTCAGTTTACTGCAAGGACTTGGCAAGCCTGTCCCAGCTTCCTGCAAGGAAATATCTGCAAGCTCTGGGATTCCATGGCATCTTGTATTCTCATGATTCCATATGCAAGACTGTATATGAGGAAATTGCAGTGGTACCTCAAGAACATTTGGTGTCAACACACACAGGAGCTGGATTTGATGATTCTTCTGCTTCCATCTCTGCAGAAGGAGTTTCTATGGTGAGCAACAGCCTATCTACAGTACAAGGGCATGCCTTTTCGACCACCTCCTGCCACTCGAGGTCTGACTACAGACGCATCGGACTACGCCTGGGGAGCACACCTGGATGGCAGATGCATACAGGGACATTGGAATGCCCAGCAGATGCACCTGCACATAAATCTAACTGAGTTTATTACAGTTCAACAGGCCTTACTAGCTTTCAAGCATCTTCTTTCTCCAAGGACCCTGCTTGTCAGAACAGACAACACCACAGTCATGTGGTACATCAACAAGCAGGGATGGGACTCACTCTTACCCCCTGTGCAGACAAAGCATGAATCTTTGGTCCGTGGCACCATCCCTGGACCTTCATCTCCTAGCTCAGTTTCTTCCAGGAAGGCTCAATGTTTTGGCAGACCAGTTGAGCAGGCGAACCCTGGATCCTCACGAGTGGCAGCTGAACAGAGCAGTCTTTTACAGCATCATTCAACGTTGGTGCACACCTCAGGTGGATCTTTTCTCCTCCCCAGACAATCATCTTCTACCTCTCTTTTGCATCAGACAGCATCACAGCAGAGCCTGGAGAGTGGATGCTCTGTCCTTCTCTTGGACATTGCTATCAGTTTACGCCTTCCCTCCTCTTCTTCCCAGAGTATTATTGAAGATCAGGGACGAGCGACCAAGGACTATTCTCATAGCTCCAGACTGGCACAGACAGCATTGGTATACACTGCTTCGCAGTCTCTCCCAATTTCTTCCTTGGCATCTCCCTCTGAAGCCAGATTTTTTGGTTCAGGAAGGGGGAATAATTCTGCATCCTCATCTTCAGTCCCTCCATTTGGCAGCATGGCTCATTGTATGACTCCTTCCTTATCTTCTTCCCTTTCCCAGCAGGTGGTTGACGTGCTGAGGGAGGCCAGGAGGCCTAGCACTAGGAAGTCCTACACTGGCAAATAGGAAAGGTTTTCTCATTGGATGCAGGCTAGAGGGGAATCTTCTTCTCAGCCTACCCTTCTTCTGATCCTGTAATACCTGGCTGAATTGCTTCAGGGTGGTCTTTTGATTTACTCTATCAAGCTTCATGCTTCAGCCATTTCTGCTCATTGTTCTTTTGAACAACCCATTTTCTCTCATCCTCTGATGAAAATGTTTCTCAGAGGTGCTTGCAACTTAAAACCTCCCAGAAGGGCACCTACTCTAGCCTGGGATCTTAATTTTGTTCTAGCAAAACTTACTCTTCCACCTTTTGAGGCAGCTGCCACTGCTGATTTAAAGTTTCTCTCTTGGAAGACTGCTTTCCTTTTGGCTATAACTTCAACAAGGAGGGTTTCGGAGCTGCAAACTTTGATGGCTGTGGAGCCTTTTTTATTTTCCATGCAGATAGGGTCTGTCTGAGGACGAACCCCTCCTTTATGCCTAAGGTGGTTTCTAGCTTGACTCTTAATCAGTCCATACACCTTCCTACCTTCTTTCCTAATCCTCGAAATAGAGGTGAAAGGATCCTACATTCTCTTGATGTGCACAGACAGCTTAGGTTTTACCTGGACAGGACTAAAAACATTTGGAAATCAGCACAGTTATTGGTCAGTTTTGCCCCTGGAGCTCAGGGTAAGGCTATTTCTAAGCAAACCATTTCCAAGTGGATTGCACATTGTATCACTTTTTGTTATTCCTTTCATGGCAAGGTTCCTCCTCATGGTGTTAGGACCCACTCAACTAGAGCAGCTTCCACTTCTGCAACCTTTTTAAGGGGTGTCCCTATTAAAGATATTTTGGAGGCTGCCATATGGTCTTCTGTTCACACTTTCACAAAGCATTATAATTTGCCTCTGTTTTCCAGAGCCAGGGCAGGGTTTGCCACTGCTGTGTTGCAGGGCATTATCTCCAACCCTTGATTCTGTTGGTTCCTCCTCCCTTTTCTCTGAGCTTTGGTAATCAACCCATTAGTAAAGATTGCAACAGTGAAAAACAATGAACATAGTACAGTTGTGTACACTTACCATAAATGTAGATGTTCGAGTGTATTCACTGTTGCAGTCCTGGTTTCCCTCCCTCCTTCCCCTTTTTTGGTGCTCTTCTCTTTTCCTGAGGTGCAAGCTAAATTGGATGTTATTTGCCAAATTGCTTTTGGTTTAAGCCTTATTTATGGAGGCTTCTGACTGTTATGGTAAGAAAGACTGAGGAAGTGACGTCAGCTGCCTCCTTTTGTATCAGACGCCTTGGCGTCCTTTACAACCGATGGCAGCCAAGGTAATTTTTTCTTACCTTTGGTATTCTGACTGATCGAGGGCTACCGGGAGCCAGATACCCCATAAGTAAGGACTGCAACAGTGAATAGACTCGAACATCTACATTTATGGTAAGTGTACACAACTGTACTTTCTTTATTCTACCATGAATATATGCCTTTAATGTGTCCCACAAGTTAACATCAGAAACTTCTCCATTATTATTAGTATCCATAAATTGCTTCAGTTCATTTAAAAATCAATACATACATCCTTTGATTTTAACAATATAAGCCAGTATTTTTTGCCAAAACCACCAAGTCATTGGATTTTAGATTAAGTTTAAAGATGATGGCGTTATGGTCAGGCAAATGACAAGTTGTCACTGATACCTCTTCTACCTTAGAGAACAACCTACTAGAAACAAAAACCTTTTCTATATTTGTTTGGGTGCCAAATCTGTAGGAATAGTGAGCAAATTTCAATGTGTTTTCTGATTTTAATTCTTGTACAGCTCTACAGTTCATACTACTAGTAAAATTAATTAGATGCTTAGCCGTGGCCGTTGTCTTAGGCATTTTATCTGTGGGCGTATCTTTTTCCTGACAATATGCAATTAAAATCTCCAGCTAATACAATATTTGCGTGTAAAACTATAATGGCAAGGTATTTTTTAGCTACCTTAAATCCAAGTCCAGGAATCCAGTAGATTTTTACAAATGTATATATTTTCCTATGTAACTTAAACACAGCTAACCCCATCATGCCACGTTTGTCCATATAAAAGTCAATTACTTTAGGCTTAGTCAACGATTATCTCCATAGAATTATAATGTGCATCAACAAGTGTGGAATACTACTTATTTGCCAGTTTTTCTAAATTTTTTTTTAGTAAATGTGTTTCCTGGAAAAATACTATATCAGCTTTATTTACTTTAAAATATTTGAATAAATCACCTGTCTTTATGGGATTGTTTAATCCATTTATATTTAACAACATACATTTAAATATTGTCATTTCTAAAATGTAGCATATCTAGCAAGATTAAGGTATAGCTTTGAAGTACTCGACTGTGTACATACTTAGTACATTTTGTTATGAACAAAAAAAACAAGATTATTCAACAAAAATAATAATATAGAAATATTTACAACCTCTGTCATGGAATGTAACAGTCCCGGTGTGATGATGTAATCATTCAAACCACCCTCAGCTATCACTAAATAGTTCCCTAATCTACCACTTGCTTCTACCTTTGCAAAGTGTTTATTGGTTAATCTATGCTAAACATAAAGTTTACCTCTAATAACTGTATGTAATAAAAAAATTGAGATAAAATATTTTTTCTTTTTTCCTTCCCTTCCTTTTTTCCTTCCTCTCTTCCCCCATTAACCCAAAAAGATTAAGTATCCAATATATAAAACTAAATATCAGTGATGTATCAAATGATGATTTCTCAAAATAATAGATATGTTATTAATATTTAATAAACCAAGATAAATTAAACCAGAAATCTATATTCCCTACATTACTTAGGAATTTTTGAAAAGGAAAAATATTACATATGACCCAAAACTAAAACAAATCTAAAAAAACTAAGCTTTTAACAACTAGCACATTTAATTGTTTGTTTCCCTCTGTGTTAATGATATTTTATATTAACCTGATTTAAGTAGAATGGCATTATTATCTTTTAAAAATAAAATCCATGTAACAGTTAACTTATATCATCAAATTCTATGCATGTATGTTTTAAAGTCCGCTGCTCTGAATTTTTCATTTGATCTTCAAGCTGTGGGAATACGGATCTGGCTTGGCTGCATTTTCGATCACTGGATCCAAACTCCTCCCCTATCTGTAATCCCTCTTCCCCTCAGATCTCGTTTGCCGCACATCCAGTCAGCATCATGGTCTGTTGCTCCAAGTTCCTGGTAAGTGAATTTAATAATTTCTCTGGCCTCCTTCTCCTTTCTAACTCATTTAGACCTTTATTTCTAATTTAATACCCTACCCTTCTTGTGCTCAGGCGTGGGTCCTATAATCCAAAAAAAAAAAAAAAAAGACTGCGTTCATTTATTTCTTTCCCTTCTTTTGTCTTGTTCCTATGTAATATAAGTGGGTATAAGCCAGGGTTTCGGAAATGCACAGTGTGGGGCAATAAGCTTCCCCCTTCAGACAGCCACACTATGTGTTGTTTGCTAGAAGTCCCACACCTAGACACCTCCTGTTCAGTCTGCACAGGCTTCAACCCCTGCAAATTGATCAACAGGAAGAACAAGTTGATCTTGAATGACCTCCTTCCTCCACCTTCCTTGGAGGCTTCTGGATGTTCATCGTGTTTCACTGTTGCAGTCATGACTGTAGGGTTCTCCCCTGCTGGCAGGCAGTCCTCGGTCGGCCAGAATCCCAAAGTCTGGGTCCGGCGATGGCTGTTCAGCCATGCTCCCTGACGTCAGAGCGCCAGGAGTACAAAGCTGACAGCCGATGCCATGTTCTCCAGTCTTTCTTGCTGTGCGGTGATAGCAGTTCGCATTTGCCGGTCGGCTGACTCCTGACAATTTTTGCTAAACATACTTCAGTCCGTAGACTTTCTTCTCCTACTCAAAGCTAAGTACCCCGTTGGGGAAACTTTTTTCTTGCTCCAGTCCGATGTCAGAAAAAGTTAATAATTGTATTTCATGTGGGAAGCAAATACCTCATAAGGATTTTCATTCTTACTGTATTCCTTGCTTAGGCCCTGACCACGATGTAGCTAGTTGTCGGTTTTGTGCAAGATTCAATCAACGTACGATTAAACGAAGGTACGATTTTGCATTTCATTACTTCGGTAGGCGCTTTAATTACAAAATGTTGTCGGATTCGGTTCTAATGGCAGTAATATAAATGACATCAACAGGATTGTACAAAACAATTGGAATATTCTAACCAGTGACATTGGACTAAGGGGCATTGTTGACAATAGCCCCAGATTCCGATATAGGAGAAATAGGAATCTTAAAGATCTACTGTGTAAGGAAGGGATGAGTGGTCAAGGTGGGTCCCTAAAGATCACTGCAGGGACATTTCCCTGTGGGATATGCAAGGCCTGCAACCACATCAATAAGGAGACTACATTTACACACCCAATAACTAGGAAGACGTTTCACTTAAAAGGGAGGGCCACATGTAGGACTACCAATATAGTATACCTAGCTGAATGTGTTGAATGTTCCTGTTTCTATGTAGGAATGACCAACAACATGTTTAAGGTCAGAATCCTGCAGCACTTGAGTAGTATTAGGAACAGTGACCCAAGTAATGCCCTATATAGGCACATTAGTGGAAATCCTACACATAGTTTTAAATTTAGGGCCATTGTTAACAATAGGCCAAACAGTAGGGGGGGTGATGTCAAACATCAAACAGCTTTGGCTGAATCAAGGTGGATTATTGAGTTTATGGCACACAGGGAACCAGGATTAAATTATGTCATTCCAGTTAAACCCACCCTCCAAAATAGGCGGGTTTTTCATTAGATGCTATTGGTTGTTTTATCTTTTAAAAATGTTGTTTGAATAATGTGTCTTTGTCTGATGAAGGGTGTAACCCGAAAGCGCTTACCTGGAATTTTATCTGTTTATATCTGGATTAAATTTTACTACGTTTATTCACACAGCAGTGTCCTGTTGCTTTTCATTTGGAGCTCCCTCAGAAACATGCATGTAAAAGGTGGCACTTGGACTCCATGCCAGAGTTCCTCACAGAAGACAGCAACTTAGAGGAAGGGGAGGATTTCCTCCGATCACCCCCAGATGACATCTCTTTTGGAGACATCATGGAAATCCTACTCCAGCATGGGGGTGGTCTGCCCAAAAACCCATGCCAGATGAGTTGGTGTTCCTGGAGGTATTTAGCACAGGACCCTCTACCTCCTTGGTGCCCCCTCCCGTGGATCCGCTTGTGGATTTGATTACATCTCTAGTATGGAAAGAACCTGACATTGTGGAGCCCATCCCCAAGTGCCCTGATAGGATTATATAATTGACCTTCTGACAAGCAGCATTGGTCTAAGGGATCCCCGGATGATGCCATGGTGCTTGCAGCGGCCACCATGAAAGAGCTTGCTTAGGAAAGCTATACGGCCCATCCACTGGACTGAGAGTCTTGGGCCATGGACTGTTTCAGGAATTGAGTTTACATTTCAGCCACATTTGCCGTGCGTGCCCTGAACTACATGGCACCTGTGATCAGACTTCATCGGGACCTGGTTAAAGAGGTTGCTGAGTCTGGCCGAGAGTCCATGTTGGCGGAACAGAAGAAGGTGTTCAAATACCATATGGCCACCCTCACTTCCATTTCCAACACCTCTATGAGGCTCCTGACACATGCTACCGAATGTGCTTCTAGGGTGGCCAGCACAGGCATTGCCATCAGGCATCACACTTGGCTCTAGCTTTTTGCATTCTCGGAGCTCCTCAAGGTATCTTTTACAAATGCCCCTTATGGTTCCACCCTTTTTAGAAAAACGGTACAAGACACGTTGGTTCAGAGCGAGAAAGATGGGAAGACCTTGTCTGCAGTCGGAATCTGCTTCTCAACCCCACAACGATCCTTTTCCCGGAATCAGCAGGGAGGGAGAAGATGTGGTTCCAAAAGTCTCAGGGCTATTCCCAAGATGCTCAGGGCTCACCCTTCCCCAGAAGCAGAGGGGGATGTGACAGACGCTGTCCTCGCTGCAGAGGGAGTGAGGAACCAGGGGTCCCAGGAATCCTTCCCGGACAGACTTGCTCAGCAGCCCTAAAGGGTTGCCCAACTGCTCGTCTCTGGAGGCAGTTGGGGGATGTCTCTTGCTGCACCCAACAGCCTGGGAGTCTATCACAGATGATTGTTAGGTGTTGCAAATCATATCCCAAGGATACTCTATCCCCTTCATTCAAATGCCAGTACGACCCAAACACCTCCCAAAAGTTCCACCAACGCAGCGGGAGGAAACAGCAGTGGAAATTTCTAAGCTGCTCGAAAAATGAGTCATCCAGCCCCATCCCCCTCCAGACCATTCCAGATCAGGCATCTATTCCAGGTTCTTTTTAGTGCTAAAGAAGACAAGGGACTTAAGACCCATCCTGGATCTTTCAACCCTAAACCTGTCAGTTGCCAAGACAAATTTCCGGATGGTCACTCTCTAATTCATTCTGCCCTTCCTGCAGAGAAACGACTGGATGTGCTCGGTGGACCTCCAGGACACCTACTACCACATCATAATTGACAGGCACTCTCAGAGGTTCCTCTACCTCAGGCTGGGGGGCCAGTCATTACCAGTTCAGAGGGCCACCGTTTGGTCTCACCACCACTCCCAGGGTGTTCACCAAAGTGATGGCAGTGGTGGCTGCTCACCTGCAACTGCAGGGGTTTCAGATCTTTCCCTACTTGGATGATTGACTCCTTTCCACTCCCTCCAGACATCGCCTCTGTCAAGTCAGGGATCTCCTTCTCCAGACCAGCTGGGCATAACCATAAATCTCAACAAGTCAGTATTGAATCCATTTCAAGTTCTAGACTTCAATAGGACTCAGATACCACTCAGAGCAAGGTTTTCTAACTCCCAACAGACTTTAGTCACTCAGACTTCATGTGTTGTACATTGTTCATACCCAGTATCCCCCTGCAGAGTCAGTTCTTTGTGCGTTAGAATCCATGGCGGCCATAATCACCATGATACCCACGGCTCTTCTGCATATGTGGGTTTTCCAATGGACCCTAGTGGTCCTTGCTAGATCTACCATTGTCTCGTCTGGTTCGTTTGTCTTGGGCATGCAGGCATTCGCTTTTTTGGTGGCGTCAATCCCTGGACCTCCTTCTTGGGTCTCCCATTTATCCTTCCTGCTCTGATGACCACTGTGACCATGGATGCCTTCCTACTTGGGTGGGGAGGGGGTACTGCATGGGAAGGCAGTCCAAGGCACATGGCCTTCCCTGGAGACCCATCTGCATATCAACGTCCTGGAGATGAGGGTGGTGCTGTTAGTGTTGCAAACTCTTCATGCCCATCTTCCCCAAGTGACGATTGCCATCCAGACAGACAACATGTCTGTAGTCTGGTACATCAAACAGGGAAGGACCAGGTCATATCCCCTTTGTCGTGCAGCCATGAGATTGTGGGAATGGGCGAGCTCCACTGGCCGTTTACTGGTGGCAATGCACATTCCGGGGAGGTCCAACATTCTGGCAGACAGGCTCATCAGATCTATTTTGATGCCTTACGAGTGGTCTCTGACTCCTTCAGTAACGGAACAGATATTTCTAAAGTGGGGTCGACCTTGCTGCGCTCTTTCTGCCTCTCCTTCCAACACAAAGTGCAGCCAGTTTTTTGCTCTGAACCCCCCTCTGGGGGAGACCCCCAGAGATGCTCTAGTTCATGCTTGGCCCTCCGGTCTTCTGTATGCTTATCCTCCACTTCCTCTGATCCTGAAATTCATACAGAAAGCTTGATGGCTGGGGAGTTTAGTGATCCTCATTTCCCCTTTCTGTCCTCGCCAAGTTTGGTTCCCCTCTCTGTGGTCTCGCACAGTGTGTCCTCCTTGGACATTAGATCTGGTTCTGGATCTGATCTTCCACCCCTCAGGGATCCCACACCCAGATCTAGTCAGTCTGAAGCTTATGGCTTGGCTGCTCCAGTTCCAGTGATAGCTAGGACTCCCGGGCTGTCTTCTCCGGTTAAGAAGTTTTTGGTAGCAGCTCACAAATCTTCCACCAGGAAGGTTTATTCCAGTAAGTGGAAACATTTTTCGATGTGGGCATCTCAACATGATCTGGACCCCTTTACCACTGCAGTCCCAGCCATTTTAGAGTTTCTGGCAAATATTTTTCATCGAGGTGCCAGTTTTTCTACAGTAAAGGTTCAGCTGACAGCTATCTCCAATTTTCATATAGGAGTCAATTCAGCTTCCCTAGCATCTTCCAAGCTTTGTAAAGCCTTTTTGAAAAGTTCCTTTTTACTTAGGCCTCCTTTTTAGCTCTGCAAGCCGTGGTTTCTTCCCACTTTGAACCAGCAGCTTCAGTGGATTTACAATTCCTGTCTTGGAAGACAGCTTTCCTGGTTGCTACTACCTCGGCTAAAAGAGGGTCGGAGATTCAGGCCTTATCTGTCAAGCACCCTTGTACGGTGTTTCATAAAGATAGGGTTTCCTTACAGATAAATCCTTCCTTTCTTCCGAAAGTGGCTTCAGAATCTAACATTAACCAGGTCATCAATCTTCCTGTTTTCTTTCAGAACTTCCAGAATAAGGGAGAGTATAAATTGCACTTGATTGCTTGTTCATAGGCAACTGCATTTCTATTTGCATAGAACAAAATCCTTTTGTAAGTGTGATCAGCTGTTTGTTTCCTTTTTTTAAGCCTTTCTGAGGGAAACCTGTGTCCAAGATAACTATTGCTTGTGGTTGTCTCAGTGCATAGCTCTGGCCTTTACAGCCAAAGGATTATCTCCACCAGGTCAAGTCAAGGTACATTCTACCAGGTCGGTGGCTACATCAGCGGACTTTTGGTCTAAGGTTTCTTTGGATGACAGTCACTCTGCAGCTACTTGGGCATCATCACACAAATTTATTTTGCATTATAAGTTGGATCTCCTGTCCAGAGGCAGGGCATCCTTTGGCTCTACCGTGCTCCGGAATATCCTTCCATGAGGGCCTCCCAGGGTCTTTTGGCAGCTGGGGATTCTGTCCCACAGGTTGAAGATCAAATGAAAACAACTTCAGATAAAAACTTTTATGTACTCACCATAACATTCCATCTGAGTTGTTGCTTTTCATTTGTCTTCAACCATCCCTCCCTCCTTTCCCCCTGCTTTATGTGGGCTGTGTGTTAGACCAGATGAAAGAGGCATAGCCCCTACTCTGGTCAGCCTTTGTCTTTCTTATGGTGCTTTCAGAGTATTACTGCTAAAGTGTTTGGCATTTGGTGAGGTCGGGGTGCTACTCTCAGCAGCAAACTCAATCTGAGGGTAGGAGGGATACAGGGGTATTATGGGTAGGGGAGGACTTGGAGCTGGGATCCAATAATGGAAAATGCGGCCGAGTCAGATCCGTACCGGATCCATATTCCCACAGGTTGAAGACAAATGAAAAGCAACAACTCCGATGGAACATTATGGTGAGTGTATAACTTTTTATGGTTCGTAGTATAAAACATGTACATAAAATATCTGTTTATTTACCCCATTCCCAAATATTCATATATAGTATATTTATATATAGATATATTAAAATTATACAAACCTAGAGATTACATTTTAGTAACTAAATTCAGATATAGTCAGTGTTATTAATTATAACATTCTAACTCTAGTTACTATAAAAGAAATGTTAGAGTCCTGGTTATTAAATTGGTGCTATATTGCAACAAGTAGTCTCATTCTTATATATCAAAATATCATATACACATCCTTTAGGTAATCTTCTAAAAACAAAGTTATAAGTATCAATCAGAAGAGCAGTACTAGATTAATTTATATGCATCTAAGACTATGCATCCATTAGTTGCTTTTGTTAAAGTTATATAATGTGTGTTGCCCTTTAAATACATTAACTACTGATGGGGTATAATATGTAATTATTGCTATTTTCATTCACTGTAATATGCACTGTACAGGCACTTTAAACACGTTGTAAAATGTTTCCTTCTTTTTTCCCCTTTAAAAGTTTGTAAAAATAAAAGAAAAAAAATAGATACAATATATTTGCCAACTTTAAGAACCAACAAGATCTAACATTCAGTCATTACCAATCTACAAAGCAGTAATTCTCCTCTCCGTTGTAACATTTCCATCTTGCAGCAGTAACATAAGGTTCAAAGGTCATCTACAGTTTCCCGACACTTGTGAACATTTGCACAGCTTGAAAACTGCTTCTCTCTCTTTAATCAGCTTGCAACTGCTTTCAAGGACAATATCCAGGTAAAAAAATGTTTTTTTTAAATGGGAAATGGTGACTGACAGTTGTTTACAGTTGTAAGATCACTCTCTGTAAATATGTGAGCGATGCATTTAGTTTTTGTAATGGACTTAATGGAACAATTTAAAACATCTTTGAGTTAAAAACACAAAAAAAATACTGTTTATATATTTTAACTAATTTAACAGATTACAACAAAATCAAAAGAAGCTGTGGCTGTTTTTTTTTTTTTTTAATATATATTTTTAAATATCATGAATAAAGCTAGTGTATTATTCCAGTACTGAATCAAAGTCCATTCTCATTTTGGTCTTGACTTTCCAGTCAAAAATCTTATAAACCAATAGCAATTATATTATTAGCTTTAAAGAGAGATCGTTTTCCTAAATTATTCCATTACCACACACAGAAGGGTTTCAGTAAAAAGCATTCAGGTCATTAAGGTACACAATTAGACTAAGTAAACCTTTGCTAGTAGTAATGCTGTTTCGTAATTATGATAAAATAAAAAAAGTGGGGAAACAAAGGTTTACCTTGGAACATTTCAATAGATTCTGAAACAGTATAATTATGTTAGAGAACAGTATTTGTATATAACTAATATAAATTCAGAATGAGAGAAATAAGTCATTATTACTTCCCTTTGAATTTTTTACTGCTACAACCTTTTGTTGTCCACCCATCTTTTATTGCATTTCTTTTAAGGCTCATTGAAGACCAGTCCAGTTCTTCTTGCTTATCCAAAAAAATGTTTACCTGAGAAAAGTCCAGGGCTTTATCTAGTGAGTTAAATGTCTTTTGACCATCAGATAAAAAAATCCTGATTCTTGCTGAGAACAGAAAATGAACCTTAATATTTGATTCTTGAGGCTTTTTATTTAGGGAATACAAGGCTTTCTTGTGTATATTACTGTATTTGTATAATCACTGTCAAATTTAATGGTTTTCCCTGGTCTATATTACATCACCGAACGCTTAAAAAAAACGAACGGTGATTAATCGACCCTATGTAAGCAAAAGCTTACAATGTTGAACTGTCAGAACAGCGATTTATTTTTCCAAGGGGGAAAAAATCGCTGTTCCAACAAAAAAAAAAAAAAAAAAAAAAGAAAACACTTTAAAACATTACATTAAGTGGGGGGCTGCGCCCCCACCCCCCTACTTAAATATACCAACTCCGAGACCGCACTGCAGTGCCGAAAATGACAAACTAACAAAGCAGCCAAGCAAATTTTTTCCCAGGGAAAAAATTAGCTTAAAAGGCGCTTCGATATTTTGCCTTTTTAGTCTTTTATGTTCGACCAAGACGCATTCGAAAAAATGCGTCTTCGGTGTTGTAATAGCAACTCGGTTTTCCCATTAAATGTTATTGGAGAGTTTGTCTAGGCAGTTTTTAAGGCCAAGTCCTTATCCTGTGTAGAAAGAAATTTCACTATTACAAATCTTGGTGTAGATGGGTTATTTGTTGTAGTAATGCTCTTAACAAGAAACCTATGTGCTGTCTCAGTTCCGAAAGAAATTAACTCTGGCAAGTTCAATATTATAGTAGTTATCCAAGCATTCAGGAACTGCAGCATGTTGTTTCCTTCTTTCTCAGGGACACCGTATAGTCTTATGTTATTTCTTCTGGATCTGCTCTCAAGATCATGAGCCATTTCCAGAAGAACAGAATTCTGTTTCAGTAAAAGTTCAACTTCAGAGTTTCATTTTCATTTAACCTTCCATCAGTATAATTCATAGATTTCTCAATGGAAGTAATTTGATCTGCATACTTCTTAATTATTTCGTTTAACAGATACTTTTTTTTTATTTTCCTGTTTTATGGTATTCCATTTTACTTTCCAGATTATCTTTTTTAACTGATGTTTCTTGCATACTGGAAATAAGAGACTGTAATTCTTTTTTCGTACCATTCTCCTGAGAGGAAGCTTTGAGGTGACTCATAGTTGCTCTTAACTGAAAGAAACTTCTGACAGGATAAAATCAATACAAAGTCTCCAAAAACAGAAATTCTTGCTGGATTATTTTCAGACTTTATTATATATTAGAAATTGTTTTGAAGTCAGTTTCTTGGGATCAAAAGATCCTGTCAAGAAACTTTGGAAGAGGCAGAGCAAAACTTTTCTGCTGCTAACTGCTTGGCATCTACTTTCTGATTACACCATTTGCTTCTTATTTTTACAGTTTTAATTTCATCTGTTAGATTTTCCCATGGTTTTACATGTTAGCATTTTATCACTACATTCTTATACAGGGTGCTGGTGGAAATTGGGCTACTGTTGGCGGAAGGAGAAGAAGGGGGGGAAGGCATGCCTGAAGGCAGGAAGAGAAGCAGAAGGTTAGTGTAGTAGTGTGGATAAGAACTTTGAATGCTGGCAGTATGACTGGTATAGGGAGAGAGCTAGCTGATATGATGGAGAGAAAGAAGGTTGATATATTGTGCATGCAAGAGACCAGATGGAAGAGGAGGCTAGGTGTATAGGAGGCGGGTTTAAATTTTTCTATCACAATGTGGATGGCAAGAGAAATGGGGTAGGGGTTATCCTGAAAGAACAGTATGCCAAGAGTGTTTTGGAGGTGAAAAAGAGTGTCAGAGTGATGTTTATGAAGCTGGAAATTGATGGTGTAATGATGAATGTTGTTAGTGCATACACTGTGCAAGTTGGGTGTGCAATGGATGAGAAGGAAAAAATTTGGAGTAAGTTGGATGAAGTGGTAGTGAGCATTCCCAAGGGTGAGAGACTGGTGATTGAAGCGGATTTCAGTGGTCATGTTGGTGAAGGGAACATAGGGGATGAGGAAGTGATGGGTAGGTGGTGTTAAGGAGAGGAATGCAGAAGGTCAGATGATAGTGGATTTTGTGAAAAGGATGGACATGGCTGTGGTGAATATGTATTTTAAGAAGAGGGAGGAGCATAGAGTGATGTACAAAAGTGGAGCAAGATGCACACAGGTGGATTATATCCTATGCAGGAGGGCCAGTCTGAAGGAGATTGGCGACTGTAAAGTGGTGACAGGAGAAAGTGTAGTTGGGCAGCATAGAAGATAGAAAGTTGGTCTGTAGGATGACGTTGGTGATCAAGAAGAGAAGGAGGAGTGTGAGACCAGTGCCAAGGATTAAATGGTGGAAGTTGGAAAAGGGTGATTGTGAGGTGGAGTTCAGGGAAGAGTTAAGACAGGCACTGGGGGGCAGTGAAGTGTTGCCGAACAGCTGGGTAACTACAGCAGAACTGGTAAGGGAGACAGCTAGAAAGGTGCTTGGTGTGACATCTGGACAGAGGAAGGAGGTCAAGGAGACCTGGTGGTGGAATGAGAAAGTACAGGAGAGTATACAGAGGAAGAGGTTAGCAAAGAAGTGGAATTGTCAAAGAGATGAAGAAAGTTGACAGGAGTTTAAGGAGATGAGGTGCATGGCAGAGAGGTGGCAAGGGCTAAGGATAAGGCATATGGAGAGTTGTATGAAAGGTTGGACACTAAAGAGGGAGAAAAGGGTCTGTACCGATTTGGCTAGACAGAGGGACCGAGCTGAGAAAGATGTGCAGCAGGTAAGGGTGAAAAGGATACTGAGGGAAACATACTCACAAGAGAGGAGAGTGTGTTGAGCAGATGGAAAATGTACTTTGAGGGGCTGATGAATGAAGAGAATGAGAGAGAGAGGAGGTTGGATGACGTGGGGATAGTGAATCAGGAAGTGAAACAGATTAGCAAGGAGGAAGTAAGGACAGCTATGAAGAGAATGAAGAATGGAAAGGCTGTTGGCCTAGATGACATACCAGTGGAAGCATGGAGGTGCTTAGGAGAAATGGCAGTGGAGTTTTTAACCAGATTGTTTAATGAAATCTTGGAAAGTCAGAGGATATCTGAAGAGTGGAGAAAAAGTGTTTTGGTACCTATCTTTAAGAATAAGGGCGACGTGCAGAGTTGTAGTAACTACAGAGGTGATGATTAGTGATCAACATTATGGTTTCATGCTGGGAAAGAGCACTGCAGATGCGATGTTTGCTCTGAGACTGTTGATGGAGAAATATAGAGACGGTCGGAAGGAGTTGCATTGTGTCGTCGTGGACTTAGAGAAAGCATATGACAGGGTGCCTGGAGAGGAATTGTGGTATTGTATGAGGAAGTCTGAAATGGCAGAGAAATATGTAAGAGTGGTACAGGATATGTACGAGGGTAGTGTGACAGTTGTGAGGTCTGCGGTGGGAGTGACGAATGCGTTTAAGGTGGAGGTGGGATTACGTCAAGGATCAGCTCTGAGCTCTTTTTTTGCAATGATGATGGACAGGTTGACAGAAGAGATCAGACAGGAGGCCCAGTAGACTTTGATGTTTGCAGATGACATTGTGATCTGTAGTGAGAGTGGTGACCAGGTTGAAGAGACCCTGGAAAGGTGGAGATATGCTCTAGAGAGGAGAGGAATGAAGGTCAGCAGGACTAAGACCAGAATATATGTGTGTGTAAATGAGAGGGAAAATAGGGGAATGGTGAGGATGCAGGGAGTAGAGGTGGCAAAGGTGGATGAGTTTAAGTACTTGGGATCAACAGTTCAGAGTAATGGTGAGTGTGGAAGAGAGGTGAAGAAGAGAGTAAGGCAGGGTGGAGCTGGTGGAGTGTCAGGAGTGATTTGTGACAGATGGGTACCAGTAAGAGTGAAGGAGAAAGTCTACAAGAGGGTAGTGAGACCAGAAATGTTATATGGGTTGGAGATAGCACTGACAAAAAGGCAAGAGTCAGAGCTGGATGTGGCAGAGTTAAAGATATTAAGATTTGCACTGGGTGTGGCTAGGATGGACAGGATTAGGAATGAGTATATTAGAGGGTCAGCTCAGGTTGGATGGTTTGGAGACAAAACCAGAGAGGTGAGATTGCGTTGGTTTGGACATGTGCTGAGGAGGGATGCTGGGTATATTGGGAAAAGGATGCTAAAGATGGAGCTGCCAGGTAAGAGGAAAAGAAGAAGGCCTGAGATAAGGTTTATGGATGTAGTGAGAGAGGACATGCAGGTGGGTGGTGTGACAGAGCAAGATGCAGAGGACAGGAAGAAATGGAAACAGATCCGCTGTGGCAAATCATACTTCCAAATTTGTCATACTTCTGTTTGTACCATTTTGCTGCTAATCTGTCATCTTTTTCATTTATCCACTTTAACACTTTGCAAAAATTTTATGAAGCAGCATGCACCACCGGGGTAATTAACTGTAAACCTTCTTTCTCTTTATTTATATAAAAAAATCCTCTTTTTATTGGGTTTAATCTAGAACCCCATATAAATGAAAAATATCTGCAATAATTCCTTTCATATATGGTTGGCAATATACATACACTTGTTAAGTATGCGTTTCTTCACATCAGTACTGAATTTATCAAATAAGCCTTTTTTCTGAATGATTAGATGTTCTCTAGAAATGATGAGTTTTATTTCTTCTGTTGTTTTTCCCATTTTTATTTTACTTGCATCTTTATTCCCAAATTTTATACCCAACATAAAAGTATCACTTGTAAAATATATACCCCTTAACTTTATTATATCAACTAAACCTTAACTTTTCTCTTTATTTAAAGCCATCCCCATCACCTCTAGATACTCATTTGTGCAAATTACTTCTTTTATACAAATTAGTTTTTTGCCAGTTATTATAATGTCATCTGCATATGTTAACAGAACTGGAATTCTTAACCCTTCAGGTATTGTATACTCTACCTCCTTCATTTTGTAATTTATTACACGTGCTATCACATTCATAACTAATGCAAAGACTATGCTACTTATTGTACATCCCTGTCTTACACCACTCTTCATATGTACTGCTTGGCTTAACCAGCCATGTACAAGTATTTTGCGTTGTTATTACTATACGTTAACATACATAATTTCCCAACTTTCTCACTTAAATTATCTCATTATTACCCATAAGATTTCTAGTCCAGTTCTGTCAAATGCCTTAAGGCCCCCTATCATGATTTTCACTTCTTTTCTATTCATAATATCATCCACAACTATTACTAATAATTTGACAACCCTTCCCCTTTATACTATATATAGCATTTCCATAATATTTTCAAATCTTTTTTATTGTTTTCATAAAGATCTTATAATCATTGTTATTCAACTGTATATTTTTTTATACATGATACCTTCATTTAACCATTCATTCAGAATCTTTGCAAATATTTTTTTTTTGCCAATCCCTTAAATTTTTATACATTTCATACCTTATTCCATCTGGTCCTGCAGCCAAATTTATACTTGTTTGTTGTAATACTTTATCTAGCTCATTTAAATAAGTCTTCTTTTCCATTTCTTTCTTCTCTTTTTATGTTGACTTGTTTACATTCTATATTTTTTCACTACCTTTTTTCCTTTAAAAGTTTCTTGTACACATTGCACTACACTATTCATTATATTTTCATGAGTTATTTTATTTATTCTTTTACATTTTCTATTACACTGCCATCTTGCTTTACTAATCTGCTTAACTCAGTATTTCTTCTCTTTTTCTTTGTAAAATATATTGGCTTGTATAAAAATTCTTGTTTTTTTTGTTTCATATAATTCTTTTTTCTTTTCAAAGTACTTTCTATCATTATGTTCTAAATCTTCCAGAGCATCGTTATATGTTTTTATATTTTTCTTTCTCTACTTTTTCACATCATATAGCTGCTGTAAAAAAAAAACATTTTTTTATATTTTCCTTTAAATGTCATCCACCATTTGCACCAATTTTTTTTATAAAAGGTTCTCATAGTAATACAATCTTTCTATAACTGTATTACTATTTTTCCTTCTTCATTCCATGCTTTCTCATTTTTCCTTCTTATTCCTTCACTTATTTTTGTGTATTCCTTGTTTTCCTTTATCTCTAGCCATATTGCAAGATGATCAGAAAATTCTGTTTCAGACATCTCCTCTTCTCCTTTATCTAAACTTTCTGTCACTGTAAAATAATCTAGTTCAGTTCTATAGGTACCCATTTTATAAGGCCATGGATTTTTGTCCCAAAGTTTTAACTTATCACATCTTATAACTTCTGACATTTTCTTATATTATTTCCTTCCTTTTTACACTTGCCTGTTAAATCACAGAGTCTCCTGGTTTTATAATATTCATGTTCATCACCACATAGTCTAAGCTCTGATAAAATAAGCTTTCCCTTTCTTAATTCGTGTATGTGATGTTATAATTCTGTACACGCATTCTTTCCATTTTAACTCTGATAGTTAATCTTTCCATTTTTTTCTAAAGTTACATCTAATGTCTTTACTATATTTCTACAGAATATGGGTATTCCAGAGCATCTATGATTAAACAAATTCCAGATCATCTTTCTTCCCCATAGTTTCTCTGTAATCTTTCTTCATTTGTTAAAAATCTTGTAAGATAATTACATCTACATCACATGTATTGTACCACTCCAAAATTCCTATTCTTCTTAGTAAATTCTTAGTACTATTCACATTTGCAGAAGGCACTCTAAAATTTTCATTTTCCGTTTCCCGTAAATTCATGGTTTCATAAGTTCATAGCTAATTACTGGGAATAGCTTTATTAATAGCCCATTCTAAGCCTAGTTAATTTCTCTCAGACACATTAACCATTATACCAACCACCAATTTTTGGCTGTATATATTCTTTTTCATCCATTTGCTTTCTTTTTTTCTTTTGTAGTTATCCATTTAAATTTTCTTTTTCTTTTATCCCTTTGCCAATAGAATTCTTGTTTTTTTTTCTTTTTCTACCTCCCAGTTTGTCTTCTTCACTTATTTCAGAACCTTCTTGTATGTCCTCTTTATTTTTCCTCATCTATTTTTTCGTATGTTTCTGCTACAACTACAATTTCTTCGCTTTCTCTTTTTCCTTACTCTTATTTTCATTTTTTGCAGTCCATTTGTAAATGTTCAATTTAGTTATATTTATAACATTTCAGCTGACATTTTTTGCACCATACCTCATTTTCCCACAATATAACATTTTCTTTTTTCATAGTTATTTACCAAACATAATTTATTTTCCCACAAAAAATGTTTTGGGTTGTCCCCAGTATTTTATGACACACCTGTTCCCCTCCACTTTTATAACACTTGGTATATGCATAGTTTTTTTTTCTTTCTGTTTTTAACACAGTATTATAGTCCCATCCACCCTTAAACCCTTTAATAATAAACTTTTGCAATGTTCAGTACTACATAAGGTTTTCAGATGTCCTTTCAAAGTCTCTTTCTACTTCTGTTTGAAAGTTTATATGAATTTTGTTTTTTATTTCCCTGTTAAATGCTTTTATCACATAAAGATTCCGTGGGTTACAGTCTTTCTTTTTATTCATATTCTCTAAGTAAAAATTTCCATTGAAAAGTCTCAAATATAATTTCAGAAAAATGTCTCTGTTAATAAGAATAAATGCTCTTACCTCATGTGCTTTTACACCCAAAGGAGATATTAAATTGTCCCACACTTCAAACTGCCCATTTCTTTGTCGTCTTTACTTTGAATCTGTACTGTGTACTTCCATTTTTCAGTTTTTCTGCTTTTTTATTTTCTGCTACTCCCCTTTTGCCTTCTTTTACTTTCTCTGCAAATTTTTATTTTCAATCTCCACCTGTCTAGGGGTAAGAAAGATGGTAAGACCCTTTCTGCTGTGTGCCTACATTTTTACACCCCCCCAAGGTCTTTTTCTAGAAACCAGAGGAGTGGTGGAAAAATGTGGTTAAAAAAAATCCAAAGGGCCTTTCCAAGACACAGATGGAGGGAGTTCACCCAGGGGCAGCGGGGGGGATCCAGAATGGAAGATGCCGCCCTCACTTGCAGAGCTGGTCTGCAAAACCGGGTCTTCAAGGATTCCTTCCCAGGCAAGGCCTTTCAGCACTCCTGAAGGAAGGCCTGATTGTCTTCCTCTGGGAGGCAGTCGGAGGATGCTTATTCTTGCACCCAAATGCTTGGCTAGATGTAACAGATTCCTGGGTGCAATGGATCATATCCAAAGACTATACCATTCCCTTTGCTCATCCTTCCCCTGTTTACAAGAAAATCGCCAATGTTCCACCCAATCAGAGGGATTCAGCAAGCCAAGAAATCCAAAAACTGCTGGAAAGAAGAGTCATCCAACAAGTCTCGCCAGACCAACATGGATCCAGAGCTTACTCAAGATTCTTTTTAGTGCCAAAAAAAATAGGGAACTGGAAACCAATTTTGGATCTCAGTGTACTGAACAAATTGGTTCGACAAACAAAGTTCCATATGGTCACTGTAGAGTCTTTTCTTCCTTTTTTGAAAAAAGATGACTAGATATGGTCAGTTGACTTTCAGGATGTGTAATTACCATGTAAAGATGGAGAAACGCTCCAGAAAATTCCTCCACTTCCTCCTGGGGGCCAGTGACTACCAATTCACAGTACTGCCCTTTGGACTCACCACAGCCCCCAGGGTATTCACCAATTGCATGACAGTAGTAGCAGCTCACTTGAAACTACAAAAATTCCATGTGTTTCTGTATCTGGACAACTGGCTCATAACCGCTTCAACCAAGCATAAGTTGATGACAGCCAGGGACTAGACCCTCAGCATCTTTGCCCATCTGGGGATCACTGTAAATCCAGAAAAGTCACATTTAACCCCAATCAACTGCTGACTGTTACAATCCTACCCCACTTGCATTTCAGGCATTGATATATACACTTTTGATTGACGTTCATAGATGTGAGCTTTGACTGGAACATCAGAAGGCTGTTGTGCTTTTCTTTGGGTAGAATTTTTAGTAGAAGTTGGCATCTGTTTGTTTTTTCTTTGTCCCCCAAGATCTTGACCAGCAGAAATCCTATGTGATGTCACTGCAGCACCTTTTTTTCTTGGGACACTACTGTACTGTCTATAGAGTGGCTTTTTCCAAACCCTGGAATGAACATATGAGACTGAGGAACCTGGAAACGTGGGTGAAATCCCAGATTGCAGCTGGCACATTTTAATATTCCTTGTGGGTCAGATGGCAGAAAATTGTGTGCAGTCCTTTTGAACCTCCTTTGCATGCAGGCTGTGCAATAGATTTTTCCCTGCAAACTGAAGTACAGGCCAATACTAAGGGACTCTGGCTAGCAAAGTTTGCAGATGACTGCAAACTGGGAGCCATTATTGAATCTCCAAATGATGCGGATACTCTACAAAAGGGCCTTACAGAAACAGATGCTTGGTGCCAGAGCCATGGGCTCAAGCTCAATGCCAAGAAATGTATAGTTATCCCCATTGGGAAAAAACATGTACCCATTGAATTACCACATAGGTGGCAGTACACTAAATATCGAAAGTGTGATGAGACTTAGGGACACAGGTGGACAGTGGTCTCACCTTCGATAACCACATCGCCACAACAGTCAGGAAATCCTTCTATGTGGCACACCTCAGCTTTTCATCCAGAAAAAAGGAGGTCATTGTCCCACTGTACTTCATCCCTCATTAGACACATTTGGTATGTACCTCTCAAGACACCTGCAACAACTGGAAAGGCCGCAGAAATACGTCACTAAAAGAATCATAGGCCTAAAGCAGATGCCCTATGCTGACCGCTTTAAAAAAAACTCCAGCTATACTCTGTCACATATTGTCTACTCAGAGATGATCTCTGCTTAACATACAAGGCCATGTCAAACCCAGAGCTATTGGGCATGCTACACTTAAAGAAATCCAAATCCCTCAGAGCCACACGCTCCAGGAATCTAAACCTCGTCATCACAATAAACAAAACATGCTGGAGGGATAAGTTCCTGACCAGAGACTCCCCAGACTCAGGAATAGACTGCCCATACATGTCAAGCAGAGTGCCTCTTTGGCCACCTTCAAAAGGAGCATTGATTGGAAGGCAGAAAGGAAATTCACCCCAGGGATCACGTCAGTCGCCCTGCTAGACAGGGGTCCAGGATGTAAATGGTGTGGAAAGAAATAGCCAGGGAATTGTTATGGCTAGGCTTGTATAGGCCCTAGGGCCGATAGCCTAGTACCAACCTATGAACACAAAACATAGAATTCATAGGGGCAGCACTGAATACTCAGACAACAATAGCATCTCTTCCTCCAGAACGTCACCAGAGAATTGTGGTTCAGGTTCAAAAGTTAACTCACAGAAAGAAGGTTCCAGTATGTTTAGTCTTACAAGTTCTAGGATCCATTGCAGCTTCTATAACTATTGCCACTAGCCAGGTTACACATGAGAATTCTGCAGTGACTACTAGCCTCCCAGTGGTCCATACTTCATCACGCATTGTCACTAGATGTCCTGATCACCAACCATTGCAAAACGGATCTTCTCTGGTGGATGCACTATGATCAAAGTTCTTCATGGTCTTCTTTTTATTTTTCCAGAGCCAACAGCCATAGTGGCTATATGGATGCCTTCCAGAAGGGGTGGTGGGACATTATCTGGGTAAGACAGTCCAAGGCACTTAGTCCCCAGTAGAGGCCAACTTTTGCACATCAGTGTCATAGAGATAAGAGTGGTGGTACTTGCATTACAGGCCTTTCAGACAGCTCTTCCTCAGGGGGACTATTGCAGTTCAAGTGGACAATATGTCAGTTGTTTGAGTACATCAACAAACAGGTAGAAGCCAGGTCTTAACCCCTTTGTTGAGAAGCCCTCAGTGTGTGGCAGGGGGGACAACTTCTTCCAACCCCTTCCTAATAGCAATGCACATACCAGAGAGTTGCATTGCGATTGTGGACAAGCTGAGCAGATGCATCCTTCAACCTCACAAATAGTCTTGCAATCTAAAAGTGGCAAAAATGATTTTCCACTTTTGGGGTCAGCTTTGCTTTGATCTGTTCGCATCTCCCCTAAACAACAAATACAGCAACTATTTCACTCTGATTCCCCCTCTGGGAAAGTCACCGAGTGATGCTATCCTACGATTGGCCAGTGGACTTCTATATGCCTTTCCCCCGATACCTCTACTTCCCAAATTTTTGCATAAAGCACTTAGGTTAAAGAGTGCAGTGATTCTCATTGGTCTTTTTTGGCCATGACAGGTTTGGTTCCCCTTTCTTTGGCCTTATCTAACTTTGCAACTCTTGATTCTGGACCCACTGTCAGATCTCCTGTCCCATCCAGACTGTCTTGTTCACCCAAACATTTTGAAACTCAAGCTGACTGCGTGGTTCCTCCAGTTCCATTAATTGCCAGGCATCCAAATATTTCATTCCCAGTATGCCACATTCTTTTATTTGTTCACAAACCTTCCACTAGAAAGCTATACACCAGTAAGCAGAAGATTTACCATATGGGCCCTTGAAAAGCAAATACATCCCTTTTCATCTTCCGTAAAACATGTCGTAGATTTTTCAACCAGTCTGATTAACACTGGAGCTTCTCCTTCTACCATCAAAATACAATTAGCTACTATCTCTAATTTTCATAATGGCTTGGATGAACATTCTTTAGCCTCCCATAGACGTTGTAAATCATTCCTAAGAGGCACTGTCCTGCGTTCAAAGATCTGACACCTCCTTGGGACTTGAACCTAGTTCTTCAGGCAGTGATGCATTCTCCCTTTTAACACTCTGCGGAATGTGACTTGAAGTTTTTATCCTGGAAGACACTCTTTTTGGTAGGCATTACCTCTGCCAGAAAGATTTCGGAGATCCAGGCCTTATCATCTGAACCTCCTTGCCTTATTTTCCACAAGGATAGGGTATCTTTGCAAATGAATCCCACCTTTTTACCCAAGTTTGTATCAGAGACTAATATTAATTAACCAGATGATTAATTCACTAACCATTTTAACAAAGAAGTGTACTCCTTACATTTATTAGATGTCCATAGACAACTACGTTTCTATCTTCACAGAAGAAAATACTTGACAATCAAGTCAATTATTTGTTTATTTTTCCAGTGCAAAGTTGAGCAAGGCAGTCAGCAAGATTACTCTCTCTAAGTGGCTGAAAGACTACATTTCATTCAATTATGATAAGAATAATTTAACCTTGACTAAACCAGTTAAAGCACATTCTACAAGGTCTATAGCCACTTCATTTGTCTTTCAGTCCAGAGCTTCAAAGGATAACATATGTGCAGCAGCTACTTGGGCTACTTGCCATACCTGGGTCTATATTATATCATTGAACCTTTAAAAAAGTGAAAGATGAATAATTGAACCCATGTAAGTGAAAGCTTACAATTTCGAAAGCTCAGAACAGCGATTTTTTTCTAAGGGGAAAAAAAAAATTGCTGTTCCAAAAAAAAAAAAAAAGAAAAGAAAAAAAACTTGAAAAAATACATAGAGTAGGGGACTTCACCCCCCCCCCCCACTTAAATATACCAACTCCGAGATCGCACTACAGTGCCAAAAACAGCAAAGTAACGGAAGCGGCCAAGCAAATTCTTTCCCTGGGAAAGAATTTGCTTAAAAGCCGCTTCGCTATTTTGCCTTTTCATTGTTTTAAGTTTGACTAAGACCCATTCGATATAATGTGTCTTTGCTCATCTAATAGGAACCCCCCCCATACCTTTATTACTCATTATAAGTGGACCAGGTCTCTAGGGGGCGATAGTCCTTTGGCTCAGTGGTGCTCAGGAATATCCTTCCATGACTCCACCCAAGATGTTAGGTAGCTGAGGACTCTGTCCAGTCTGTGAAGGATGGAATAAAGATTGACAACATCAGATAAAGAAGTTATGTACTCACCATAACGTTCCATCTGTGTTGTCTGTCTTCCTTCATCCTTGACCCCCCCCCCTCCATCCCCGACCCCAAAGATTTTTGGTGGAGTGGATCAAACTCACTTGAGCTATTATCTTGTCTTAGCACAGTAGATAAAGCTTCCATCTGACTTACCTTACACATCTGTATGTATATGTATATATGATTTATATGTTTTAATAACTTTTCTGCAAACTCTGACATAATTAAAAAAGAGGGATTCTAGGTAGAGGTGAAGCTCGAGAGGTTTTCGCTGGCGTGAGCTGTAGTAACGGCCGAGTCGGTTCTGATATCTGAACCAAACCCATCTGTCAAGGATTAAAGGATTAATGAAGAAAGACCATGCAGATGAAACGTTATGGTGAATACATAACTTTTTTTTTTTTTTTTTTACACGCATGTAGGCTTTAAAAATTACAAAATGATGAAAGCCCTAAAAATGCTAAACTGCTAAAAAATGCAAAGATATTGGCTTGTTTTCCACTGGCAAATGTTTGGTGGAGTTGAGATGTCTGCAGCTGAGGGCAGCTGTTCTTTTCTGAGTGAAATTTACAAAGTCTCATTGCTGAGTACATTTCCATGGAGACATGCTCTCTGCAAGTGCAATCAGTTAATCTTGAGAATTCTGAATATTCTGTACTAAGGGAAATAAAAATGTTAAAAGTACAATGGCTAGCAGTTTCATGAAAAAATTAAATTTGAAATTATGAGAAGTTAATCTCTCTAGCAGTCTTAATACTTTAATGCAATTTATTTTTCTTTAAAGATATCCAATGCTCTGTTTTTTGAAACCATATAAACTGTTTTTCATATCTAGGAGTGGAAGACAAATAAGAAAAGAACAGACAGCAATCAGTGTAAGTGGGGGAGCAGGCTGTAGTACGTACTTTAACATGGATAACCTTAATTTTAGGTTAAATTATGCCTGTAGGTATAATTTGAGACAATTGTCCCCTTCTGGAGTGTTAAACTCCATGTTTTGAAGATGTACGTTGTTTTGTTTCTTCAAAGTTAATGGGGGATGTGGTGTTTTGTGTTTAGTTTTTTGTTTGAAGGTTTTCATTAAAAGAAAAAGTCGGTTCAAATGGAGATGTGAATAAGCAACTGTACAAAAGCTCAGTCTGCCAAACTTTAGTGTATTAACAAGGAGAGTCGAGTGCTTGTATCAGTTTAAGGCTTCCTAGTGCTTTCCAGCAGGTATTAGAGCAAGTGCTAGTCACAGGGATGCTTAAAGATAAGATGAAAAAAAAATGCACACTGCAGTGTACACTAGAGAAGTTAGATGTGAAAGTAGGTAACTTAAGTTTTACCTTTTTAAAAAGTTAAGGTTTAATGGAGTGTTACTATTTTTAAAACAGCAAGATGGATTGAAAGGGGTGGTCACTTTTGAATTCTGGTACTATGGAATACAGTAGGATAGTTGAAGGGCAGGGATTTCAAAAATGATGATTTTGTGATTACTCACACAAGCCAGTGAAAGCAGAGAGGAAATGATATATATGGTCAGATTAACATAAGAGGCAGGCAACTAGAAAGACAGTGGTATTTAACAAGACAACTGTAGCTCGGTGGGAAAAAATTTCTGAAAAATTTCTGCCTAACTAAGAAGAGACAGAGCTTTGGTCTCTTTTGAAGTTTTAATATGCAGTTAAAGCAGAATGCAAGTAAAACACAAGGTAAAGAAAACAAACCACAGTATTCAAAATATAAAAAGGCAATAAAGTAATACAAAATACAACAAATAAAAGCAAACTGACCTTTCGTTCACAGCAAAGTGTAGCAGAGTCTGGATGAGCCTTTCTGGTAAAGCTTGCATCAGGGACAGTGATATCTGCTCAATCTCCTTGTCTGCCAGCTTAATTAGTAAGCTATGCGCCCTATTGTAGCAGGACGCAATTGACTGACAGAGCCTCCCTATTTATTTGGAAAAAACTTTGAGACCATTGTTAAATAAAAATATGGTTAATTTGAGGGACACTGAGCATCTTCTGAACAATTTGTTTGCTTTTTTAGACGCTACACTGAAAAAATTGTTATGCGTGAGTTTATTTTTGTTACTGTGGATGTCACCTCCTTATTCACTGTTATACTTAATGATGAAGGGGTCTTGAAGGTTGAACAGTTTTTGCACACTTTCTGTAACTTGAAAGAGATGGAAATCTCTGTTGGTCTGTACACTATATTGAGATCAGTGTTAGAAAATAATATTTTTTGTATTTAGTAATTCCATCTATTGGCAGCGTCATGGCATAGCTTTGGGCACTTCTTGCTAAGTCTAAAACTCCTTTAAAAACAAAGAAGCAAATTCAGCATTCACCAGGACAGGCCTCCCTGCCTAAGAAACAAATGCTTAAAATGACCGAAGAATTAATCACTCTGATCAGGGGGTCGCATCCCCCTCCTGATAAAAGGCCTAGACAGGATGCAGACAATGACTTATCCGACCAGGTATCCATCTCTTCAGACTCATTCTCAGACCTAGGATACTCCTTACCTCCTTATGAGGATTCTGATGCTGAGGAATCAATTCCTTCTGCCTCTCTGCCAGAGGACTACTCCTTTGGGGAAACCTTGCACACCATGAGGGAGCATTTCCATTGGGAGGGCCAGGATTATTCAGAATCTAAGAAAAGGCTCAGAGATTTCCTTTTATTACCTCAACACAGACCCCTTGCTATTCCACCAGTGTTAGATATTGTGGTTGATGTGTATAATGAATCCAGTTTAAATCCTGATTCTTTACCTCCTGCTCCAGTTAAGACAGACAGATACTACAGAGTCCCTGGCTCTCACAAATTTCTTTATAAAAGCCCTGCTGCTGACCCTGAAACTATTTCTCGGGGCCCCAAGGGAGTGAAGGCCTCTTCAGCAAAGAATCCAGTCCCCTCTGACAGAGACTCCAGAGCATTAGACAGATGGGGGAAGAAAGTATATACATCTGCAACTTTAGCAATGAGGGCCTTAAATTGCCAGTTTCACATGCTAAAATATCAGCAATATTTAATGTCTCAGTTGAAACAGAAAATGCTTCCTAACTCAGATCCTCCTGATTACAAGGAAATGCAGGATTTATTGCATGCAGCTGAACAAGTGGGAAAACACACTTTGCAATGTGGTTTTGATTCATTAGAGGCCTCCTGTAGAGCAGCAGTTACAGGATCTGTCATTAGAAGACATGCTTGGTTAAAAGAACAGACGTTACCAGATCATGTTAAAGCAAAAGTATTGGATGCACCTTTACAGCAGGATGTTTTATTTGGAATTAAGGCAGAAGAGGTATTAAAGAAAATGGAGGATAAGGCAAAATCTATGCAAACGGTGAAGGATTTCTTACAGGTTCAGCCTCTTCGATTTAGTAGAAATTGGCCAACAAAGAATTGGTCCTTTCCAGTTACAGACAAACCTCAAAGGGGCAGATACAGATGTCCAAGAGGTAGAGGTCAACCACAAGGTCCTTACAGGCCTTGACAATGGGGTGCCTCAACCCAGAAAGAAGGGGAAGACAATCCTCAACCTTATAAAAAAACAGAACCAATGACTTCCCACTACAGCTGCCAAACGGTTCTCTCTTGGCAGCCCCCTTGGGAGGAAAACTGGCACTTTTCTGTCACAATTGGCATATGATCACTAAGGACAAATGGGTTCTCAACATTGTATCTTAAGGTTACAGGTTCCACTTTTACACTCTGCCAAGGCTAAAAGGAATGACAAATCTGCCACCAAATCAATGGGCAGAGGCTCAAAGACAAATTACAGCACTCATGGACATGAGAGCTATTCAAAAGGTACCAACACAGGAGAAAGGACAAGGATTTTACTCAAGACTCTTTCTGGTTCCCAGAAAGGGCAAAGCCTGGAGGCCCATTTTGGATCTTTCTTCACTAAACACTTACCTGGATGTTCCAAAATTCAAAATGTTGACACTACAGCAGCTTCTTCCCATGCTGGGCAAGAAAGCTTGGCTCGTAACTTTGGACCTCAAGGAGGCATACCTGCATGGCCCTATCAGACAAAACTGCAGAAGATACCTAAGATTCATAGCTGGTTCGATGCACTACCAATTCTCTGCACTGCCCTTTGGCTTATCTACTGTGCCCAGGGTATTCACAAAGTGCCTGCCACCAGTAATTGCATTTAGCAGACAGAAAGGAATTCAGATTTATCCATACCTGGATGGCTGCCTGATTCAAGCAGAGAGCAAGGACATTCTTCTAAAGCATCTGGTGTTTGTAAAAAAGTTATTTAGTTGCCTAGGGTACACAGTAAACGAAAAGAAGTCAAAACTTGTGCCCTCACAAGAGATAATATTACTGGGTGCCAGCTTGAATACAATGGCCCAGATGGCTTAACTCACGCCAGACAAGCAAGGACAACTGATTTTCAATTAATGGCAACAAAGACCCAACTCCCTGCAAAAAAATTTCTGCAGGCCTTGGGTTACATGACATCTTGCATACTACTAATTCCATATGCCAGACTGCATATGAGGAAGCTACAATGGTACATAAAGAGTGTCTGGTCTCAACACTGTCAAAGTTTGGAAACAGTAATACCTTGCCTTCAACAGGAGTTTCGATGGTGGGCTCAAGCATGTCACCTCAACAAGGGACAGCCTTTCACTCAACCCACAGCCAGGCAAACACTGACAACAGATGCATCGGATTACGCCTGGGGAGCACACATGGCAGGAAAATGTATTCAGGGCAAGTGGCCCGCAGAAAAAAGGCATCTTCACATCAATCAAAAAGAGATGCTAGCCGTACAAAATGCTCTTATAGCCTTCAAGGACCTTCTGCATCCAGGACAACTACTTCTAAAGACAGACAACACCACAGTTATGTGGTACATAAACAAGCAAGGGGCCACTCATCCTTATCCCCTCTGCAGACAAGCCATGACCTTGTGGAACACAGCTGTACCCTATTAAATTCATCTGCAAGCACAATTCCTGTCAGGAGAGGAAAACACACTGGCAGACGACTTAAGCAGAAACATCATGGATCCGCACGACTGGAAATTACATCCACAAATATTCAAACTGATAACACAAAAATGGTGGAGCCTGGACATAGATCTGTTTGCATCCCCATTGAACTGCCAGCTACAGAAATTCTGCACAAGGACTTACCACCCACAAGCATTGAAAGTGGATGCCCTCTCATTCAGCTGGAAAAACCTACAAGTATATGCCTTCCCACCACTACCTCTCCTTCCAAAGGTACTCATAAAAGCCAGGCAAGAGATGATCCTGATTGCCCCAGACTGGCCACGCCAGCACTGGTACCCAATCATAAAGAAGTTAGCACAAGGTCCACCCTGATTGTGCTTCAAATCCCACATCTTCTGACTCAGCACAACAATCAGATAATTCACAGCCAGCTAAAGACTTTAAACCTGGCTGCATGGCAGATTCCTTAGTGAAGCAACCAATGCCTCTCTCCAAAGATGTTATGGATGTCATTCTGGAGGCCAGAAGGCCTAGCACGAGGAAAGCCTATTCGGATAAATGGAAGCGATTCTGTGCCTGGAACCAGGTTCACAGCCTTGGCCCTCTTGTCCCAAATATTCCTCAAATACTACAATGTTTAACTGAGATGCTGGACAAGGGCCTCTCCTTTTCATCCATCAAGATCCACGCCTCTGCCATCTCTGCTCATTACAACACGGACCCACCTATTTTTTCTAATCCTTTGCTAAAACAGTACCTCAGAGGGGCTAAAAACATAAGACCACCCCGTAGAGCACCAACTCCAACTTGGGACCTCAACTTAGTCTTGGAAAAATTTACTTTACCTCCTTTTGAACCAGCTAACTCGGCAGATTTAAAATATGTCTCTTGGAAAACTGCTCTGCTCCTGGCAATAACCTCAGCACGAAGAGTTTCAGAATTACAGGCACTAATGGCAGTGGAACCTTTCATAATTTTCCACCAAGACAGGGTGTCTTTAAGAACAAACCCTACTTTTATGCCAAAGGTGGTATTAAGTGCGGCTCTAAACCAAACTATTCACTTGTCAACTTTTTATCCAAACCCACAGAATAAAGGGGAGAGAATTCTGCATTCTTTGGACATACACAGGCAGTTACGCTTTTACTTGGACAAAACCAAAGCTTTCAGGAAAACTGAGCAATTGTTTGTAGCAAATGCTGCAGGAGCACAGGGAAAAGCCATTTCAAAACAGACCATTTCAAAATGGATAGGACACTGTATACGTTTCTGCTACACACACCATGGGAAAACTGTACCTAACAGCATTAGATCTCATTCTACCAGGGCAACAGCCACTTCAACTGCCTACCTCAGAGGAGTACCTACCAAGGACATTTTGGAAGCAGCAACTTGGAGTTCTGTACATACCTTTACCAAGCATTACCGTCTGCCTCTTTACTTTAAATCCAGAGCTGGCTTTGCCACTGCTGTGCTGCAGGGCCTTATAGCCACCCCTAATGCCTTATAGAATCAGCCACCCTTCCTCAGCTTTGGGATTCTACCCAAGTGTAATGACTGCAGCAGTGTAACACGATGAACATAGTACAGTTTTGTACCTACCATAAATGTAGATGTTCGAGTGTATACACTGCTGCAGTCCAGGTTACCTTCCCTCCTTCCCCTCTTACTTGCTGGTACATACCTAACTCTTCTACTCTTTTCTACCTATGGGGAATATTTGCTGGTAACTGAAATTTTTTGATTGCTTTTCATATGTATGTTTTATTAGCAATTTACATTGCCTACCTTTGTGGGGGCACCTGACATCTGGGGCAAGAAAAACTGAAGAAAATGGCATTAGCTGCATCTTATATACCCCTGTCGCACTGACGTCAGGGAAGAAGCGACAGCAACTGACGCCGGACCAAGACTTTGGAACTCAGGCCGACTGAGGGACCGCCTGACGGCAGGATAACCCAAGTGTAATGACTGTATCAGTGCATACACTCGAACATCTACATTTATGGTAGGTACAACCCCTCAGAGCTTCGGCGCAGGTGAGCTCGGCTCCTACATCGGCTTTGGAGCCGTCCCCCTCAGTGCGGAGAGGGATTCTGGTCTCTTCAGAACCGGAGCCTTCTCAGCATCCGAGCAGGGACACCTTTGAGGTCATGAGGTGTGTGCTGGCCCCTGAGTCAGCCCCACGATCATCCCCTTCAGCTCCTCCCACTATGGTGCCTGCGCCTGCCTCTGCTCCTCCTCCAAACCCCAAGCGTGGGGAACCAGTGCTCCAGGGCACCCCTTTGAGTGTATCTTCCTTTTCCGAGGCCTCCCCTGATCATTCAGAGGAGCAACCTCGTAACAGGAAATGCAAGAGGAAGGATGTTGACTTCCCTGAGTCTGTCACATCAGATACCGACTTAGAGGATTCGGAAGGGTCCCCGAGGTCCCCCTCTGAAGATGTCTCATTCTCAGACATCCTTGAGATGCTTAGGCAGAGGGGGAACTGGTTTACCCTTAGCCCTTCTGAAGATGAGTCGGTATTCCTGGATGCGTTTCGATCCCGACCTTCCACCTCCTGGGTGTCTCCGCCTTTTGACCCACTCATGTCTGTGGTGGCTCAGAAGGCGTGGTCAGCTCCAGACACAGTGGAACCGACCCCTAGAAGACCTACAAAATTCATAACTGCACCACAAGATGACCAAAGGTGTTCCCGTTGATGCCATGGTGGTAGCGGCGGCCACAAAGAAGGAGTTGGCTGAAACTTCTTCATCTTTCCATCCCCCTAACAGAGAGTCCAGGACAATGGACAGATATGGGAAGCGGATGTTCTCTTCAGTGACTTTCTCCATGAAGTCTCTGAATTATTTGTGCCACTTTACCCATCTTCAAAGGGATCTCCTTAAAGAGCTTGGAGATGCCCTCCAAGATCCATCAGCTGAGGGGGCCCAGGCTAAGGCAGCCTCCCAGCTGGCGACTCTTAATTCAGTGGTGAACTCCTCCATGAGGCTCATTTCTTATGCAGCTGATGGTGCGAGTAGAGCCACAGGCACAGGCGTCGCCCTAAGGAGGCATGCTTGGATGCGGCTTTGTAACTTTGCGGAACCTTTCAGAGCGTCTTTCACCAACACCCCCTTTGATGGTTTCTCTCTCTCTTTGGATCACAGGTGAAGGACAACCTTACCAGGTGTGAGCAGGAAGGCAAGACTCTCTCTGCTGTGAGAGTCCGTTTTTCCATTCCTTCCAGACCATATCCCAAGAGTCAGAAGAGTGGAAAGATGTGGTTCCGGAAATCCCAGGGAGCCTTGCCGGACACACGTGGTGAGTTCCCATCCAGGGGCAGAGGAGGGAACAATAACAGATGCCGCCCTCGTGGCAGAGGGGGTACGCAAAACCAGGGCAGCAGAGAATCCTTCTCCGACAAACCCTTCCAGCATCTCTGAAGGGTTGCCCGGCTGCCCACCTCTGGAGGCAGTCGGGGGAAGATTATCGCTGTACCCAGGAGCCTGGCAAGACATAACACAAGACAAATGGGTACAGTCTGTTATATCCGGAGGCTACAGAATTCCCTTTGTTCGCACTCCTTTGTTGTTAAACAAGTCCCTTCCAGATGTTCCACCCAGTCTAAGGGATCAAGCAGTTCAAGAAGTTTCAAAACTGCTAAGAAAAAGGGCCATCCAGCAAATCCCAGCAGACCAGCAAGGATCTGGAATTTACTCAAGGTTCTTTTTGGTACCAAAAAAAGACAGGGAACTGGAGACCCATTCTGGATCTCAGCAGACTAAACAGGTCTGTTCAAAGAACGAAGTTTCGGATGGTCACTCTACAGTCCATTTTACCCTTTCTGGGTCAGGACAATTGGATGTGCTCCATGGATCTTCAGGATGCGTACTACCACATCAAAATGGACAGGTGCTCCAGAAGATTCCTCCGCTTCTGGCTGGGAGCCAGCCATGATCAGTTCAGAGCTCTGTCCTTTGGTCTCACCACAGCCCCCAGGGTGTTCACCAAATGTATGGCAGTAGTTACCGCTCACCTGAGACGGCAAGGATTCCAGGTGTTTCCATATTTAGACGACTGGCTCCTCACTGCTACCACCAGACATCACCTTCTGCGAGCCAGAGACTACACAATCCAGACTTGCTCCAGACTAGGTATCACAATAAATTTCAAAAAATCTATATTGTCACCCGTCAGTCTATCACATTTATAGGCGCAAATTTAATTACAAAAGACAGGTCAGCCAGCCTTCCTCCAGACAGGGTGTTAGTCATTCGCCGACATTTGCAGGTCTTGTTAGTATGCAAGAGAATTCAAGCCAGGTTCATCCTCCAAACCCTGGGTCTCATGGCAGCAGCGATCATACTCGTCCCTCTGGCTCGTTTTCACATGAGGATCCTCCAGTGGCTTATTTTTACCCAATGGTCCTTCCAGCAGCTTCCCATGTCTCACATGGTTATTATCACAGAAGCATGCAAAAAGCACCTTGCGTGGTGGATGGTCTCCACATCAGTGCCGCAGGGCAGACCATTTGTACTTCCCCTTCCAGTTGCTACAGTGACCATGGATGCCTCCCTGATCGGGTGGGGGGGCATTATCAGGGCAGAACAGTCCAGGGCACCTGGCAACCTCAAAAGTACCATCTGCACGTAAACATCTTGGAGATGAGGGCCGTGCTTTTAGCATGGCAAGCTCTTCAGGACTCTCTTCCTACTGGGACCATTGCAATTCAGATGGACAATATGTCAGTCGTGTGGTACATCAACAAGCATGGCGGAACCAGGTCCTACCCCCTATGTCGAGAAGCACTCAGACTCTGGCAGTGGGCGATCTCTTCCCAACGGTTTCTGACCGCAACGCACATCCCTGGGAGATCCAACGTCATAACAGACAGGCTGAGCAGAGCAGTTCTCATGCCTCACGAGTGGTCTCTGAATCAGGTAGTGATGGACCAAATCTTTCGCAAATGGGGACAGCCTTGCTGCAACCTCTTTGCCACCCTCTTCAACAGCAAGTGCAGCAATTTCTTCTCTCTCCTTCCACTTCCAGGACATTCCCACAGAGACGCTCTAGTCCACGATTGGCCTCAGGGACTTCTGTATGCATTCCCTCCCTTTCCCCTAATCCCCAAGCTGATGCAGAAAGCTGCTGTATTGTGCTGCAAAATGATCCTCATTGCTCCTTACAGGCCTCGACAAATATGGTTCCCGTTCCTGCATCATCATCTTCTCGAACAGCCTTGGATTCTGGACCCAGTTCCAGACCTTCTGATCCATCAATCGGGCGGGCTGCACCATTCCGTACAATCTCCCCAGCTCACTGCTTGGTTGCTCCACTTCTAACCTTAGCCAGGCTTCCTGATATCTCCCACTCTGTGCGTGAAATTATTTTATCATCGCACAAATCTACCATTAGAAAAACTTACGTTAGTAAGTGAAAACATTTTTCGTCCTGGGCAGAGGGTAAGAGTATAGACCCCTTTTCAGCCCCTGTACACCACATATTGGAATTTCTTGTGGAACTCTTTCATGCTGGGTCCGCTTCCGCTACAATTAGAGTTCAGTTAGCTGCAATTTCAAATTTTCACGTTGGCCTGTCGGGAAGTAATAGAATGTCTCATACGCTTTGCAAAGCTTTTCTCAAAGGGACCACTCTGCTCAGGCCCCCAGTGAGAGATCCTCCACCTCCGTGGGATCTAAATTTCATTCTAGCTTCTCTAATTTTGCCCCCCTTTGAACCTGCAGCTTCTTGTTCTTTGAAGTTTTTATCTTGGAAAACCCTCTTTCTGGTAGCGATTACTTCAGCCAGAAGAGTTTCGGAACTCCAGGCTCTTTGTATCCGTCCTCCGTACCTAGTGTTCCACAATGACAGGGTTGCTCTCAGGACTAATCTTTCCTTCCTTCCCAAGGTCTCTTCTGAGAATAATTTGAATCAGTCCATTGACCTTCCTGTGTTTTTTCCCAACCACTCCAACAGGGTGGAATATAAGTTGCACCAGTTAGATGTTCACAGGCAACTGCGCTTTTATTTGCATAGGACTAAGGACATCAGAAAATCGGACCAGCTTTTCCTTTCTTATGCTGTGGGTAAACAAGGTCTACCAGTCTCAAAAGTAACTTTATCCAGGTGGTTGACTTCTATCATCACATTTATCCATCAGCTAAGGAATAAAGAATTGCCTGTTAAACCAAAAGGTCACTCCACCAGAGCTTTAGCCACTTCTGTGGCTTTTCAGGCTAGGTTGCCCATGGAATCTATTTGTGCAGCGGCCACATGGGCCAACCCTCATACTTTCATTTCGCATTATAAGTTGGACGTGATTTTCCAGGGGCAAAGCTGATTTTTTTTCCACTGTTCTGAAGAGTTTGTTCCAATGAGCCACCCAGGATTTTGGATGCTAGGGACGCTGTCCCAACCAGCAAGAATGAAAGTGAGATAAACAACTTAACATAAAGAAGTTATGTACCTTCCATAACATTCCATGTTAGTTGTCTCGCCTTCTTTCTTGCGTCCCACCCTCCATCCCCCTATTCTAGTAGACCGAGAAGAGGTTCTGCATGGTTTTTCACTGGCTGAGTCTTCTCTGGCTATTCCTCTCTACCTGGTAGTCTCTTGCTAAGGTTTATGTATTATAGAATAGGATTCTTTCCTTTTTATGTCTGCAGTTGGACTTACCAAACGAGATCTGGGTATTTGGCGCCATGCATCATGGGATATGGGGAGGCCTCGAGCCAGTAAACAGCTCTCGAGCTTTAGAAGATGGCCGAGTCGGAGCCGAGGATCGGCTCCGAACCCAACCAGCAAGAAAGAAGGCGAGAGGAGACAACTAACATGGAACGTTATGGTAGGCACATAACTTCTTGTCTGGTGTACAGTGAATAATCATTTTCCACAAACACTGCTGTCTCCAGATGTTCTTCGTGTTTCACTGTTGCAGACATCACACTTGGGTTATCTGCCTGCAGGTAGCCCTCAGTCGGCCCGAATACCAGAGACTTAGTATTTCTGCGTCAGAGGCTGTCACTTCTTCCATGATGTCAGGTGGTCAGGGGTATAAAAACAGGCAGCCGACGTCATTACATCAGTTTTTCTTGCCGAGGAGGAGCCCGAAGCAGAAGCAGTTCGCAAGTGCTGGTCGGCCACTACCTGAATTTTTTGTTTTCGAGTTGAATAATCCTGAAGTCTTCTAAGGCTAAATATCCTGTTGGGGATCCTTTTGTCTTGCTCTAACCGATGTCAGAAAAAGTTAACAATTGTCTTGCCTGTGGAAAGCAAATACCTCACAGATGTTTTCAGTCTTACTGCTTCACCTGTTTAGGCCCAGACCATGACGTCCCTCACCGTCGGTTTTGTGCCTTGTTTAACGCCCAAACCATTCGTTGTCAGGCCGTCTTTGTCACTAAATTCTTTTGCTCACGTTCTCTGTATTATGAAATGGCTTCAGTAAGCCATCCGACTACCGATCTTCCAAGGATTAAGACAGACAGCATAGGCCCAAAACTGCTGACAATGCTTCCATTAAGCTAGTCGCCAGTCCGCTGGTGCCTAGTGAAGTGCCTTTGCAGCCCCTGATGCCCGCTTCTCTGAATTCGTAGGCCTCTGCTGAGACCCATTCAGAGTCTGGTATGCCGCGAGATGCTTCTTCGACACTGGAACCAGCGGGTGTCTCTACCTTAGATGTGTCCAGAGCTGCTGTGCAGGCACCGGCTTATGAGGGAGTTTTTCATCCTTCCGATATACGAATCAAACCGACGACATCATTTTTTACCAAAACTACTGAGTTTCTTAGGCCCAGAGTACATACTCTGCCTAGAAAACCGACGACCAAAGCGCATGCTCAGGCCACCCATGCCACAAAAACAAATGCTTAGAGTGGCTGAAGACCTTATTACGCTGATTAGGGGAAGCTAACCTTCCCCTGCTAAGAGACAAAGAACCCAGTCCCCTTCAGGTTCTACAGACCAAGAGTCCGATGCCTCTGTCCTTTCTGATTATGAAGACATGCCCTTATCCGCCTATGAGGACTCAGATGCAGTGGAATCCATTCCCTTTGCCTCCCCTCCAGAGAATTTTTATTTTGTTGAAACCTTGCATACATTAAGAGAACATTTCCATTGAGAATGCCAAGACTATCCTCAGTCCAAAAAAAGACTCAGAGAACTTTTAGAGTTGCCTCAGTACAGGCCTTTAGCTATACCCCCTGTCCTGGATGTTGTGGATGATGTTTTCATGGAATCCAGTCTTACTCCAGACACTTTACCTCTGGCCCCTAGGAAACAAGACAGGTACTATAGAGTACCTAATTCTCACAAGTTTCTTTTCAAGAATCCTACTGCTGACCCAGAGATCATTTCCCAGGGACCTAAAGATATTAAGGCTACTACAGCCAAAAATCCTACCCCTTCGGACAGGGATTCCAGAGCTTTAGACAGATGGGGTAAGAAGGTATATACCTCTGCAACTCTTGCTATAAGTGCATTGAATTGCCAGTTTCACATGCTGAAATAACAGCAACATATTATGGAACTTATTAAACAAAAAGTGGTAACCTTTCCAGACTGTGCAGAAAATAAAGAATTGAAGAAGCTTATGCACTCTGCAAACCAAGTTAGTAAGCATACTTTGCAGTGTGGCTTTGATGCCCTAGAAGCATCTTGCAGGGCAGCAGTCACTGGCTCTGTACTATGCTTGGGTGAAGGAGCAGACCTTGCCAGATCATGTCAAATCTTAATTACTAGATGCTCCTTTGAATAAGGACTGTTTGTTTGGTACCAAAGCAGAAGACGTTCTTAAAAAGATGGAAGAAAAGGCTAAATCTATGCAAACTGATAAAGAATTCCTACAAGTGCAAACACCTAGATTCAGTAGGCATTGCCCTTCGACTTGTCCTTTCCAGCCCCCTCCAGGCCTTCCCAAACTAGACCCAAGGGCAACAGACCACCCAGACTACAGTATCAGGGTATGCAGAGATTTAAGCAATGGAGTGCCCCCACCCCTAAAGCAGGGAGTGGTAAGCCACCTCCTTATGGAAAAAGTTCACAATGACTTCTCAAGTCTACTTCCCAACCCTGCCCATTTGCTTGTGCCCCTAGGAGGAAAACTTGCCCTTCATGCAAAAAACTGGATGTACATCACTCAGGACTGATGGGTCCTCAACATTTTATCCCAGGGGTACAAATTTTATTTCCATTCACTGCCAACCCCAAGCGGGTTTCCAGACCTTCCTCCAAACCAGTGGGCAGAGGCTCAAAACCAAGTACTTTCACTGCTCAATATCAGAGCTATTTAGCCTGTTCCAGTAGAACAGAGGGGTCAATGATTCTACTCTGGACTATTCCTGGTACCCAGGAAAGAGGGCTCTTGATGCCCAGTCCTGGATCTTTCTATTCTCAACACCTTCCTGGTGATACCAAAATTCAACATGCTTACCTTGCAACAGCTTCTCCTTATGTTAGCCAGAGATGCCTGGTTAGTCACCCTAGATTTAAAAAAACACCTATCTGCACATCCCCATAAGGGAGTCATGCAGGAAATGTCTATGTTTTAGGGCAGGATCTATGCATTATCAGTTCTCTGCACTTCCCTTTGGCTTATCTACTGCGCCCAGGGTATTCACAAAATGCCTGGCTCCAGCCATTGCATACTGCAGGCAGAGAAATATCCAAATTTACCCCTACTTGGACAACTGCCTGATTGAGGTGGACAGTCAGGAATTGCTGCTTCAACACATGGCATTTGTAAAAAGCCTTTTCACTTCATTGGAGTTACACCATCAACGAAAAGAAATCACAACTGGTACCCAGTCAAAAGATTATATTCCTGGGAGCAAGCTTGAACACAACTTCCCAGATGGCATTCCTCACTTCGGAAAAACAGATCTATCTGATAGACTACTTCAAACAAATGGCCTCCAGAACCCAGCTATCTGCAAGAAAAATACTGCAAGCCCTAGGGTTCATGGACTCATGTATTCTGCTAATTACATATGCAAGACTGCATATGAGGAAACTTCAGTGGTACTTAAAAAGTCTTTGGTGCCATAATTCTCAGGACCTGGAAACAGTCATTCTTATCATACCCTTGTCTAAGGAAAGAGTTTGTTTGGTGGGCAGAAGCATGCAACCACAACAAGGGACTGACATTTCACTCAACCCCACGCCGCCCAGACCCTGACCACAGACGCATCAGACTATGGGCTAATATGGCTGGCAAATGTATTCAGGGCCACTAGAGCAAATTCTCCTGCACATTAACCAAAAAGCGATGCTAGCTGTACAGAATGCCGTGACAGCTTTCAGATACCTACTCCTTCCAGGACAACTGCTGATAAAAACAGACAATACCACAGTTATGTGGTACATCAACAAGCAGGGGGGAACCCATTCTTACCCACTGCAAGTTAGCCATGGCCCTGTGGAACCCGGCCTTGGACAACCAAGTTAATCTACAAGCTCAATTCCTGCTAGCCAAACAAAATTCACTGGCAGATGACTTAAGCAGAAATCTCCTAGACCTACACGAGTGGAAACTGGAGCCCAGCACCTTCAGTCTTCTGATCCAGAAATGGGGGACCCCAGAGGTGGATCTCTTTGCCTCCCCTGACAATCACCAGTTAAGCAAATTCTACACCAGGAACCCTCACAGCATGGCCTGGAAGGTGGATGTCCTATCCTTTCAATGGAAAAAACTGTCAATTAATGCCTTTCCCCCTCTGCCCTTTCTCTCAAAAGTATTACTCAAGATAAGACAAGACATGCCAAGGACAATTCTGATTGCCCCGGACTGGCCACGCCATCACTGGTACCCACTGCTGCGCAGCCTGACAACGGTGCCCTGGCACCTACATCAGGCACCCCAACCCTGCTTTCTCAGCAGGAGGGACAGATTTTGCATCCACAATTGCAAACCCTAAGTCTCACAGCCTGGCTTAATCCTTAAATACTCCACCAGCAACCCTAAGCAAACAGGGGCTGGATGTCATCCTTTTAGCCAGAAGGCCCAGTACTAGGAAATCCTATGCTGAAAAGTGGAAAAGGTTCTTGGATTCAGTCCAAAGGTAATGACACAGCACTGCCTCCTTAACTCTTATCCTGGATTACCTAGCAGAACTACTACACAGAAGCCTATCTTTCTCCTCCATTAAGATCCATGACTCTACCATTTCGGCTCATTACAATACTGAGCCACCTCTATTCTCTCACCCTCTCATCAAGCAGTTCCTGAGAGGGGCAAACAACTTAAGGCCACCAAGGAGAGCACCCACCCTTGCTTGGCACCTTAACTTTGTACTGGAAAAGCTCACGCTTCCCCCTTTTGAACCTGCTGCTTCAGCAGAGTTAAAATTCCTCTCTTGGAAAACCGCCTTGCTTCTAGCCATCACTTCAGCTAAAAGAATGTCTGAGTTACAAGCACTGATGGCTGTGGAACCCTTCATTATTTTCCATGCTGGCAGGGTTTCCGTCAGGACTAACCCTTCCTTTATGCCTAAAGTGGTGTCCAGTGTGACTCTCAACCAATCCATCCATTTTCCAACCTTCTTCCCTAATCCTCAAAATAAAGGGGAAAGGATCCTGCACTCTTTGGATGTGCACAGACAACTCAGGTTCTACCTTGATAGGACTAAGCCTTTCAGAAAATCTGACCAGGTGCTAGTGAGCTTTGCAACAGGGGCAGAGGGCAAGGCCATTTCAAAACAAACCATTTCCAAATGGATAGCTCACTGCATCCATTTTTGCTACAAGCACCATGGAAAATTCAAAAAGATCTCACAGAGACAGATAACTAGTGTCATGGTTTAAAGCTAAATGCCAAAAAATGTATCGTCATACCCTTTGGCAAAAACAATGTGCCCACAAATTACCACATAGGCGGAAACCCATTAAGTACAGAGAAAGTTATTAGGGACCTGGGGACCCAAGTTGATAGCAATCTCTCCTTTGAAAACCACATTGCCAAAGTGGTTAGAAAGACCTTCTACATATCCCACCTCATCACGAAGGGTTTCACATCTAGATCAAGAGAGGTAATCGTGCCCCTTTATTCATCCCTCATCAGGCCCATCATAGAATACAATGCCCCTTTTGGGATGTACCTTACCCGACACCTGCAGCAATTAGAAAGACCCCAAAAGTATCTCACCAAGAGGATCAAGGGTCTCAAACAGATGCCATATGCTGCTCGGTTAAAAAAACTCCAGCTCTACTCAGTTGCATACTGCCTACTTGAGGCGATCTATGCCTGACATACAAAGCTATGTCAAATCCAGAATTAATGGACATGCTCCACCTCAGTAAATCTAAATCCCTTAGAGCCACACGCTCGAGGGACTTGAACCTCAGCACAGAAATAAATAGAACTTGCTGGAGGGACAGGTTCATAACCCAGAGGCTCCCTTCGCTCTGGAATAGAATTCCAGTTCATGTGAGGCAGAGCACCTCACTGAATCTCTTCAAGAAGAATCTCGATAAGTGGATGGGGGATCGTAGGTTTGTCCCAGGGATTACTCCCGTGTCACTATTAGACAGGGGCACAGTAAACTAAACCTTAAAAAGGGCACAGTATACTCAAATCAAGGGGTGGTGTAAAACATACAGAATCGGGCTAGGCTTATCATTGCCCCAGGGCAGATAGCCTAGTATGAACCTATGAACCAACCCCTCTAGGGGTCAGAACACACTCCACTAGGCCTACATCTACCTCTGCAGCATTTCTCAGGGGAGTCCCTACCAGGGACATACTGGAAGCTGCCACCTGGAGTTCTGTACACACCTTCACCAATCATTACCACCTGCCTATCTTTTCCAAATCTAGGGCAGGATTTGCTACAGCAGTCTTGCAAGGCCTACTAGCCAGCCCTAACTCTTCTCGACATGCCTCCACCCTTCCTCAGCTTTGGGAATCAACCCAGGTGTGATGACTGCAACAGTGAAACACAAAGAACATAGTACAGTTGTATACACTTACTATAAATGTAGCTGTTCGAGTGTATTCACTGTTGCAGTCCTGGTTTCCCTCCCTCCAGCCCTCTGGTTTTCTCTATCTCTTTATCTCTTCTCTCTATGGTTCTTCCTACTGGTATTGATAATTTATTTTTACTGGTGGTGTTTTCCCCACCATGTACTAGCTCCCTGTTTGGAGTCTCCTGACATTTGGGGCAAGAAAAACTGATTTAATGGTGTCGGCTGCCTATTTTTATACCCCTGACGACCTGACGTCATGGAAGAAGCGAGAGCATCTGACACAGAAATACTAAGTCTCTGGTATTCGGGCCGACTGAGGGCTACCTGCTGGCAGACAACCCAAGTGTGATGACTGCAACAGTGAGTACACTTGAACATCTACATTTATGGTAAGTGTACACAACTGTACTTTTTTAATACTTTAACTTTTGCCACAGTTTTGTCAGGGTCAGCTCTTTCTGCTGATAACATTGCATCTTTATTAATACACGTCTTGTCTGTTTTCCAATGGCCAGGTTTGGTGCATGCAGTCAATGTGCTGATGTTCATCGTGCATACAGCTGCAGTCATAACAGATGTTTTTCCTGCCGTCAGGCGGGTCCTCGGTCGGCCGAATTCCAAAGTCTAGGTCCGGCGTCTGATGTCGTCGCTTCTTCCCTGACGTCAGTGCGACAGGGGTATAAAAGAACCAGCCGACGCCATTTTCTTTAGTCTTTCTTGCCGCGCGGTGCCCGAAGCAGAAGCAGTTCGCAAGTGCCAGTCGGCCAGCTCCTGAGATTACGAATATTTTTCAACCGAAGTCTTCTTGAAAGCTAAGTACCCTGTTGAAACTTTTCTTGCCTCAGACCGATGTCAGACAAAGTTAATAATTGCATTTCATGTGGGAAGCAAATACCGCATAAGGATTTCCATTCCCTCTGCATTCCTTGCTTAGGCCCAGACCACGATGTCTCGGTCTGTCGTTTTTGTGCTACATTCAACAGACGCACTATTAAGCGTCGGGCGGAGTTCGCCCAACACTATTTTGGCAAAAAGTTTAATTACATTATGTCGTCGGATACTCCGACTCCAGTTTTGAGTAAAAGACGCAAAGATAAGGACCGACATACGAGGTCCGTGACTTCTACCGACACCACGCTAAAGCCGACTACAGGTGCTCCGGTTCTCAGCGAGGCACCTACTCAGCCCCTGACTACCGATGACACTTCTTTGGCGGTGTCTTCTGTGCCCGAGGTCGCAGGCTCTTTGGCCCACACCCCAACTACAGATACCGAAGCCACTCTTGGCAGGGAAACTCAGAGTTTAGACAGGCCTGCCACCTCTCAAGGTGTCTTCAGGCCTTCTTCTTCTTTTTCCATTAAGGCTTTCACTAAGTCTAAAGCAGCCATGCATACTAAAAGACAAGCTCCACAGGGCCCCTCTCAAGGCCCCATGCCTAAAAAGCAGATGCTCAAAATGGCTGAGGATTTGATTACTCTTATCAAGGGTTCTCAACCCCCCTCGGACAAAAGGCCCAGAGTGGAGGAAGAATACCCTTCCTTGGACTAGGCCTCCATTACTTCAGAACATGCTGAAGACCAGAAACATTCATACTCCCCTTTTGAAGATTCTGATGCAGAGGAGTCCATTCCCTCTGTCTCCCCCCCTGAGGACTACTCTTTTGGGGAAACCTTATATACCTTGAGGGAACACTTCCATTGGGAAGGCCAAGATTACTCAGACTCCAAGAAAAGGCTCAGGGATTTCCTCTTGCTCCCTCAGCACAGGCCTCTGGCTATCCCTCCTGTCTTAAACATACTAGATGATGTGTATTCAGAGGCCTCCAGCTCCAGTCAAGCCTGACAGGTATCACCGGGTTCCTGATTCACACCAATTCCTATACAAAAGCCATGCGGCTGACCCAGAAACTATTTCACAGGGTCCCAAGGGAATTAAGGCTTCCACTGCCAAAAATCCATTACCCTCACAGAGAGATTCCAGAGCTTTAGAAAGGTGGAAGGTATACACCTCGGCCACCTTAACCATGAGGGCATTAAACTGTCAGTTCCATATGTTAAAGTATCAACAGTTTCTGTTATCTCAGTTGAAAAGCAAAATGTCACAACCTGAGCAACCAGACTTGAAGGAGTTGCAGGATTTGTTGCATAGTGCAGAGCAAGTGGGTAAACATACTTGCAATGTGGTTTTGATGCTTTAGAGGCCTCATGTAGAGCTGCTGTTACAGGATCAGTCATACGTAGACATGCTTGGCTCAAAGAGCAAACCTTACCAGATCATGTCAAAGCTAAATTACTAGATGCACCTCTTCAAAAAGATGTATTGTTTGGTGTTAAAGCTGAGGAGGTATTAAAGAAAATGGAGGAAAAGGCAAAATCAATGCAAACAGTGAAAGATTTCCTACAGGTACACCCTCCACGTTTCAGTAGAAATTGGCCTTCAAAAAATTGGTCCTTTCCAGCCACGGACAGACCTCAAAGAGGTAGATACAGGCACCCGAGGGGTAGAGGGCAATCTCAAGGATCATTTAGAGGCAGACAATGGCAAGCGCCTACACCAAGAGGTGGTGAGGATAGTTCACAGCCATTCAGAAAGCAGAACCAATGACTTTCCCCTTTGCATTCCAAGCAAGGCTCAAATGGCAGCACCTTTAGGTGGAAAACTATCATTATTTTCGAAAAATTGGCATATTGTCACAAAAGACAAATGGATCCTGGACATTATAGACAGAGGCTACAGATTCCACTTTTACACCCTTCCAAAAATGAGAGGCATGCCAAATCTGCCACACAATCAAAGGGGCAGTGGCACAAAAACAAATTTCAGATCTCATGGACATGAAAGCTATTCAAGAGGTACCTGCACAAGAACAACAGGGTCAAGGTTTTTATTCCAGACTATTCCTGGTACCAAGGAAGGGCAAAGATTGGAGACCTATTTTGGACCTATCCATCCTAAACACATTTTTACTCGTACCAAAATTCAAGATGCTCACATTACAGCAGCTTCTTCCCATGCTGGGCAAGGAGTCTTGGCTGGTAACATTGGACCTCAAGGAGGCATACCTGCATGTCCCAATCAGACAAGATTGCAGAAGATACCTCAGATTTCTTGCGGGTTCAACCCATTATCAATTCTCTGCATTGCCCTTTGGCTTATCTACTGCGCCCCGAGTGTTCACGAAATGCCTGGCATCAGTGATTGCCTTCTGCAGACTTCAAGGGATACAGATATACCCATATTTGGACGGCTGCCTGATCCAAGCGGACAGCAAACACATACTTCTGAAACATCTGGCGTTTGTAGTAATGTTGTTGAATTCTGTGGGATACACAGTCAACAAAAAGAAATCAAGGCTGATACCCTTTCAAACAATAATTTTCCTGGGTGCCAGCTTGAATACAAATACCCAGGTGGCCTACCTCACGCCAGAGAAACAAGGGCAACTAACTCAATACTTCAGAAAACTGGCAACCTTCACCAGGCTGACTGCAAGGAAAATCCTGCAGACTCTGGGATTCATGGCATCTTGCATCCTGCTAATCCCATGTGCAAAGCTGCATATGAGGAAACTTCAATGGTACCTAAAACACTTATGGTCTCAACACAGCCACAGTTTGGAAACAGTTATACCACTGATTCCCTGTCTTCAAAAGGAATTTCTGTGGTGGGTTCAAGCATGCCAAAGAAACACAGGTCTCCCATTCTGCAAGCCTCAAGCAAATCAAGTCATCACAACAGACGCCTCGGACTACGCCTGAGGGGCGCACATGACAGTTCGGTGCATTCAGGGCAAATGGTCCCAAAAAGAAAAGCACCTACACATCAATCAAAAGGAAATGCTAGCAGTAATAAATGCTATTATGGCTTTCAAAGACCTACTGCATCCAGGCCAGCTATTGATAAGGACAGACAACACCACAGTAATGTGGTACATAAACAAACAGGGAGGAACCCATTCATATCCCCTATGCAGGCTAGCCATGTCTCTTTGGAACATGGCTCTGGAATTACAAATCCAACTTCAAGCACAGTTCCTGCCAGGCAAGGAAAACACGCTGGCAGACAACCTAAGCAGAAATATGACAGATACACACGAATGGAAGTTGCATCCTCAAGTTTTTACAAAGATAATTCAAGCATGGGGAAGGCCAGACATAGATCTCTTTGCCACCCACAGAAATTACCAATTGACAACATTCTGCTCAAGGACCTTTCATCCACAGGCCTGGAAAGTGGACGCACTCTCTTTCAGTTGGACAGCAATGACAGTTTATGCCTTTCCACCTCTTCCTCTGCTTCCCAAAGTTCTATTAAAAGCCAGAGCAGACAGACCAAAGATGATTCTCATTGCTCCAGACTGGCCAAGACAACACTGGTACCCACTCCTGAGGAGCCTGACGCATTCCCCACCATGGATCCTGCCTCTAATGCCTCTTCTACTGACTCAGCACAACTTCAAAACTCTTCACAGTCAGCTGAAAACACTCAATCTAGCCGCATGGAGGATTCTGTAAATTCACAACAGACCCTACTCTCCAAGGAGGTGCAGGATGTCATTTTGGAGGCTAGAAGGCCTTCTACTAGAAAAGTCTACTCCGCAAAATGGAAACGGTTTTGTGCCTGGAATCAGAAAAAGGGTCAGAATCCTGGTATACTGAATTTACCTCAAATATTACAGTATCTAGCTGAGATGCTAAGGACTTTCATTCTCCTCCATCAAAATCCATGCCTCAGCCATTTCTGCAGAATACAACACTGACCCTCCTTTATTCTCTCACCCTCTCTTAAGACAGTTCCTCAGAGGGGCTAAGAATATAAAACCCCCAAGGAAGCAACCAGTACCTGCTTGGGACCTCAATTTCATTCTAGAAAAACTGACCCTGCCTCCTTTTGAGCCAGCTGCTTCAACAGAACTGCAATATTTGTCATGGAAGACAGCCTTCCTTCTGGCTATCACCTCAGCTCGCAGGGTTTCGGAATTACAAGCCCTCATGGCTGTGCAGCCTTTCATCATTTTCCATCAGGACAGAGTTTCCTTACGAACCAATCCTTCCTTTATGCCAAAGGTAGTATCCAGGGTAGCCTTGAATCAGGCTATCCACTTACCTACCTTTTACCCTAATCCACCAAACAAAGGGGAGAGACTTACTACATTCCTTGGAAATTCACAGACAGCTCCGTTATTATTTGGACAGAACAAAGCCTTTCAGAAAATCAGAGCAACTCTTTGTGTCCTATGCTACAGGTGCTCAAGGGAAGCCTATTTCCAAACAGACAGTCTCAAAATGGATAGCACACTGCATGCACTTTTGTTACTCTTTTCATGGTAAAACTGTACCTGCAGGCATCAGATCTCACTCCACAAGGGCCACAGCTACCTCTGCAGCTTTCCTCAGGGGGGTTCCTACCAAAGATATTTTGGAAGCAGCCACTTGGAGTTCTGTACATACTTTCTCCAAGCACTATCACCTACCATTATACTCCAAATCTAGAGCAGGCTTTGCTTGCAACTACTGTTTTTTGATTATATTGCATTGCATTATTACATACATTTATGTTTTGCCTTCCTTCTGGGGGCACCTGACATCTGAGGCAAGAAAAACTGAAGAAAATGGCGTCGGCTGGTTCTTTTATACCCCTGTCGCACTGACGTCAGTCTTGCAGGGCATCCTGGCTCCTCCTATTTCCACTTAGTGCCTACCACCCCGCTTTTAGCTTTGGGATTCTACCCATCTGTTATGACTGCAGCTGTATGCACGATGAACATAGTACAGTTTTGTACCTACCATAAATGTAGATGTTCGAGTGCTAATACAGCTGCAGTCCAGGTTTCCCTCCCTCCTTCCCCTCTTGGGACAGGCCTAATGGCTAACACCTCCTCATACAACCTGATTGGGGTATTCTTTTATGGTGTACTTGCTTGCAACTACTGTTTTTTGATTATATTGCATTGCATTATTACATACATTTATGTTTTGCCTTCCTTCTGGGGGCACCTGACATCTGAGGCAAGAAAAACTGAAGAAAATGGCGTCGGCTGGTTCTTTTATACCCCTGTCGCACTGACGTCAGGGAAGAAGCGACGACATCTGACGCCGGACCTAGACTTTGGAATTCGGCCGACCAAGGGACCCGCCTGACGGCAGGAAAAACATCTGTTATGACTGCAGCTGTATTAGCACTCGAACATCTACATTTATGGTAGGTGCAAAACTGTACTTTTCATTTAACAAATCCTGCTGGGAAACACCATTCCAGTTGGTTATTTGTGCATTCAGAAATGTAATGGAGTCGATTCCCTTCCATTTTCTTTGGTACAACAGAAAATCTCAGGTTTTCTATACAGATGCTGAATTCTAATTCTACTATTTTTGAAGCAGCTCTTCTTAAGAAGCCTTATACTCAGTCAGTCTTTTCTTTATTTCAGCCTCTGTCTTTTTAGTGTTATTAGTTCATCTGTATAGCTAATTAAAACAACTTCTCATTTTCCAGCCTTTTGTTGAGTTGATATATTCCTTCAGTGTTTCATTTATTTTAATCATCTCTGATTACATTTAATTTATTTTTCATCTAAGTTACTGGAAGCAGTTTGTTGTACCAAAGCTGAAGCTTGATCTGCTTTTTGCTGAGCAGATGCATTATTCTTCCTAGCCAATGTCTTCTCTTCGCCTCTTCCAGCTGATTCTCATTCAGGTTCTCTTAATTTCTTCTTTGCTGGCATCAAGCAGTGTACATACTGTCTAGTAACTGAATTTTCCCTCAAAAGACAATTTCACTGCTTCCCTTTTCTCAGTTTCTGTTTTCACACTGGGAGAGCTGAAACTAACCTGTTTATCAGTGTGTAGTCATGCTGAAGTCCCCTTTATAGATCTGTTTTGATTCTGAACCATAGCTACACAGTGTTTGTTTGACAAAAAGAAAGGCAAATATATTGCCAAGGATAAAAGACCAAGATCAGGGTGGGTTTATAGAAGGCAGGCAGACAGTTGGCAATATTATAGCAATAACCCACGCCTGGGTGTGGGTAATGCTAAATTTACCCACGGTTGGCGTGGTTTGGTCCCGAGGGCGAAGCCCGAGGGACCAAACAAAGCCAACCGTGGGTAAATTTAGCATTACCCACACCCAGAAGTGGGTTATTGCTATTATACCATGACATTATTTAAGAAAAGAAACTATTACTTTTCTTAAATAATGGCATAGTATAATGCCTGTTTACTGCCCTTCCGCAGATGTCTGGCATCCGCGGCAGTTCTGATGTACTGCGCGGATCTCCGTTGCTTATTTTAAAACTGTCTCGCTATGTTAAACTCATTTAACATAGCGAAACACTAAAAAAAAGCAACGGAGATCTTGCTTTCTCCGTTGCTTTTTTTTAAAACACTGTCTCGCTATGTTAAATGGGTTTAGCATAGCGAGACAGCTTTAAAATAAGCAACGGAGATCTCCGTTGCTTATTTTAAAGCTGTCTCGCTATGTTAAACCCATTTAACATAGCGAGACAGTGTTTTAAAAAAACGAGTTATACTAATGGAAAAAGTCCGGGCGACGGACCTTTTCCATTAGTATAACTCGATTTACAACGGGCACGCTGGCCAATCAGCGTGCACGTTTTGGGGGGATCATGGTATAACAACATAACTCTTATTCAAAGGGATGCATTGGACAGTAATAATAGATTTGTATGCCAAAAAAACTTTTGACAGAATAAGTTGTAAACTTAAGATATCCCTTTAGGCATTTCAGTTTCTGCAAAATTGACAAAATTAATGTTTAACATCTACAGATAATGAGAAAGTAACACCATTTGCAGAAGACATAATATTATGTTACCAATCCCCAAGTATGATCTAAAAATATATTTGATAAACTGAAATACTTTATATCTTGCTAGACTACTAAAATGAGTGAAGCAAAAAAAAAAAAAAAAAAGTGCTGTATAATGAACTGTGCCCCAAAACATGGCTTGGTACAAAGCTTCACCTTTTTGTGGGGTCATGATAGGGTGAGATATAGGGTAAGATATTCAGGGATTTTGCTGAAATGGGATGTTGTGCAGGCGGCTAAGGAAATGTGGGAAGAAACTGCTCAAAGATGAGAATAAACTGTGCAAATTTATTTCCATGGGCATTGACATGAAATGATTAGAATGTTTTTGTCCCAGTCTGTTTTTTATGTAGGTCAGGCCTACATATATATAAACATACAGGACATCAACACTGACTATATTGCAGCAGAAATACATACAGGAACAAAGAAAAGACAAACCATATCAGTCTAAACCAACTATAAGCAGGGGGGTAAGCTACTTAAATATATCAACTCTGAGATCACACTTCACAGAAGAAAATGGCAAACATACCATTACATGCTTCATTGTTATAACCTTAGTCATGTTCCCTTTTAATGTACTATACTACAACATAACTCATCTTAGTGTAGTGAAGTGCAATCTCGGAGCTGATGTATTTAAGTAGCAGGGGGTGGGGGTGCAGGGGGCCTTGCCCCCCTGCTTATAGTTGGTTTAGACTGATATGGTTTGTCTTTTCTTTGTTTCTGTATGTGTTTCTGTTGCAATATAGTCAGTGTTGGTGTCCTGTATGTTTTTCAGTATTATGAGATTCAGTATTATGAGTTTTCAGTATTTTGAGCTTTCGAGATTTTGAGTTCAGGATTTTCAGATTCAGGATTTTGAGCTTTCAAGATTTTGAAGTAAACCCATATATATATATATATATATATATATATATATGTGTGTGTGTGTGTGTATACATATAGAATCAACCAAGATGTCAAATATGGGAGAATATCAAAAAGAAAACTAGAGACACTCTTTCAGAGAACAAAAGAGGATGAATACAATAGGAAAATCTAATACTAACAAAGGAAAAGGGTGGTTTTGGACTTCATGATTTTTTCTGCATACTGTAAGGTAATGCAACTTAGGTCAATATGTCAGATTGAAAATTTGGAATATATGTCCAAGTGGAAGTATATGACAGACATAGTGCCAGACGAGGTAGCAGTATGATCCCATGTGCACCAATAGGTGATACTACATATAATACTAAGAAAGACACAGGAGAAAATGAAACAACTATTTTAAAAATAAAGAACAAAGAAACATGATTTTAGGAGTAGATAGTAAAAGGAGATGAGTTAATAACATGAATATTTGGGTCATTGAACTCCGATCACCTTGCAAGTACAAGTCTATTTTTTTTTTTTTTTTTTTTTTTTTACATTTTTTAAAGGTGACATAAGTACACATACATCTACATTTCCATTATTATTGTCATGCAGTAAACATAACATTTTCAGCAATTTCTATTCACTCCAACATTACATAAATTGCTCAGTTCCTGCCTTCCTTAAAACCTCTTTCTACAACTTGAACATTATTTTGCATGCATTGTTTCCAAAAATAATTCCATTTATGTCTATGTAATTTCATTCTTTCTTTTACTAAAGGTCCAATGTACAGTCCTTTTATCTCCTTTACTATGTTCAGTGCCTCACTTACAGTTGGTTTGAATTTTAATTTCCATTTTCTAATAATTTTTTGACTAACATTAAACTTAGCAAGGCCTTACTATGTCTAGGCAATTTAGATCTTGTGTCCCTGTTCAAAAAAATCATTTCCTAAGTTAAAACCATATGGTCCCCCAACATTTCTGAAGAATACTCTATAGGGAATTTTTAAAGTCTGCCAACTTGTTACACTCCCATAAAACATATTCCCAGTTACCTCTTTCTTTCCTCAGCAAACCTTCCAGCATTTGCGACGTACTTGAGGAAAAATTCTTTGAAATCTGTGTGAGGTATAAAAATACCTGTACAAATACTTCCAAACAAAAATCATAAACCTTCTGGACTTTGTTGCATACTTTGGAGCCATACAGATGTTTTCCATTGGTCTTTCATAAATTACATCATCTGATGTTGTCAATTTTCATTCAATCCTGAACTAATGGGATCAGATCCAACTCCGCTGTTGTAAAAGCTCATTGCAGCTTTGAACTCTCAAGCTTTTCCCGTACCCACAATGCACCAACCCCAATTACCTCGGATCTTATTTGCTGCTTGACAGGGAAAGACTGTTAGAAGTTTTCTCTCTTGTGTATCATTTACTAGTTAAATAATTTTCCGATGACCTTTTGTACGTTTTCGTACTATTGATAGTGTTCCTGTCCACTTTCTACATGATGTGTAATATATATAGTATTCCTGTCCACTTTCTACACAATATGTATTATATATAGTATTCCTGTCCACTTTCTACACGATATGTATTATATATAGTATTCCTGTCCACTTTCTACACGATATGTATTATATATAGTATTCCTGTCCACTTTATATGCGATATGTATTATATATAGTATTCCTGTCCACTTTCTACACGATGTGTAATATATAGATAACCATCATTGGTAATTTCCCTTTCCTTTTTCCTGTTGATTTTGTTAAAAAAAAAAAAAAAAAAAAAAAAAAAAAACTCAAGTGCTATAACTATCACTTTAACCTTAATTCTGTCTACAGTGCTTTTGTTGACTGCCTTAACATTTTACTGTTTGTGTAATGGCTGAGAAAGAGAAAGGCCCTGCAGGGTTTAAGAAGTGCCTTAAATGTAGGCATTGAAATTCCATGCTTGGACGCACACACACACTGTGTATACTCTCTAGGTCCCCTCCATTTACAGGAGGACTGTGCCATATGTCACAGATTTAATCCAAGAACTCTTAGAGAGAGAAAGAACAAACTTATTCTTAAAAGCATGCTTCCTACCTCTTTTGCAGAGGCTTTATCTGGAGTTTCTCCTTCAAAATCAAAAAAGACAAAGTTGCCCTCTCTAAGTCCCTCTTCATCTTTAAGGGCTTCATAGCAGGCTAGAAAGAGAACACTATCTGGACAGTCTGAATCTAAAAACAAAAAGACGAAATCTTCATCTCAGACCTCATCCTCAGATTTGAGGCAGAAAGAAAAATCTACCTCTGATTCAATCTCAACCTTGGATCCCAAACAAAAGAAAACTAAATTGTCAGATCCGACCATATTGGATCCAACAAAAAGATTGAGTCCTATATAGCTGCCACAAACTAGATATTCTCGCTCCATGGACCTTATGCCTTTGAGGGTTCCCTCATCATTCCTGGAAAGACCAAAATCTCCATCACCTGCCCTTTCCACTCACTCTTCCAGAAGTCTATCAGAAGAAGATGTAAAGAGACTGGTGACTGGTGAGAAGGATTCTGTCAACACAGCCAGTCAGGTGTGCCGTTGGTGCCTATCTCTTCGGGTCAGAAGGTCCATTCTATAATGACACTACCCATACCAGTTCCTTCTCTGATTCCATACAGGACCTCAGAGCCCTAGGATCTGAGTTGCCCAGTACCATCTGTGCTGTGCTTGGATCCGAAGATTACCTTCTCCTTGGATCCAATGCTTGCTTTGGGAACTTTGATCCAGTCGGATCCAGAGAGCTCTCAGAGCTGAGACTACCCTGTTGATCCGAGGTGTTTGAATTGACTCCGAAGCACCTTGAGGCCTCGGCAATGGTTAGTTCAGCTTTGACTTCTGCCTCGGGAGGGCTGGCTTTGGAGCAGAGTGGGAGCAGAATCCAGAAGCTCTACTGTCCCTCTCTGGGACGGTCTGCCTTTGAGGTTATGGAGAGAGCCCTGTCTACATCTGTGACAGACTGTTCCTCCCCCCTCGGATCTTCAGTCTGTTACCTTTCCATCTCTGCGCTTGGAGTCTCACCTTTCTTCTCCATGGGGGCAGCTGGTACCAAAACTCCAGGCTTCCCAACAGAGTATCCTCATTTTTCTGATACTTCCCCAGAGAATCCCACTAAGAACAAAACATGCAAGATGAATCACTTAGATTCCCCAGAATCTGTCACAGAAGATACAGATTTTGATGAAGGTGAAGGGTCCCCATGGCCACCTCCTGATGATGTCTCATTTGGAGACATCCTAGAAATCCTGAAAAAGAGAGGGGTTTGGAAGTCCAGCAACCCTTCATGTGAAGAATCTGTACACCTGGAGGTGTTCGGTACCAGCCCGTCTACCTCCTGGGTGACTTCGCCTACAGACGAGCTCATTGAGTTGATCTCTCAGTGGGCATGGAAGGATCCTGATACCATTGAGCCAATACCTTGGAGATCTAACAAAATTATGACAGCACCGGAGGAAAATCAGTTTTGGGCTAAAGGGGTGCCTGTTAATGCCATGGTCATGGCAGCGGCCACTAAAAAGGATCTAGCTGAGGAGAGTTCCACTGTTTATCCACCCAACAAGGAGGGTAGGGAAAATGGACAAGTTTCAGAAGCGTATCTGTGCTTCAGTAACCTTCGTCGTAAGGTCACTGCACTATCTGGCACATTTCACCAGGTTACTGGGGGACCGGATTAAGGAACTTACAGACACTGTCTCAGGATCTGTTACTGAAGAAGTACAAGCATCTGTTACTTCCCAGTTAGCTACCCTACAATCAGTATCCAACGCCTCCATGAGGCTCATTTCTCATGTGGTAGAAGGAACCTCAAAGGCAGCAGGTTCAGGAGTTTCCATAAGGAGACACGCCTGGATGCACTTATGCGATTTTGTGGAGCTCTTCAAGTCTTCGTTTATCAGTGCTCCCTTCTTTGGCCCTAAAGTAAAAGAAACTTTATCCACGTGTAAGAAGGATGGAAAGACCCTGTCTGCTGTGGGCATATATTTTTCCACCCCTCAAAGATCCTTTTTGAGGAATTGGGTCTATGTTAAATATTTGAACACTTAAATGTTTGAATCACTAAAGATCGAACTTTAGTGATCGAACATTTAAATGTTCGAATATTTAAAAAAAATTTTAAAAAAAAGTAAACAAACCCACCCCCCCAAAAAAAAACTAAAGGGTGCAAGCCCCCCTGCACCCCCCACAACCCCTGCTACTTAAATATACCAACTCCAAGATCGCTCTACAGTGTAGGAAATGGGAAATTTTCCATTTCTGCACCTGTAGCACACTGACGTGCGATCTCGGAGTTGGTATATTTAAGTAGCGGGGGTGTGGGGGTGCAGGTGAGCATGCCTCCCTGCTTACAGCCTTTACATTTTCTTTTTTTTGTAAATTTTTTTATATGTTAGAACATTTAATTGTTCGATCACTAAAGTTTGATCTTTAGTGATTTGAACAATTAAGTGTTCAAATATGTAACATAGACCCGAGGAATCACAGAGGTGGAGGAAGGATGTGGTTCAAAATGTCCCAAGGGTCTTTCCAAGACACACTTGGAGGAGTTTCCCCCAGGAGCAGATGGAGTTCCAGAAGTAGACACCACCCATGATGCAGAGATGGTCCGCAAAACCAAGGGTCCATAGATTAATTCTTTGTCACACCCTTCCAGCACTCCTGAAAAGAGACCTGATTGTCCTCCTCTGGAAGCAGTTGGGGGTTTTCCCTGCACCAGAGAGCCTGGCTAGAGATAACAGATTCTTGGGTGCAGAGGATCATTTCCAGAGGTCATATTATACACTTTTCCCTTCCTTTCTCCTCATTCAAGAAGAATCCCCGATGTTCCACCCAGTCGGAGCAAGTGGCAGTTCAAATTTAAAAGCTGCTAGGAAAAAAAAAAAAAAAGAGTCATCCAAGAAGTCCCCCGAGACCAGATAGAATCTGGAATTTAAGATTCTTTTTTTGTGGCAAAGAAAACAGGGGACTGAAGACCAATTTTGGATCTCAGCAACTTAACCACGTCTGTTCGAAAAACCAAGATCTGATGATACCCATGTCACTATTCCTCACTCTTGGGTCGTAGGATCCGACAACTTTACAACTTCTAGGCTTCAGCTCCTCCCACTCCCATGATCCCTTGCTGCTTTCTAACCCCTCAGATCTCTTTTGCTGTGCTTATCATTAGGCACATATTCTCTGGCTCAACTCCCCATTGGAGATAAGTAACTTTATTTTCAAACTTTCTTAGAAATTTTCTTGGTAGCTAGTAGCTAGTATTTTCCTGTTAGAGTTTAGTGTTTGCTATATAGTAGCGGTAGTTTAGCTCCCACCCCCACCCCCATTTTGTGTCTCGATTTGCTAGGCTGTGTGTTTTTGGTGCTGTTTTTGTAGTGGCAGTTAATTATTTGGTCAGTTGTCTAGTTGGTAGTCTGTAGTATTTTGTAGTGGTTTAGTACATTGTGGTATTATTGGCTGTTTTTTCTACCGGTTCTGACCTTTGCTTGTTTTTGGTTACTATTCCTGCGTGTTCCTAAGGTTGTAGGGTTGTTCCGCTATGGCTGACAAGCCAGTGGGCTTCAAAAGGTGCTCCTGATGAGGTTGGAAGATGCCCATATGCGATTCACAAGAAGCGTGCCTTTATTGTTTGGGCATTGAACACCTGGATGTTGAATGCAACATTTGTGCCGCATTCAACCCCAAGGCTTTGATTGAACACCGAAACAAGCTTCTTTTAAAAGGGTTGGGTCAAGGGGGTCCCTTGGCTTGGTCTCCTGCCAAGCATGGACCTTTTGAGCATAAAAGGAAGGCCCCTTAACTTTCTGTGTCTTCCTCCTCAAAAAAGGAGAGTCTATTGGATCCCAGTCCCTCAGATCCATCTTCAGCTTCAACCTAGTCGAATCCGATTTCCTTGGGACTAAGTCTTGAGACTCTCCCCACGAATCTGGGGCTTCCACTCTGAGGTACTCAGATACGAGGTCGTGTGAGTCTACTCTCGGAAAGACTGTCTCCAGATCAAGGTCTTCAGATCCAGTCAGATCCGGGTTAGCCACGGATTCAGCTTCTTTGGATCCATGTCGCATGGGATTCAAATGTTTGGATCCTTGCTTACTGTTGGATCCAAGGTGGTCGGATCTAGGATCGGTGTTGTATCCCAGTATTATTATCAGGGATTCCCCCTTGATTTCTGGCTTGGGGGCAGTCCCTGTCTTCCTCCAACCGCAGGAGTTGCTCTTTAGAGGGAAGGTCCTAGGCATTTAGATATCCATCCCCGGATAGGTCCTCCACCTTCTCTAGTCCTCCAGGAGTTTGCTCCCTTCTGATATGGACAGGATGATGGGTCCTTTTTCAAGGCTGATTGAGTGTGGGCTTCTTGCGTCACCTGCCCATTTGGCCTGGAGGCCATCCCCTACACCTTCATTGGCTTCTCTTCTGACTCTGTTGGTTTCAGACTTTCAGGCCTTGGATCGCACAGGGGGGAGACCGGGTCCTTAAAGATCTTACTGTCCTTACCCTGTCGGAGTCTCTGACTACCTCTGCTCGGCCTGCCCCTGGGGAGGTGGAGTCCCGGGCCCGACCTGTTCCCATGGAGTCCTTGGGCGGGGGCTCCGGACCTGTTTTCCCAGACCAGTCCCTTTACCTTAGTGTTTTGGCCCTCGACAGCTCGTGGCTGGTATTATCTGAAGGCCAGGAGGTGCTGACTTGCTCTAGTCCTTCTCAGATGGGCTTTGCTGTTGGGAGTGTGGACAGGGCATCGTCCAGTCCTTCAGCTTTCTGGATCTTAGAGATTACTTTTTCCTTCCAGAGAGCTTCCTCCCTGGCCATCCAGGGACCCTCCCAGCCCCTTTGAATAGACTCTTCTCATCCTGTTCCAGGTCAGCCCTCGTGATCTAGCATTTAGATGGGAGGTACCCCACTTGGGATCCCCCTGTCTTCTGAATCCTACCCCTGAGCCACCCCTGGAGGAGGTTCCTCAGAAGAGATCGTGTAAGAGTAGACATTTAGACTCCCCTGCTGAGTCTCTCATGGAGAATACGGACTTCGATGAAGGGGATGGGTCCCCCAGATCTCTGCCCGAGGATGTCTCCTTTGGGGACATCTTGGAAATCCTCAGACTTAAAGGCGGATGGTCTTGTCTTCCTCTGTCCTCCGAGGAGTCCGTGTTTCTTCTGGGATGGGACCATCTACCTCCTGGAACCCTCCCCCACCCCATGGACGAACTTGTAGACCTTATCGCCAGTGGGGCATGGAAGGAGACTGATACTGTGGAGCCTGTTCCTAAACGTAAGGACACATTACTCAGTCCCCCTCCTGACAAGCAGTTCTGGCCCAAGAGTATGCCAGTCTATGCAATTGTGGCAGTTACCACCACTAGGAAACAGCTGGTGGAACAGAGCATGTCTTTTCATCCCCCTAACCATGAGTCCCTGGTGATTGATAGGCATGGAAAGTGGATTTTCACCTCAGCTACATTCAGTTTGAGGGCGCTCAACTACTTGGCACATTTCACCTGGCTACAGAGGGACTTGGTCAAGGAACATACCACTTCCCTTTCTGAGGCACTGCTCACTGGGGAACTATGTAGGGTGTCACCTAAGCAGTCTCCACTTTCTTCCCTGGCTAATTCAGTCATGAGGCTGACTGCCAGTGCTGCGGAAGGTGTCTCTCGAGTGGCCGGCATGGGCATCAGTGTTCGGCATGACACCTGACTGCACCTTTGCGGGTTTGCAGAGTCCTTTAAGGCGTCTTTCACCAACATCCTCTTCAATGGATCTAACTTGTTTGGTCCTTCGGTCAAAGAGACCCTTATTTGCAGTGAGCAGGAAGGCAGTGGGAATCAAATTTTCTACCCCTCAGCAGTCCGTTTCCAAGATGCAGAGAGGGACCAGGAAAATGTTTCACAAGTTGCAGTCGGCCTTTCAAGATGCTCAGGATGAACCCCCTTTTGGAGGTCGGGGAGAGGGTTCAATGGCAGTCGCCGCCCCATAGACAGAGGGGGTTCCATGAAATTAGGCTGCAGGGAGCCCTTCTCTGAGAAGCCCCACCAGTGCTGGTGAAACGTGGATCAACTGCCTGGCCCTGGGGGCAGTCGGGAGTCAATTGTCACTTCACCCTTTGGCCTGGGCAAATATTACAAAAGATCATTGGGTGCTAAACATTATTTCAAGGGTGTATTATATTCCCTTTTCCCAGTCTCCACCTCCAATCAGGAGATACTTCCCTGATGCACCACTCCAGCAGAAGGAGCTAGTCCAGAAAGAGGTACTCAAGCTACTTCAGAAGAGAGCCATCCAAGAGGTCCCACCAGGACAACAACAATCCGGAACTTACTCTCGCTTCTTTTTTTTTTTTTTTTTTTTTTGCCAAACAAGACAAGGGACCTGCATCTGATCCTGGACCTCAGCAAGCTCAATTTCTCTGTTGAGAAATCCAAGTTCCAGATGATCAGTGTCCAATCCTTCATGCCTCTTCTGCACAAGGGCAATCGGATGTGCTCCATGGATCTCCAGGACATGTAGTATCACATAAAAATAGACAGGCACTGCAGAAGACACCTGAGCTTTCGAGTAGGGGCCAATCATTATCAATTCAGGACCCTGCCCTTTGGTCTCACCACAGCCCATTGCGTGTTCTCCAAATGCATGGCAGTGGTCACAGCTCACCTGAGACTGCAGGGATTCCAGGTATTTCCATACCTTGACAATTGGCTCCCCTCAGCTCCCATGAAGCATCGGCTGATCACTGACTCTCAGTATCTACTTCAACTGTTCGACCAGGTAGGGATTACAGTGAATCCCCCTAAATCCAACCTCATTCCATTCCAGAATTTGGAATTCATCAGGATCCAGTTGGACACCGTGTCGGAGATTGCAACGCTCCACTCCATCAGGTTCACCTCATCGGTTTTCACGTCCAGTGTCTTCTCAGTCTGTCTCATCCCCAGGCCTATCTTATTCTCAGGGCCTTAGGATCCATGGTGGCAGCCATCTGTCTGGTGCCATTAGCCAGGTTCTACATGAGAGTTCTGCAGTGGACTCTGGCGGTCCAGTGTTGTTCTCTGTCTTTTCCAGTGACAACCCCGATATGTTTTACTCCTGTGTGCAGGCGTCATCTCCTTTGGTGGATCCAGTCTCCTGACCTCCTAGCAAGCAGACCCTTCTCTTTTCCTTCCCTCAGTGCCACAGTGACCTTGGATGCTTCCCTGTTGGAGTGGGAGGGCATTTTCAGGGAAAGACCATCCAAGGTATGTGGTCACCCGCAGAGACCAAACTACACGTTGCAAGCCTTTCAGGACTGCCTCACTCTGGGTACCATTGCAGTTCACACAGACAACATGGCTGTTGTGTGGTACATCAGCAAGCAGGGGGACACGCATTCATATCTGCTGTCACAAGGCCATGAGGATGTGGGAATGGGCAATGTCCTCTGGGTGCTTTCTCATTGCAATTCACATTCCTGGAAAGTCCAACATGCTGGCAGACACTCAGTAGGGCAGTCCTGAGTCCTCACAAATGATCCTTGAATCCTTCGATGGCGAAAGAGATCTTTCTACGCTGAAGTCAGCTGAGCTGTGATTTATTTGCCTCCCCTCTCAACGACAAATGCAGCCAGTATTTTGCCCTGTTCCCCCCAGTCAGGGAAGGCCTCCACGGATGTGGTTCATGATAGGCCCGTGTGTCTCCTTTATGCCTATCCTCCTTTGCCTCTCATTCCCAGAGTACTTCAGAAAGTTCATCGCCTCAAGGCCTTCTTGATCCTCATCTCCCCCTTTTGGACTCAGCAGGTGTGGTTCCCCTTCTATGGCGCATGTGAAGTACCCCCCCCCCTTCGGTATTGGATCCCATTCAGGATCTGATGTCCCATCCCTCTCAGCTTCTGATTTCCAACCTCCAGACTCTTAATCTAATAGCATGGTTTGTCCACTTCCAGTAATCTTGAATCATTCCAGGCTTCCTTCTCCCATTAAGAACATTATCCTTGCCTGTCAGAAAGCTTCCACTAAAAAGGTTTGCGCAAGTAAGTGGAAAAGGTTATCTATTTGGCCCAGGCAGCATAATCTCGACCTTGCTTTCAGCTTCCATCTCAGATATTTTACTCTTCTTGTCTTCACTCTTTCAGTAAAGGGCTAGCTTCTATGCTATCAAAGTGCAGTTGGCAGCTATTTCCGGCTTTCATGTTTGCGAGAAACCGAGTTTTTCCTCGCGTTTGTGTAAGGCCTTCTTGAAGGGTGCGTTTTTGCTCCGTCCCCCTGTCAAGGATCCTTCCCCCCTTGGAACCTTTTCCTTTCTGCTGCAGTCTCTCATGCAGAGCCCTTTTGAGCCTGCTGTCACATGTGATATCAAATTCTTGTCATGGAAGACTACTTTTCTACCAGCTATAACTTCAGCCAGAAGAGTTTCAGAGTTGCAGGCTCTTTCGATCAAACTGCCTTTCATGGTGTTTCATAAAGACAGAGTGGCCCTTCAAACTAACCTTTTGTTCATGCCCAAGGTTGCCACAGAAGTAAATCTAATAAAGCGGAATATCTTTTGCATAAGCTAGATGTACATAGACAGTTACATTTCTACTTGGGTAGAACAAATTATTTCTGTAGGTCTGACCAGCTGTTTGTGGCATTCTCTCTTAAAAGGAAGGGTCAGGCTGTCTGCAAAGTTACTATTTCTCGTTGGATTTCAATGTGCATTTCCTTCACCTATTTATCCAAGGGTTTGTCTTTACCAGGTCCAATCAGAACGCATTCCACTAGGTCAGTGGCTATATCAGCTGCCTACCTTGTCCGTCATTCAGTAGATGACATTTGTGCGGCAGCCACCTAGTCTACTCCTCACAACTTTGTCACTCATTACAAGCTTGACATTGTCTCCAGGAACAGGGCTTCCTTTGGCTCCACATTTCTTCAGCATATTCTTCCATGAGGCCACCCAGGATTTAGGGTAGCTGGAGAGACTGACCCAAGAGTGAGGAATAGTGAGATAGATAGCATCAGATAAACAGTTATGTACTTACCATAACTTGGCATCTGTGTTATTCTATGTCACTGTTCATCCGTACCCCTCCCTTCATCCCCCGTCCTGTGAGATCTAGAGGAAGTGGAGATGCCCTATCTGGTGGTCAGGTCTTCTTTGTTGCTTTCTAGCTTTAGGGCAAACTCGATCTGAGGGGGTTAGAGGGCACCAAGTGATCATGGGAGTGGGAGGAGCTCAAGCCTACAAGCTGTCTGTAAAGTTGCCGGCTGAGATCTGATGTCGGATCCTATGACTTAAGAGTGATGAATAGTGACATAGGATAACAGATGCCAAGTTATGTTAAGTAAATAACTCTTTTTCCGGATGGTCACGGCTGAGTTCATTCTTCCATTTTTGGAAAAGGACGACTGGATGTGCTAGATAGACCTTCAGGATGCGTACTATTACATAAAAATTAAAGCATTCCAGAAGGTTCTTGCACTTCCAGCTGCGAGCCAATCATTACCAGTTCAGAGCACTGCCCTTTGGTTTCACGACAGCCCCCAAAGTGTTCACCAAGTGTATGGCAGTAGTAACAGCTCACTTGAGACTGTAGGGATTCCATGTCTTTCCTATCTAGACTAGCAAATTTCCGCCCCGACAAGACATCAGCTCATAATGACAAGAGAAAAGGTTATCCAGACATATGCTGTTCTGGGAATAACCATACACTATGAAAAATCTCATTTAGAACCAACTCTAAAAAGAGAGTTTATAGGAGCACTTCTCAAAACAAAATTGACCATAGCCTTACTTCTTTACCAAGAGTTCAGGCAATAAAGATTACGAGTAAAAAAGATAGTTTGCAGTACCAAGATTGCAACCTGCTTTGTTCTTCAGATTCTGGGATCAGTGGCTGCGCCGATAATGCTAGTACCATTGGTTAGTTTTTCATATGAGAATTCTTCAATGGATGTTTTCCTCAGAATGGTCAATACTTCATCGTCCCATATCAACTCTGATACGAATCACCAACATATGCAGAGAGATCTCAAATGGTGGATTCATTCAGACCAAGTTCTACAAGACCTTTTGTTTATTCCCCATCAACCTATTTTCCATCAACCTAAGGCTGTAGTGACTATGGATGCTTCCCAGTTAGGGTGAGGGTACATTACCTGGGAAGGACAATCCCAAGGCACATGGTCCCCCGAGGAGGACAGTTTGCATATCAGTGTTCTAGAGATGAGAGCAGTGCTTTTAGTGTTGCTGGCTTTCCAAGATGCTCTCCCCTTAGGGAAGATTGCAGTACAAACAGACAATATAATATGCCAGTAGTTTAGTACATCAACAAACAAGGAGAGACCAAATCCTACCCCTTGTGTTAAGAAGCTCTCAGATTGTGGCAATGGGCAATCTCATCCATATGCTTTCTCATAGCAATGCACATTCTGGGGAAATCCAGTGTGATAGCAGAAAAACTGAGCAGGTACATTCTTTTAGCCCCCAAATTGTCCCTCAACAAGAACATGACAGAAATGATTTCCCATTAGTGGGGCCAGCCTTGCTGTGATCTTTTCACCTCTCCCCTAAACAACAAATGCAGCAGCTACTTTGCCGTTATCCCATCTCAGGGAGAATCAGCAAGGGATGCTCTACTTCATGATTAGCCCCCAGTCTACCTTATGCCTTCCCACCAATCCCTTTGAGTCCCAAAGTCTTACAGAAAGTTGGTATGTTGAAGAGCAAAGTCAGCCTTATTGCACCTTGCTGGCCTCGGCAGATTTGGTTACCCTTCCTTTGGTCTCACTTGCTTCACCGACATTGGATTCTGGATATAACTCCAGACCCCCCCCCGTCTCATCTGACAAGCATGATCCATCCAGATATAACAAACCTCAAGCTGACATTTTGGTTTCTCAATTTCTGTTGATAGCTAGACAACCTATGCTCTCTTCTGCTGTCAGAAACATAATTTTAATCCTGCCTTAAACCACCTACAATGAAACTGCATGCTAGCAAGTGGAAAAGATTTGTCCACTGGGCTATTCAGAATCACATTGATCCTTTATCTGCCCCTATACATAATGTTCTGGAATTCTTAACCTTTCTTTTTAACGAAGGAGCTAGCTCATTTACAGTTAAGGTTCAGCTAGCAGCAATTTCTAATTTTCATATTGCATTTGATGGTTCTTCACTTGCTTCTCATAAGCTTTGCAAAGCTTTTTTTAAGAGGCACACTTATTGAGACCTCTTCCTAAAGATTTTACCCCTCCATGGGATCTGAATCTGGTACTGCAAGCACTAATTACAGCCCCCCTTTGAACCTGCAGATAAATGTGATTTTAAATATCTTTCTTGGAAAACGTTATTCTTAGTGGTCATTAGTTCAGTTCATCTAGAAGAATTTCTAAAATTCAGTCCACATTCTCAAAACTGCCATTTCTAATTTTTCATAAGGATAGAGTTGCACTATGAACCAATGCAGCCTTCCTTCCTAAAGTGGTGTCTGAATCCAAAGTCAACCAGTCTATTAATTTACCAGTATTTTCCCCTGAATATACAAATTTAGGAGAATACTTACTTCATTTGCTAGATGTTCACAGGTAATAACATTTTTATTTACTTAGAGCAAAATAAATCAGAACTACTGATCAATTATTGGTGATGTTCTTCATCTCACATTGCTGCAGTCCTTACTTATGGGGGTAGTCCACTGTCCTCGGTCGGCCCGAATACCAAAGTATTAGGCTGACGTCGGTCATGGGCGCCTAGAACTGACATCAGAGCGTCAGGGTATAAAAGCGCATGACCAACGTCATATCCTCAGTCTTTTTTGCCGCATGGTCCGATGCAGAAGCAGCGTAAGTGCCGTTCGGCGTTCTGAGATTTTTCGAATTCGAAGTTTCAGACCGATACCAAGTTGGGCTAAGTACCCCGTTGGGGAGTATTTTTGTTTTTCCTTGCCTCAGTTATTTACCGGATGTCAGAAAAAGTGAATAATTGTATTTCTTGTGGGAAACAGATACCGCATAGGGATTACCACTCGCTTTGTATACCTTGTTTGGGACCGGAGCACGACGTAGTAGGGTGTCGGTTTTGTGCTAGGTTCAATAAGTGCACTATAAAACGGAGATTAGATTGCGCTAGGTTAGTCTTTGGCAAAAGGTGTAATTATAATATGCCGTCGGATCCTCCGACGCCCGCTTCCACTAAGAAGCGCAAAGACAAATCTGTAAAGCTTAGGCAGGATGATTCGTCCGTTTCGGACGCCGGTCCTTTAGAGGCTACAGGGGAGCAGGTGGACCCGGCTGAAGTTCCTGTTGAAACTCAGGGGGAAACTTTGATTTTGCAAGAGGTGGCCTCTCAGGAGTCAGGTCAGGCTGAAGGGGCCTCTCAGGTTACTATTCTCCCTACTGTTGCTAGGGTGGTTAGGCCTTCTGCTACTATCTCTAAGGCTCCTTCTAAGGGCAGGTCTGTTTTGTCTTCCTCTGGTGTCAGTCCTGGTTCCTCAGGGTCTGTGCCTAAAAAGCACATGCTTAAAATGGCAGAAGATTTGCTTACTTTAATTAGGGGTTCTATGCCCCCTCCTGATAAGAGGCCCAGGGTAGAGACAGAGTTGGAAAGTTTGGAACAGGCCTCAGATGATTCAGAGTCTTCTGTGGAAGACATGCAAGATTTTCCTACTTATTCGGATTCTGATGCAGAGGATTCCACTCCTTCTGCTTCTCCCCCTGAGGATTTTTCATTTTCAGAAACTTTACATTCCATGAGGGAACATTTTAAGTGGGAAGGACAGGATTTCTCTGATTCCCGGAAAAGGCTTAGGGAATTCTTGTTTCTACCACAGCATAGGCCCTTAGCTATTCCTCCAGTTTTGGATGTTGTTCAAGATGTTTTCTCGGAGGCTTCCCTTAATCCAGATTCTGTGCCTCCTGCGCCAGTCAAACCGGACAGGTATTACAGGGTGCCTGAGGCTCATAAGTATCTGTATAAAAGTCCTAGAGCAGACCCAGAAACCATTAGTCAGGGGCCTAAGGGTGTTAGAGCTTCTGTTGTAAAAATCCGGTTCCTCTAGATAAAGAGGCTAGAGCTTTGGATAGATGGGGTAAGAAGGTGTATACCTCTTCTACGTTGGCAATGAGGGCTTTAAATTGCCAGTTTCATATGTTGAAATATCAAAATTTCCTCCTTTCTCAGCTAAAATCTAAAGTGGATGCTTTAGCAGAGGGTATAGAGTGTAAAGAATTGCAAGATTTGGTACATGTCTCTGAACAGGTGGGCAAGCATTCTTTGCAGTGTGGCTTTGATGCTGTACAGGCTTCTTCTAGGGTGGCGGCCACTGGTTCAGTTATTCAAGGCACGCCTGGCTTAAGGATCAGAATTTGTCAGAGCATGTTAAGACTAGAATTCTGGATGCTCCTTTACAGTCTGAAGTTTTGTTTGGTCCTCCTGTGGAGTCTGTATTAAAGAAAATGGAGGACAAGGCTAAGTCTATGCAGACTGTTAAAGATTTTTTGCAGGCGCAACCTCCAAAGTTTAGTAGAAATTGGCCTGCTAAAGGATGGACGTACCCTTCTTCTGATTCTCAGTCTAGGGGCAGATCTAGGCGTGGTAGGGGCAGAGCTCAGAGTTCCTTCAGACCTAGAACATGGAGTTCGCCTGCACAGTCTGCAGGTGAGGGCAGGGGTCAGTCCTTTCGTAAACAGACCCAATGACCTACATTTTCAGCTGCCAGATTCCTCTTGCCTGGCAGCTCCTTTGGGAGGAAAGTTAGCACTTTTCAAGCAAAATTGGCTTTTGGTCACCCAGGACAAATGGGTGTTGGACATTATAAACCGAGGCTACAAGTTTTATTTCCATACATTACCTCCTTTCGAAGGTATGCCAGACGTTCCTCCTCGACAAAGGATAGAGGCTCACAAACAGATTTCTTTACTTCTTCAAATAGGAGCTATACAGCCAGTTCCTCTGTCAGAAGTGGGCCTAGGATTTTATTCTCGCCTGTTTCTAGTTCCAAAGAAAGGGAACACATGGAGACCAATTTTGGATTTATCTATCCTCAACACTTACCTGGACATTCCAAAGTTCAAGATGCTGATGTTACAACAGCTTTTACCTCTGTTGGGAAAAGATCACTGGATGGTAACTCTGAATCTCAAAGAGGCTTATCTTCATGTTCCTATCAGGCCAAGTTGCAGGAGGTACCTGCGTTTTCGAGCTGGAAATTTTTATTATCAGTTCTCTGCATTGCCCTTTGGCTTATCTACTGCGCCCAGAGTGTTCACAAAGGTTCTGGCTCCAGTGATAGCCTTTTTCAGGTTAAGAGGAATTCAGATTTATCCTTATTTGGACGATTGCCTGATTATTGCTCAAGAGAAGGACGAACTTCTTCATCATCTACAGTATGTGATGGCAGTGTTAAGATGCCTAGGGTATTCTGTGAACGAAACAAAGTCCAGTCTAGTACCCTCTCAAGACATGTGCTTTCTGGGTGTGAGACTGAATACAGCTTCCCAGATGGCCTTTTGACCCCGGACAAACAAAGAAGCCTTTCTCTTTATTTCCATCAAATGTCTCTACAGTCCAGGCTGACTGCAAGGACAGTCCTTCAAGCCTTGGGGTTCATGGCTTCTTGTATTCTGGTGCTTCCCAATGCCAAACTGCATATGAGGAAGCTTCAATGGTATCTCAAAAATGTATGGACACAACACTGCCAAGATCTAGACACTGTCATTCAGATAATACCTTGCATTCAGAAGGAATTTTTGTGGTGGGCTCAGGAATGTCACCTAAACAAGGGACTCTCTGTGACCCGACCAGAGGCGAGTCAGATTCTAACGACAGATGCCTCGGACAAGGCTTGGGGAGCACACCTCAATGGAAAATGGGTGCAAGACACGTGGCCTTTCAGACTTCAACATTTGCATATCAACTTGAAAGAGATGTTAGCGGTCCAGTTTGCATTACTGGCCTTCAAGGATTTACTTCATCCAGGGCAGGTGTTGATTCAAACAGACAACACAACTGTCATGTGGTACATCAACAAGCAAGGGGGAACCCATTCATACCCTCTTTGCAGGCAAGCGATGATTTTGTGGGAGACTGCTCTCAGTTTACAACTCAATCTTCAGGCAAGGTTTCTGCCAGGAGCACAGAACTCCTTAGCAGATGTGTTGAGCAGACAAATAGTGGATCCTCACGAGTGGAAATTGGATCCTCATGTATTCCAGCAGTTGACAGTGTTATGGGGGACTCCAGACATAGATCTGTTCGCTTCTCCACTAAATTACCAGTTGCCAAAGTTTTGCACAAAAAGTTTCATCACACAGCTTGGAAGGTGGATGCTCTGTCATTCAGTTGGAGCAATCTTCATGTCTATGCCTTTCCACCTCTGCCTCTCCTTCCCAAGGTACTCTTGAAAGCCAGACAAGACAAGCCAGCCATGATTCTGATAGCACCGGATTGGCCTCGACAGCACTGGTACCCACTTCTGAGGAGTTTAGTGAGGGAGCCTCCATGGCCTCTACCTTTGATTCCACATCTTTTGTCTCAGGAGGGCAGTCACTTTCTCAATGTCAGGATTCAGTCTCTGCATCTAACAGCCTGGCATATTCTGTTCTAGACCCTGGAGGGTCTCACCTTCCACAACAAGTTTTGAATGTTATTTTGGAGGCCAGAAGGCCTAGTACCAGGAAAGTTTACGCGGGTAAATGGAGGAGATTTTTTATTTGGAGCAAAGCAAAGGCATTTGATGTTTCCAAGCCTAATTTAAGTGCTTCTCTTCAATACCTTACTGAGTTATTGGACAAAGGTTTGTCTTTCTCCTCTATAAAGATTCATGCTGCAGCCATTTCTGCTCACTATGATTGTGATCCCCCTTTATTCTCTCATCCTGTGTTTAAGCAATTTCTTAGAGGGGCAAAGAACATAAGACCCCCACGTAGAGCTCCTACTCCTGCTTGGGATCTCAATTTTGTGTTGGAAAAACTTACTCTACAACCTTTTGAGCCTGCAGCTACTGCGAATTAAAGTATTTGTCATGGAAGACTGCTTTTTTGTTGGCCATTACTTCTGCAAGAAGGGTTTCTGAATTACAGGCCCTTATGGCAGTGGAGCCTTTCCTAATTTTTCATAAGGACAGGGTATCTTTGCGTACTAATCCTTCCTTTATGCCTAGAGTGGTTTCTAGTGTGGCTTTAAATCAAACTATTCATTTGCCTACTTTTTATGCAAACCCCCAAAATAAAGGGGAGAAGATTTTGCATACTTTGGATATTCACAGGCAGTTACGTTATTACTTGAGCAGAACCAAGGAGTTCAGACAGTCTCAGCAGTTGTTTGTTTCTTTTGCTTTGGGTTTTCAGGGTAAACCTGTGTCAAAACAAACTATTTCTAAATGGATTGGGAGTTGTATTTCTTTCTGTTATTCCCATCATGGTAAGGAGGTTCCGGCTGGAGTTAGACCTCATTCCACTAGGGCTACTGCCACTTCTACTGCCTTTCTAAGAGGGGTAGCTACAAAAGATATTTTGGAAGCAGCTACTTGGAGTTCAGTACATACTTTCTCTAAACATTACCACCTTCCTCTTTATTCTAAATCTAGGGCTGGGTTTGCCACTGCAATATTACAGGGCATTTTAGCAGCCCGTAATGCTTTCTGATATTTCCATCCTCCCATTCCCGTTGCTTTGGGATTCTACCCATAAGTAAGGACTGCAGCAATGTGAGATGAAGAACATAGTACAGTTTTGTACCTACCATAAATGTAGATGTTCGAAGATCCACATTGCTGCAGTCCAGTTTACCCTCCCTCCTTCCCCACTGCTGTTTGTTATGGTTATATAGTTTGGGTGGCTGTTGTTGTTGGACATGCTTTTGGGAGGTATTCTGTTTTTGGCTGTGGCCTTTATGTTTAGGGCCTTCTGACATCTGGGGCAAGAAAAGACTGAGGATATGACGTCGGTCATGCGCTTTTATACCCTGACGCTCTGATGTCAGTTCTAGGCGCCCATGACCGACGTCAGCCTAATACTTTGGTATTCGGGCCGACCGAGGACAGCGGACTACCCCCATAAGTAAGGACTGCAGCAATGTGGATCTTCGAACATCTACATTTATGGTAGGTACAAAACTGTACTTTTTATGCAGATGTAAATTTGGGTAGTCCAGTAACTAAAGTAACTTAGCCAGGTAGCTTACTGATGGCATCTCATTTATTTACAACAAATTAGGTATCAACCTACCAAGACAGTTACGGGCTCACTCAACCAGATCTATGGCAACTTCCTTACTTTTTCAAGCAAGAGTGTCCATGGAGGACTTATCTGCATCAGCAACTTGGGCTTCTCCCCATATCTTCATTACTCATTACAAATTGGATTTGTTCTCCATAGGAAGAGCATCATTTGGCTCAGTGGTGCTCAAAAATATCCTTCCTTGAGTCTACCCTGGAGCTAAGGTAGCTGGGGACTCTCTCTCATTAGTTGAGGATTGAATGAAAATTGACATCACATAAAGAGGTTATTTACGCACCATAATGTTCCACCTGTGTTGTCCATTTTCATTCTTCCTCAACTCGTTTCCCACCAATCCCCTTCCATATGCAATTTCTGGAAGAGCGAGTGGTTAGACAATTGTACTACTCACCACATAATTGAACTCCAGATATAGTCTCTGCTTTGATATATAATATATGTATATATTTATACACACAAATTTCTTTCTACTATAAAAAACAAGATCTGAGGTAATTGAGGTTGGTGCATTGTGGGTAAGGGAGAAGCTTGAAGAGTTCAAAGTTGCCACAAGCTTTTGCAATGGCCAGGTCAGATCTGAGGGATTGGATCTGAACCCATTAGTTGAGGAAGAATGAAAATGGATAGCACAGATGGTACATTATGGTGATTATGTAACTTTTTTCCCCAATCTATCTTCACAATCCTTTATAACCTCCTCTGTTTGATTCTTATAATTATCATGCAATATTTTGTATGTCCTGGTAATTATCCCATTTTTAATAGAAGCATCCATTCTTGACTCAAGAAAAATTTCTGCTAGAGCCGGTCTTGCACTTAATACTCTCTAACCCTTTTTTCTTTTCCTATGCTCTTACAAATTACATAGGTTCATATGTTGGTACTAGGCTATCGGCCCTAGGGCCTATACAAGCCTAGCCACATAACAATTCCTTGGATATTTCTTCCCACGATATTTACTTCCCTGGACCCCTGTAGCCCCAGGTAGGGAAGGCAGGCTGTAAATTGTAGTTAAAATGCCTGCTTGTCTTTATCCCTCTGTATTACCTTTCTGTCTCGTTATTTGCTCCCAATACCTTTGTTCCTTTACCATTTTTTTTCCAGTAAGTTCCAAATCCCTTCTTGCCTGTTTTCTATACCCATACTTATAGTCATTTCTATTGGTAAAATCTCCTCTGTCTCTTACCATCTTGGCTTAGTTCTTGCAATACTTTCACTAACTTTATGGCTATAATATTCTGTGTGGTGGTTACTCTCCTCAAGGAGCAGCATCCAAAATCCTACTCTCTCCATGTCTCTAACCCCCCCCCCCCACAGTTTCATCATCCCTTTCTAGTTTGATTTGTAACTTTCTGCTTTTGTTATGTATATTGCATTTAACTGTGTAGCTGTAAAGAATCCTTTCAAATCAGGTTGTCTGCTTTGTTTTATGGGGGTTCGACTTATTCCACTTACCTCTTACCCTTCAAAATAAATACTTTTAACTGATAATTATCTTTCATAACTTCCCTGCTTGATAATAATATGCCTGACCTATGTATAAAACTAAAGGGACTCTAAAAACATTGTCACTGCTTTTGGCTTAATATCTATATGCAGAATCAAGAATGTCTAGATGTTCTTCGTCTTCCCTTGCTGCAGTCCTGACTATTGGGTATAGTCCGCGTCCCAGTCGGCCCGAATACCAGAGTATAAGGCTGACGTCGGTCATGGCGCCTTAGACTGACGTCAGTACGTCAGGGTACTAATGCGCATGACCGACGTCATTTCCGCAGTCTTTTTTGCCGCATGGTCCGATGCAGAAGCAATTTTGCGAGTGCAGGTTGGCGTTCTGAGATTTTCCGAAACCGGAGTTTCAGACCGAAACAGAGTTGGCTAAGTAACCCGTTAGAACATTTTGGTTTTTCTTGCCTCAGTATTTAACCGGATGTCAGAAAAAGTGAATAACTGTATTTCTTGTGGGAAGCAGATACGCATAGGGATTATCATACATTGTGTATACCTTGTTTAGGGCCTGAGCACGACGTTGTTGGTTGCCGCTCTTGTGCTAGATTTAACAAGCGCACTATTAAGAGGAGGCTTGATTGTGCTAGGTTAGTGTTTGGGAAGCGTTGCAATTATAATATGCCGTCGGATGCTCCGGCGCTTCATCCAAGAAGCGCAAGGATAAAACAGTGAAGCCTAGGGGTGAGGAACCGGCAGTCCCGGACGTCGGTTCTTTAGAAGGCTCAGGGGAGCCAGAGGTTTTGCCAGGAGTCTCTATGGAGTCTCAGGCAGATACTTTACTGTTACAGGATGTGCCCTCTCAGGAGGTAGGCCAGGCTGAGGGGGCTTCTCAGGTAACTGTTCTTCCCTCTCTTCCCAAGGTAGTTAGGGCCTCTCCTTCTGTTGCCAAAGCTTCTTTTAGAGGTAGGCCAAGTTCAGCTTCTGTGGGGGCTTCTCCTAGCATTTCGGGCTCTGTGCCTAAGAAACATATGCTTAAAATGGCAGAAGATTTGATTACTCTGATTAGAGGTTCTATGCCCCCGCCTGATAAGAGGCCTAGGGTGGAACAGGAGTTTGATAGTTTTGAACAGGGTTCACAGGCTTCAGAGTCTTCTGTGGAAGACTTGCAAGAGTTTCCTACTTATTCTGATTCTGATGTGGATGATTCCACTCCTACAGCTTCTCCTCCTGAGGATTTTTCATTTTCAGAGACTCTTCACTCCATGAGGGAGCACTTTAAATGGGAAGGCCAGGATTACTCTGATTCCAGGAAAAGGCTTAGGGAATTCTTGTTTTTACCCCAGCATAGGCCCTTAGCTATTCCTCCTGTGTTGCATGTGGTGGAGGATGTTTTGCAGAGGCTTCCCTGAACCCTGACTCCTTGCCTCCTGCTCCTGTTAAGCCTGATAGGTATTATAGGGTGCCCAAGCTCATAAGTATTTGTTTAAGAGTCCCAGGGCGGACCCAGAAACTGTTTCTCAGGGGCCTAAAGGTGTTAAAGCTTCTGTGGTTAAAAATCCTGTACCCTCTGATAAAGAGGCAAGGGCTTTGGATAGGTGGGGTAAGAAAGTATATACTTCTTCCACTCTAGCCATGAGGCGTTGAATTGTCAGTTTCATATGCTGAAATATCAGAATTATCTCCTTTCACAATTGAAATCTAAGGTGGATGCTTTGGCGGAAGGTATTGAGTGTAAAGAATTGCTGGATTTGGTTCATGTGTCTGAACAAGTGGGTAAGCATTCTTTGCAGTGTGGTTTTGATGCTGTTCAGGCCTCCTCGAGGGTGGCTGCTACTAGTTCTGTTCTTCGCAGACATGCCTGGTTGAAGGATCAGAATTTAGCTGAGCATGTTAAGACCAGGATTTTGGATGCTCCTTTACAGTCTGATGTGTTGTTTGGACCGCCTGTGGAAGCAGTTTTAAAGAAAATGGAGGACAAAGCTAAGTCTATGCAGACTGTTAAAGATTTTTTGCAGGTGCAGCCTCCAAAGTTTAGTAGAAATTGGCCTGCTAAGGGGTGGACATATCCTGCTTATGGTTCCCAGTCTAGGGGTAGGTCTAGACGTGCTAGGGGCAGGGCTCAAGGTTCGTTTAGGCCTAGATCAGACAGTTCACCTGCTCAGACTTCTGGTGAGGGCAGGGGTCAGTCCTTTCGTAAGCAGAACCAATGACCTGCCTTTTCAGCTGCCAGTGGATTCTCGTCTGGCAGCTCCTTTGGGAGGAAGATTGTCTCTTTTCAAAGAAAATTGGGATTTAATCACTCAAGACAGATGGGTGCTGGATATCATTCATCACGGTTACAGATTTTATTTCCACACAATGCCCCTTTCAAAGGCATGCCAGATGTTCCTCCTCCACAAAGAAAAGAGGCTCACAAGCAAGTTTCTCAGTTACTCCAGATAGGGGCCATTCAGCCAGTCCCTGTATCAGAAAGGGGCTTGGATTTTATTCTCGCCTGTTCCTAGTACCAAAGAAGGGGAACACGTGGAGACCAATTTTGGATTTATCTATCCTCAACACTTATCTGGACATTCCCAAGTTCAAGATGTTGACGTTACAGCAACTGTTACCTCTGCTGGGCAAGGATCACTGGATGGTAACTTTGGATCTCAAGGAAGCTTACCTTCATGTGCCTATAAGGCTAAGTTGCAGAAAGTATCTGCGGTTTCGAACTGGAGATTTTCATTATCAGTTCTCTGCATTGCCCTTTGGCTTATCTACTGCCAGAGTATTCACAAAGGTTCTGGCTCCAGTGATAGCTTACTTCAGGCTTCAAGGCATTCAAATCTATCCTTACTTGGACGACTGCCTGATTCTGGCTCAAGAAAAGGAAGACCTTCTACAGCATCTGGAATATGTCATAGCAGTGCTAAGATGCCTAGGGTATTCTGTGAACGAAATAAAGTCCAGTCTAGTACCCTCTCAAGACATGTGCTTTCTGGGTGTGAGACTGAATACAGCAGCCCAGATGGCCTTTTAACCCCGGACAAACAAAAGAGTCTGTCACTTTACTTCCATCAACTATCTCATCAGTCCGTGCTGACTGCAAGGACAGTCCTTCAAGCATTAGGGTTCATGGCATCTTGTATTCTGGTGCTTCCCAATGCCAAACTGCATATGAGGAAGCTGCAATGGTATCTCAAAAATGTATGGACACAGCACTGCCAGGATTTGGACACTGTCATTCAAATAATACCTTGCCTTCAAAAGGAATTCTTGTGGTGGGCTCAGGAATGTCACCTAAACAAGGGACTCTCTGTGACCCGGCCAGAGGCGAGTCAGATTTTAACGACAGATGCCTCGGACACTGCTTGGGGAGCTCATCTAAATGGAAAGTGGATACAAGACAAGTGGCCTGCCAGACTACAGCATCTACATATCAACATGAAGGAGATGTTAGCAGTCCAGTTTGCATTGGTGGCGTTCAAGGAGTTACTTCTTCCAGGGCAGGTGTTGATTCTAACAGACAACACAACTGTCATGTGGTACATCAACAAGCAAGGGGGAACACATTCTTATCCTCTCTGCAGGCAAGCAATGATTTTATGGGAGACTGCGTTAAGCCTGCAACTGACTCTTCAGGCAAGGTTTCTGCCAGGAGCACAGAACTCCCTAGCAGATGTATTAAGCAGACAAATCATGGATCCCCACGAGTGGAAACTGGATCTTCATGTATTTCAGAAATTGACAGTGTCATGGGGAACTCCAGACATAGATCTGTTCGCTTCTCCACTAAACCACCAGCTGCCAAAGTATTGCACAAAGGGGTTTCATCACACGGCTTGGAAAGTGGATGCTCTGTCTTTCAGTTGGAAAAACCTTCATGTCTATGCCTTTCCACCTCTGCCTCTTCTTCCAAAGGTATTATTAAAGGTCAGACAAGACAGGCCAAGGATGATTTTGATAGCTCCAGATTGGCCTCGGCAACACTGGTACCCACTTCTAAGGAGTCTTGTAAAGAAGCCTCCATGGCCTTTACCTCTGATTCCTCATCTGTTATCTCAGAAGGACGGTCATCTGCTCAATGTCAAGCTGCAATCTCTTCATCTCACAGCTTGGCATATTCTGTGTTGAAGCACAGCAGGTCTCAGCTTCCTCAACAAGTTTTAAATGTGATTATGGAAGCTAGGAGGCCTAGTACTAGGAGAGTGTACGCAGAAAAATGGAAGAGATTTTTATTTTGGAGTACTGCAAAGAATTTGGAGATTTCAGAGCCTAATTTGAGTGTGGCTCTTCAATATCTTACTGAATTATTGGACAAAGGTTTGTCCTTCTCTTCCATAAAGATTCATGCTGCAGCAATTTCAGCTCACTATGATTGTGACCCACCTTTGTTTTCACATCCTTTGTTCAAGCAGTTTCTTAGAGGGGCAAAGAATATAAGACCCCCACGTAGAGCTCCTATTCCTGCTTGGGATCTCAATTTTGTGTTGGAAAAACTTACTCTACAACCTTTTGAGCCTGCAGCTACTGCTGAATTGAAATATTTGTCATGGAAGACTGCTTTTCTGTTGGCTATTACTTCTGCAAGAAGGGTGTCTGAGTTGCAGGCCCTTATGGCAGTAGAGCCCTTTTTGGTTTTCCATAAGGACAGAGTTTCATTACGTACTAATCCTTCCTTTATGCCTAAGGTGGTTTCTAGTGTGGCTTTAAACCAAACTATTCATTTGCCCACGTTTTTTGCAGATCCTCAAAATAAAGGGGAAAAGATTTTACACACTTTAGATGTACACAGGCAATTGCGTTATTATTTGAGCAGAACTAAGAATTTTAGGCAGTCTCAGCAGTTACTTGTTTCTTTTGCTTTGAGTTCACAGGGCAAGCCTGTGTCAAAACAAACTATTTCTAGGTGGATTGGCTTTTGCATTGCATTTTGTTATTCCCATCATGGCAAAGAGGTTCCAGCTGGGATTAGGCCTCATTCCACTAGGGCTACTGCCACTTCAACAGCATTTCTAAGGGGGGTGGCAACTAAGGATATTCTGGAAGCAGCTACTTGGAGTTCAGTGCATACTTTCTCTAGGCATTATCACCTGCCTATATACTCTAAGACTAGGGCTGGTTTTGCCACAGCTGTTTTACAAGGCATGTTGTCAGCTCCTGCTACTTTATAATTTGCCAGCCTCCCTTACCTCTGCTTTGGGATTCTACCCAATAGTCAGGACTGCAGCAAGGGAAGACGAAGAACATAGTACAGTTTTGTACCTACCATAAATGTAGATGTTCGAGGATTCCCTTGCTGCAGTCCAATTTACCCTCCCTCCTTCCCCTCTGTGTTTTGGGGTGGTTGTGTAGGTGAGTTTACATGCTTATATTTGTTGTATATATTGTTGTATATATTGTACATGTTTTTTGGTGCAGGTTGTTTTGGGATTTGTCTTTTTGGGTCTTCTGACATCTGGGGCAAGAAAAGACTGAGGAAATGACGTCGGTCATGCGCATTAGTACCCTGACGTACTGACGTCAGTCTAAGGCGCCATGACCGACGTCAGCCTTATACTCTGGTATTCGGGCCGACTGGGACGCGGACTATACCCAATAGTCAGGACTGCAGCAAGGGAATCCTCGAACATCTACATTTATGGTAGGTACAAAACTGTACTTTTCTCAGTTTTTGTATTATCTTTTGTTTACTCTTTTCCCATATATCTCAGGTTCTATAAAATAATCTTTTTGAGTCTACACACCTACATTATTCATCTTACGCACCCATAAATATGGGTATTGCTTAACCAATTCAAGTGTGGATACATGTAGCCCTATAGCCTTTGTTCTATCTTCAGTAATTCTACCTGAAAAGACTTGTAAGTATCTCAAAAATGCCCCACAAACCTACAATGTTATTTTCTGTATTTTTCAAATACAGAATATCATCTGCAAATAAAAGTATTTTTTTAAATGTCATTCCATTTATATCCTTGAATTTAAGAGTCAGTTTCTTTGCTGATGACCCTAAATATAAAGCAAACAGCAGAAGGTAAAGAGGACACCCCTTCTTTTATTTAGTTGAAGTACAACTTTGAGAAAAACCTTCTCACCTTAATTCTTGCCTCTTACCTTTGATATATTCTCCTAATTAGCTCTGTTCTGTTAAGGAATGCTACCATTGCCTACTCATAAAATCCCAGGTGACTACTGAATCCTTTCTCTGCATCAAGACCTACCAAAAACAGCAACATTTTCTTATATCCAGCTTTCTTCTAGTTCATCATTGTTCAATTAATGATGGCAAATATTCACCTTCTCTCCACAAAATCAACTTCATCCACATCTAATCAGTTGTGGTGGTACATTTGCCATTATGTTAGCTAGTATGGACATAAACACTTTGTAGTCATTGTTTAAAATTGAAATAGGTCTATATGAAGCTCTGTCTGAAGCATTTTTACTCTTTCTGCATAATTCAGAAGCTGCAGCTTTCTTCCATGGTACTGATACTTCCCACTACATCTGTTTTAAAATACTGCAAGGAACAACAAAAGTAGTATACACTGGTGTGGAAACGAGGCAGGCTCCAAACTCAAATTTTCAGAAAGAATACTGGTTTATTGTAAGCGCTTTCGCAATAGTGCCATTGCTTCATCAGACATTTTCTAAAAACAACTCCCACCAGTATATATACACACCCCAAATCAAACAATTATTCAATTAACTATTCAAAAGTTTTAAAGAGAAATGATTTAACACAAGGCATAGTCAAAACAGACAAACATATCAATAAAATACAAAAACCCAAGAGCATAACACTTAAAACTTTTGCTCTAAAAATTAATTTCTTCAATTTTCTAGATTTCATTACGGGTTTCAAAGAAATGTAATCATTCAACCCATGTCCCAAATGTGCAGCTAGCCTCAAAATCCATTTACGTTCCAGTGTCTCAGTTCAATTAATAATTTCACCCATCCTGCAGTTCTCTTGTATTACTTGAAGCAGTAAAAATAAAAGTGTGTTCATTCCCTGCATTCTTGGTGTGTTTGCACTATATTCTAAGCCTCTTCATATACAATAACTGTGGTCCCTGATTCTTTCCCTAAGTCGCCTATTAGTCTTCCCCGCATAGAACACTGGACATGTTTTACAGTGTGCCAGGTAAACGAGGTATTTCTTTGAATCTCCGTCTGAGGCTTGGAGTAACATAGCCGCTATTTATGTCTTTTTGTTTCTATATACAAACCTGGGTTGTGACCCCACAATACTGCCCACCCTTCTCATCTACCTGTAGGATGCGCCAATTATGTCGAATAATATTTTATATTTCTTGAACATCTTGACTAAAAGTTAAAGTCATAGACAAAGTGTTAACTCTTTGCTGCTCATGAAGAGGTAACTCAGATCTATTAGAAAAATATGGTTTAGGTAGTCTTGACCTCTCTAGCCTCACAGTTCTACAGGCTTCATCTAGTTTCTACCCAGTGATAGCCTTTATCCATAAATTCAAGTTTCAGCCCAAGTAGACTTTGTTCAAAGTCGGAGGTTTCACATGAAAGGCAAGAAATTCTCATTGCTTGACCTTTAAAAATGGTCTGAAATGTGTTGTGGATGCATATTATTCCTATACAGATATGAGGGACAGTAACAGTCCTTTCTGTATAGACGTGTAGTGAGTTTGCCTTCAGAGTTTTTACAAATCTCAACATCAAGAAAATTAATCATAACATCTGAATAGCTCATGCTGTACGTTAAAAATGCACTACTAGTATTTATCCCTTCAAGGAAAATGGCCAAGTCCTTGTTACCTTTGGTCCAAACCAAAAAAAGATAATTGACAAAATGTAGGTAAAAACAGACTGCATCCATTCCATATTTATTAACATAGTGGTATTCCCACTCTGCCATTACTAAATTGGCATAACTGTTCGCACAGCTTGTTCCCATAGCACCCCCGATGTTTGCCAGTAGTATACTTCATTAAAAACAAATACATTGTTTTCCAGAACTAGTTGTAGCAAGAGGCAGAGGAAATCAATATGTTGTAAGGTGTACTTTTCATTCCTAACCAAAAAAGACTTAACCATACTAATTCCCTAATTATTCGGAATACAAGTAAAGAGGGGGGTAACATTAAGTGTAACCAGCAAGATCGTTGCATAACTCTCTACCTCAGACTTAACTAAATAGAAGTCTCTTAGAAAATGTTCTGTATCTTTCAAAACTACTGGACATGCATCTAATATGGGTTTCAACTGTTTATCTAAATAAATAGAGATGGGCTGTGTTAACCAACTGTTTCCTGCTACTATTGGTCTGAAAACTGGGTGTGTTGGATTTTTATGAATTTTGGGTAGCCCTTGAAGGAAAAAATCAGGGGAGACTACAATAAAATATTGAAACAATTCCTTTGACAAAATTTCCATAGTCAAAATTCCATTAAAACATGTATCAAATGTTCTTGCATTCACAAAATATCTTGGGAATTAGCAGTTCTGTAAACATCAGTATCCTATAACATCAATTCCATATACCCAAAGTAATAAGATCTATTCAAGAAAACAACCGGCCCACCTTTATCGGCTGGGCAAACAACCATGTCCTGTGCATGCTGTAAATCATACAATGCTTTATGTTCTTTGTCATTTAAATTAAACAACATTCTAGATTCCTTACCTATAAAACTCCTTGTTCTCCTTGTATTAGAAAAGAATTTGTATATGTCAGCCTCACAAGTGATCAAAAATACATCTAAAACTGGTTCAGTTTGTGGGGTAAAAATACTAGGCTTGCTAAAATGATTAACATAATCATTGTTCAAATTACTATTAAACATAGATTTCAGAGAGACATTTCGCACAAATGTTCTAAGTTCAGTTAAAGTCTCTGAAATATCAACAGAGTCTGTAGGAATATAACTCAGACCTTTTTTTTAAAAAACTACCAAATCTTTAGCACTTTAGTTCCTTGCAGCTTCAAAAATTCCACAGATACAGTCTGCCCCTGGAGACTTTCCTTTTGATTAATTAATTGATTATACATCACCATTTATAGCTCATCTCTTCCCATCTCAGATATAATTGTTGAACATCCTCTTCCTCTAACCTTGACATAATTACATCTTCCTAAAATATTTCCATTTATACATTTTCTTTGCTTCACATTCTTCTGCTTTATACAAATGTTAGTAATAATTTTGAAGTGCCTCTAATACCTGTGTGTCGAATTTATTCTTGTTCTTGTCAAAAGCTCCCCACATTTGGTATCATCCCTTTTAGTGTTTTCTAAGTTATTGTGCTAAAAGGTTTTGTGTTATGGATTTGTTATCAAAGTAAAAATCATTTTCTTCAACTCATGCATATTATTCAAATCAAATACTCATTTTTTCCTGTTAGCATTATTCAATTGCTCCTCCTCTTGATCTATGAGATTCTCCTTATTCTGCAGTAATTTAACCTTTGTCAACCCCTCTAAGTAGTAGTTATTACTTCTTTCCTTTATATATTTCTCTCTTATTTCTCCCCTGTTTGAAACCCCACTTTAATTTTACCCCACTCAGTGGTTCATCTTTTGAAGTAATTTCTATTTTCAGCATAAATGAGCAAAGCAGTGTATCATAGCAACTAAAGAAAAATCCAAACGCCACAAAAACAGAAAATGAGATGCTACCAATGAATATTAATTGGTGGCATCCTATTTTCTGTTTTGCAGAATTTGGTTGTTTCTTTAAATGTATATTCTTTCCTAATAATTTTCAAATTATTTGCACTATCCATTTTTTTAAAATCCCCCTTTTTCTTAACATGTAAATAAGAAAGAGCTTGTGTCAGTTATCTCTTTACCATGCATTAAGTTGGTTTTTATTAGTGTATGATCTGAAATAGTTATGTAATGTGTGTCAAAGCTTTCACTGAAATGTACATGCTCCTGTGAAATGTGTAGTCTCACCCAGTTATTGCATCGTAGGGAGCAATATGTAGATTCTGTCCAAGTTTCTGCTACTGAATTCACATCTTCCATATAAAATAATCTTATATGTTTCTTCAGAAATCTACCCTGTCTGTTACCTTATTCCATTACAGGTCCCTTGATACATCTTCACTTTTGCAAGTCATATTCCGTTATCTACCCATAAGTAATACTCCATGCTGAAATCTAATTATTTCTCCCCAAAATTTCTTATGCTCCACAGTAGTTTCAGTTACAATGTAAATAAATGCCAACTCTAATCCTTTTCCCCTACCGATAACCTCTTAAAACCACAAATTTACCGCTGTCTTTTCTTATTTCTATTGGAGTCCCTGTAGCAGTCAGTATTTACTCCCCTTTTCTTTAGTCCAGATATTCTGCTAAATGTCCACCCTGAAATTCTTTTGTTGTCAAATTCACATGCCCATTTCTATGTAAATGTGTCTCATGCAACATTGCAGTTCCTACCCTTTTTAAATTCCATGACAATATGCATAGAGTAGCTATTATCATATAAAACTTTTGCTGCCTCCTATTATACATGGCAGTGCTTTTGAATGTGCATTTTCAGCTTTTAGCTTACATGTACACACTGTTTTGGAGGCTGATCTCTTATGCAGTTGCTTCTTATCTCCATTTGAACATATTTCATAGTTGGACTTTTTGCTTCAATAAAAACATTCAAAGAAAAAAAATTGCAGGATCACTTTGTGACGTCCCTCCTTTGGACCAGTAATCAGAGCCTAAATCCTCACCACTGACATTGGTGAGGGACGTTCACTTGGAACAAAAATAGATACATACAGTTTTTCCAGATGCAGCTCTCTGCATCAAGCACAATTTTCCTTAAGAGTGCACAGGGAACACACTCTGTCCGGGATCTGGGTTTCTCTCTCTCTCTCTCTAGGTTCCCAATAAGACTTCCCACTGTAGAGTTGAGTCCTTAGCCAACTGTCCAAGCCAAGTCGTCCAACACCCTCTGTGTGAAATCAGTGCTCTGTGTCCCTGCTGCAAGTAGCTGACACACACACACACACACACACACACAGAGATTTGATTTGTGCGTGCGCGCGCACAGACACACACACACACCTGGGAAAGGCTGGCACAGATTTACTCACTCTGCTACCCTTTGCTCAGACTATAAGGTACTTACTACCACCAGACACACCAAAGTTGGCTACTGTAAGGCTGTTAGATACCCAATTATACTGAATGAAAGTGATATTAATACAAATGGTAGTGTTTGACCCATGTGGCAAGGCTCTCAGGAGTGGCCACAGTGTCACCAAATAAATAACTACTTTCAAAGGTTAAAATATTCTCTAAAGGACTAGCCATAGTGAAAAGTTTAATATGTATTTAGTAATAAATAATAAAAGAACAGGAAAATGCTAAATATCAATTTAAACACCAGAGTTTGTCACAGGAAATCTTAAAATAATACAGATGAAATTTACACAGATACAGAAAAAACAGTACTTAACTAATCTCATTATATTTTCCTGACTGATCTAAATAAATACTACTCCCTGGTCACTTACTAGATCAAGGTAAGATGAAGTAGGTGAGTTATCCTTCTATGTCTGGTTTCAAAAACCAACTGCCCCGAGACTTCAGTCTCATCTGGGATTAAAACATCATTTTAGTCCTGGATTACACAGTGATATCACATACATCTTACTCTGGTTCCTATACTACCTCCCTTTACTAGAAACTAAGCCAGAATCTTGCACATATGTGCCATAATACACACACAAACAACTTTGCTAAGATATGTTGCACCTTCTGGAAGTCATAAAACAATTTCAAACTTCCACCCTTGCAGAGAAGCAATTAGTTCACCCCCAAGGGCAATGCAGAAGGCTTCTTAGTACAGACCTTTTGTCTGTGGCTGCATTGAGACCTGTGGGATACAGTCATTATGGCCTAAATTAAGTAATTTAATTTCAGGATATTTTTCTAAAAGTTAGCTGGGGCTGAGATTGACCTCTTCTCTTCTAGCATCCTCTATAATACAGTCTGACATACAGGTGCATTTATTTTTTCTGTCCAGCAGGACCCACTGTTGGTACATTTTTTTAACACAAGCAAGTTTACAAATACATTTTCAACACAAGCACCTTTACAAGTCAGTTTGATATGCAAATAATATATAATTCTTTTCAAAACTCCAGCTAGCTGTGCTGGCATATGTTACACATCCACTGCTGTACTTTTACTGGCATAGCTGGTGATACATCACATCATCACACCTTTCTTTACCCCTCAAGATAGGAGCAGTTGCCCCAAATCGACAACTGCACCCACATGCATTACCTAGTCTAAAGATAATGTTACCCACACTAAAGCACATTTTATAGCTTGTCTCCCACATACATTGATTGTTCATTCTTTTATCTGTATTCCTCTCTCAGATGTGAAAAACAGCTTGCATACTTTTAGTAAACATTAACTTTAGTCCCTAAAAAAAGGGGTACTGGCTGCCTTAAAATAAAGAAAATTCTTAGTTTCTGATTCACAGTACCTCAGTCAGTCATAGTAGAAAAGCTAAATAAACTGACAATAATTCCGTATATCATCCACTTGATTGACAACCAGCTCACAGATAGGATACAGCTAATCAAAATAGAGGAAGTTAACACTACAAAAACAGTAGTTACCAGGGGAGTACCCTGGTATTCTGTGCTGGGATCTGTCCTGTTTGGCATATACTTTTCTGAGGTAAAAGCCAGTACCAAAAAGGCTCTGGCTAAGTTTGCAGATGACTGCAGTATAGGAGCAGTCATTGAAAATGACTTAGCCTTCCTGCAGGAAGGTTTGTCTCAGATAAATAACTGATATCAAAAACATGGACTGAAACTAAATGCCAAAAAATGCATTATTGTAACTTAGGAAGTCCTCTACCCCAGGGAACTACCTTGACAATACCCCCCATGCGTTATTCGGATTTGGGAATGTGTATGGACAGTGACCTAACTTTTGACTTAACATTTCTATTGTTATAAGAAAGTCCTTCTATGTTGCACAGCTTACAAAGGGATTGACTCTAGCTCTAGGGATGTCATTGTCCCCTGTTATTTAGCCCTCATTAGGCAAATGATTGAATATTAACCTTAATATTGAAAATTGTCGGTCCAGACACGTGCAGCAACTAAAACACCCTCAGAGATACCTTACTAAAAGGTTACAAGGCCTAAACAACATGGCCTACATCGACCATTTCAAAGTCCTATTACTATACTTAGTATCCTACAGACTGCTAAGTGGTGATGTGTGTTTGGCATACAAGTCAACCTCTGACCCATTACTGATGGATTTACTACACATCAATTAGCATCAGAAATACTTGGTCTAGGGATCTAAAACTCTTCTGCAATATCAACAGAATGGTTTGGTGGGACAGGCATATCTCACAGAGAAAACTGCTGTTGTGGAGCAGACTCCCAATCCACACAAAAAAGTTTGTTCCTGTCCATTTTCATGTGCAACTTAGATATGTGACTGGGAAACAGAATATCTCTGTCCATTTTCAAGTCCAACTTAGACCTGTGGGAAACAGAAAATTTATAAATGTTATTGTTATCAATCATGGGATGGCCAAGGCCAATCTGTGACTAAATGGGAGGGGTTATTTCAAGCATAAAAAAGGAAACTGGTTAGGCTTAAAATGGGCTGCAAGCCTAGTACCTGCCTATGGAACCTATAAATTATGTACTGATGTTATGTAGTCCAATCTTGCCTACATTCTTACTCACGGGTTTGGAGCCGAATATCGGATCCGATTCGGCCAACATTTATTTTCTAGCACGAAGTCTCTGATTGGCTGGGCTAAACAGATATCCCATGTTGCACTGCTCCATAGCCCCAGATCTCGTTTGCCGCTCGTGTAGCTAGGACGTGGTCTCGCTTGGCTGTGGCTAAGTACCTCAAATTTCTATTTTTCTCTTTAGAAAATTGTTGTGATTCAAACAAAAGCTATTTTAATAGCTATTTCTTCCTGTTTACCGTTTATATTTTGTTGAAGTGTTGTCTGTGTGTGAGTGGTATCCCTAACTGTTCCAGTGGGCTAGGCCCGTTTAAGTTAGAGGACCTAGTCCTCCCTTTTGGTGTAGTGTTTTACTTTTGTGCTTTTGGCTTCCTGTGTTTCAGTGTGTTTTTTTTTTTTTTTTTTCTCTAGTCGAGTTGTGTGTTGTAGTCACTAGAACCGTTTTACATAGAGGTTCTTGGTTTTTGTGTGTAGCGATAGTTTCCCGCCTTTGCTGTTTCCCGGTTAGGTCTCCATTTTGGCTTGGTGTTGAATTCCTTACTTGAGATGTCTAAAGATCAAAAGGAACATAAACCTTCGGGTTTTAAGAAATGTTCCAAATGTAGCTACAAGATGTCTGTTACGGACAGACATTCCGTGTGTGTGTATTGCCTAGGAGCAATTCACTTGCAAGAATCCTGTAGTTTTTGCCACACCTTCAGTCTGAGGGTGCTACAGGAAAGAAAAAATAAACTTATATTGAAGGGATTTGTAAAACCTTCGTTTGAGGAGTCTTTAGACTCGACTTCGAGTACTAAGTCTAAGGCTTCAAAGGTGAAGAAAAGATCTCCGGCTCCGTCTGTCTCCTCGGAGCCACCGGAGAAAACTTCTAAACTGGACTCTACCTCCTTGGCTCCTCTGTCCTCAGGGCCACAGGAGGTATCTGTTGTGCTGGAATCGACCTCGGCTCCAATTTTATTGGAACCCATTTGGAGCCGGTCTCCCAGTGTTAGGCATGGCTGTCCTGATAGGAGATCCCAATCCCCCTCTCTGTCCTCCAAGTCCTCCAGGCTGTCTGATTTGGATGTCGATAGGGTGGTTCAGAGGCTCCTGCAGTCGCCGGTGTTGGCAAAATTATTCTCGGCTCCGACCCAGTCGGCTCCGGAGCCCGTCCCGATGCTTGTGTCGATGGTTCCTCATCAGAGCACTTCCTTGTCTTCGGAGCTGGAGTGCTCCACTCCGAGTGATGTTCTTGTGCCGGCTCCGATACCCCTCAAGGGTTTATCGGTGCCGACATTGGCTCCAACCATGCCGGCTCTGTCCACAGGTTTCGGTACTCGGGTTTCCTCTGTCGGGCCCAAGGGCGATACTTCGGGACATCTGTCAGTTCCCAGCCTCCCCCTCGGCGCATCGGCTTGGGGAACCCCGACTCCGGTCATGGCATTGCAGGCCGGTCGGTCTTTGGATTTGGGGGGACCCGCCTTCAAGGCCATGAGGACCACACTGGCCAGATCTTCAGTTACATCACCTGGATCGGTCATTCCATCCCTTTCCACCCTGGCGAGAGCCTCTGATGTCCCCCCTATACATAGATGGTGGAGCCCAAAGGTCTGGGGATACCCCCATGAGCGGTCCCCAACTTTCTGAGGGTCCCTCAGAGTCCATGCCTGAGGAGCCCCCCAGAAAGAAGTTGTGCAAGAGGAAGCACATAGACTCCCAGGATGAGTCACTCACTTCTGATACCGACCTCGAGGAATCAGAGGGGTCCCCCAATGACGTCTCTCTTTCTCCGACATCCTGGAGATATTGAGGCAGAGAGGCGACTGGCCATCCAAAACCCCCTCTGAGGAGGAGTCAATATTCCTCAAGGCCTTTGGGGCTCAACCCTCCGCCTCCTGGGTATCTCCGCCCTTCGACGAGCTCCTGGACTTAATTTGTCTAAGGGTGTGGGAGAATCCTGATTCGGTGGAACCTGTGCCCAGAAGGCCCAATAAGTCTCCCGCCCCCCCCCCCCCGGGAAAGAGTTCCTATACAAAGGGGTTTCTGTAGATGCCATGGTGGTGATGGCGGCCACACAGCAGGAAGTAGCCAAGTCTTCTTCCTCCGTCCATTCTCCTAACAAGGAGTCCAGGAGCATGGACCAGTATGGGAAGCGTACCCTTTCGTCAGCGACTTTCACCCTGCGGTCGCTGAACTAGCTTTGTCATTTTACTCGGCTCCAGAGAGATCTCCTCAAGGAGTTAGGAGATACTCTAACAGGTAACGTACCTGAGGCATTAGCGCACACGGTTAACTCCCAGGTGTCTACCCTCAATTCGATTGTCAACTAGTCCATGAGGCTCATTTCGTATGCAGCCGAGGGGGCAAGTAGGGCAGCTAGTTCAGGAGTAGCCCTCAGGAGGCAAGCCTGGATGCACCTGTGTCATTTCGCGGAGGCCTTCAAGTCTTCCTTTACTGATGCCCCTTTTGATGGGTCCTCACTTTTTGGGACCAAAGTGAAAGACACCTTCACCAGATGAGAGCAAGAGGGAAAGACCCTGTCTGCTATAGGGGCCCGTTTTTCCCTTCCCAATAGACCTTACCCCAAGGCTCAGAGAGGAGGGAAAATGTGGTTCAAGAAATCACAGAAGTTTTTCCCTGCCGCACAAGGTGAGTCCCCCTCCAGAGGCAGTGGAGGGGAGGTTATTCTGGAAGACGCCGCCCTAGAGGCAGAGGAGGCCCCCGCAACTCGGGAGACTGTGATTCCTTTCGCGGTTCCTCTTACCATCGTTCCTGATGTGTTGCCCGGCTGTGCTATTCCGGAACCAGTCAGGGGCCGCATTTCGTTGTACCCAGAAGCCTGGGAAAGCATCACCCAGGATCAATGGGTACTGCGAATAGTTTCCGGAGGTTATACCATTCCCTTTCTGTCAGATCCCCCTCGAGTCAGGAGAATCCCGGACGTTCCACCCAGTAAAAGGGATCATGCAGCATTAGAAGTCTCAAAGCTGCTAAACAAAGTAGTCATCCAACCTGTCCCCTCAGACCAAATCGGATTAGGGACTTACTCAAGACTCTTTTTGGTGCCGAAAGGAGCAGGGGACCTGAGACCCATTTTGGATCTCAGCAGATTAAACCACTACGTTCTGAAGTCCAAGCTCTGAATGGTCACCCTTCATTCCATTTTCCCGTTGCTGGGAAAAGAAGTGTGGATGTGCTCCATCGACCTCAAGGATGCTTACTACCATATAAAAATGGATAGGGCATCCAGGAGTCACTTACACTTCCGGCTGGGAGCCAGTCATTTCCAGTTTCGAGCCTTGCCCTTTGGTCTCACCACAGCCCCCAGGGTGTTCACAAAGTGCTTGGTGGTGGTGACAGCTCACTTGAGACGTCAGAAATTCCAAGTGTTTCCATACCTGGACGACTGGCTCCTCACCACCCCCACCAGGCATCTTCTCATTCAGGCCAGGGATGCCACCATTACCCTCTGTCAGCAACTAGGAATTACCTTGAACTGGGAAAAATCTGCCTTGCTGCCCTCACAGCGTGTCACATTTAAAGGCGCAGAGCGAGACACCATCCAGTTGCGGGCCTTCCTGCCCCAAGAAAGGATCACAGTGTTGCAGAATCAGGTTCACGCTTTATTACCCCTCAGGAAAGTACAGGCAAGATGGGTGCTTCAGCTTCTGGGATCCATGGCAGCTACCATCATGTTAGTGCCTCTAGCGAGATTATACATGAGGCTTCTTCAGTGGCTTCTCTTTGCCCAATGGTCCTTTCAGAAATTTCCCCTTTCCCACCAGATCCTACTCACGGACCTTTGCAAGCAGGATCTTCGTTGGTGGCTATGTTCCACCAACCTGGATGAGGGAAAACCGTTTGTCCCTTCACCTGTCACCACGGTGACCACGGACACCTCCCAGATGGGGTGGGGGGGCATTATCTTGGCAGGACGGTCCAAGGCACGTGGCAAGATCACGAGGTACATCTGCACATCAACGTTTTAGAGATGAGAACGGTGTTATTGGAGTTGTGGGCACTTCAGAGCTCTCTCCCTCTGGGAACGATCGCAATTCACTCGGACAACATGTCTGTTGTGTGGTACCTAAACAAGCAAGGAGGAACCAGATCTTACCCCCTGTGCAGAGAGGCCATGCGAGTGTGGCAGTGGGCAGTGTCTTCCCAATGGTTTTTAGTGGCAACGCACATTCCGGGGAAGGCCAATGTGATAGCAGACAGGCTCAGCAGAGCTATTTTGATGCCTTACGAGTGGTCCCTGAACCTTTGGGTTGCAGAACAGATTTTCAGCAGGTGGGGTCAGCCTTGCTGTGACCTTTTTGCCAGTCCCCTCAATGCCAAATGCAGCAGCTACTTCACCCTGATCCCCCCACAGGGGGAGTCACCCAGGGACGCTCTAGTCCACGATTGGCCCTCCGGTCTGCTCTATGCTTTCCCTCCGTTTTCTCTGCTACCAAGAGTGATTCAGAAAACCATATCTTCGGGAAGCAAGGTGATTCTAATTCTGCCACACTGGCCTCGCCAAGTCTGGTTCTCCTTTCTTCATCAATTCGTGGTGGACAGCCCTTGGACTCTGGACCCAGTACCAGACCTACTGACACACATGTCAGGACAGTTGCATCCATCCCTGCGGACCCTCAGGTTGACAGCCTGGCTACTGCACTTCTGTCGTTAGTCAGACCTCATCGTTTTTCGCCTGAGGTGGTACACATTTTATCCTCTTCTCATAAGTCTTCCACCAGGAAGATTTATTCCAGCAAATGGAAGAGAGTTTCTATTTGGGCTCATGCCCAAGGACTTGACCCTTACACAGCCCCAATTTCTGCTGTGTTGGATTTTTTGTCCATGCTCTTCCGGCAGGGTTCTGCTCCTGCTACCATTAAAGTGCAACTGGCTGCTATTTCTAATTTTCATACCTCCTACAAGCCTTCCCTTATGGCACATAAACTCTGTAAGGCCTTTCTGAAGGGCACCCTGTTACTCCGGCCCCCTGTGTCAGAACCTATCATGCCCTGGGATCTAAACTTTGTTTTGCAAGCCTTGACTTCCCCACCTTTCGAACCGGCTGCCTCATGTGAGTTAAAGTTTCTGTCTTGGAAGACCGCTTTCTTAATAGCCATCACATCAGCTAGACGGGTATCAGAGATTCAAGCTTTATCCATCAACCCCCCGTATTTAATCTTCCATAAGGACAGAGTTTCTCTTAGACCTAATCCGTCCTTTACTGTCAATCTTAATCAGTCTATTGAGCTGCCAGTTTTCTTCCCTCAATTCTCGAACAAAGCAGAGTTTAGATTTCATCAATTGGACGTGCACAGGCAATTACGATTCTACTTATACAGGACCAAACAACTACGGAAAGCTGACCAATTGTTTGTGTCCTTCTCAGAAAGTAGAGCAGGATCCCCTATTTTCAAGGTTACAATCTCCAGATGGATTTCAAGTTGTATTTCCTTTATTTACTCCTCAGCAGGCAGAAATCTACCCTTCCCAGTCAAGGCTCATTCTACTAGGGCTATTTCTGCGTCAATAGCTTACCATGCCAGACTTTCTTTGGATGATATTTGTGCTGCAGCCACGTGGGCTTCCCCACACACCTTTATTACTCATTACAAACTGGACGTGGCTTCTAGGGGTCAGGCTTCCTTTGGTTCCACAGCCCTCAGGAGTATCTTCCTTTGAGCCTCCCAGGATAGAGGTGCTAGGGACGCTGTCCTGTGAGTAAGAATGTAGGCGAGATTGGACTACATAACATCAAGAAGTTATGTACTCACCGTAACGTTCGATGTATGTAGTCCATCTCGCCTCACATTCTTACGTACCCTCCCATCTGTCCCCCTTCCTGGCGGATTTGGAGGCTGAAATTGGTGTTTGAGTACCCTTCAATGGAAGTTATTTTTTCTTATTCCCCTTGATACTGTTTTACTGTAGTGGGTTGTTGTTATGCATGAGGTGTGATTGTGGTTTTGCAGCACACTAGATCTGGGGCTATGGAGCAGTGCAACATGGGATACCTGTTTAGCCCAGCCAATTAGAGACTTTGTGCTAGAAAATAAAAGTTGGCCGAGTCGGAGCCGATATTTGGCTCCGAACCCATGAGTAAGAATGTGAGGCGGGATGGACTGCATACATTGAATGTTATGGTGCGTACATAACTTTTTGTTATATTACATGTTTTAAAGTATTAAGGCTGCTGTCAGGGAACTATGTACATATCTTACTCACTTTCCCGCAATTTCAGACTTCATTAATTTTTTACTGGACTGACTGCCAGTCTACCTTTAAATGTTAATTGCACTATAGCTTGTACATTTCTCTTAGCACAGTGTGTCCAGAATTCTCATGATTAATTATTTGCACTTGCACACAGCTCATCTCTGTGGTGATGAGATGGGCGGCGCAGTGGTGCAGTGGTTAACATCGTCACCTCACAGCAAGAGGTTCTCCGGTTCGATTCTCGGCCGGGGTGCCTTCTGTGTGGAGTTTGCATGTTCTCCCTGTGTTCGCGTGGGTTTCCTCCGGGTACTCCGGTTTCCTCCCACATTCCAAAGACATGCATCTGGAGCATTTCTCCCCGGGCCTCCACTGAAAACAGGCTCTGTGGAACCTAGTCGGACTTTCCCGGTCAACAAATGATAAATAAAAAAAAATAAAAATAAATAAATAAATAAATAATCTCCCAGTAAAAGCAGTTGATAATGAAAAAAAAATCAGGTAGTAACTTTGCAGATGCATGAAGGAATCATTGTAAAATTTACTGAGGATGCTGTTCAGATGTCACATGGTTAAGCACTTGCACCTGTAGACTTGCTTCCTCCCACTGAGATCAGTTGCTAATGGGAAATAAATGGATCATGACTTTGCATTTGCAAGTAAACCACTATTTTCCATGTATTTCATGATGTTGTTTTATTTTTCAAACCTGTTTGCTTAAAAATATCAATAACTTAAACTAAGGACATTAATCTGAATATCTGCCCATAAAACAGGAGAGAGAATATCTTTATTCTATATATAATGTGGTCAGTAAACTACTGCATCCCCCCCCCCAGCAGTGCAAGATTACGACATTTTACTAACTTTAATATGCTTCTTTATAGCATTTATCTTGTTACAGTGCTACAGTGCAAAGCATAGCTACATTACAACTAAAAATAAAATGCTTTCTTGTTTTAATATCTTTTTTTAAATGTAGCAGCCACTGGTAAGACTCCCCACACCTCACATTTAAGTAGTCCTGACTGCACCCTATACAAAACATTTGTACAATATGTCACAATTTTTGTCCTGAAACATTTTATATAAATATTAATAAGAACAAAAACTTTTTTTGCATTTACCTCTTCAGACCCTTATGTGTTCTAAATATAAATGATATAAACTGAGATATATGCTTTGCAGTTCACACACTAGTTTAACACAGTCAACCAAATTCCAGTTTTTCTCAGCCCCTTCTTGTAAAGCCATGTTTCACATGTCTAATGTATGTAATGGGATTGATGCTTTACAATCTCCCAATTATTCACTAATTTCACAATATTGCTGTTCATCTTATTGGTTGTCTCCATCTACCAACACCAGTCCCTGGTTTGAATCCAAAGTATCCTCATTCTTCTTATCAGCCGTGTTGTTTTTTTCTGTCACTCAAGTATTTTCCTTTGGAACGATGGAAATATTTCACTGGCAGAGTCTTTTCAGTAACAACTTCTTCGTCTTTCGGCCACAGCAGATCAGCAGTCCGCACAGCGATTGGCAGTGGAGGTTTTACAGCGTTGAGTTGCCAGCCTGGCACCCAACCTTCACAGAAGGTGCACACACATGCACTCATTGACACCTACAGCCAATTTGAGAGAGTCCAGTTCACCTACCGCATGTCTTTGGAATGTGGGAGGAAACTGGAGCATCCGGAGAAAACCTATGCGACCTCAGAGAGGACTTGCAGACTTTGCACAGAAGGAATCCCAACCGATTATCGAACCTGAAGTGCTTCTTCCTGTGAGGCGACAATGCTAACTGCTGTAACACCATGGCCACCTGGCAAAGTGTCTTTTTGTATGCTTTGCTTTTGTCAGCTGGATATGAAAAATCCCCATCTACTGCTGGCTCACTCTGCCAAGCTTTATTTCTTCCTTAGCCACCTCTGCATCCAAAAATGTCTTTAGTCCTTTAAGAAAAAAAATACTTGAATCTCACTTGCCTTCCACATTCCCTGATTCCCGTGATAATCTTTATTCCTTTCTTCCTGTTGAACTGGAAGTAATCTTTTTCCACAATCTTTTTTCCTAGGTTTTGTTAGTTTTGCTTTCAGACAATTCTTTCTGTTGGTATGATTGCATCTTTAATAATATAGGCAATGGATGATTTTCTCATTGCCAGGTTTAAGGCATATACTCATATCGCCATTTCAGTTAAATTCTGCTGTGCACCAATCCAGCTACGTATTTGAAGTTTCATATTTCAACCAGTTTCTGTGGTAAAAAAGAAAATCTCAGTTTTTCTCCACACTCTTTCTGACTATTTTTGTGACAACTCTTTATTAGAAACCACATGCTTAGCCAGCCTACATTTCAGCCTCTGATTTTGCGGTTTGATTAGCTCATCTGATTAGTTAAAACTTCCATTTTCCAGCATTTTGTTGTTTGATTTGTATGTAATTCTTCAGTGTTTCTCTTGTTTTAAACACCTTTGAATGCATTTGATTTATTTTTTACTGTAAGTTACTGGAAGCCGTTTGCTGTACCAAAGATTAAACCTGAACTGATTGGTACATCTGGAAAGTTTTGTTTAGCGGTATTTTAAGAGTAGAAGTACAAACATCCTGGAAGAAAGTGGTGGTAGCTGTAATACCTAAAGAGGGTAAAGATCCATCGGATGCAGCTTCATACAGGCCCATTTCAATACTAAACCATGATAAAGTGTTTGTAATGGCTAAAGAATGTCAAAAGTGATGCCAAAATTGATGGATATGGGTCAAGTAGTTGCTTTCCATGATAAAATTATAAGATTTATTAGGAGTATATATGAGGGATCGAAGGCGAAAATTAGTGGGTGGGGTCCTTTCTGATTTCTGCTTGAGTAGAGGGAACCAGGCAGGGGTGTCTTCTTTTCCCTTTGCTGTTTGCTTTATATTTAGAACCAATGGCAAAGAAAATAAGGGACTCAGAAATTCAAGGATATCAATGGTATAGTAGTTAAGAAAATCTGTCTGTACTTGGAGAAGATGATATTTATGCCTAACAAAACCAGAAAGGGATATTCCAGTGTTGTGGAACATTTTAGAGCAGCTTCAAGTCTTCTTGGGATACAAAATTAATGAAGCTAAAGTAGACAATAGCGGTAAATTGTGTACCCACACACAAATTAGTCCAGCAATATCCATATTTATGGGGATATGATAAAATGAAGTATTTAGGAGTATGGATTAAAAATTACTCCTTTGTGGCAGCTAAGGCTATACGGTTGGAGACTATAGAGAAGATTATATAAAAACTGAAAAACTGGAAGCTTTTGTTTAGGGATATAGTTAGTAAGATACAAGCAGTTAAAAATGTTTTTAGTCCCTTTAGTTTTATACATAGGTCAGGCATATTTTTTATGAACCAGAGGAGAAGTTATGGCTAGCAACTGAAAAAGAGCTGAAGGATTTTACCTGGGAAGGGAAGGTAAGAGTCAAGTGGAATAAAGTGATTTTGCCAATAGAACAGCACAGACTAGGATTACCCAATTTGAAGGGGTATTTTACAGCAACACTGTTAAGGCTCTTATATGTAGCACAAACAAAAAACTGCAATTCAAAGTGGAAAGGGATGACGATATTACAGGGGAGAAGCTCAAGAAACAAGGAGACACTGGGATTTTGGATGCAGACCATTAAGGAGAATGATAATAATCATGCAGAATATTATATTCACAAAGTAGCAAAGTATTTTAAGAAAGAAATTCTGCCGATAGGGATGGCTGCAATTAGGGATACAGACAGTAGAGAAGAGGGGGCTGAAATTTATTGGAGAAAACTGGAAGAGGATCCAAGGTATTGGGAACAAATAACTAGAAAGGGAAAAGTAATAGAATGGGAAGACGCCAAGAATTTATTTGGACTGTAGGTTAGGGATTCCCTTCCCTGTCAAGAATTGATATCAGAGTATAGGCAAAGAGAAAGAAATAGGGGGTCCTAAACAAAAGACCAGCAGTGGTAGAGTTCTTAATAGAATCTAGAACAGAAGTTGCTGTTAAAAAAGAAATAATTGGTAGAGCATATAAAATATTACATGATAACTGTAAGAATCAATCAGAGGAGCTTAAAAAGGATTGGGAAGAGAGATTAGATAAGCAATTCACAAAGAGACAATGGGGGCTATATGTATATCTCTCAAATATGCAACAAAGTCTAGAAGATTTAGGATAATTTCTTGGAAGTGTTAACATAGGTATTTTTATTCCCCAAGTAGACTCCAATGATTTTTTCCTGGGGTAGACAGCAAATGTTGGAGGTGTGATGGGGAAGAGAGAAGTAACTGGGAATATATTTTCTGGGAGTGTAATGAGTTGGCAGACTTTAAGGATTTTCTGCTGACTGCTCTGTCAGAGATACTGGGTGAGCAGAATGGTGTAATTAGGGAGACTATCTTTTTGAACTATGATACGGAATCGGAATTACCTAGACATAGCAAGGCCTTGCTGAGTCTAATTATGGTGGCTGCCAAAAAAGCATTTACTAAAAAATGGAAATCAACATCTAAACCAACTTTACCAGAAGTAGTGAATATATAGTAACAGATAAAGCAAAAATGGATCTTTAGGAAAACGGAAAGAGAAAACTACATAGGAAAAAATGGGAATTGTGGGAACATTATATGCAGACGAGGAAAAAAGTTCAAAAGAAGGCAAGATTTGAATGAGCTATGTAATACTTAATAGACAATGACTGGATATATTATAAGTGATATATAATGTTTGTGACTACAGTTGTCTCAACGGGGTCTGTAATGCATAATATTTGCAACTAAAACTGTATTAGTGTGGTTTGCTTTTCATTTACACAAATGTTAGATTGCCTATGTTATACAGTGGATATAAAAAGTTTACAAACCCCTGTTAAAATGCCATGTTTTTGTGATATAAAAAAATGAGACCACAATAAATCATTTCAAAACGTTTCCCACCTTTAATGTGACCTATAACCTGTACGATTCAATTGAAAAACAAATCTGTTAGGAGAAAAAATATAAAAAATAAAAAATGTACAGTAAGCTGGTTTGCATAAGTGTGTACACCTTTAAACTAATACTGTGTTGAAGCACCTTCTGATTTAATTATAGTATTCAGTCTTCTTGGGTAGGACGGCACATTTTGACTTGGCAATATTTGCCCACTCTTCCTTACAAAAGCTCTCCAAATCGGTCAGATAGCAAGGACATCTCTTGTGCACAGCCCTATTCAGGTCACCCCACAGATTTTCTGTTGGATTTAGGTCTGAGCTCTGGCTAGGCCATTCCAAAACATTAATTTTCTTCTAGTGAAGCCATTCTTTTTTTGATTTGGATGTATGCTTGGGGTCATTGTCATGTTGAAAGGTGAAATTCCTATTCATCATCAGCTTTCTAGCAGACGCCTGAAGGTTTTGGGCCAAAAGTGACTGGTATTTGGAACTGTTCATAATTCCCTTCACCTTGACTAAAGCCCCAGTTCCAGCTGAAGAAAAGCAACCCCAAAGCATGATACTGCCACCACCATGCTTCACAGTGGGCATGGTGTTCTTTTGGTGATGCAAAGTGTTGTTATTGCACCAAACGTATCTTTTGGAATTGTGACCAAAAAGTTCAACCTTGGTCTCATCAGACCATAACACATTTTCCCACATGCTTTTGGGAGACTTGATGTATTGTTTTGCAAATTTTAGCCAGGCCTGGATGTTTTTCTGTGTAAAAAAAAGGCTTCTGTCATGCAACCCTCCCCCATAGCCCAGACATATGGAGAATATGGGAGATTGTTGTCACATGTAGTACACAACCAGTAGTTGCCAAAAATTTCCTGCAGCTCCTTCAGTGTTGCTGTAGTTCTCTTGGCAGTCTCCCTGACCAGTTTTCATCTTGTCTTTTCATCAATTATGGAAGGATGTCCCGTTCTTTGCAACATAGGTTCATAGGTAGGTACTAGGCTATCGGCCCTAGGGCCTATACAAGCCCAGCCAAAAAGGTACCCTGGCTTTTGTCACCGAAGAAAATTATTTTCCTGTGCCACTGTCGAGCAGAGCCACAGAAGTGATCCCCGGGGTGAATTTCCCATTTCCCATCCAGTCATCAAGATTTTTCTTGAAGAGTGCTAATGAGGAGCTTTGTTTGATATAGATAGGTAGTTTATTCCAGAGTATGGGAAGTCTCTGGGACAGGAATCTATCCCTCCGGCATGTTCTGTTTATTGTGGGGACAAGGTTTAGGTCCCTAGAGCGTGTAGCTCGGAGGGATAGGGATTTCTTAAAGTGGAGCATGTCCAACAGCTCTGGGTTTGACATAGCTTTGTATGTTAGGCAGAGATCATCTCTGAGTAGGCGATATGCGACGGAGTAAAGCTGGAGTTTTTTGAGACGGTCTGCGTAGGGCATCTGTTTGAGGCCAGTAATCCTCTTTGTGAGGTATTTCTGCATCCTTTAAGTTGTTGTAGATTTCTTGTGAGGTACATACCAAAAGGGGTGTTGTACTCTATAATGGGTCTAATGAGTGATGAGTAGAGGGGAACAATGACCTCATTTTTTCCTGGATGAGAAACATTTTGTGATGAGGTGTGCCATATAGAAGGATTTCCTGACAACTGTTGTGATGTGATTTTCAAAGGCGAGACTACTGTCCACCTGTGTCCCAAGGTCTCTTATCACACTTTCGGTGTTAAGTATACTTCCGCCTATGTTGTAGTTAATGGGTACAGAGTTTTTACCAAAGGGGATGACAATGCACTTTTTGGCATTGAGCTTGAGGCCATTGCTTTGGCACCGGGCATCTGTCTCAGTGAGGCCCTTTTGTTAGGATATCCACATCGTTAGGAGTTTCGATAATGGCTCCTAGTTTGCAGTCATCTGCGAACTTCATTAGCCAAAGACCTTCTGTGTTAGCCTGTACTTCAGAGAAGTAGATACCAAACAGGAGAGGACCCAGGACTGAACCCTGTAGTACTCTACTTGTCACTGGTCTGAAGTCAGATTTGGAGTCTGCTGCTTTCACAGTGTGGGTTCAGTCAGTGAGCCAGTTGGCAACCCATTTTGTGACATAGGGATTTATACCTAGTTTAGTGAGTTTATCTATAATTCCAGAGTGGGGGATGGAGTCGAAAGCCTTGGCAAGATCTAGATAGGCAGTGTGAACCACCTTACCCTCTTCTACGGCTTTGGTGACTGCTTCAAGGAAGTCTATCAGGTTTAGGAGACATGATCTGCCTTTTACAAACCCAAACTGGATGGGGTCCAGAGTTTGGAGATTACCAATGCCTTTGTTTATAAGTTCCATGATGATACGTTCCATGGCCTTGCAGACCAGGCTCATCAGGCTAATGGGGCGGTAGTTCCTGGGGTTTGTGGTGGTGCCCCCTTTGTGGAGTGGGATAACCGTCACTGTGTGCCATTCAGCGGGTACAAAGCCTAAGGTGAGGCTAAGATTGAACATGGTACTTAGGTGGGGTGCCAGTTTGTTCTGTAGTTTGTATAGAACGCAGCCTGGGATGTTGTCTGGTCCCATGGATGCTGTGTTCTTGGCTTTGGAGAGTGTGTTTTTTTTACCTGTGCAGCCATGATTACATGAACTTTGCATTCTTCCGGTATAGAGATGAGCCCTTTGGGGGGTGGGGTAAAGTTAGCACTGAACCTGTCTGCCAGGATGTTGGCAGTATCAGTTGGTTCTATATTTTTAGTGCCATTGTGCTGTAACTCAGAGCAGATCTGAGTGTTGCCATTGCGATTCTTGACATAGCTATAGAATGCTTTGTGGTTGTCTTTAGAATCAGTGGCGATTTTGTTTTCGTAACTAGCTTTGGAGGATTTTATCAGGGATCGCAGCTTCTTACTGAGGCTGACCAGGGAGCTCCTTCAGTCATGGGATTTTACTCTCTTTTGCAACAGTTTCTTCCTTCTGTTGTACAGATTGTTTATGGCAGGGTACCACTAGATTGGCTTTCTTTTTTTGGAGGATAGCGTCTTGGTTCTGTTTGGGATAGCACGATCCATGCACTCGTGTAAGTGCTTATAAAGTGCAGTTGTGTAGGATTCAGTAGTTGTAACTGTATTGTTCATCTGCATGAGTGTCATGAAGTTCACCACTTCTGTCTTAAGAAGCATGAAGTTGGCTTTGGAAAAATTTTTTACCATGGTTTCCTTAATGGGGGGGGGGGGGCAGGACGTAGCTATCTAGGGTGATTAGCTTATGGTCGGCTCGGACCAATGAGGCATTGACTTCAGGTGTGGAACACTGGTCACTCATATTGGTAATGACTAGATCTAGGATATTGTTGCCCCTGGTGGGGGTGTGGATAAGTTGATCCAGGGCACTGGAGTTTATGAATTCTAGAAAGTGTTGAGCGAAGGAGTTGGTACATGAGTAGTTTTCCCAGTTAATGGTGGGGTAGTTGAAATCACCCATTATTAGGGCTTTTGGTTGAACCCTAATATTTTCTAGTACATCAAGAAAAGAGGAGTGGGAATCCTGGGGCATGGTGAGGGATCTGTAGCAAGCTACAATTTGGATTCCAGTTTTGCCCAGAGTTAGTTGCACTTGGATAACCTCGGATGCATTATGCTGAACAACTAGCGTGGAGGTGTGGATATCCTTAATGAATATGGACACACCTCTGCCTTTGGTGTTCTGGTCCTGGTTACATGGCCGAAAAGTGTGGTATGAGTTATAGCCTGGTAGTGCAGGGGTGCTCTCTGGAGCCTCGAACCAGGTCTCAGTCACTGCACAGATATCGATGTTCTCCATTTTAAGGAGTGCCTCGAGTGAGTGCATTTTGAGATTTAGACTTCTAGCATTGAGTAGCATCACCCTCAGTTTTTGTTTGCCTGTTCATGTTATGGTGATGAATTTGTCATTTGAATCTTGCCTAAAAAGGCACTATAGGGGCGTCAAGAACCTTAGCCAGTATATGGAATCCCAGGGGTGATAGGTGCAGGCCATCTCTGGCAAAGCATCGTGGTCTGTCGACCATGTCATCCCAGGCAGACAGATACTGGATCCCTTTAGAATGACAACAGAAGCTTAGCTAATTGTTGAAGTCATTCATTTTGTCCTTGTACTGCGGTATCATTCTGGATGATGGCAGAATGCTACTCAGGGCTAGGGTCATACCTTCCTGGGCTAGAAGATCGGAGAGCTCTTCCATGTTTCTTTTCATGTAGTCCAAGGAGGTACATCTCAGGTCATTCACACCAACATGGACAATGCCAGAGTCAAATTTGTACTTGTGGAGTAACAGTGCGTGGGTTATGTGGTGGATCCTGGCACCCGACAGGCAGCTGACAGTAACCTTCTCCTTGTTTAGCCTGGTGAGTGGGACATCAGTGTGCCTGACTATAGAGTCACCTATGACTTGTGTGTTAGGTATGTTGTTTTGCCTTATTGGCTGTGGTTGAGTGGCACACAGAGTCTGCAGGCTATGTGTCATTTGGGTTGTGTTGGGGGGGTGGAGGTTGCTTGCATTTCTGCTTTGGAGGTCTTTGTTGCTTGAGCAGATTATTATTGAGAGCCTCCGCAAATGTTTTTGTGTTTCTATGTGTGGATTTTGGTGGTGTAGATTTAGTGAGACTATGTGATGAGCATGGTGTGGTGCAAGTGTTTACCTTCTCCTCTTGATTGTCATGTTCAGTCTTGGTTGGAGAGAGCTTTACCTCCAGTTTGGCTAGATAAGTGCATCTCTCACAGGTTGTAGTGTTGGGTGGTAGGAGGAGAGGGTTGTCTGTGTACAAGGCAATTTCTACATTGCCCCAAGATGCCCAGATTCATGAGATAGACAGGAGAGAACACTGGCAGCTGACCCTTGGACATGTCTGAATAAAAAACTATTTTCCTCTAGATAAGTGAGGAAAGTGAGTACAAGAGCTGTTTTTCTCTAAGCAAGTGAGGAAAGTAAGTACCAAAACTGTTTTCCTCTAGGTAATGAGGAAGGTTTAGTGCTGTAGTAATTAGTAGCTTATTTAGTGCTTACAACAAGTTTTGAACAAGTGCTGATACGAATAAGCAAATTCAAGTGCTAAAACTAAGAATCTGTATCTGGACTAAACTAGTTACAGGAAAGGGGGGAAACAAGTACAAATGTGGGTTTTAAATCAGAAAGTTGAGAGAGATGGAAAAACTGCCCAAACGGCCAATAACTACAATTTCTGGGGCAGAACCACTCCTTATGTGGATGATAGGTTACCTAGTGCTTACCACTCCCACTGATAAGCTAGAAGGTTTCCCTCCAACACAGAAAGCTTGGGGGGCTCAGAAGCTTACATGCAGTCCTGGATACAGCAAATCTGAATCTGGACTACACTAGTTACAGGAAAGGTAGGAAGGAGGTAACAGGCTTAGATGTTTTTTTTTATATATATACAGAAAAGTAGCTAAAACAGCAGTAAAAACAATTCAAATGCAGTGCAAGCTAGCACACTTGAGTATGTAGGAATGTTAGACCAAACAGTTTAAAAAAAATGCAATTAAATTAAAAATGACTAAAAACAAGTGCATAAGGAGTCTATTAGGTAGAATGAATCCTGTTGTCCCATATTTTCTCCACTTTTTGATGACTGTCTTCACTGTGTTCCATGGTATATCCAATGCTGTGGAAATTTTTTTGTACCCTTCTCCTGACTGATACCTTTCAACAGTGAGATCCCTTTGATACTTCGCTGCAAACCATGGCTTTTGCTGTAGCAGGCAACTGAGTAAATGTCAGGAAAATCCTACTAAGACAGCTGAACTTTATTTCGGGTTAATCAGTCTCTTTAATTGATGGCAGGTGTGTTCTCAAGAAGACTGAATGCTGTAATTAAATCAACAGGTGCTTCAACAAAGTATTAGTTTAAGAGTGTGCACACATGCAACCAGCTTATCATACGGTTTTTATTTTTTATATTTTTCCCGTAACAGATTTGTTTGTTTTTCAATTGAATTATGCAGGTTATAGGTCACATTAAAGGTGGGAAAAGTTTTGAAATAATTTATTGTGGTCTCATTGTTTTATATCACAAAAGCCTGTCATTAACAGGGGTGTGTACTTTTTATATCCACTGTATATGGTAATTTAATAAACATGTTTTTACTGTTTAAAAAAATGAACTGATTGCTAGACGGCTGCAAGATTCTTTCCAGCTAGAATTTTCACGTCTCCTTCTCTCATTTGTTTTTCTGTTACTTTCTTCTTATTTCTTCTTTACTGTCATCCAGGAATTGTAATTGCAAGCTATTAACTGAATTTTATCCGGTTCATTAGATGTTGACTTCATTTTTTACAGCTGTAGTTTTCATACTGGGAGAGCTGTAATCAGCTTATTGCTCAGTGTGCACCCATCTTTCAGGTTGCCTCTACAGGTGTAATGCTAAAGTCAAGGAAGGTGTGTGGAGTCTCGATAGTAATTTTGTTAAATCACAGCTAGTAGATGTTATAATTCAGGCCAGAACATAAATAACAGAACAGAAAGAGTAATATGTAGAACATTTAAGGCAATATTGGATTTGCAAAGACAAAACCGTGTAAAGCTAAAAGAGTAAAATATTAGAGAGATTACTGATGATTAGTGGAGGAAAATGCATCTTATTCCTTAGATGTGCAACTGAGTCATGAAAATTTGGAATTTCTGCTTGGAAATGTGTGCAGAAATATTTTTCTATCAGTACAAGACTTGAAAAAATGTTCCTGCAGACAAGTGGAATCTGTTGGAGATATGATGGTTCAGAAGGAGGTTCTAGTGAGCATACATTTTTGAAATGTAAGTAGATGCTTCAGTGTAAAAATGTTCTTTGATTTGAATAATATACAAAGTGTTATACTTGGAAGTGAATTTAACCTTAGAATATAGATGTTTTTTGTTGAGTTGGTGTGAAACAATGTACTAAGGGTGTGGAAGCATTGCTTTCTTTAGTGTTTTGTAAACAATAGAAAGTGAAAGACAAGCCATCAATACGAGAGGTGAAAAAGATGATTACAGAGATTAAAAATAAGGAACTGAGAACTATTATAAAGGTTGGCGTAATGGTTAAGGTGTTTACCTTACAGACACAAGGTGCTGGGTTTGATTCTCACATGGGGTAATTGTCTAGGCTTGAAAGGGCCCACAAGGGCAGCTAGCGTAGTACTAATCTATGAATCACAGCTAGCCTAGTACTAATCTATGAACCTATAAACTTCACAGGCCTAAACAATATTTCCTGCATGGACCAACTCTGCGCAGTAACTGTAGTCTGTATTCTACAAACTGCTAAGAGGTGACCTGTGTCTGGCATACAAGACATCCTCTGACCCAATACTGTTGCACTTTTTACACATCAAATCAAAATATTCTATCTAAAACCTCTTCTGCAACATCATCAGAATGTTTTCACGGGACAGATCTCATGATTCTTTCTGTCTCATCCAACATTTGGGTTATCAGATCCAACCTATTGCTTTTTCTGTGTGATCCAACATTTGGGTTATCGGATCCAACCTCTTGCTTTTTAAAAGAGCTTGAATCCAGGACTCTGGCACCACCCCAACCCATAATTCTCTCTGGTCCACATATTACCTTATATCTCACTTGCTGCATGTCGAATCAAGATTAATTTCAAGAACTCTATATTCTCTGGTGTAGGTAAGTGGTCTTTTATTCAGTTGTTTAGTATTTTTCCTGCTAAATATTAAACTTTTCTGTAGTTTGTCCTGTAGGGTTCTGTAATTACCCTTTTTCCTTTTTTCCCTTTTTCAGGGAGTTTTTTTCTTGCCCCCCCCCCCCAAAAAAAAAAAACAGTTTTATCTTGTTTAATAATGAAACCTAATAGTGTATCAGTACTATTTCTGTTTATTGTTGTTGAACTTGGATTGCTGTTTTCTAGAAGTGTGTTTTGTTCTGTTGTTTCCTTCTGTTGCCTTTTTTGATACCATCTCAAACAAGGCCTCTAGATGTAAAAAATGTAAGGCTTGCTGGCACAAAATTCCACCCCAAGACCCTCATTCCCTTTGCATATATTGTTTAGGTGTTGCGTAACTAGAAGTTGAGTTTGAGGCCTGTGCCTTTTTGAGATCAGTGCTCTTGTTTATGTTGGCACAACAAATTTGTACTCAAGGGCCTACCAAGCCTGCCCAAGCAGGAAGGTTGGCAGCTTCTACTTTAGCAACCATTTCATCCTCCTCCAGCAAGTCAAACAATGTGAAAGCAAGAAAGGAGAAGGGGAAAGAGAAAGAAGTAAGGACAGGGAAAGGTATCAGGAGACATATATATAGAGAAGTCGAGGAAGAGGTCCCCAGATCCATCAGGCCTGATCAGCCTGGCACCGTAGACTACAAGATGTAAGGATCCATGTTCATCATAGGGCCTTCGTATCCATTCTGCATCTCCACCCTGTCAGTTCTCCCCAGAGCTAGCTGACCCTAGGCTTCCTTAACCTTTTTTGCAGGAAAAATCCTAATGTTAGCCTTGATCACCATTGCTGGTATCATCTTTCAGGTCCTTTCGATCATCAAGGAGTCTGTTGGAAGCCAGTGTTGACAAGATGATGTGGAAGTTGCTTTGGCCACATATGTAGCTGGGGGTTCTCCTGGCACATACTTCTACAATGTCTCCAGGCATGGCCCCTAATACCATGCCACTTGTCTTTCCAGTGCCTGTTCGGCTGTCATGCCTATGTCTCAGAGTTTCTCCCATGGGGCACCTGAGTCAGAGTCGACAGTGTTATTGGCTTTGACCATTTCCCTCCTCCTCGCAACTCTGGATTTGTTGGATCAAGATTGGTCTCAGAGCAGAAGTGTTGGTGCCAAAGTTGTCATTGCCCTCTGGGTGCTTCAGCTTTAGATAGTTCAGCACTGTTGTCTGTCTCAGAGCTGAGTTGGATTGGAACAGGCAATATTCCATCTCTTACTCCCTTGGGTTGGGGAGGTGCATCTTCAGCTTCAGTCTCAGTTTTTGCTTTCAAGGATTTTGAAAAGGTCCTGTGCAGATCCAGAAAGGAAGTGTGTCAGTCAGACTCAGTTCTGTCCTGACATCCTGTGGAGTATGTAACTATGTCCACTTGTCCTGTCCACAGGGACAGTCAGCCTCACTCAGCCTTGAGGGATGTAACTTGACTAGCTCTCATTCCAGTTTTGACTCTTCCCCCAGAAGCCCCTCTAGACAGGGCAAAGGAATTGGGCCTGCAAGAATAGGCTTATAGACTCTTCTCCAGAGTCTGTCATGGAACATACAGAATTTAGTGAAGGGGAGGGTTACCCACGATATCCTCTGGAAAACATCTCCTTTGAAGATATTCTTGAATTGATGCAGCAAATATGGGATTGGTCCACCAAAAATACCGGCATTGCTATTTGTTTGGCATGTCTGGATGTGCCTGTGTGATTTGTAGAAAGCATCAAGACATCCTTTATCAATGCTGCCTTTCTCCCTTTGATGTTTTGACCATTTTCAAATCAAAGGTTATAGAATGCTCTCCAGAAGCAAACACGAGGGCAAGACTCTCTGCAGTTATCATTCTGTTTTCCACACCTCAAAGGCCCTTTTCCCAGAGCAAAAAGGGCAGAAAGAAATTGTGGATGTTTGTCGTGTTTCACTGTTGCAGTCATCACACGTGGGTTATCCTGCCAGGGGTAGCCCTCAGTCGGCCCAAATACCAGAGGCTTAGTATTTCTGCATCGGTTGCTGTCGCTCCAGGACTGATGTCAGCTTGTCAGTGGTATAAAATCAAGCAACCGATGTCATTACATCAGTCTTTCTTGCCGAGGAGCCCAAAGCAGAAGCAGTTCGCAAAAGTGCCGGTCAGCTGCTACCTGAGTTTTCGTTTCCGCATTGAAGTCTTCTAAAGCTAAGTACCCCATTGGGGATCCTTTTTTCTTGCTCTAACCAATGTCAGAAAAAGTTAACAATGGTCTTGCCTGTGGAAAGCAAATACCACGACGTCCCTCGCTGTCGCTTTTGTGCTTTGTTAAACGCCAGAACTATACGTCATCGGGCCCTTATTGTAGGTAAATATTTTTGCGCTCAGTCCTCGGATATGACTTCGGTAAGCCATCCGACTACTGATCTTCCAAAAAAAGTAAGAATAAAGACAGAGACAGACCGCACAGGTCCAAAATTGTAGACCAGGGGTGTCCAACCTTTTCACTTGCAAGGACCGCATTGAGTCAACAGAAGTTGTCTGGGGGCCGCATGTAAAATATAAAATATAGTTAACTGTATCGCTGCCGCGGGCGACCAAAGTCGACCCCCTGGCTGTATTGTAGGTAAATTTGAACAGTGAATAAATGTAATAAATGCATAATATTTGTCCTAAAATTCAATCCCATTCAAATTCTTAAACAGTGAAATCTAACATCTTAGTTTAACATCAAAGTTTATTTGTAAAACAAAAAAATTAGCAGGTACGAACCCTTCAATTTGTATGAGATCATACCTGTGATTTTGCCAGTTTCCTAAAGATGTCCATGTCTTACATCATGTCCTTAATGCCCATATGATATGTTGTCCAAAGCACTCATGTATTCTTCTGTTTCTAGCTTTTGAATCTGTCCCTGAAATTATTCAAGACATGCTGCATCTGGTCAGGCTGGTCTGAAGATGAAAGAAGGTTCATCAGTGGTATTCTCAAACTGAGCACCCCTTTGGAAAGGCACATTTCTAGCTTTGGAATCTGTCCCTGAAATATGGCACTGGCAATATTTCTTGCTTTTGCACTGCTGTCTGGTCTGAAGATAACAGAAGGTTCATCAGTGGTATTCTCAAACTGAGCACCCCTTTGGAAAGGCACATTTTTAGCTTTGGAATCTGTTCCTGAAATATGGCTCTGACAATATTTCTTGCTTTTGCACAGCTGTCTGGTCAGGCTGGTCTGAAGATAAATGAAGGTTCATCAGTGGTATTCTCAAACTGAGCACTCCTTTGGAAAGGTACATTTCTAGTTTTGGAATCTGTTCCTGAAATATGGCACTGGCAATATTTCTTGCTTTTGCACTGTTGTCTGCTCAGGCTGGTGTGAAGATAACAGAAGGTTCATCAGTGCTATTCTCAAACTGAGCACTCCTTTGGAAGGGCACATTTCTAGCTTTGGAATCTGTCCCTGAAATATGGCACTGGCAATATTTCTTGCTTTTGCACAGCTGTCTGGTCAGGCTGGTCTGAAGATAAATGAAGGTTCATCAGTGCTATTCTCAAACTGAGCACCCCTTTGGAAAGGCACATTTCTAGCTTTGGAATCTGTCCCTGAAATATGGCACTGGCAATATTTCTTGCTTTTGCACTGCTGTCTGGTCTGAAGATAAACGAAGGTTCATCAGTGGTATTCTCAAACTGAGCACTCCTTTGGAAAGGCACATTTTTAGCTTTGAAATATGTTCCTGAAATATGGCACTGGCAATATTTCTTGCTTTTGCACTGCTGTCTGCTCAGGCTGGTCTGAATATAAACGAAGGTTCATCAGTGGTATTCTCAAACTGAGCACTCCTTTGGAAAGGCACATTTTTAGCTTTGGAATCTGTTCCTGAAATATGGCACTGGCAATATTTCTTGCTTTTGCACTGCTGTCTGCTCAGGCTGGTCTGAAGATAAGTGAAGGTTCATCAGTGGTATTCTCAAACTGAGCACCCCTTTGGAAAGGCACATTTCTAGCTTTGGAATCTGTCCCTGAAATATGGCACTGGCAATATTTCTTGCTTTTGCACTGCTGTCTGGTCTGAAGATAAACGAAGGTTCATCAGTGGTATTCTCAAACTGAGCACTCCTTTGGAAAGGCACATTTTTAGCTTTGGAATCTGTTCCTAAAATATGGCTCTGGCAATATTTCTTGCTTTTGCACTGCTGTCTGGTCAGGCTGGTCTGAAGAGGAAAAGAAGCTTCTTCAGTTGTATTCTCAAACTGAGCACCCCTTTGGAAAGGCACATTTCTAGCTTTGGAATCTGTCCCTGAAATATGTTACTGGCAATATTTCTTGCTTTTGCACAGCTGCCTGTCAGGCTGGTCTGAAGATAAAAGAAGGTTCATCAGTGGTATTCTCAAACTGAGCACTCCTTGGGAAAGGCACATGTTTAGCTTTGGAATCTGTTCCTGAAATATGGCACTGGCAATATTTCTTGCTTTTGCACTGCTGTCTGCTCAGGCTAGTCTGAAGATAAATGAAGGTTCATCACTGGTATTCTCAAACTGAGCACCCTCTTGGAAAGGCACATTTCTAGTTTTGGAATCTGTCCCTGAAATATGGCACTGGCAATATTTCTTGCTTTTGCACTGCTGTCTGGTCTGAAGATAAATGAAGGTTCATCAGTGGTATTCTCAAACTGAGCACTCCTTTGGAAAGGCACATTTTTAGCTTTGGAATCTGCTCCTGAAATATGGCTCTGGCAATATTTATTGCTTTTGCACAGCTGTCTGGTCAGGCTGGTCTGAAGATAAAAGAAGGTTCATCAGTCGTATTCTCAAACTGTGCACTCCTTTGGAAAGGCACATTTTTAGCTTTGGAATCTGTCCCTGAAATATGGCACTGGCAATATTTCTTGCTTTTGCACTGTTGTCTGCTCAGGCTGGTGTGAAGATAACAGAAGGTTCATCAGTGGTATTCTCAAACTGAGCACTCCTTTGGAAAGGCACATTTTTAGCTTTGGAATCTGTTCCTGAAATATGGCACTGGCAATATTTCTTGCTTTTGCACTGCTGTCTGCTCAGGCTGGTGTGAAGATAAGTGAAGGTTCATCAGTGGTATTCTCAAACTGAGCACCCCTTTGGAAAGGCACATTTCTAGCTTTGGAATCTGCTCCTGAAATATGGCTCTGGCAATATTTATTGCTTTTGCACAGCTGTCTGGTCAGGCTGGTCTGAAGATAAAAGAAGGTTCATCAGTCGTATTCTCAAACTGTGCACTCCTTTGGAAAGGCACATTTTTAGCTTTGGAATCTGTCCCTGAAATATGGCACTGGCAATATTTCTTGCTTTTGCACTGCTGTCTGGTCTGAAGATAAACGAAGGTTCATCAGTGGTATTCTCAAACTGAGCACTCCTTTGGAAAGGCACATTTTTAGCTTTGGAATCTGTTCCTAAAATATGGCTCTGGCAATATTTCTTGCTTTTGCACTGCTGTCTGGTCAGGCTGATCTGAAGAGGAAAAGAAGCTTCTTCAGTTGTATTCTCAAACTGAGCACCCCTTTGGAAAGGCACATTTCTAGCTTTGGAATCTGTCCCTGAAATATGGGACTGGCAATATTTCTTGCTTTTGCACTGTTGTCTGCTCAGGCTGGTGTGAAGATAACAGAAGGTTCATCAGTGGTATTCTCAAACTGAGCACTCCTTTGGAAAGGCACATTTTTAGCTTTGGAATCTGTTCCTGAAATATGGCACTGGCAATATTTCTTGCTTTTGCACAGCTGTCTGCTCAGGCTGGTCTGAAGATAAATGAAGGTTCATCAGTGCTATTCTCAAACTGAGCACCCCTTTGGAAAGGCACATTTCTAGCTTTGGAATCTGTCCCTGAAATATGGCACTGGCAATATTTCTTGCTTTTGCACTGCTGTCTGGTCAGGCTGGTCTGAAGATAAAAGAAGTTTCTTCAGTGGTATTCTCAAACTGAGCACTCCTTTGGAAAGGCACATTTCTAGTTTTGGAATCTGTCCCTGAAATATGGCACTGGCAATATTTCTTGCTTTTGCACTGCTGTCTGCTCAGGCTGGTCTGAAGATAAGTGAAGGTTCATCATTGGTATTCTCAAACTAAGCACCCCTTTGGAAAGGAACATTTCTAGCTTTGGAATCTGTCCCTGAAATATGGCTCTGGCAATATTTTTTGCTTTTGCACAGCTGTCTGGTTAGGCTGGTGTGAAGAGGAAAGAAGTTTCATCAGTGGTATTCTCAAACTGAGCACCCCTTTGGAAAGGAACATTTCTAGCTTTGGAATCTGTCCCTGAAATATGGCTCTGGCAATATTTCTTGCTTTTGCACTGTTGTCTGCTCAGGCTGGTGTGAAGATAACAGAAGGTTCATCAGTGGTATTCTCAAACTGAGCACTCCTTTGGAAAGGCACATTTCTAGTTTTGGAATCTGTCCCTGAAATATGGCACTGGCAATATTTCTTGCTTTTGCACTGCTGTCTGCTCAGGCTGGTCTGAAGATAAGTGAAGGTTCATCAGTGGTATTCTCAAACTGAGCACTCCTTTGGAAAGGGACATTTTTAGCTTTGGGAGCTGTTCCTGAAATATATGGCACTGGCAATATTTCTTGCTTTTGCACTGCTGTCTGCTCGGGCTAGTCTGAAGATAAATGAAGGTTCATCAGTGGTATTCTCAAACTGAGCACCCCTTTGGAAAGGCACATTTCTAGTTTTGGAATCTGTCCCTGAAATATATCACTGGCAATATTTCTTGCTTTTGCACTGCTGTCTGGTCTGAAGATAAATGAAGGTTCATCAGTGGTATTCTCAAACTGAGCACTCCTTTGGAAAGGCACATTTTTAGCTTTGGAATCTGTTCCTGAAATATGGCACTGGCAATATTTTTTGCTTTTGCACTGCTGTCTGGTCTGAAGATAAAAGAAGGTTCATCAGTGGTATTCTCAAACTGAGCACTCCTTTGGAAAGGCACATTTCTAGTTTTGGAATCTGTCCCTGAAATATATCACTGGCAATATTTCTTGCTTTTGCACTGCTGTCTGGTCTGAAGATAAATGAAGGTTCATCAGTGGTATTCTCAAACTGAGCACTCCTTTGGAATCTGTTCCTGAAATATGGCACTGGCAATATTTTTTGCTTTTGCACTGCTGTCTGGTCTGAAGATAAAAGAAGGTTCATCAGTGGTATTCTCAAACTGAGCACTCCTTTGGAAAGGCACATTTTTAGCTTTGGAATCTGTTCCTGAAATATGGCACTGGCAATATTTCTTGCTTTTGCACTGCTGTCTGGTCAGGCTGGTCTGAAGATAAATAAAGGTTCATCAGTGCTATTCTCAAACTGAGCACTCCTTTGGAAAGGCACATTTCTAGTTTTGGAATCTGTCCCTGAAATATGGCACTGGCAATATTTCTTGTTTTTGCACTGCTGTCTGGTCAGGCTGATCTGAAGATAAATGAAGGTTCATCAGCGGTATTCTCAAACTGAGCACTTCTTTGGAAAGGCACATTTTTAGCTTTGGAATCTGTTCCTGATATATGGCACTGGCAATATTTCTTGCTTTTGCACAGCTGTCTGCTCAGGCTGGTGTGAAGATAACAGAAGGTTCATCAGTGGTATTCTCAAACTGAGCACCCCATTGGAAAGGCACATTTCTAGCTTTGGAATCTGTCCCTGAAATATGGCACTGGAAATATTTCTTGCTTTTGCACTGCTGTCTGGTCTGAAGATAAACAAAGGTTCATCAGTGGTATTCTCAAACTGAGCACTCCTTTGGAAAGGCACATTTTTAGCTTTGGAATCTGTTCCTGAAATATGGCACTTGCAATATTTCTTGCTTTTGCACAGCTGTCTGCTCAGGCTGGTCTGAAGATAAATGAAGGTTCATCAGTGCTATTCTCAAACTGAGCACTCCTTTGGAAAGGCACATTTCTAGCTTTGGAATCTGTCCCTGAAATATGGCACTGGCAATATTTCTTGCTTTTGCACTGCTGTCTGCTCAGGCTGGTCTGAAGATAAACGAAGGTTCATCAGTGGTATTCTCAAACTGAGCACTCCTTTGGAAAGGCACATTTTTAGCTTTGGAATCTGTCCCTGAAATATGGCTCTGGCAATATTTCTTGCTTTTGCACAGCTGTCTGCTCAGGCTGGTGTGAAGATAACAGAAGGTTCATCAGTGGTATTCTCAAACTGAGCACCCCTTTGGAAAGGCACATTTCTAGCTTTGGAATCTGTCCCTGAAATATGGCACTGGCAATATTTCTTGCTTTTGCACTGCTGTCTGCTCAGGCTAGTCTGAAGATAACAGAAGGTTCATCAGTGGTATTCTCAAACTGAGCACCCCTTTGGAAAGGCACATTTCTAGTTTTGGAATCTGTCCCTGAAATATATCACTGGCAATATTTCTTGCTTTTGCACTGCTGTCTGGTCTGAAGATAAATGAAGGTTCATCAGTGGTATTCTCAAACTGAGCACTCCTTTGGAAAGGCACATTTTTAGCTTTGGAATCTGTTCCTGAAATATGGCACTGGAAATATTTTTTGCTTTTGCACTGCTGTCTGGTCTGAAGATAAAAGAAGGTTCATCAGTGGTATTCTCAAACTGAGCACTCCTTTGGAAAGGCACATTTTTAGCTTTGGAATCTGTTCCTGATATATGTTACTGGCAATATTTCTTGCTTTTGCACTGCTGTCTGGTCAGGCTGGTCTGAAGATAAATGAAGGTTCATCGGTGCTATTCTCAAACTGAGCACTCCTTTGGAAAGGCACATTTCTAGTTTTGGAATCTGTCCCTGAAATATGGCACTGGCAATATTTCTTGTTTTTGCACTGCTGTCTGGTCAGGCTGGTCTGAAGATAAATGAAGGTTCATCAGTGCTATTCTCAAACTGAGCACTCCTTTGGAAAGGCACATTTCTAGCTTTGTAATCTGTCCCTGAAATATGGCACTGGCAATATTTCTTGCTTTTGCACTGCTGTCTCGTCTGAAGATAAACGAAGGTTCATCAGTGGTATTCTCAAACTGAGCACTCCTTGGGAAAGGCACATTTTTAGCTTTGGAATCTGTCCCTGAAATATGGCACTGGCAATATTTCTTGTTTTTGCACTGCTGTCTGGTCTGAAGATAAAAGAAGGTTCATCAGTGGTATTCTCAAACTGAGCACTCCTTTGGAAAGGCACATTTTTAGCTTTGGAATCTGTTCCTGAAATATGGCTCTGGCAATATTTCTTGCTTTTGCACTGCTGTCTGCTCAGGCTGGTCTGAAGATAAATGAAGGTTCATCAGTGGTATTCTCAAACTGAGCACTCTTTTGGAAAGGCACATTTCTAGTTTTGGAATCTGTTCCTGACATATGGCACTGGCAATATTTCTTGCTTTTGCACTGCTGTCTGCTCAGGCTGGTCTGAAGATAAATGAAGGTTCATCAGTGTATTCTCAAACTGAGCACTCCTTTGGAAAGGCACATTTTTAGCTTTGGAATCTGTTCCTGAAATGTGGCACTGGCAATATTTCTTGCTTTTGCACTGCTGTCTGCTCAGGCTGGTCTGAAGATAAATGAAGGTTCATCAGTGGTATTCTCAAACTGAGCACTCCTTTGGAAAGGCACATTTTTAGCTTTGGAATCTGTTCCTGAAATATGGCACTGGCAATATTTCTTGCTTTTGCACAATTGTCTGGTCAGGCTGGTCTGAAGAGGAAAGAAGTTTCTTCAGTGGTGATGCGCAGCTTGCAGGAATGATGAGACTTTTACTTCTTAAAAAATGAACAATTTGTATTTTTACATTTGTTTCACTGACTAACAGATGGTAGAACACGTTTAACTTTGGTTCACCCACTTACTATGGAACCACAAAGAACATGGTAATATGCAGCAACACACTCCAGTTTCACAAGGTAATCTCACACCTGCTTTTTTGCAGTTGCCTCTCCAATCTGCATGAGTGCACATTTCAGCTGATGACTTGCACAGATCCACTCAGTGAGGCATAGCATAATCAGATAACACATTTTTGTATTTCTTCCTTAGATTACTATAAATCTCCAACTTGAGGTTTTTCCAAATGTTTGCTGAAAATTTGGAAGGGGTCTTCCAGTGTTTGTTACATTTCTCAAATTTAAACAAATAATTGACTTTATTAGTAGTGGCAGTGTTTATTCGTGAAACCTGTTCACAAGGGTGCAGCTAGGTACAGACCTTCGCAGAATTCAAACTTATTGGTCCTAGTTCTTGTTATACTTAAGTGTCCCTATCAGGAGGTTCAGGCTGTCAAGTCAGGATTGTTCTTTTGTGTAGTAGACAAACACTATGAGCATAACCTTTTTAATGTGAACACTGAGCTTGTCTTTTTGATACCAGTGCGTCTATATCGGTTTTGATAGAGGTAGTGGCGATGCGAAGAGTATTTTCAAGATGCTCATCTGAAATTTTTGTTCTGATTTTATTTTTTGTATACTTCATACGAGAATAAAATTGCTCGCAAATGTATGTACTCCCCAACAGAGATGTCATGAGCAGGGCATGTTCGTGAAGTGACTGATATCTTTCTTTGGGTAGGTATAATTTATAAAAGTCCAGTAAAGACACGTGCAGAAATTTTTCTTTTAGTTGCATATCTGACTGCAATTCTATGCATTCCAGTTGCAGGTTTGCAAGGCAACATGTTGATGTCAACTGAGAATGGAGTAGCAAATATACTGAACTGTTGTTGGTGTTTTCTAAAATCTTGGAATCTACTCTCAAACTCCTGTGATAAACTATTAAGTAATGCCACATATTTTTCAGTATTTACGTCGCTTTGCTCAGACAGCGTTTCAAAGTGAATGAAGCTATTGATGTTCTTCGTGCATACAGCTGCAGTCATCGCACTTGGGTTATCTGCCGTCAGGCGGGTCCTCGGTCGGCCGAATTCCAAAGTCTAGGTCCGACGTCGGTTGTCATTGCTTCTTCCCTGACGTCAGTGCGGCAGGGGTATAAAAGAGGCAGCCGACACCATTTTCTACAGTCTTTCATGCCGCGCGGTGCCCGAAGCAGAAGCAGCTCGCAAGTGCTGGTCGGCCAGCTCCTGAGATTTACGAAAGTATTTCAGCCGAAGTCATCTTTAAAGCTAAGTACCCCATTGGGGAAACTTTTCTTGCCTCAGACCGATGTCAGACAAAGTTAATAATTGCATTTCTTGTGGGAAGCAAATACCGCATAAGGATTTTCACTCTTACTGTATACCTTGTTTAGGGCCAGAACACAATGTCTCGGCCTGCCGTTTTTGTGCTATATTTAACAAGTGCACTATTAAGCGCCAGGCGGAGTTCACCCTTCATTATTTTGGCAAAACATTTAATTATATTATGTTGTCGGATATGCCGACGCCAGTTTTAGGCAAAAAACGCAAGGAATAAGGACAGACACCCGAGGCCTGCACCGAGTACTGAGACCACGCTAAGGCCGACTACCGGTTCTCAGCGAGGCGCCTACGCAGCCCCTGACTACGAATGAAACCTTATTACAGGGGACTTCAGTACCCGAGGTCGCAGGTTCCCCAGTCCCCATTCCCACTGCAGATACCGACACCACTCTTGGCGGAGAAACGGAAAGTTTAGCAAGGCCTGCCATTTCTGAAGGCGTTTTCAGGCCTACCACCTTATCTATTAAATCGTACACTAAATCTAAAGCTCCAATGAAAATTAAAAAACAGGGTCCTCAAGCCACCTCTCAAGGTCCCATGCCCAAAAAACAGATGCTTAAAATGGCTGAGGATTTGATTTCACTCATCAGGGGCTTTCAACCCCCTCAGACAAAAGACCCAGGGGAAGACTACCCTTCCTCAGATCAGGCATCTGTTACCTCAGGCCTTTCTCAGGACCTGGATTATGCCTATTCCCCTTTTGAAGACTCTGATGCTGAGGAGTCTATTCCCTCGGTCCCCCCCCCCCCCGAGGACTACTCTTTTGGGGAAACCCTGCATACATTGAGAGAACACTTCCACTGAAAAGGCCAAGATTACTCAGATTCCAAGAAAAGGCTCAGGGAATTTCTGCTGCTTCCTGGCTATTCCTCCTGTCTTAGATATTTTGGATGATGTGTACGCAGAAGCCAGTCTTAATCCAGACTCTTTACCTCCTGCCCCTGTTAAACCAGACAGATATTACCGGGTTCCTGATTCTCACCAGTTCCTTTATAAAAGCCCTTCTGCTGACCCAGAAACTATTTCTCAGGGTCCCAAGGGGATTAAGGCCTCTACTGCTAAAAACCCTTTACCTTCAGAGAGAGATCCCAGAGCATTGTAAAGGAGGGGGAAAAAGGTGTATACATCAGCCACTTTAACCATGAGGGCATTAAACTGTCAGCTGAAAAGCAAAATGACACAAACAGAACAACCTGATTTGAAAGAGTTGCAGGATTTGTTGCATGGAGCAGAACAAGTGGGGAACCATACCTTACAGTGTGGTTTTGATGCTTTAGAGGCCTCATGCAGAGCTGCTGTCACGGGGTCTGTCATACATAGACACGCTTGGCTCAAAGAACAAACCTTACCAGATCATGTCAAACCAAAATTATTAGATGCACCACTACAAAAAGATGTACTGTTCGGTGTTAAAGCTGAGGAGGTACTAAAGAAAATGGAGGAAAAAGCTAAATCTATGCAAACAGTTAAAGATTTCTTGCAGGTGCAGCCTCCACGCTTCAGCAGAAACTGGCCTTCAAAAAATTGGTCCTTTCCAGCCACGGACAGACCCCAAAGGGGTAGAATACAGACGCCCATGGGGTAGAGGACAACCTCAAGGATCTTACAGAGCCAGGCAATGGCAATCACCAGCCCCAAGAGGTGGAGAATACAGAACACAGTCATTTAGAAAACAGACACAATGACTTTCCCCTTTGCCTGCCAAACAAAGCTATAATGGCAGCACCTTTGGGCGGAAAACTGGCCTTATTTTCAAAAAACTGGAACATTGTTACAAAGGACAAATGGATTCTGGATATTATAGACAGAGGCTGCAGATTCCACTTTCTCACCCTTCCAAAGATGAGGGGCATGCCAAACCTGCCACAAAATCAATGGGCAGAGGCACAAAAACAAATTTCTGCTCTCATGGATATGAAAGCAATTCAAGAGGTACCTGGAAAAGAACAAGGTCAAGGATTTTATTCAAGACTATTCCTGGTACCAAAGAAGGACAAAGACTGGAGACCCATCTTAGACCTATCTATTTTAAACACATATCTAGAGGTACCAAAATTCAAGATGCTCATATTACAGCAGCTTCTTCCCATGCTGGGCAAGGAGTCTTGGCTGGTAACGTTGGACCTCAAGGAGGCATACCTGCATGTCCCTATCAGACACGATTGCAGAAGATACCTCAGATTTCTTGCAGATTCAACCCATTATCGATTATGTGCATTGCCCTTTGGCTTATCTACTGCGCCCAGAGTGTTTACAAAATGCCTGGCATCAGTAATTGCTTTCTGCAGACAATGAGGAATACAAATCTACCCATATCTGGACGACTGCCTGATCCAAGCGGACAGCAAGGACATTCTATTGCAACATCTGGCGTTTGTAATAAAACTGTTAAATTGCCTGGGGTACACAGTAAACAAAAAGAAATCAAAGCTAATACCCTCTCAACAGATAATTTTCCTGGGTGCCAGCTTAAATACAATGGCCCAGATGGCTTACCTCACGCCAGACAAACAAGGGCAACTGTCTCAATACTTCAACAAAATGGCAACTTTAACCAGGCTAACTGCAAGGAAAATCCTGCAGGCTCTGGGGTTCATGGCATCTTGCATTCTACTAATACCATTTGCAAAGCTGCATATGAGGAAACTACAATGGTACCTAAAAAACTTATGGTCTCAATACAAACACAGCTTGGAAACAATTTTACCACTCATTCCATGTCTTCAAAAGGAATTTTTGTGGTGGGCTCAAGCATGCCAAAGAAACACGGGTCTCCCTTTCTGTATACCACAAGCAAGGCAAGTCATTACAACAGACGCCTCAGACTACGCATGGGGAGCACACATGGCAGGCCAGTGCATCCAGGGAAAATGGTCCCAAAAACAGATGCACCTACACATCAACCAAAAGGAGATGCTAGCTGTGCAAAATGCTCTTATGAATTTCAAGGACCTACTGCAACCAGGCCAGCTATTGATAAGGACAGACAACACCACAGTCATGTGGTACATAAACAAACGGGGAGAGACGCATTCATACCCCCTGTGCAGGCAAGCTTATGACCCTGTGGAACACAGCATTGGAATGGCAAGTTCAACTACAGGCACAATTCCTGCCAGGGAAGGAAAACACTCTGGCAGACAACTTAAGCAGAAATATGACAGACCCTCATGAATGGAAGTTGCATCCTCAAGTCTTCTCAAAGATAACTCAAGCATGGGGACAGCCAGACATAGGTCTATTTGCCTCCCACAGCAATTACCAGTTGAAAAAATTCTGCTCAAGGACCTATCATCCACAGGCCTGGAAAGTGGACGCACTATCTTTCAGTTGGACAGCATTGACAGTCTGCGCCTTCCCGCCTCTACCTCTACTGACCAAAGTCCTATTAAAAACCAGAGCAGAGAGGCCAAAAATGATTCTCATTGCTCCAGACTGGCCACGACAGCACTGGTATCCTCTCCTAAAGAACCTGTCACACTCACCACCATGGATGCTACCTCAAGTCCCTCTTCTGTTGTCACAGCACAACTACAAGATCCTTCACAGCCAGCTCAGAACTCTAAATTTAGCTGCATGGAAAATACCTTAATTTGCCAGCAGGCTCTCCTCTCCAAGGAGGTACAGGATGTCATCTTGGAGGCCAGGAGACCCTCTACTAGAAAAACCTACTCCGCCAAATGGAAACGATTTTTCTCCTGGAATCAAGCAAAGGGCCAGAATCCTTGGGTAATAAATATACCACAGATTTTACAGTACCTAGCTGAAATGTTAAACAGTGGCCTGTCCTTCTCTTCCATCAAGATCCACGCTTCAGCAATTTCAGCACAATACAATTCGGATCCTCCTTTATTCTCACATCCTCTATTAAGGCAGTTCCTCAGAGGGGCAAAAAATATAAAACCCCCACGGAAACCACCAGCTCCAGCTTGGGACCTCAACTTCGTTTTGGAGAAGCTGACACTGCCTCCTTTTGAGCCGACCTCTTCAGCAGAGTTACAATACTTGTCGTGGAAAACAGCTTTGCTTCTGGCTATTACCTCAGCACGCAGGGTTTCGGAACTACAGGCCCTCATGGCTGTGCAACCATTCATCATTTTCCATCTGGACAGGGTTTCTCTACGAACCAACCCTACCTTCATGCCAAAGGTAGTATCCAGTGTGGCTTTGAATCAAACTATTCATTTACCTACCTTTTATCCAAATCCCCAGAACAAAGGGGAGAGGCTACACCACTCCTTGGACATTCACAGGCAACTTCATTATTACTTGGACAGAACAAAGTCATTCAGGAAATCTGAGCAGCTCTTTGTGTCCTATGCTACAGGTGCTCAAGGAAAGGCTATTTCCAAACAGACTATTTCAAAATGGATAGCCTACTGCATACGCTTTTGTTATTCATTTCACGGAAAATCAGTGCCTGTATACATCAGATCCCACTCCACCAGGGCTACCTCAGCAGCTTTCCTCAGGGGGGTCCCTACCAAGGACATTCTGGAAGCAGCTACTTGGAGTTCAGTGCACACTTTCACCAAACACTACCACCTTCCACTATACTCAAAATCTAGAGCGGGTTTTGCCACAGCAGTCCTGCAGGGCATTCTAGCCCCTCCTAACTCCACTTAGTACCAGCCACCCTTACTTAGCTTTGGGATTCTACCCAAGTGTGATGACTGCAGCTGTATGCACGAAGAACATAGTACAGTTTTGTACCTACCATAAATATAGATGTTCAAGTGCGCATACAGCTGCAGTCCAGGTTACCCTCCCTCCATCCCCTCTTAGGACAGAGCTTATGGCAAACACCTTTAATGTACAACCTGTTTTGGGTATTCCTGTATGGTGTATTTGCTTGCAACTACTGTTTTGATTTATCTACTTATGTATGTTTGCATAACATCATGTATTGCCTTCCTTTCTGGGGGCACCTGACATCTAGGGCAAGAAAAACTGAAGAAAATGGCGTTGGCTGCCTCTTTTATACCCCTGCCGCACTGACGTCAGGGAAGAAGCGACGACAACCGACGCCGGACCTAGACTTTGGAATTCGGTTGACCGAGGACCCGCCTGATGGCAGATAACCCAAGTGTGATAACTGCAGCTGTATGCGCACTCGAACATCTACATTTATGGTAGGTACAAAACTGTACTTTCTTCATCTGACAGTGCCATAATTTCAGTTTCACTTCAAATGCCGTCACTGTTTGAAACATGTCATTTATTAATAGGCTTTCCCCTTGGAGGCGCAGGTTCAGATCATTTAAATGAGCAGTGATGTCTGCTAAGAAGGCTAAATCAGCCATCCAGTTTGCATTTTCAAATTCGGGTACAGGCTTTCCTTTTGACTCCATAAAGGACTTTATTTCAGCTCGTAAATCATAGAAGCGTTTCAGCATTTTTCCATGACTTAACCACCTCACTGCAGTAAAGTACAAGATGTCTCCATAGGTAGATTCCAAAGTAGTCAGAAACTCCTGAAACTGTCGGTGATTTAATCCTCTGGATCTTATAAAATTTATTGTTTTAATAACAACATTCATAACCTTTTCCATTTTTAAAGTCTGTGCAGACAAATTTTCCTTATGTATAATGCAGTGGTACTTCATGAAACTCACATTACTGATCTGTTTTGCATCTTCTTCCATCAGTGCTGTTAGTCCTTCCTTCTTTCCAACCATAGCTGGAGCACCGTCAGTTACTATGCCAGACAGGTTTCCGATGGTCAAGGAAAATCTTGCCAGTGTTTCTTTTACTGCCTTGTACAGATCAGCAGACTTCGTTGTGTCTTTCAGTGGAACCAGACAGGCCAGTTCTTCAGTAATACTGAAATCGTTGTCAATACCACGAATAAATATGGCAAGTTGTGCCGTATCTGTAACATCAGTGCTGTCATCCAAAGCTATGGAGTAAAACCTGAAAGTTGCACACCGAGATTCCAAAGTATTTTCAATAGCTTTGGCTGTATCTTCCACATGCCTTGCGATTGTCTGGTGTGATAAACTGATTTTAGAAAATTCAGATTTTTTTTCAGGGCAAATTATGTCTGCTACAAGGCATTCTTTAACAAATTCACCATCAGCAAATGGCTTGGATTTTTTTGCAATTAAATTTGCTACAACATAACTTGCCTTCAGTAAAGAATCCGGCTGAGTAGCTGGTTTTCGAAACAGCTGTTGAAATGTAAGACTTTTTTTTTAATTCTGATATTTTCTGTCTACGGCACACTCCTTGCAATTCACTTAATTTGGGGTGCATTTGAATATAATGCCTTTTCAAATTGTAGTCCTTGAAAACGGATACCACTTCTCTGCATACTAAGCAAAGTGCTTTATTGTTAGATTCAACAAAGAAGTACTCATCAGTCCATTTTTCCTGAAAGACTCTCCTTTCATCAGCCATTTTTCTTTTCATGTTGGTTTTGGAGGATGCAGAAGCCATGCTGAAAAGTAAAAAAAGGAGTAATTATTAACTACTTTATTCCTAGTTATATAATTTTTAAAACAATGGCTAACAATTTACATTAAAAAATAAGGTAATAAAAATTAAAACTATCCATAGTTGTAGTTATGTAGTACATGTTAATGGTGTTGGAGGGATCATTTCACATCCGCAACATAACACAAAAATATCCCTTGGGTGAATTTACAGTTACCTATCCAGTTGTCCAGATTACATTTGAGGAGGGCCAGGGCCAATGAGGCACTTTGTTTCATTTGTAGTTCTAATGCCATTAGTCTTCAAAACAGCCATTACGCATAAAGCACATCACATTTACTGTGACTGTTGGTCTGTACTTTGTACCAGTAATACTGGGCATTTTGAAAAGTTCTTCATATAATTCATGAAATTCAGATGGACTGCGATAGAGCTATGAACATGTATGGTTAGCATGTAATCAACACTTTCTTACTGCTACAAGGATGGCAGCTTTCAATGACATAATCAGAGCTGTACCATCAAGTTAAATACGGTGTACTTTGCATGCTACCCAAGAAAACTCATTCACTTGCAATGAAAAAAACTGGCACACACTGACACTGTCATTAATTCACTACAGTACTACCAATTCACACTGGGAAAACCACTCCAACCATCCCAAGTAGGTAAAATGTCAACATTAGCAGCCCTACAGTACTACAATCCACAAAATTAAGCCAACAAATTTGCAATAAAGTAAAGAATTCACATCACTGACTTAATAAAACAATGAATAAAAGGGTCTCACCCAAACAAATGAGTGGTGCCAGAAACATGACCACAAGCCGAATGCCAACAAATGCATCATCATCCCTTTTGGCCCAAAGTTTTGGGGAAAGCGGCTGTGAGGCTTACCAGCCCAGCTAGATGTTATTTTGTACATAATTCTATGTCATTTTTGACTATTAATATAATTCCTGTGCTTGTCTTACAAATGTAAGTAAACTATACATATGTGTACATTAAACTATTGGTGCAGAAGTGTGTGTTGAACTGTATGTTCTGTACTGAGCTTCAAGAATGTAACCACAGTGTACCCTGCTGAAAAAGAGCAGAAATGTGTATAATAACTGTATACCTGTGCAGATGTGTGCTGTAATGGTAGAAGGTGGAACATACAGAGTTAATTTGCAAACGCTAAGAAAAGAAGTGAATTGTTTTACGACTGTGTTTATCTCATCAAGAAGACAGGATGTCTACACTGCAGCCAGAATTTCTATTGTCTGGAAACAGAATAAATGACAGGTTTCAAATGTAAAACTGTTTGTTTTATGACTTCCAGTTCTAGGCACATTTCTGAGAGATAAGTAACCTCTCTTAGGGACAGATTGGAATATAGCAAGATTAGTAGATGTTTTCTGTATTTGAGACTGTCCTGCAATGTTGTCTAAATAAAATATTTCCTGCGATTCTGAACTCTGTCACTTTATTCATTGAGTTATTGAATATTGTCTTACTCTTTTATTGTTTATTATTAAATATATTTAAACCTTTTAATTGTGGCTGGTTTGTTATTTAAGCTCTTACAGTACTTGCCATTGTAAACTCCACTCCAATAGCCTTACTGTTGGTCACACTTGCCATTTGTATAATAGTAACATCACACAGTAGGATTGGTCACCCTTTGGTGTGGGCCATATAGTAGCCGATACGTAAGGATGGTTGATAGTGATTACTACCTTATAGTCTGGGCAGAAGAGGGCATAACTAGTGAACCTGTGCCAGCCTTCCACAGGTGTGTATGTGTGTTTGTATATAAATCAAATCTCTAAGTGTGTGTGTTTGTATATAAATCAAATTTCAAAGTGTGTGTGTGTGTGGGGCGACATACACAAATCTCAAACCACCCCTGATAGCTGTTGGAATGCTGGCACATCCGAGCTAACCCTCTCTCCAATAATGGAAAATACATTGGCCAATTTGACCAGATTGGACCTGATAATTGACAGACAATGGGGGCAAAGATAAGCAAAGAAAATATCCTGCAAAATAAATACATTACTCACCACTGACATTCACCAAGTAATTACAAAAGTAGTAATTAATCCCAAAACTTGAATATTGCCTTCCCTTAACAGTCTTCTGTTCAGCCTAAACAAGATATGTAGAATGATGTTGTGACATCTTATAAACCCTGAATTTCAACTGCATTCTACTTTGATATATAAATTATTATATTTAAACTTAGGTCCACAATACGGAAAAAAGAAACTCTGAATCAACTTATAACCATCCCTTGAAGTGAAAATGAGGCTGTGTCACTTTCCCAGCCCTGATCTGTTTTATCTGCTAATAAAAATGTCTCCTTTTATAACTCCATCCATGCTGAAATTACAGTAATCCTGCTTAAAAGCTTTAGAAATGCTCTCCTTTCGCAATTAGCGGGTATTCCATACTATATAACTGCTTCAGTGACAGTAGCTAAGGCTAAGCAGTGCCTAGGCAGATGAAAAGAAATGCACTGTAGGCTAAAAAATAGTTGAGCATTTTTGTGCTGAATAAACTTTATTTGAAGCTATTAACTTCTCTGCTTTTTTACCTCTGTATATAGACAAAATGCATTCTTTTCTTTAATTCACTGCTTTTATTATACTAAGTTTTCTATAATACCAGGCATAGATGCTCTCTGCACACTTTTAATGAGAAGTTTCTAAGTATCATTATAAGCATCTGTAATTTTGGCATTAAAGAAACCATTATGCCGCTAATCAAGCATTCACGGTTTCAGGAATAAGCTGGATCAGTTTTAAAATTTGGTTTCAACCGAGGCCTTTCAGCTTTATATGATCAGTCAAATATATGCCCATGCTAAAATATTTTATCTTTCAAAAGTATTGCACTTAAATATTTTTGTCATAATGCCTTGTTTTGTATGCAATTTGCACTCATGAGTAACACATGCTTACTTCTGTAATTGCAACAGGCAATTGTGAAATTCAGGAATGCTTCAAACACTTCAAGCACGAATGCATTGAGATGTTCACAGACTAGCTTACATAGTCAGTTAACAGACAGACACCTATTGGAAAAGGCCACAATCAATAACATATTGACCTCTGTTTCATATTAGTTTGATGGACTTATTAAACTGGACATTTAAACACCCCTTTCTTTTGAGTCATTTTGCCTAGTATAGACAGCACTGAGGAATAACCAATGGAACAGTATAACTGAAATATTGCTTAGCAATCTATTCCTCATCTAACAGACAACACGTACTGCTTATGACTTATTTAAAAGGTTCTTTAAATATATAAGTTGAACAAGGGACTAAGCAGGAAGAAAGACTAGAAAATGAGACTGTATTTTCCTTTGGCTAGCAAGAGAAGGAGGTATTGGTGAGACCTAACAATTTAAAAGCATTTAAAGAAGCACAGTTACAGCAATCAGGAATGACACGAGCAGTCAGAGGTCAGTAATATGCGCTGGTTGTAATGAATTATTCAGACTGTGCATATTAACAAGTACTTTTACAAATTAATCAGCATAGTTCAATATATTACAGTTCACAAAACTGGTTTGTTGAATACGTTAGAGGCCATCAAATAAAAATTACTGAATCAAATTAAGCCAAAGAGCTAGCTGTTAAAAGGAATAATCTATCAAGCAAAAAACTTTCTGCTCCCACAAAGTTCACAAAGCAGAGCATAACAACTACTTCCTTCACACAAAGCTCATAGGGCAATTCTAAATAAAATAATCAGATGTGCTGTGCAGTTACAATGGCCTGTGTTTCCAGCCTGGTACGAGTTGCAAGATGATGAAAATCTAGCCAAACAACCAACTTAACTACAAGCACGGACCAAAATAATTTTCATTTAAAAGTGTACAAAACTATGCAGCAAATCGAGCACTGCAAAACATCCAGGACTGGTTTATTAAAAGTCTTCTGTAGATGCACACATTTTATTTCACTCATGCATTCACTTTTTCATGTGCTTTGAAAAATACATATACAGTTGCATTTCACACAGTGCAGTCCGGAACTTCTCACTAGTAAACTTCAGTAATCCCTCCCTTTTAACTAATACCCATTTTACACTACAATAAACAATTAAAAAAAAAAGGTCAAACACATCCAGCAAGACAGGCTGGTGGAAAGAGAAACTCAGAATTACTAACTGAAGTGTCAGGCAATACATTTTACTGATGTCCTTCAAGGATGCATCTGCAGTCATAACATGTGGGTTGACCTGCCTCAGGCAGCCCTTCGGTCGGCCGGATTCCAAAGTCTGGGTCTGGCCTCGGCTGATGTCACACTTTCCCCGACGTCAGAGCGTCTGGGGTATAAAAGCATCAGCCGACGCCATTTTCCTCAGTCTTTCTTGCCGCGCGGTGCCCGAAGCAGAAGCTGTTCGCAAGTGCCGGTCGGTCAGATCCAGTGATTTCAGCTACCGAAGACTTCGAAAAAAGCTAAGTACCCCGTTGGGGACTCTCTCTTGCCTCAGCCGATGTCAGACAAAGTAAATAATTGTTTAACTTGTGGGAAACAAATACCTCATAAGGATTTCCATTCTTACTGCCTTCCTTGCTTAGGCCCAGACCACTACATATCGGCCTGTTTAGCCTGTGCCTCCTTCAACCGACGAACTCTTAGACGTCGGTTGGAGTTTGCAGAGGAATTTTTTGGAGCCGCTTTTGCTTATAAAATGCCGTCGGAGACTCCGACTTCGAATATGGTCAAAAAACGCAAGGAAAAGGACCGATACTCGCGGCCCGCGGTTTCGGCTGAAACCACGGCTAGGCCTACCGCGAGTGTCTCGGTTTCGGCCGAAACCGAGTCCTCGGCGATTCCTTCTTCCGAAACCATACTTCCGACCACCGAGGCCCCGGCTGAGTCGGCTTCAGAACTACCTACCGAAGCTAGTGTTCAGGAATTGTCCGACACCATACCTTTGGACATTTCTACCCCTGCACGTGGGGCAGCTAGGCCCCCAGCTTCTATGTCCATTAAGGCCTTTTCTAGGGCTAAAGCTGCCAAACTTTCAAAAGCTTTGACTGCCAAATCTACACCCCAGAGGCCTTCCTCAGGTTCACAGATCCTCAGCCTTGCTGAGGACCTTATGGGGTTCACAACCTCACCTTGACAGGGCCTCTCAACCTCCTCCAGACAAAAGGCCCAGGACTGACCCCTCTGAACCACACTCCTCAGATGATTCCACGGATGGATCTGAGTTGTCAGACTACCTGGAAGGGGCTTACTCGCCTTATGAGGATTCAGATGCAGAGGAAGGCCTCCCCTCCTGAAGAGTTTTCCTTTGGGGAAACTTTACACTCCATGAGAGAGCACTTTCAATGGCAAGGTCAGGATTTCTCTGATTCTAGAAAAAGATTAAGGACCTTTTTGCATTTGCCACAGCATAGGCCCTTAGCTATACCTCCTGTTCTAAATGTAATTGATGATGTGTACAATGATGTCAGTACAGCCCCTGATACTCTTCCTCCGGCCCCTGCCAAGCCTGACAGATATTACAGGGTCCCGGATTCTCATTTCCATCTGTATAAAGCCCATTCTGCAGACCCAGAAACTATTTCTCAGGGCCCTAAAGGGGTTGCAGCCGCTACTGCCAAAAATCCCCTACCCTCTGAAAGAGAGTCTAGAGCTTTAGAGAGATGGGGAAAGAAGGTGTATACATCTGCAACTCTTTCTGTCAGGGCATTAAACTGTCAATTCCATATGATACAGTACCAAGAGTATTTGTTAGATGAACTAAATAAGAAACTTTCGTCTCCTGAACCCCTAGACCGTAAATCCCTTCAGGATTTGGTACGTAACTCACAACAGGTTAGTAATCATTTCTTAAAATGTGGCTATGATGCACTGGAGGCTTCATTTAGATCAGCTATGACTGGGGCAGTTATTCGTAGGCATGCCTGGCTGAAGGAGCAATCTTTGCCAGACCATGTCAAAGCTAAACTCCTCGATGCTCCAATGGAGAAACAAAATTTATTTGGCTCCCCTGCACAGGAGATTCTAAAAAAGGTTGAAGAAAAAGCAAAATCTGTGCAAACAGTTAAAGATTTCCTGCAAGTTCAACCACCGAGATTCAGCAGAAACTGGCCTACAAAGAATTGGTCCTTTCCAGACTCGGACAGAGCCCAGAGAGGCAGGAACAGGCACCCTAGAGGCAGAGGTCAATCGAAGGGCTCCTACAGAGGCCGTCAGTGGCAGCCTGCCAACCAGAGGAGTAGTGCAACAGCTACAACCACAACCACTACTACAGGACAGACTCAATGACTTGACTCTGATTCCGCCTACCGGGGATCAACTGGAAGCACCCTTGGGCAGAAAGCTGGCTTTATTCTCAAAAATCTGGCATTATATTACAAAGGATACATGGACATTGCAAATAATAGACAAAGGATACAGGTTTCACTTCCACACTTTGCCAAAAAGAAGCGGAATGCCAAACCTTCCACCAAATCAGAAGGCAGAGGCTTTAAGACAAATCAGCAATTTACTTCAGATGAAAGCTATAGAAAAGGTACCATGTTCAGAACAAGGCCAAGGATTTTACTCCAGACTATTCCTTGTACCAAGAAAAGAAAATCAATGGAGGCCTATTCTCGACCTGTCCGCACTGAACACTTATCTCATTGTGCCAAAATTCAAAATGCTGACCCTACAGCAACTTCTTCCCATGTTGGGCAAGGAGTCTTGGCTGGTGACTCTAGAGCTCAAAGAGGCATACCTGCACGTTCCTATCCGACCAAGTTGCAGAAGACACCTCAGATTTCTTGCAGGATCAGAGCATTATCAATTCTCAGCATTGCCATTTGGCTTATCTACTGCGCCCAGAGTATTCACGAAATGCCTGGCATCAGTAATTGCACATTGCAGACTACAGGGAATTCAAATTTATCCATACCTGGACGACTGCCTAGTACAAGCGGACAACAAGAAAAAATTGTTAAAGGACTTGGCCTATGCCATACACCTGTTACAGACCTTGGGATACACAGTCAACATCCAAAAGTCAAGACTAGTACCATCCCAAAGGATAACCTTTTTGGGTGCAGATCTGGACACAAACACCCAAATGGCCTTTCTCACAGAAGAAAAGCAAAAACAACTTCCAGATTACTTCATGATACTGACAAGACAAACTCAGCTTACTGCAAGGAAAATCCTGCAGGCCCTGGGTTACATGGCATCCTGCATAATTCTAATCCCACATGCCAGACTGCAAATGAGGAAATTGCAATGGTACCTAAGGAGTGTATGGTCTCAACACAGTCACAGTTTAGAAACCATGATACCAATCATTCCATGCCTTCAAAAGGAATTCCTGTGGTGGGCTCAGGCCTGCCAGTCCAACAGAGGGTTGCCTTTCAACAAACCAAAAACAAGGCAGACCATCACCACGGACGCCTCAGACCGAGGATGGGGAGCACACATGGAGGACAAATGTATCCAAGGCCTATGGCCTCAAGGGCAGCTAAGCATGCACATAAACCAAAAGGAAATGCTGGCAGTGAGGCATGCAATCGAGGCATTCAAACCCTTCCTCCAACAAGGACATCTGTTAATAAGGACAGACAACACCACGGTCATGTGGTACATAAACAAACAGGGAGGCACACATTCTTACCCTCTATGCCGGATGGCTATGAATCTGTGGGATCTATGCCTGAATCTCAATATCCGACTACAGGCCCAATTCGTGCCAGGGAAAGAAAATGCACTGGCAGACAGCTTAAGCAGAACTACCATGGATGCACACGAATGGATGCTGCACCCAGACATCTTCAAACTCATAACAAAGACATGGGGAATGCCGGAGATAGATCTGTTCGCCTCCCCACTCAACCATCAACTGAAGACATTCTGCTCAAGGACATACCACCCACAAGCTTGGAGGGTGGACTCTCTCTCTTTCAGCTGGAAAGCCCTAACAGTATATGCCTTCCCACCTCTCCCATTGATGTACAAGGTTCTACTGAAGATCAGGGAGGAACAGCCAAAAGTGATACTAATAGCTCCGGACTGGCCAAGACAACACTGGTATCCACTATTGAGAAGCATGTCTCAGGCAAACTCATGGCCTCTTCCCCCTATGGCCTCTTCTTCTAATGCAGAACAATTTCAAGACCCTGCATCCCAACTTGAAAACATTGCAGCTAACTGCCTGGAAAATTCCTTAAATCCCAATCAAACTGTTTTATCTCAGAGGGTGAAGGACATTATCCTGGAGGCTCGCAGGCCTTCCACAAGGAAGACATACTCAGCTAAATGGAAGAGATTTCTTATTTGGAGCACATCAAAGGGCATAGATGTCACAGTGGCAAACCTAGCACATCTCCTAGAATATTTAGCAGAATTGTTCCACAATGGCCTGTCCTATTCTTCCATTAATATTCATGCCTCAGCAATTTCAGCAGAATACAATGTGGATCCACCTATCTTCTCACACCCTCTCCTCAGACAATTTCTGAGAGGGATCAAAAATGTTAAACCTCCAATAAGACCCCCTCTGCCTACCTGCCTGGGATCTCAACTTTGTGCTGGAAAAACTGACACTACCTCCTTTTGAACCAGCAGCATCAGCGGATCTACAGTTTCTATCTTGGAAAACTGCATTCCTTCTGGCAATCACTTCAGCAAGAAGAGTATCTGAGTTACAAGCATTAATGGCAGTGCAGCCTTTTCTTATTTTCCACAACGACAGAGTGTCACTAAGAACCAATCCTACTTTTATGCCAAAGGTGGTATCTAGGGTATCCTTGAACCAAGCTATTCACTTGCCTACGTTCTTCCCTGATCCACAGAATAAAGGGGAAAAACTTTTGCACACCCTGGATATACACAGACAGCTACGCTACTACTTGGACAGAACAAAAACTAGCAGAAAAACTGACCAATTTTTTGTAGCATATGCAACTGGGGTGCAAGGAAGAGCAATTTCCAAACAGACAATTTCAAAATGGATAGGAAATTGCATTCGCTTTTGCTACTCCTTTCATGGAAAGACAGTTCTTGAAAATATCAGGCCTCACTCCACAAGGGCCACGGCCACCACTACAGCCTTCCTACGGGGGGTGGCTACCAAGGACATTTTAGAAGCTGCTACTTGGAGCTCCGTGCATACGTTTGCCAAGCATTACAATCTACCTTTATACTCTAGATCCAGAGCAGGGTTTGCAACTGCAGTCCTGCAGGGGATCTTAACTACACCATCCTTTTCTTAGTACCTCCTCCCCCAGATTGGCTATGGTATTCTACCCATATGTTATGACTGCAGATGCATCCTTGAAGGACATAGTACAGTTTTGTACCTACCATAAATGTAGATGTCCGATAGGTATGCATCTGCAGTCAGGATTACCCTCCCTCCTTCCCCTCTGTGGTATTCCTAGGGTGCTTACCCCTCTTTTAGCTAGCTGGGGGAATCTATTATGGTGTATTTGTTTGTTTATTCATGTATATAATTTGCAAATGTTTGGATCTTTGCAGCATTTATCCAAATTTAGCCTTCCTAGAGGGCACCTGGCATCTGGGGCAAGAAAAACCGAGGAAAATGGCGTCGGCTGATGCTTTTATACCCCAGACACTCTGACGTCGGGGAAAGTGCGACATCAGCCGAGGCCAGACCCAGACTTTGGAATCCGGCCGACCGAAGGGCTGCCTGAGGCAGGACAACCCATATGTTATGACTGCAGATGCATTACCTATCGGACATCTACATTTATGGTAGGTACAAAACTGTACTTTTCTCTTTCCACCAGCCTGAGTTTCTTGCTGCACTGTCCCTATATCCTTGTTTATTAGGTCCATGATGATGTGTTCCATAGCTTTGCATATCAGATTCATCAGGTTAATGGGGCGATAGTTCCCAGGGTCTGTAGTCGCTCCTCCTTTGTGGAGAGGGATAACTGTAGCAGTGCGCCATTCGGTAGGGAGAAAGCCCGAAGTGAGGCTGTGACTGAACAGGGCACACAAGTGAGGTACCAGTTCACTCTGTAGTTCATGTAGAACGCAACCAGGGATATTGTCAGGTCCCATAGAAGCTGTATTCTTGGACTTTGACAGTGTTGTTTTAACCTGTGCAGCAGTAATACTGGGTGTCTGGCAATCTACTGATATTGTGATTGGTCCTTTGGATGGGGTGTAAAGTTGGCACTAAATCTGTCGGCCAGTATACTGGCAATATCTGCACTGAACTGGTTGTGGATGGCACCACCTATACTCAAGTGGAGGTAATAGCCAAATGCTATCTGACAGATTTGGAGCAAATTTCACCCCATTGTCCCCAGCAATCATCCCTCAAAGTATACCTGCAACTATTCCTCAGCCTATTAGCTCAAGAGAGCATGTCTTCTCGACTCTTTCCAGGGCCAAAAACATGGCATCAGTGGGAACAGGCAACATCCCAGGTTGCCTTTTGAACAACTTTAAACATGACCTAGCAGACCCACTTGGATTCCTGTTTAACCAGAGCTATATTCCTGTGGGATAGAGGACAGCAACAGTAATCCCTCTGCACAAAGGGGGACCATCACCCGACCCTGGAAATTATAAGCCCTTAAGCTGATTGACTAGCCTCATCTGCAAAGCCATGGAAAGAATCATTTTAAAAAGGACATAGGTAATCTCCAAACTCTGGACCTAACCCAGTTCGGATTAATTAAAGGTAGATCATGCCTGCTAAACATGGTTGATTATTCGAGAAAGTCACCAAGGCACTGTACAAAGGAAAGAAAGTGTATATCATCTATCTTGACCTAGCCAAAGCATTTGACACAATCCCGCACTTAGGTATTATAGAGAAACTCTCCTAACTGAGAATTAACTCCTACATTACCAGATGGATAGACAACTGACTCACCGAGAGGACACATACTGTCAAAGTGGGTGGCTTCACCTCTAGCAAAATAACAGTCACAAGCGGCATACCACAAGGTTCTGTGCCCCTTACTATTTGGAATTTATTTCTCAGAAGTTCAGGCAAACTTGGACGGCCTGTGGGTGACCAAGTTTGCTAATGATTGCAAACTGGAAGCAATCATTGAGTCCCCCAATGATGTTAATATATTCGCAGGCAGGGTTAACACAGACAAATGACTGGTGCCAAAGCCACGGATTAAAGCTAAATACAAAAGAATGCATTATTAATCCATGTTTGAAAGCTGATATCCCTGCTAATTACATTAAAGACAGCACCCCCTAAGTATAGACCCAGTGGTATATGATCCGAGTACTCAGGTTGATAGTAACCTGAAATTTGACCACCACATGTACACAGTAGTAAAGAAATCCTATGTTGCAGGCCTTATAAGTAAAGCCATCACATCTAGATCTAAGGATGTTATAATTCTATTATACTCATCCCTCAGTAGACCAATAATTGAGTACAACGCTCCCTTTTGCATGTACCTCACCAGACACCTGCAACAATTGGAGAGACCATGGAGGTTTCTCACCAAGAAATTACAGGGTACAAAAAACAAGTCTTACACTGAAAGACCTGTCACTATATTTTGTCTCTTACAGGTTGCTAAGGGGTGATCTGTGCCTGGCTTAGAGGGCAGTCTCTGACCCACCTCTGATGGAAATGCTATACATTCATAAATCAAACTACAGGAGGGTCACTTACTTCAGGGATCCTAACCTATCCTCTGACATAAACAGGTCATGCCGAAGTGATAGACACATCTCCTGGGGACTGCCACTTCTCTGGAACAGGCTTCCAATTCACATGAAACAGAGCCCCTCCCTGACCCTCTTGAAATGCAACCTAGAACAATGAATGTGTGACTGCAGATTCACTCCTGGGATGGTGCTCATGTCCCTCCTGCACAGAGGAAGTTGGTATTAACTACCATAGACCTTTACCTCTGCAGATTTCATTCACTTGGCATTACCACAGAAGTGGCATTACCGTCCTTGCTAATATGTTATTAATGTTACATTTGTAGTAATCTCAGAAATAGTAATGGCAGTCTTGTACTTGTATGTAAATAGCCTATGTTTTTGTTAAGTTCTTTCAGCTCATTTACTGTACCTAATTATCAATGTAACTCTGTTGGAGCTTTTCTCCCCGGGCCTCCGCTGAAAAAGGACATGTATCCAGTCGGACCATCCCGGTTAACAAATGTAAAATAAAATAAAATAATTCACCTAACCACTGATAATTGGAGCAACTCGGGATAACTATGGCTAGGCGTCTAAGGTCTCTAGGAACATTAGCCTAATAACCTCCTATGAACTAGTTGAAAGGTGTGTGTGTGTGTGTGTGTGTGTGTGTGTGTGTGTGTGTGTGTGTGTGTGTGTGTGTGTGTGTGTTATGGTATGCACAGCACAGCTAACATGTAAACTTGGCTTACACACCTGTAACCAATATATAAATGTGTAACTATTTCACAGAAATTACCCCTCACTCATCATACAATTTCTGAAAAGAAACAGCAACAAGCATAAGACTAGTGAAGCCCACATATGTAACCTGTTTTACCAGTGCACAACAGTAACTCAAAGTAGTTCTGTGAAAACAGTAAAACACCCAGTGCATTACTGATTAGATTACAAAATTGAATGAGAATGTGCTTACATAATTTTGTCCTCTCGTATTTGAAGCCCAGGAAAAAATATGAGAGATCTCAGATAAAAGCCTGATATGCTTCAGTAATTCCCACCATTATCTAACGCTGTTTACCTAACATAAGATAATGTGTGGGAGAGGTCATAGATTAAAATTGTTTGAGAATTTCAATGCAATGTTTCAACTAGATTCTAGTACTGCTAATTTCTCAGAATACATCATGACCCTCAGATATGAAATGTATTTTAGTTAGTATCTCCAGCTGTAAAACACATACACAAGCTTTATCTTCTTGTAAAGCGGAATTACTAGATTCTAGTTTTTTTTCTAGTTACTAGAAAATAATTCCGTTAAACGTACACACACACACACACACACACACACACACACACACACACTATGAACAGTTTAATTGCATGATGCAACATAACATTCAAGTTTCCTCAATCCGATTCTAGCAGTTAGTGATCAAGGTGAACCTGCCGAAAACAAGCCAATGGGTTAGAGCTCTTCACTGGAGTGCACACTTCCTGTTATCACTGCAACACCTAGAAATCAAGGTGAACCTACAGAAAACAAGCCAAGTCACTGGAGTGCATACTTCCTGTTATCACTGCAACATTTTGTATTCAAGGTGAACATAAAGAAAACAAACCAAAGGGTTTAAAGACCATCATTAGAGTACATGCTTCTTCTTATCACTGGAATAGTTAGTAATCAAGGTCAACCTACAGAAAACAAGCCAAGTCCGACACTGGAGTGCCTGCTTCCTGCTATCACTGCAGCAGTTAGTGATCAAGGTAAATGTACAGAAAACAAGCCAGGGGTTTAGAGTCCTACACTGGAGTGCATGCTTCCTGTTATCCCTGTAACAGTTAGTGATCAAGGTGGGCCTACAGAAAACAAGCAAAGAGTTTATTGCCCTTCACTGGAGTGCATGCTTCCTGCTATCACTGCAGCAGTTAGTGATCAAGGTGAACGTACAGAAAACAAGCCAGGGGTTTAGAGTCCTACACTGGAGTGCATGCTTCCTGTTTTCACTGCAACAGTTAGTGATCAAGGTGAACGTACAGAAAACAAGCCAGGGGTTTAGATTCCTACACTGGAGTGCCAGCTTCCTGTTATCATTGCATCAAAATGTAAGCAGCTGAAAAGGTTCCAGTCATCCCATAATGAAATCAGCCATTTTATAACATTCCTGCTGAAGTTAGAGATCCTCCAGCTTTACGGAGTGCATCTACAGTACACAATAATCTGCACACACACTGAACATCTGACTACTGAAGAGCCTTAAAAAGACTGCTGAAAAAGAAAACTGTGTATCAGATCATTTAGATGTGGTCTGACATGTTCCAGAGCTTCTAATCTAAATTTTAGAATCTAAAAGTTTAAACTGATCAGAAAATGCATGCTGACTTTATTGACATATTCAGAGCTAAGACATCGCATCACAGTTGCTAAGGAATAAACATTTGGCCTTGGTTTAACCATCGGTTAAAGAAAGCTCACAACAGTTGCCACTTCAGTAATACTGCTTTTCCAGCTCATGAAAAAAAAAACAGAACACTTAACTGTCAAAGGAAAAATATACTTTAAAAATGATCAAAACACGGTAGGTTCAGGTTAAGGCACTTTAATCTTGCAGCAAGGAGACAAAAACATGCTAATACAGAGTTTGTCTAACCAGAAACAGGAAATACATTAATTTTTATAGGTTATCAAATTAATCCTGTCCTACCATGCTGACGTAACAGATTACCACCTTTTCATCATCATCTGCTGACCATCTTTCCCATGAATTTCTGCTGATTTAAACAATTTTTGTGTGAAACTTCCTGTGGAAAACAACATGGCCTTGGTTACTTTCAGTTAGATACTTGTTATGTTACATTCAAGATACTACGGCTAAATCATGCACAATGCTAGCAGTTCATTTCTCTAATAATCCTTTGTCTACCTTATCTCTAAATTACTGCAGCTGCAGAGGTTCCCATCCTCTAGACAAGGCTGTTTGTCTAGAATCATTACATTTATAATATAAAGCATTGTTCATTCATATGCTTCTGACCTAGCAGATAAACACCTGCTTCTCAAGTACATTTCCACAAGGCATAAACAAGAATATCCACAGGAATCAAGCACAATGGTCCACGAACGTAGATGGTAGAGGCAACAGACACAATAATCCACAGACGTAGATGGTAAAGGCAGCAAACAGCAACTTCAACGAGACGCGGATTGAACAATAAAATCCAGAATTTATTATGTAAGCGCTTTCACCTTTCGGCTTCTTCAGACATTTACAAAAAGGAAAAAAAAACAACCTTTTAAATACTATGTAAATGCATTTCATTGGTGAATCAAGTCACTACATCATTCAATCAAAATGTAGAAATAAAACACATACCTATTTAATTCAATACTTCCTATTATTCTAACTTAAACTTTTTACACATGAAATTTATACCTATAAAAAAGTACATAAATATGTGTATGTACAAATAACTACATATAAAAAATGAATTACTGCATGTAAAAAACAAATTATTAAATGATTCAAGTTAATACTTTAAGCCTTCTCTTTCTCAAGACAGGTTTAAGGGAGGCCTTATCATTGAGACCAGGTACTCTGTCTGCTTGACATCTGATAATCCACCTGAGTTCATTCTCTTCTGTATATGTCTCAATGTCACCTCCACGTAGTATGCTGTAATTGTGTTGTATCCGGTCCCAATGTTGAACCAGTAGTTAGACGGAAAATTTCCACCATGCCTCCCCATTTACATTTGAATGCTGACAGGTCTACTACACCTGCCCCTTTTCCTATAGGGACTCCTTTACGTATGCAGGGGCAGAATTCATACAACAGAGGGAGGACGAAGTGGAAAGGTTCAGGGGGAGACCACACTGGACCCACTCTGAAGAAGATGTGGGAACGCCTTCCCAATCCCTAGTTTTGAATTTATCCAACAAGCCTCTCAACAGGTATGAAATCCAAGTGTTGAATAAAGGGTTATCCTTTATTCCCAGTAGTGTAAGCAATGTTACTGACACAGTTTTGGACACCAGACTATTCGCACGCAATGTACAATTGAAATTGGAATTTGGGGAGGATAATAGGTCAGTTAATATGAGTGCATTTCGTACTCCTAGTCTATATGTTCCAACCTTACATCCTTTGGTGGATACTTTCAACAAACTGGTTGAACAAGATCTACATGAGTTGAATATACTCAATAATAACAAGAGTAGTAAAGCTAGGAGACAGAATTTGACTTTTAATCAAAGGAAGGCCTTATCTGAGCTGTCTAAGGACCCTACTATAGTTATCCGCCCAGCGGATAAAGGAGGTCCTATTGTTATTATGGACTCTGAAGATTACCTAGAGAGCATGATTTCAATGTTAAATGAAGGTGATTATTACACTAGGATAGAACTAGATGAGGTCACTAACAAGATATTTAGAATCTATGATAGGCTAGATGATCTCTATAGAAGTCAAGACATAGATTACAATTAAAGTTTCTTAGAGTTAATAAACCACTTGTACCAATTATACAGGGTCTACCCAAGATCCACAAGTCCTTGGAGAAGCCACCGCTCCGTCCAATAGTAGCTGGGAGAGGTTGGGTTACTGAACCCCTATCCCTTTACTTGGAACATTTTTTTAGACCTATAGTTAATGTTAACCCCACCATATTGAGGGATAGTAAACAGTTTCTTTTAGAATTATATACATTTATTAGAGAAGTACCTGACAATAAACCTTATATCCTTGTTACTATGGATGTTAAAAGTTTATTTACTGTGATTCCCAATGACATAGGGGTGTTAATGGTACATCAATTTTTAGCTGAACACTCTGAATTGACTCCGACTGTTATAGAAAAGTTAACTATGTTTTTGGAAATTGTTTTGCAGAATAATGTTTTTACCTTTAATAATGAGTTTTATTTACAGAATGATGGCGTAGCTATGGGCACTTCCTGTGCCCATAGCTACGCAAACATAGTAATGGCCAAATGGGAGGAAGATCAGTTATTCCCATTACAAGAGTTTCAGAGCAAAACTTTATTTTATAAACGTTTCGTAGATGACCTTTTCTTTATATGGTTTGGTACAGAAATAGAGCTTCATCACTTGGTATTAACTGTTAATGGCCTCACTAGTTTTCTTGAATTTACCACTAATTTTTCTAGAGAAAGGATCTCCTTCCTAGTTGTAGATATAATTAGATTAGACAATGGAATGTTGAACACTACAATCCATCGTAAAGCATGCTACAGAAATACCTTACTTCATCGGGAAAGCATGCATCCTCCGTTTGTCTTTAAAAATGTGGCAATGGGTCAGGCTATGAGAGCCTCTAGACTTAATTCAACTTATGATAACTTTACGTTAGAGATCACCCACCTTAAAGAAAAGTTGATTAACAGATGTTATAGACCAAGAGAATTAAACAAAGCTATTAATACAGTTTATTCTCTTAGAACCACTAGAGGCAGACCATATTTTTCTGAAGGAACATCTATTGAAAGTCATTCAGGGAATACCTTGGGTCCAGCCTATCTAAGAATACCTATATCTTACACCTCAGACATGTTGGATGTCAAGATGACTTTTGAGAAATATTGGAATATACTTCTAGATGAAAGCATAGGTAGGATAGTAGGACCTAGACCCACTTATGCCTTTAAGAATAGGAGTAATCTGAAATGTATTCTTTGCCATCGTCCTCTAGGCAGGGAATTTTCTGACTCCGTCAGAAATTCTGTAAACACTAAACCCTGTGGAAAATGCAAACAATGTCCATATGTAGATGAGAGGACTTCATTTACACATCCTGTTACTGGTGTAGAATTTTGTTTTCATACTAACACTAACTGCCAAAGTGAGCATTTGGTTTACCTAGCCAGATGTGTTTCCTGTGAATCTTTCTATATAGGTAAAACTAATAGAAGATTCAGGGAACGCATAAGGGAACATGTTTACCACATACGTAAAGGATGTCCAACAAATGCTTTAGCTAAGCGTTTTATGGATAGGGGTCCCAACCACACATTTGTTTTCTCAGTGATTCAAATTTTTAAACAAAGTCTACGTGGAGGTGACATTGAGACATATACAGAAGAGAATGAACTCAGGTGGATTATCAGATGTCAAGCAGACAGAGAACCTGGTCTCAATGATAAGGCCTCCCTTAAACCTGTCTTGAGAAAGAGAAGGCTTAAAGTATTAACTTGAATCATTTAATAATTTGTTTTTTACATGCAGTAATTCGTTTTTTATATGTAGTTATTTGTACATACACATATTTATGTACTTTTTTATAGGTATAAATTTCATGTGTAAAAAGTTTTTTAAGTTAGAATAATAGGAAATATTGAATGAAATAGGTATGTGTTTTATTTCTACATTTTGATTGAATGACGTAGTGACTTGATTCACCAATGAAATGCATTTACATAGTATTTAAAAGGTTGTTTTTTTCCTTTTTGTAAATGTCTGAAGAAGCCGAAAGGTGAAAGCGCTTACATAATAAATTCTGGATTTTATTGTTCAGTCCGCGTCTCATTGAAGTTGCTGTTTGCTGCCTTTACCATCTACGAATGTGGATTATTGTGTCTGTTGCCTCTACCATCTACGTTCGTTAGGTTAGGTCAGAGGGCAACTTGCAAGTTTCAGAAAGCATGTTGCAGTTTCCAGAAAGCATCTTTTTCAGTCTCATATGAAACTCAATTTGTATAAACATAGTGCATGAAAAATAGAATGAAAAGCATATTAAAAACACTTGATTATTAATTTGGCATTAAGCATACACACATTAATACATGTTTTTCTAACATTTCCCTCCTGTTAATACTTTTTATTCTATTTTCAAAAAAGAATAAACAGCTTGCTTCTTTTCCTAACCTCTTCCATTCAGGATTTGCAGTTAAGAAAGTCATTCAGTTTAAACTTTTATGAAAGTGTTTCACATTCTAGCAGCTCTTCAAATTCAGTATTTTGATACATAGTCTCAGATACGGATATATCTATGAATTCTTTAATCTCTTCATGCAGGGGATTCCGCAACAAATACAAACTCCTATTAGGAGTAATCCTACCCCAATGGCACTCAATATGTTCATAAAAATGGAGCCCCACCCCCCGAAGGCATTCTGGAAAAACTCTGTCAGAGGGTTTGAGCCTGGTGTGGTCATGGCCGACACTTGCTGAATCACCTCGAGATGGTTGTTGATCTCATGCTGATGGTCAGGAATGAACGCATATCACTCTTATTTGATTAAAGCGCAAGTTCCACCTCTCGCCGCTAGGGTGAAGTCAAGAGCCATTCGGTTTTGGAGCACTACAGTTCTGATGGCATTCAGTTATCAGTTATCAGTTCAAGGGCAGAAAAAGTCGCATTACTCATTATTTCGAGAAGTTTGGACAGTTTTCGCAGCTCCCATATTGATTTAACTCCGCCATACATGGGTGATATACCTGCCCAGGATATAACAGCATCGTTCAAGTCCATGTGCACAAGTTTGGTTCCCACATTACGATGGTCTTTCCACCCTGCTTCGATTCGTCCCACTGGATTATCAGGTTTCTTAACAGTCTTTTTGGTTACGTCTCGAGTATTTTGAATACTCCCCTGAGGCAAAACTGCAGTGTGTCGGATGGCCAGAACCAGGTACCCCAAAAAACAACTGCCAGACCAATTCTCAGGTAACCATTTATATGCCTTTTTACCACATACAAAATAAGTCTTCTACCTTAGTTATTACTTTGTTACGAAATGACTGCCCTGCATGAAACATTTTCCTATCTATTACTGATAACTGTTTGAAAAGTACAGGATTGTGTTGTACCTGATCAAGAGTCTTATGCATAGATTTCAAAAATGAGTCATAATCTGTACTACAAGAGCCACTCAAATCATTTGGTTTTCCATAACATTTATACTGTACTGTAACATTACATTTACTCCATCCAACTTGGATGGTATCATTTTTATAGAAACATACAATTCCTTTTTGTGTCACAGGCAAATACAGTGCTACCTTATCTTGTGCTTTAATAGCGACTGTGTTAAAAAACAGATTTTCCCAGGTCTCATTGACTTCTAGGGGGATAGCAGTCATTAATAAACCCCCGTATGCTGTTGGTATGGCCGTACAGACCCAGCAGTTCGAAACATTAAAAGTCTCTGCGTGCACACGTGTAATTGCCTGATAAGTGTTAAAGTTCGGATGCCAGTCTATGTTTGGTTCATTACGTCTAATCAGTTCAACTTTTGTGGCAGGAAAAAGGAATGGCCACAACAAAAAGAACAGTGTGATTAATATTGCAATAAAAACAATCATACAAATTGTCTGAGGTTGCTCAATGTCTCTACTCACTCTGTACCTGGCCATTTTGTTCTTGTTGTGCAACAGTAACAAAGTTTTTGACCAGTTCAAAGTTTTTAACCAGTTTACAGTGCGTCAAATGAATCCAGAAAGCTCGCTCTGCGATCTTGACTGCAGTGGGTGTCGACAGTAGTACTTGGTACGGACCTTCCCACTTCGGAGAACTCCAATTCTTCCGCTTCACAATCTTCAACCAGATGCCTGGGGCTACTGGTGCTTCCGACTTAGGTAGCTCTTTATCTGAAACAGAATTTAACTGCAAAAGTTTGTTATTCAAAAATCACCTCATATATCCTGCAAGTGAACTGTCAGCCTCCTGCTCTGTAGACATGAGAGGTTTCCACTGAGGTGTATAATATGCCCTTCCAAACAAAGTTTAAAAAGGAGTTAATCCCTTCACATTTGGAACAGTTCTCATACTCAACAGTGCTAAAGGCAAACGGTGCACCCAGTTTTTCTGTCTCTCTTCTATCAACTTCCTAAGTTTGTTCCTCAATACCCCATTATGCCTCTTTACTAGCGCTGCAGATTGGGGGTGATACGCACAGTGGTTCTTTAACGATAACCCAAAATAACGACTGAGTTGTTGAATCATTTGGTTCACGAAATGTGTCCCGTTATCACTATAAATCTTTTCCGGTATACCAAATCTGGGTATAATTTCTTTAACGAGGACCTTTGCAACAGTAGCTGCATCTGGATTTTTAGTTGGAAACGCTTCTACCCATTTGGAAAACATGTCTATAATAACAAGGCAATACTTCTTATTTTCACATTTATTCAATTCTATGAAATCCATACAAATAGTATGGAAAATGGATATGGTGGTGTAGGAAAATTCCCTTGCTTAGGCTTCAACGCCCCTTGTTCATGATGCTTGTTACAAACATGGCATGCTGCACAAAAATTTTTTGTATAATTTGTAAATCCGTAGGTTGTAAACACCCGGTTCACTAACTGTACCATCCCCCCTGTTGAGACATGGCTCTGCCCATGGCTAAACAATGCTGCATATCTAAACAAATTAGATGGCAAAATTGGTTTCTTTTCCTTGGAGATGTACAGTCCCTTTTCGAGGATTGCTCCTCATTTTATCCACTTTTGTTTCTCAATATTTGTAGTAAGTGTCTGCATTGTTTTTAACATTTCTAAATCTAAAGTCTCTGAGGGTTGTAATTCCTCACTCAAAAGAAAAGTTTCTGTGGCTGAGGCTGCCTGCTTTGCAGCTGTATCAGGCCATGCATTACCTTTTGAAATTCTATCCTGTTGTTTCGTATGAGCTATGCATTTGCAAATAGCTACTTTTTCAGGTAACTGAATTGAATCTAACAAGTCTAAAATAAGTTGCACATGATTGATCGGTTTACCAGTAGATGTTATCATTCCTCTATTTTTCCACTGTTGCGCAAAAACACGTACAGTAGAAAAAGCATACTGACTGTCAGTATAAATGTTCACTTTCTTACCTTTTGCTAAGGTACATGCCCTTGTTAAGGCAATCAATTTTGCTGCTTGTGCAGATAAGTTGTGTGGTAAAGATTTTTCTTCTAAAGTCTCAGTATCAGAAATGACTGCATACCCCGCTAGGTTCTGTCCTGTAGGACCCCTCCTGCATGAGCCATCCACATAGCATGTCACCTTGGCATCATCCAAGGGAACATCCGTAAGGTCTTGCCTAGGTAATGTCTTTTGTTCAATCTCCTGCAGGCAGCAGTGTGGTTTGCCATCTGCAGGGGTTGGAAGCAAAGTTGACGGATTCAAAGTTGTGCATCGTTCAATTGTCATATGAGGTTGGCTCAACAGTATAGTCATACAGGAAAGATGCCTAGCTGGAGAAATATATGCTACTTTTTCTTGCAGTAAAATAATCACGACTGCATGAGGCACTCTCAATGTGAGAGGGTGGAATAACATTACTGAGGCTGAAGCCTGCACTGCCATTGCAGCTGCAACTACTGCTTGTACACAGTGGGGCAAGGATCGCGCCACTGGGTCTAACTGTGATGAATAGTAAGCTATGGGGCGTTGTTTGTCCCCATGCTGTTGTGTTAACACTGATGTCATATAACCTTGCTTACAATCTACAGTTTGGATAAACTGCTTGTTATAGTTTGGTAATCATACTTGTCATAGGTGACTCCATAGTCAGACACACTGACGTCCCACTCACCAGGCTGAACAAGGAGAGGGTCACAGTAAGCTGCCTATCGGGCGCTAGAATCCGCCACATAACACAAGCACTCGGGTCACTCCACGGCAAGTACAAATATGACACAGTCATTGTCCATGCTGGTGTGAACGACCTGAGACGTTCCTCCCTGGACTACATGAAAAGAGACATAGAGGAGCTCTCTGATTATGTAGCCCAGGCAGGTATGACCCTAACCCTGAGCAGTATCCTTCCTTCACCAAGAATGATGCCACAATATAGAGACAAGATGATCAGCTTTAACAATTGGCTTAATGTCTGGTGTCATTCAAAGGGGATCCAGTGTCTGTCTGCCTGGGATGACATGCTTGACAAGCCACGCTGCTTCGCAAGGGACGGCTTGCACCTGTCACCCCTGGGATTACGGATATTGGCTAAAGCTCTTGCCACCCCCATGGTGCCTTTTTTTTAGGCAAGGCTCAAATTCTAAACCTACCACCCTAGAAAACAAAAATGGGAAGAAATTGAGGGTAATGCTGCTCAATGCCAGAAGTCTAAATCTCAAAATGCACGCACTCGAGGCCCTTCTCAGTATGGAGAACATCGATGTCTGTGCTGTAACTGAAACCTGGTTCAAGGCTCCTGAGAGCACCCCGGCACTATTAGGTTTTACCTCATATCATGCGTTCCGGCCCCAAAACCCGGACCACTCCACAAAAGGAGGGGTGTATCCATATTCATAAAGGATACTCACACCTCCAGGTTGGTGGCAACGCATGAAGCTTCGGAAACCATCCAGGTGCAACTAACCGTAGGCAAAACTGCTCTACAAATTGTAGCATGCTACAGGCCACCCTCTCAAACTCAGGAACCCCACACAGCCTTCCTGAAGACACTGGAGGGTATAAATGTATCTCCAAACACCATCATATTGGGAGACTTCAACTACCCGAATATAGACTGGGAACATTACTCAAGCCCTAACTTTCTAGCCCAACGGTTCCTGGAGTTCATAAATTCAAATGCCATGGAACAGCTAGTTACTGTTCCCACGAGAGGAGAAAATATACTAGATCTCATTGTCACAAACATGGGGACAAAATGCTCCACACCGAAGTATATCCCTCATTGGTGAGATCTGATCATAAACTAATCTCACTGGAAATCCACAAACCGCCCCCGCCCCAAACAAAAAGACCATAGTGAAGAACTTCTCTAAAGCAAACTTCACACTACTCAAGACTGGTGTGGTATCCTTCAAGGCCCCTGAGTCAGAGGAAACCACAACCCAAGCTGCGGAAGCCCTTACAAATGCCTTCTATGAACACCTCCAGGACTGCATGGATCAGGCAATCCCAAATAAAACCAAGACTCTTTCCACAAAGGGCAAACGTCCAGTCTGGTGGACCCCAGCCATTAACAAACTTTACAATAAGAGGAGAAAGCTATTACATGATAGAACAAAATCCATAAAAGGGAAGTCACCCCTGATCATTATTAGTAAAAAATACGAGCACTCATAAAATCAACTAAGGCCAATTTTGAGAGAAAATTGCCATGGATTCAAAGGACAATCATAAGGCCTTTTTCAGCTATGTTAGGAACCTGGGTGGAAACTCACAGATATGCTCAGAATTAGTCCAAAATGATACAAAAATCACTGAACCCACAGACATTGCCAACATACTGGCAGACAGGTTCAGTGCAAACTTCACCCCTCTCCCCTAAAGGAGAGATAACTATCCCAGCCGAGTGTAGCCTCCCGGACATCTCAAATGCGCAGGTGAAAGCTGCTCTCTCTAAAGCTAAAAACACAGCATCAATGGGACCGGATGGTGTCCCGGCTGTGTGCTACACGAGCTAAATGAGGAATTAAACCCGCACATAAGGCAGCTGTTTAATCTCAGCCTTACCACAGGATACGTGCCCAAGGAGTGGCGACGGCAACTGTGGTCCCACTCCACAAAGGTGGCCTCTACGGACCCTGGTAATTACCGCCCCATAAGCTTAACAAGTCTAGTCTGCAAAGCTATGGAGAGGATCATAATGGAGCTCATAAACAAAGATATAGGGGACTTGCAGACATTGGACCCGACCCAGTTTGGCTTTGTCAAGGGAAGATCATGCCTTTTGAACTTGGTCGACTTCTTGAAATAGTCACCAAGGCCATTGATGAGGAAAGGCAGTCCATGCAGCCTACCTTGACCTTGCAAGGCTTTCGACACAATACCCCACTCGGGTATTGTAGAAAAACTTACCAGCTTAAATGTAAACCCATATGTCACAAGATGGGTTGCAAACTGGCTTAAGGACAGAACCCACAGGGTTAGAGTTGCTGGCGCTGTGTCAGACTCCAAGCCGGTCACAAGTGGTGTCCCACAGGGCTCGGTCCTTGGCCCCTATTGTTTGGCATCTACTTCTCAGAAGTACAGGCCAACATGGGAGGACTTTGGCTGACAAAGTTTGCAGATGACTGCAAACTGGGCCATAGTGGAAAGTGCATCGGACACGGATATCCTTCAGAAGGGACTCACGGAAACAGATAGCTGGTGCCAGAGCCATTGCCTGAAGTTAAACGCCAAAAATGTATAGTCATACCCTTCGGGAAAAACAAGGTAACCCCAAGCTACCATATAGGTGGCAATCCACTAAGCACAGAAGAGGTTATCAGGGACCTGGGGACCCAGGTTGACAGTGGCCTTTCTTTTGACACTCACATTGCTAAAGTGGTTAGAAAGACCTTCTACATTGCCCACCTGATCATGAAGGGATTCACATCCAGATCTAGTGAGGTCATTGTTCCCCTGTACTCTTCACTTATCAGACCAATGATAGAGTACAATGCCCCATTCGGGATGTATCTCACCCGACATCTGCAGCAATTGGAGAGACCCCAAAGTTCCTCACCAAAAGGATAAAGGGACTCCAAAATCTGTCATATGCTGCCAGATTGAAGAAACTCCAGCTCTATTCAGTCGCATACCGTCTGCTCAGAGGTGACATGTGCCTGACATACAAGGCCATGTCCAACCCGGAATTAATGGACATGCTCCACCTCAAAATATCCAAATCCACCAAAACCACTAGAGCAAGCGACTTAAACCTTAGCACGGATATAAATAGGACATGCTGGAGGGATAGATTTATCACTCAGAGACTCCCTATGCTGTGGAATAAAATCCCGGTCCATGTGAGGCAGAGCACCTCGCTGACTCTGTTCAAGAGAAATCTAGACCTGTGGATGGGAGATCGTAGGTTTACCCCGGGAATCATCTCTGGGTCACTGCTGGACAGAGGCACAACAAACTAATGGGCACAGTATTTTTTCATATAAGGGGTGGCGTAAGCCACAATAATTTGGGCTAGGCTTATAAATGCCTTAGGGCAGATAGCCTAGTATAAACCTATGAACCTATGAACCTAATCCTAGCTCTAAGGATGATGCTATCAATTGTTTCAGCTTACAGAAAGCTGCTTCTGCTTCAGGTGTCCATTGTAATAAATCTTGTGCTGCCATCGGCTTCTTAAATATTAAATCGGCCATTGGAGCAGATTCCAAAGCATAGTTCGGTATCCAACTCCAACAAAAATTAGTAGTTCCCAGGAAGAACATAATTTCCTTCTTGGTAGTTTGTCTAGGTGCTTGTAAAATTGCTGTTTTTCTGTCTTCATCTAATATTCTACCTTCTTTGGATATTACATATCCCAAGTACTTAACTTGTTTTCTCCAAAGCTGTAACTTGTCTTTGTTTACTTTGTGACCTTGAGTAGCTAAAAATTGTAATAAAGCTATTGTGGTCTCCTTGCATTCTTGCTGGGTGGGGGCTGCCAGCAGAATGTCGTCTACATAAAGTAGAATCTGACTACCTTTCGGTGGGATAAATCCCGCCAGGTTGCTTGCCATTTCCTGTGCAAATATTGTTGGACTTTCACAATATCCCTGTGGTAATCTGGTATATGTGTACCGCTTTCCCTGAAATGTAAATGCAAACCAATATTGGCTGTCGGGGTGTATCGGTATCGAGAAAAATGCATTACTAATGCCTACCACTGAAAAATATTTTTGTTCTGGCTTTAAATCAGTCAGTAAGGTGTGTGGATCTGGCACCGTTGGTGCCCTGGGTATAACTGCATTATTTACAGCTTGTAAGTCTTGGACCATACGCCATTCCCAGTTTGCTTTCTTGACAGGAAATAAAGGTGTATTACATGGTGAATCAGGAGATTCTATTAAGACTCCTTCCTTAAGTAAGGCTGCTATGATAGGCTTGATTCCTACCTCTGCATCCTTTCTCAAGGGATACTGTCTTTTCTGGGGTCTAAACGCTGACTTTGGCATTATGGTAACTGGTCCTGCTGTTCGTACAAGTCCTACATCTGATTTCCCTGCTGACCAGAGAATATCTGGTATGTCTCGCAAGGCTTTTTACTCTTCTTCCAATAAGAGTAATACTCAGCTATTCTCACTAGCCTGTGAGTGTACAGCTGGGTGTGTCTGTGTAATCCAGTTCAATTTCTGTTTCTGTACTCCTTGTTCGGAGAGCTCTAATTCTGTCTGCTTTTCCCACCTTGTGACTTTTTCACCTAAGTCTGCCCATTTTAAAGTTTTGTTCTTCGTTAAACTTACGTGGCAGTCGATTAGATTTGTAAAGTGCTAAAAATTCCTGGGGCAATGAACAGCTTGCTACACTGTTCCCTTCTGCATCCCAGTACAAGTTTCGCAATACTAGCCTGTTTGCATGGTTCTGAAACAATTCTTGTTCATAATCTTTATCAGGTCCTGGTCTATTACAGTAATATAGAGTACAATGCAACAAATGCTGTTTGTCAATGTCGAGGGAGGGGAACTTGCTGATGGCTACGTTCATCAGTTCTTCGGTTACTGCCCCTGGAACAGTCGTAACCAAGTCCTGGCTGTACCAATAATACATTTCACCCTCCGGTAGCACTACAAAAGTGTCCATTTGTCGCTGTGCTTCCATACCCTGCATGGTTGGAACTACGGCTCTGCCAAATATCTGCATCAAATCTTCATTTTCTTCTATGTCTGTGTATTCATATACATTCTCTACCCCTTGTGTCACATCCTCTACTCCTGCTATCACATTTTCACTTACCTTTCCCTGCTCACTCTCTTCCAATGATTCCTGATTATCATATAGTCATTCCTCATCCTCCTTATTTTCTGTAGTTGCCTTCTTGTTTAGCCTGCAATCCCTCGCTAAATGTTTTTTTTTCCCGCACTTAAAACATTCACCCTTTTTCTTTCTTTCTTCGAAATCTTCTGATCGTTTGTCAGATTGTTTATTTCCCTGGGTATTTTTCTTACCCTTTTTCCCAGTTTGTACTACAAATACTTCTGACCCATCTTCTGCCGAAAATACTTGAGTTTTCTTCTTCTTTTTACTATTAAAATGTCTTTCTGCATGTCTAGCATATTCAAGTAATGGCTGTAATCTACTTGTTCGATGATCTACCATATGCTTCGTAATAAAGCTACTAATGGGAGTTATACTACCCTTCAAGAATGCGTTCTTTAACTGTTGTTCATATGAGGAATCATGTGTCTGGTTTTCTGGTGTCTGCATTCCGCAGTGATTATTAAAACACTCTAACAGTCTAGCATAATATCTATCAACTGTTTCACCTTCCTGTTGAATGCATTGATTAATGCAAGTCCAGTCAGCCCTAGGCTTCCACTTTTCAGAGATTCGGTCTGTCAGACCTTTCACTCTGCCATCCAGTTCTGCATTAGTATGTGGGAGTGGTCTAAGTTGTGCGTCACGAGGATTCCAGTCGCCACTGATCATGTGCCAGTCTGGACCCACAATTTGTCTAACTACTTTTTCTACTTTATCTTCATTTAAATGGTGACTTAATCTCATACCCTCTAAGTCTTCCAAAAATTTTCTAAAATTCACTTTTGGGTGGGGAATACCTTCCGTGGCTTTCCGGATATCTTCCGGTGTCCACGGTCTATAAACCAAAAGAGTCGGATCTTGTCCTGCCTGTCCTGCCTGAGGATTCGGTACTTCTATGAGCGGACACATCTCTTCTTCACTCATAGCCTGTGATGCTCTATTTAATTCATTTAATTCAACCTCCCTCCTCAAGTCGCGTGTTTGAGACCTAGTCTCGATAGGATCCCTGACAAACGGCTGTGCTTTTGCAGGGACAGCTGGGTATAGCGGAGGTGGATCAGCTTGTCCACTCGCTTCATATTCTGGTAACGGAAGTGGAGGGGGCGAAAGAGGGGCCGTTGCTATTACTAAGTTATTGTCTTCTTTGTCTAAGAACATTGTCTTTGAATTTTTAATTCTCTGCTCCCTACGATTTGCTTCCTCAAGCCACCTATGTGCCTGAGGGACTCCTAATTGTCTCTGCTTTTTTAATTGACCTTTCGCGTCTATTTTTAACTGTTTTACAAGTTTCATAAGTGCGAGTTTATCTAAATTACCCTCGAATTTATACTTATCGACCCATTTAGTGTAATATTTAACATTATCGGCACGCTGTAATTGCATATACTTCGTGTCTTCAGTTAGGGGCGTGTCCCAGGAACTTTTTGTGCACTGATTTCCCATTGGTGTCTTAGCTAAGCTGTAAATTGTTACGTAACCCTTTCTATCACGTGGTACCACAAATCTTTACTTTTTCACAGTTTATCTAGAATAACTGTCTACCTATTCTGTTTCCCTGATCTTTGACAAAAAACAGTAACCCCTTTTTCTGTCCCTAATCTGCATACGCAAATTTACCTGACAAAAAACAGTTCTGTACTTAGTCCCTGATCTTAAAACAGAAATAAGGTAATTCCTCCTTACCTGACCCTCCGTGAGTTGATCCACCGGATCGTTGACTCGTCCTCCAATCCCAGATCAGAAACAGTGGCTGGCCTCTTTCGAACGACAATTCAGTCGGAGGTCTTTCAAAACAGAAGAGCCAATTTGGCCTCTTCTCCGTACGGATGCATGCCACCGGGTCCAATTCTGACCTAGGCCTAGAGCGAGAGATACGTTTCCGGTCCGAAGGACCAATCTGTCAAAGGAAAAATATGCTTTAAAAATTATCAAAACATGGTAGGTTCAGGTTAAGGCACTTTAATCTTGCAGCAAGGAGACAAAAACATGCTAATACGGAGTTTGTCTAACCAGAAACAGGAAATACATTCATTTTTATCGGTTATCAAATTAATCCTGTCCTACTATGCGGACGTAACAGATTACCACCTTTTCATCATCATCTGCTGACCATCTTTCCCATGAATTTCTGCTGATTTAAACAATTTTTGTGTGAAACTTCCTGAGAAAAACAACATGGCCTTGGTTACTTTCAGTTAGATACTTGTTATGTTACATTCAAGATACTACGGCTAAATCAAGCACAATGCTAGCAGTTCATTTCTCTAATAATCCTTTGTCTACCTTATCTCTAAATTACTGCAGCTGCAGAGGTTCCCATCCTCTGGACAAGGCTGTTTGTCTAGAATCATTACATTTATAATATAAAGCATTGTTCATTCATATGCTTCTGACCTAGCAGATAAACACCTGCTTCTCAAGTACATTTCCACAAGGCATAAACAAGAATATCGCTGTGCTAGCAGTTACTAGGTCAGAGGGCAACTTGCAAGTTTCAGAAAGCCATGCTGCAGTTTCCAAAAAGCATCTTTTTCAGTCTCATATGAAACTCAATTTGTATAAACATAGTGCATGAAAAATAGAATGAAAAGCATATTAAAAACACTTGATTATTAATTTGGCATTAAGCATACACACATTAATACATATTTTTCTAACAGTAACAATAGTTAGCTTACCTGTTACTGCAGTCAGGAGATGGTAGTAGTCTGTAAAAAAGACAAATCCCTATCTCTCTCTCAACTTTTCTTCGGCGCGATAGTCCACTCGTCTTTCTTCAGCTCTTCTTTGCCGCGAATGCATCTATCGGTGTGAAAACTAACAGAAGGGTGCTTTGGCACATGCGCACATCCCCGAAAGGACGCAAGCATTAAAAAAAAAAACAGAAAAAAGTAAAATTTTAATTTAAGGGTCGCGGGCCGCATGGAAGAGGTCTGAGGGCCGCGGGTTGGACACTACTGCTGTAGACGCTTCCGTTAAGCTAGTCGTCAGTTCTCCGGTTCTCAGTGAGGTGCTTTCACAGCCCTTGATGCCCGCTTGTGGATTCGCAGGCCACTACCGAGACCCATTTAGAGGCCAGTATGCCGCAAGACTCTTCTTCGACTAAGGATCCTGTGGATGTCTCTACCTTGGATGGGTCTGGAGCCGCTGAGCAGGCACCGGCTTCCGAGGAAGTTCTTCGCACTACCGATACTCGACAGAAACCGACGATTTATTTTGCCTCTTCAGTTCTTTCTAAAACTACTGAGTTTCTAAGGCCCAAGGTACGAACTGTGCCTAAAAAAACGACGACCCAAGCTCAGGCACCTGCTTCCATGCCTCAATCTCAAGTGCTTAAAATGGTGGAAGACCTTATTATGCTTATTTTAGGGCAAGCCAGGCTACCCCTTCCAAAGAGAAAAATAGACCTGTCCCCAGTAGTTTTATCTAAAGAGGAGTCTGATGACTCTGAGGTTTCTGAATATGAAGACATGCAACCCCTCTCTGCTTATGAGGATTCTGATGCAGAGGAATCCATTCCTTCTGCCTCTCCTCCCATGGATTTTTCATTTGGTGAAACCCTACATACTTTAAGGGAGCATTTCCAGTGGGAATGTCAGGACTATTCTCAGTCAAAAAAGAGAGTCGGGGAATTCTTAGATGTACCACAGCACAGACCTTTAGCCATTCCTCCTGTCTTGGATGTTGTGGATGATGTTTTTATGGAATCCAGTTTGACTCCTGACACCCTTCCTCCTTCTCCCAGGAAACCTGACGGGTACTACAGAGTCCCTGACTCTCACAAATTCCTTTTCAAAAATCCTACTGCTGACCCAGAGGTCATCTCCCAAGGACCTAAAGGAATTAAAGCAACCTCAGCTTAGAATCCCACCCCCTCAGACAGGGATTCACTTTAGACAGGTGGGGTAAAAAGTATACACCTCTGCAACTCTTGCTATTAGAGCACTAAATTGTCAGTTCCACATGCTGAAATATCAGCAGCATACCATGGAACTCTTCAAACAAAAAATATCTTCCTTTCCTGCTTGTGCAGAAAATAAAGAATTACAAGAGCTTATGCATTCTGCAAGCCAAATTACTAAGCACACCTTGCAGTATGGCTTTGATGTCCTAGAAGCATCTTGCAGGACAGCAGTCACTGATTCTATCCTAAGAAGGCATGCTTGGCTTAAAGAACAGACCTTGTCAAATCAAAATTATTGGACGCACCACTGAACAAAGACAATTTGTTTGGCACAAAGACAGAAGAGGTCTTAAAAAAGATGGAAGAAAAAGCTAAATCTATGTAGACAGTTAAAGACTTTTTACAGATCCAGCCTCCGAGGTTCAGTAGGCATTGCCCCTCCAAGCAGTGGTCCTTTCTGGCCCCCTCCAGGCCAGCTCAGCCAAGACCCAGGGGAAGCAGACCCCCCAGACAGCATTCCCAGGGAATGCAGAGATCTGAGCAATGGAGTTCCTCCTCTTCAAAAACATGGAGTGCTAAGCCACCCCCTTATAGTAAGAACTCACAATGACTTTACACCTCCAGCCCTTACCTCTGCCCACCTGCTTGTGCCCCTAGGAGGAACACGCTCCTTCCATGCAAACAACTGGGCCTCTATTACCAATGACCGATGGGTCCTCGACATAGTGTCCTAGGGATACAGATTTTATTTCCACACTCTGCCAACCCCAAAAGGGATCCCAGATCTTCCTCCAATCCAGTGGGCAGAGGCCAAAAAGCAAGTCCATTACTTGCTTTCCATGAGGGCAATACGGCATATTCCTGCAGACCAGATAGGCCAAGGTTTCTATTCCAGACTCTTCCTGGTACCCAGAAAATAGAGCACCTGGCGCCAAAGCCTCGATCTGTCCATTCTAAACACCTTTCTGGTGATACCAAAATTCAAAATGCTCACCCTCCAGCAGCTTCTTCCTATGCTTTCCAAGGATGCTTGGTTAGCCACCCTAGACCTAAAAAAGGCCTACCTACACATCCCATTCAGGGAATCTTGCAGGAAATATCTACGTTTCAGGGCAGGATCTATGCACTTTCAGTTCTCTGCGCTTCCCTTTGGCTTATCCACTGCTCCCAGAGTTTTCACAAAATGCCTGGTTCCTGCAATTGCTTTTTGCAGACAAAGAAATATTCAAATTTACCCCTACTTAGACTACTGCCTGATTCAGGCAGACAGGAAAAGCTGTTACAGCACCTGACCTTTGTAAAGGACCTACTGACCTTCGTGGGGTATACTATCAACGAAAATAAATCAAAACTAGTCCCCACACAAAAAATTGTTTTCCTGGGAGCAAGCCTGGACACAGCATCCCAGATGGCATGCCTTACTCCAGAAAAACAAGCCTACTCCATAGGCTACTTCTCTGAACTAGCCACCAGAACCCAGTTATCCGCAAGGAAAATCCTGCAAGCTCTAGGGTTCATGGCCTCCTGCGTTCTACTTATTCCATATGCTAGACTGCATATGAGGAAACTACAATGGTACCTAAAAAGCTTTTGCTGTCAACACTCAAGACCTGGAAGCTATCATACTTGTAATACCCTGTCTAAGGAAAGATTTTCTTTTGTGGCCAGCAGCATGCAACCACAACAAGAGACTTTCCTTCTCACAACCCCACACCGTCCAGACCCTCACCACAGATGCATCACACTATGCCTGGGGTGCACACCTGGACAGCAGATGCATTCAGGTCATTGGAGCCCTAATCAAATACATCTGAACATCAACCAAAAAGAGATGCTAGCTGTTCAGCATGCCCTAACAGCTTTCAGACCCCTAATCTCCCCAGGGCCTCTAGTGATCAAAACAGATAACACCACAGTGATGTGGTATATCAACAAGCAGGGAGGGACTCACCCTTATCCTCTCTGCAGGCTCACCATGACCCTTTGGCACACGGCCTCAGCCATGCAAATACACCTGGTAGCACAATTTCTGCCAGGCTCCCTAAACTGTCTGGCAGACAACTTAAGCAGAAATCTGCCTGACCCACACGAGTGGCTGCTAGACCACAGAACCTTCACCCTTGTAACCCAGAAATGGGGCACCCAGAAGGTGGACCTCTTTGTCTCCCACTCCAGTCATCAGCTCAGCAAATTCTGCACCAGGGAACCTCACAGCAAGGCCTGGAAAGTGGATGCTCTATCCTTCCAATGGGTAAACCTCTCGATCTATGCATTTCCCCCTCTACCACTCATTTCAAGGGTACTGCTGAAAATAAGGGAGGAAAAACCAAGGGCAATCTTGATTGCCCCAGACTGGCCATGCCAGCACTGGTACCTCTGCTGCACAACCTGTCACCCCTGCCACCATGGCACCTACCTCAGATCCCAACACTCCTGACCCAGAAAATGGAGAATTCATGCATCCACAATTGCAGACCCTGAACGTGGCAGCCTGGCTCTGAACCTGGCAGCCTGGCTTATTCCCTGACCTCTCCTCCAGCTGCCAGCCTAAGCAAACAAGTCCTGTTATATGTGAGGCCAGATGCCCCAGCACTAGGAAATCCTGTGCTGACAAGTGGAAAAGGTTTTGCACCTGGATCCAGGCTAAGGGAGCTGAAACAGCACAGTCCTCCCTTCCTCTCATCCTGGATTACCTAGTAGACCTACTATACAGGGGTCTGTCCTTCTCTTCTATTAAAATTCATGCCTCTGCCATCTCTGGTCATTACAGCACAGAGCCTTCTCACACCCTCTCATCAAACAGTTCCTATGAGGGGCTAACAACTTAAGGCCACCCAGAAGAGCTCCTACCCCAGCTTGGGACCTTACATTTGTGTTGGAAAAGCTCACCTTACCCCCTTTGAGCCTGCAGCTTCAGCAGAATTAAAATTCCTCTCTTGGAAAACAGCCTTTCTTCTGGCCATCACTTCAGATAGAAGAGTTTCAGAGGTGCAAGCACTCATGGCTGTAGAGCCCTTCATCATTTTCCATGCTGAAAGGGTCTCCCTCAGGACTAACCCATCCTTCATGCCTAAAGTGGTGTCCAGTGTGGCTCTCAACCAATCCATTCATTTGCCCACCTTTTTCCCTAATCCACAAAACAAGGGAGAAAGGATTCTGCGCTCTCTAGATGTGCACAGACAGCTCCGATTCTATCTGGATAGGACTAAATCTTTTAGAAAAACTGACCAATTGCTAGTCAGCTTCACAGCAGGGGCAGAGGGCAAGGCCGTATCCAAACAAACAGTTTCCAAATGGATAACAAACTGCATCCATTTCTGCTATAAGCAACACTGGAAACCACCCCCAAAGGGGGTCAGGATGCATTCCACCAGGGCAACCTCCACCTCTGCAGCTTTTCTCAGAGGGGTCCTCACCAGGAACATCCTGCAGGCTGCAACATGGACTTCTGTTCATACCTTCACCAAGCATTACCACCTGCCTATCTTCTCCAAATCCTGGGCAAGCTTTGCCACCGCAGTCTTGCAGGGCATCCTAGCCAGCCCCCAGTCTTCTTGACTGCCTCCACGCTTTTCTTCAGCTTTGGGAATCAACACGTGTGTGATGACTGCAAGAGTGAAACATGAAGAACATAGTACAGTTCTGTACACTTACCATTAATGTAGATGTATGAGTGTCTTCACTGTTGCAGTCCTGGTTTCCCACCCTCCATCCCCACTGTCTTTCTCTCTCCCCCTCTCTCCTCACAGGGAATTTTTGGTATTTACTTTCTACTGGTGATGTTCTTCCACCATAACCTAGCTCCCCATTTGAGGGCTTCTGACAGTTGGGGCAAGAAAAACTGATGTAATGGCATCGGCTGCCTGATTTTATACCACCGACAACCTGACGTCAGTCCTGGAGCAACGGCAACCAATGCAGAAATACTAAGCCTCTGGTATTCGGGCCGACTGAGGGCTACCCCTGGCAGGATAACCCAAGTGTGATGACTGCAACAGTGAATACACTCAAACATCTACATTTATGGTAAGTGTACACAACTGTACTTTTTGAAAGTCCACTCCACCCCCTGGGCAGAGAGGTTAGTCATTTTAATGGGCCTCACTCCAGGGACAGAAGGAGACAAGAAAGTCGAGGGTTAGCGGTCCCTTCACTGAGAAACCTTTCCAACGCTCTTGAATGGTTGCCCAACTGCTGCATTCTGGAGGCAGTCAGGGGCACTTATCACTGCACCCTCAAGCTGGATGGATTGTTACTCAGGATTCCTGAGTGAAAGGAGTAATTACCAGAGGCTACGTTATTCCCTTTCTTTCCCCTCCACAGAAGAGAAAGAGAATTCCCAGTGTTCCCCCCACTCAGATTGAATTGGCAGCAGAGGAAGCTGCAAAGCTGTTAGAAAAGTGGGTCATACAGGAGGTCCCATTAGACCAGCAGGGATGTGGAGCCCATTCAAGGTTTTTTGGCTCTGAAAAAAATGGGGAACTCATGCCCATTCTGAATCTAAGCTACCTCAAACACTTTGTAAAACAAAGTTCTGGATGGTCACAGTTCAGTCCATTCTATCTCTCCTGAAGAAGGAAGAGTGGATGTACATGATAGAGCTGCAGGACGCATGCTATTATATCAAGTATGGAAAGCCTTTCAGAAGCTGTCTCTATTTCTGGCAGGGAGCCAGACCTTTTTAATTCAGAGCACTGCCCTTTGGCCTCCTCAAAGTCCCCAGGGAGGTCACCAAATGCATGGCAGTTAGAGCTGCATATCTTAGGCTGCAAGGGATGTTCTTCGTGTTTCACTGTTGCAGCCGTTACACTTGGGTAATCTGCTGGCAGGTTGCCCTCAGTCGGCCTGATTAACAAAGTCTTGGGTCCTGCATCAGTTGCTGTCCCTTCTTCCATGACGTCAGGTCGTCAGGGGTATAAAACATGCAGCCGATGCCATTAAATCAGTCTTTCTTGCCACGTGGTGCCTGAAGCCGAAGCAGTTCGCAAGTGCCGGTCGGCCAACTCCTGAAATTTTCGTTTTCGAGTTTCAGAACTGAAGTCTTCAACTAAAAGCTAAGTACCCCGTTAGGAAAACTTTTTCTTGCTCCTTACCAATGTCCGTAAAAGTTAATAAATGTATTACTTGTGGGAAGCAAATACCTCATAAGGATTTTCATTTGTACTGTATTCCTTGCCTAGGCCCTGACCACAATGTGCCTTGCTGTCGGTTTTTTGCTAAATTTAATCAACACAGAGTTGCAGGATTTATTGCATTCAGCTGAACAAGTTGGAAAACATACTATGCAATGTGGTTTTGATTCCTTGGAGGCCTCTTGCAGGGCTACTGTAACTGGATCTGTGATAAGAAGGCATGCTTGGCTCAAGGAGCAAAATCTGCCTGACCATGTTAAAGCAAAATTGTTGGGTGCTCCTTTACAACAGGACAGGCTATTTGTTAATAATGCAGAAGAAGTTTTGAAAAAGATGGAAGATAAAGCTAGATCTATCTTCTTCTTTTGGCTTTTCCCGGTTAGGGGTTGCCACAGTGGATCACCTGTCCGCTCATGATTGGCAGTGGAGATGTTCATCGTGTTACCCTGCTGCAGTCATCACACTTGGGTTATCCTGTCATCAGGCGGTCTCGCAGTCCGCCGGAATTCCAAAGTCTTGGTCCGGCGTCGGTTGTTGTCGCTTCTTCCCTGACGTCATTGCACCAGGGGTATATATATTGCAACCGACGCATTTTCTTCAGTCTTTCTTGCCTCGCGGTGCCCGAAGCAGAAGCAGTTCGCAAGTGCCGGTCTGCCGACTCCTGAGATTTTCGAATACGAAATTCCGACCAAAGTCTTCTATAAAGCTAAGTACCCCGTTGGGGAAACTTTTCTTGCCTCAGACCGATGTCAGAAAAAGTTAACAATTGTATTTCTTGTGGGAAGCAAATACCTCGTAAGGATTTTCATTCTTATTGCATACCTTGCCTAGGCCCAGACCATGACGTCACTAGTTGTCGCTTTTGTGCTAGGTTTAATAAACGTACTATTAAAAGACGCTTTGATTTCGCACAACACTACTTCAGTAGAAAATTTAATTACAGTATGCCGTCGGAGCAACCGACTACCGGCGTGCACAAAAAATGCAAGGATAAGGACAGACAGCCCAGACCTAAGCCAGATTCTGAGGCCTCGGCTGGTCCGGTCTCCGGTCCTCAGTGAGGCTCCGACGCAGCCCCTGACTACCGCAGATTTGGAACCCGAGACCGCTTCGGAACTTTTGGCGGAATGTACCAGGCCAACACAACCTTTTTGTTCAGGCCCTACTGACGACATTACTGATAAAGATGCCGGTGCTGCTGAAACGCCTTTGGTTTCTGAAGGTGTTTTCAGACCGACGACGCTTACCATTAAAACGTATCCTAAGACGAAGACTCCTATAAAATCTAAAAGGACTGCATTTCAGTCCCCTGTTCAAGGCCCCATGCCTAAGAAACAGATGCTCAAAATGGCTGAAGATTTGATCTCTTTAATCAGGGGTTCCCAGCCTCCTCCTGAAAAAAGGCCTAGACAAGAGGAAGATTATGCATCCTCTGAACAAGTGTCCATTTCTTCAGCCTCTTCTGAAGACCAAGATTACTCCTTCTCCCCTTATGAAGATTCTGATGCTTAGGATTCCATTCCCTCAGCTTCTCCTCCTGAAGAGTATTTCTTTGGGGAAACTTTACATACTATGAGGGAACATTTCCACTGGGAAGGTCAGGACTAGTCTGACTCGAAGAAAAGGCTCAGAGAGATGTCCTTCAAGGATGCATCTGCAGTCATAACATATGGGTTGTCCTGCCTCAGGCAGCCCTTCGGTCGGCCGGATTCCGAAGTCTGGGTCCGGCATCGGCTGATGTCGCCCTTTCCCTGACGTCAGAGCGTCTGGGGTATAAAAGCGTCAGCCGACGCCATCTTCCCCAGTCTTTCTTGCCGCGTGGTGCCCGAAGCAGAAGCAGTTCGCAAGTGCCGGTCAGCCAGCTCCTGTAATTCAGCTAACCGAAGACTTCAAAAGCTAAGTACCCCGTTGGGGACTCTTTCTTGCCTCAGCCGATGTCAGATAAAGTTAATAATTGTTTAACTTGTGGGAAACAAATACCTCATAAGGATTTCCACTCTTACTGCCTCCCCTGCTTAGGCCCAGACCACAACGTTTCGGCCTGTTCAGCCTGTGCTTTCTTCAACCAACGCACTCTTAGACGTCGGTCGGAGTTCGCAAAGGAGTTTTTTGGGGCTAGTTTTTCATATAAAATGCCGTTGGAGACCCCGACTTCACATTTAACTAAGAAGCGGAAAGACAAGGACCGACACACGCGGGCCGCGGTTTCGGCTGAAACCGCGGCTAGGCCTGCCGCAAGTGTCTCGGTCTCGGCTGATACCGAGTCCTCGGAACTTCCGAACCCTGAAACAGTACAACCGGCAGCCTCGGCCCCGGAGGCTCCTGCCGAGTCCGTTATGGAATTGCCTTCAGAAAGTGGTGTTTTGGAAGCTTCCGACACCATACCACTAGACAAAGCTAAACCAGCACGTGTTGCAGCCAGGCCTCCTGCATCCATGTCCATTAAGGCCTCACCAGGGCTAAAGCTGCTAAACACACTAAAGCCATGCCTCCCAGGGTTATTCCTCAGGGACCCTCTTCTAGTTCCCAGATCCTAACCTTGGCATAGGACCTTATCTCTTTAATCAGGGGCTCTCAGCCCCATCCGGACAGGGGCTCCCAACCTCCTCTAGACAAAAGGCCCAGGGTAGATCCCCCTGATCCCCTCTCCTCAGAGGAGGCCTCTGATGGCTCGAATCACTCAGACTACCAGGAGGAGGCTTTTTCGTCCTACGAGTATTTGGATACAGAGGAATCTATCCCCTCAGCCTCCCCTCCTGAAGAGCTTTCCTTTGGGGAGACCCTTCACTCTATGAGATAGCATTTCAAATGGCAGGGCCAGGAATATTCTGATTCCAGGAAAAGACTAAGAACTTTTCTTCATTTACCTCAGCATAGACCTTTGGCTATTCCTCCTGTTTTAAATGTCATTGATGATGTGTACTCTGACTCTAGTATGACCCCTGACACTCTGCCTCCGGCTCCTGTTAAACCCGATAGGTATTACAGGGTCCCGGACTCACATAATTTTCTTTACAAGGCCCACTCTGCTGATTCTGAAAGTATTTCCCAGGGCCCTAAAGGGGTTGCAGCTGTTACTACTAAGAACCCACTCCCCTCTGCAAAGGAGTCCAGGGCTTTAGAGAGATGGGGTAAAAAAGTGTATACTTCTGCCACTCTTTCCATGAGGGCATTAAATTGTCAATTTCATATGATACAGTACCAAGAGTATTTGTTAGAAGAAATGCATAAGAAACTGTCTTCTACTGAACCCCTTGATCGCAAATCCCTTCAGGATCTGGTACATAACTCCCAGCAGGTTAGTAACCATTTCTTGCAGTGTGGTTATGATGCATTGGAAGCTTCATGTAGGTCAGCAATGACAGGTGGTGTCATACGTAGGCATGTTTGGCTGAAGAAACAATCTCTGCCAGACCATGTTAAAGCTAAGCTTTTGGATGCTCCACTGGAAAAGCAAAAGTTATTTGGTTCCACTGCTCAAGAGGTCCTAAAGAAATTTGAGGAAAAGGCAAAATCTGTACAAACAGTTAAGGATTTTCTTCAAGTCCAACCACCAAGATTCAGCAGAAATTGGCCTTCCAAGAATTGGTCCTTTCCGGACACAGAAATATTTCAGAGAGGCAGGAACAGGCGTGCCAGAGGTAGAGGGCAAGCTAGGGGCTCCTACAGAGGCTGTCAGTGGCAGCCTCCAAACCAGACAGGTAGTGCAGGACCTGCAACTGCTGCACAAGGACAAACTCAATGACTTTGCTTTGACTCCGCCAACAAGGGCTCAATTAGAAGCACCTTTGGGCGGAAAGCTTTCTTTATTCTCAAAAAACTGGCACAGCATTACAAGAGACAAATGGACACTGCAAATAATAGACAACGGATACAGGTTCCATTTCCACACATTGCCAAAAAGAAAAGGCATGCCAGGTTTGCCACCAAATCAAAGGGCAGAGGCTTTGAAACAAATCTCAAACTTACTACAAATGAAAGCCATAGAAAAAGTTCCTCTTTCAGAACAAGGCCAATGATTTTACTCCAGACTATTCCTTGTTCCAAGAAAAGAAAATCAATGGAGACCAATTCTCGACTTGTCCGCACTGAATACTTATCTCGTTGTGCCAAAATTCAAAATGCTGACTCTACAGCAACTCCTTCCCATGCTGGGCAAGGGGTCTTGGCTGGTGACTCTAGACCTCAAGGAGGCATACCTGCATGTCCCTATCAGACAAAGTTGCAGAAGACACCTCAGATTTCTTGCAGGTTCAGAGCATTATCAATTCTCAGCATTGCCCTTTGACTTATCTACTGCGCCCAGAGTATTCACGAAATGCCTGGCATCAGTAATAGCACACTGCAGACTTCAGGGGATTCAAATATACCCATATCTGGACGACTGCCTTATACAAGTGGACAGCCAACAAACTTTGGTAAAGGACTTAAATTATGCCATCAATCTTCTGCAGGCCTTGGGATATACAGTCAACATGCACAAATCAAGACTTGTTCCATCCCAAAGAATAACCTTTCTGGGTGCGGATCTAGATACAACCACCCAAATGGCTTATCTCACAGAAGAAAAACAAAGACAACTACCGGATTACTTCAAGAATCTGACAAGACAAACTCAGCTGACTGCAAGGAAAATCCTGCAGGCCCTGGGTTACATGGCATCCTGTATTCTTTTGATTCCACAAGCAAGGCTACATATGAGAAAGCTACAGTGGTACCTAAGGAGTTTATGGACTCAGCACAGTCACAGTTTAGAAACTTTAATCCCACTCATTCCATGCCTCCAAAAGGAATTTCTGTGGTGGGCTCAGGCCAGCCAGTCCAACAGGGGTTGCCCTTCACAAAGCCAAAAACCTCCCAAACTATTACAATGGACGCTTCAGACCTAGGTTGGGGAGCACACATGGAGGGCAGAGGTATCCAAGGACAGTGGTCACAAAAGGAGCTACGCATGCACATAAATCAAAAAGAAATGCTAGCAGTGATACATGCAATCGAGGCCTTCAAACTCTTTCTGCATCAAGGCCACCTACTAATAAGGACAGACAACACCACAGTTATGTGGTACATAAACAAGCAAGGAGGTACCCATTCCTACCCTTTTTGCAGACTGGCAATGAAACTATGGGATCTTTCCTTGAAACTCAATATACATCTGCAAGCTCAGTTTGTGCCAGGGAAAGACAATACACTGGCGGACAGCTTAAGCAGAAATATCATGGATGCGCACGAATGGATGCTGCACCCAGACATCTTCCTACAGATAACACAATCTTGGGGGAGGCCGGACATAGATCTATTTGCATCCCCCCACAATCATCAACTGAAGAAATTCTGCTCAAGGACATACCACCCACAAGCATGGAAAGTGGACGCTCTCTCTTTCAGCTGGAGAAATCTAACAGTGTATGCATTTCCACCTATCCCATTAATGACCACGGTGTTACTGAAGATCAGGACAGAGCAGCCAAAAGTGATTCTGATAGCTCCGGACTGGCCAAGACAGCACTGGTACCCACTGCTAAGGAGCATGTCACGTACAAAACCATGGCCTCTTCCTCTATGGCCACTTCTACTGACACAGCACAGATACAAAACTCTACATTCCAACCTGAAAACCTTGCAACTAACAGCCTGGAGAATACCTTGACTCCTCCTCAGGATAAGCTATCCCAGAGAGTGAAGGATATTATTATGGAAGCTCGCCGCCCTTGCACAAGAAAGGCATATTCAGCAAAATGGAAAAGATTTCTCATTTGGAACACCACAAAGGGCCTAGATGCGACAGTGATGAACATGGCACATATCCTGGAATATTTGGCAGAAATGTTCCACAATGGTCTGTCTTGCTCTTCTTTTAAAATTCATGCTTCAGCAATTTCAGCAGAGTACAATACTGATCCACCTGCCTTCTCTCATCCTCTCCTAAGACAGTTTCTAAGAGGAATCAAAAACATCAAACCTCCTCGGAAACCATTTCTACCTGCTTGGGACCTTAACTTCGTGTTGGAAAAACTAATGCTGCCTCCATTTGAACCAGCAGCATCTGCAGATCTACAGTACCTTTCATGGAAGACTGCCTTCCTTCTGGCCATAACCTCAGCAAGAAGAGTTTCGGAGTTGCAGGCCCTGATGGCAGTACAGCCATTCATTATTTTTCATCAGGACAGAGTTTCATTGAGAACTAATCCTACATTTATACCAAAGGTGGTATCCAGGGTTTCATTAAATCAAGCCATTCACTTGCCTACCTTCTTCCCAAATCCACAAAACAAAGGGGAGAAACTTCTGCACACCCTGGACATTCACAGACAGTTGCGCTACTACTTGGACAGAACTAAAGGTTTCAGAAAAGCTGACCAGCTGTTGGTAGCGTATGCTGCTGGTACTCAAGGAAAAGCAATTTCCAAGCAGACAATTTCAAAATGGATAGGAAATTGCATTCACTTTTGTTACTCCTTTCATGGAAAGACTGTACCAGCTAACATTAGACCTCATTCCACGAGAGCCACAGCCACCTCCACAGCCTTCTTAAGAGGGGTGGCTACCAAGGACATTTTAGAAGCTGCCACATGGAGCTCCGTGCATACATTTGCCAAGCATTACAATTTACCTTTATATTCCAGATCCAGAGCAGGCTTTGCTATGGCTGTCCTGCAGGGTATCTTAGCTACACCATCCTTTTCTTAGTTCCTCCACCCCCAGATTGGCTATGGTATTCTACCCATATGTGATGACTGCAGATGCATCCTTGAAGGACATAGTACAGTTTTGTACCTACCATAAATGTAGATGTCCGATAGGTATGCATCTGCAGTCAGGTTTACCCTCCCTCCTTCCCCTCTGTGGTATTCTTGGGTACTTAGCCCTCTAATAGCTAGCTGGGGGAATCTATTGTGGTGTATTTGTTTTTATATATATATTATTGTGCATGTTTGGATTTTTATTGCATTTCTCCAAATTTAGCCTTCCTTAGAGGGCACCTGGCATCTGGGGCAAGAAAAACTGAGGAAGATGGCGTCGGCTGATGCTTTTATACCCCAGACGCTCTGACGTCGGGGAAAGGGCGACATCAGCCGACGCCGGACCCAGACTTTGGAATCCGGCCGACCGAAGGGCTGCCTGAGGCAGGACAACCCATATGTGATGACTGCAGATGCATACCTATCGGACATCTACATTTATGGTAGGTACAAAACTTTACTTTTCTTTTACTCCCCCAGCACAGACCACTTGCCATCCCTCCAGTGTTAGACATTGTGGATGATGTTTACTTAGAATCCAGTTTGAACCCAGACTCTCTACCTCCTGCTCCGGCCAAGCCTGACAGATACTACAGAGTGCCTGATTCCCATAAATGTCTATATAAAAGTCCTGTTGCTGACCCAGAGACAATCTCCCAGGGTCCCAAAGGGGCTAAGGCTTCTATGGCTAAAAATCCTGTACCCTCTGAAAGGGATTCCAGAGCACTAGACAGATGGGGGAAAAAGGTTTACACCTCAGCTACTCTAGCTATGAGGGCACTAAATTGCCAATTTCACATGCTTAAGTATCAGCAATTTCTAATCTCACAGTTAAAGCAAAGAATCACCATTCTCCCTCAACAGTCTGAATTGAAAGAAATGCAGGATCTGTTGCATGCAACTGAACAGGTGGGCAAACACACCTTACAATGTGGGTTTGATTCTCTGGAGACCTCCTGCAGAGCAGCTGTCACTGGGTCTGTTATATGTAGACATGCTTGGTTAAAGGAACAAACTCTGCCTGATCATGTTAAAGCAAAGCTTCCAGATGCTCCCTTACAGCAGGATGTTCTTTTTGGAGTTAAAGCAGAAGAAGTCTTAAAGAAAATGGAGGATAAAGCAAAATCTATGCAGACAGTCAAAGATTTCCTACAGGTACAGCCCCCTTGCTTCAGCAGAAATTGGCCAACAAAAAATTGGTCCTTTCCAGCTGCTGACAGACCACAGAGGGGTAAATACAGACGTCCAAGAGGCAGAGGACAACCACAAGCCCAGTACAAACCTCGACAATGGGGCTCTGCAACACAGAAGGGAGGAGAAGACAGGTCCCAACCTACCAGAAGGCAAGCTCAATGACTTACACCCCATCTGGCCAAGCAACACTCTCTTGGCAGCCCCCTTGGGAGGAAAACTCGCACTTTTTTCAGACAACTGGCACATTGTCACAAAGGACAAATGGGTCCTAGACATAATTTTACGAGGATGCAGATTCCATTTTCACACCTTGCCAATGAAAAGAGGAATGCCAAACCTGCCACAAAATCAATGGGCAGAGGCACAAAAACAAATTACAGCTCTCATGGACATTCAGCTGGTACCTACTCGAGAGCAAGGCCAAGGATTTTACTCAAGACTCTTTCTAGTTCCCAGAAAGGACAATGCTTGGAGACCAATTCTGGACCTTTCAATTCTAAACACCTTCTTACAAGTACCCAAATTCAAGATGCTAACACTACAGCAGCTTCTTCCCATGTTGGGCAAGAAAGCATGGCTAGTACCGTTGGACCTCAAGGAGGCATACCTGCATGTCCCTATCAGACAAAGTTGCAGAAGATACCTCCGTTTCATTGCAGGTTCAACCCATTACCAATTCTCTGCACTGCCCTTTGGCTTATCTACTGTGCCCAGGGTCTTCACAAAATGCCTGGCACCAGTAATTGCATACTGCAGATAAAGAGGAATTCAAATATACCCATACCTGGACGACTGCTTCTTCCAAGCAGAAAGCAAGGACATCCTCTTGCAACATCTGGCTTTTGTAAAACATCTTCTAAGTTGCCTAGGGTAAACAGTAAACGAAAAGAAATCAAAACTAGTACCCTCACAAACTATGACATTCCTGGGTGCCAGCTTGAATGCAACGGCCCAGAAGGCTTATCTGACGCCAGACAAACAACTACAACTGACTCAGTATTTCAAAACAATGGCAACAAAGACCCAACTACCTGCAAGAAAAATTTTGCAGGCCTTGGGCTTCATGGCATCTTGCATACTACTAATACCATTTGCAAAGCTGTATATGAGGAAATTACAGTGGTACCTAAAAGCGTATGGTCTCAACACAGCCACAGCTTGGACACAATGATATCTCTCATTCCCTGCCTACAACAAGAGTTTCTATGGTGGTCACAGGCATGTCACCTCAACAAGGGTCAGCCTTTCACCTTGCCCCCAGCCAGGCAAACTATGACAACAGATGCATCGGACTACGCTTGGGGGGCACACATGGCAGGACAGTGCGTTCAAGGCATATGGACTGCAGATCAAAGGAATCTGCACATCAATCAAAAAGAGATGCTAGATGTACAGAATGCTCTGACAGCCTTCAAGAATCTATTACATCCAGGACAACTTACAATAAGGATGGACAACACCACAGTAATGTGGTACATAAACAAACAAGGGGGTACACACTCCTACCCTCTATGCAGGCAAGCAATGACCTTGTGGAACACAGCTCTGGCTTACCAAGTACAGTTACAAGCTCAATTCCTGCCAGGAAAAAATAACACATTGGCAGATGACCTCAGCAGAAACATCATGGATCTCCACGAGTGGAAACTGGATCCACAAGTATTTGCAATGATAACTCAAAAATGGGGCCTTCCAGCCATAGACCTGTTTGCCAGTCCTCAAAACTGTCAACTAACAAAATTTTGTACAAGGACACTGCACCACCAAGCTTGGAAAGTGGATGCACTCTCATTCAGTTGGAAAAACCCGACAGTATATGCCTTCCCTCCATTGCCTCTCCTCACAAAGGTGCTTTTGAAAGTCAGAAAGGAGAGACCACGACTGATACTCATAGCCCCAGACTGGCCACGCCAGCACTGGTACCCACTTTTGAGGAATATGGCCCAGGGCCCACCTTGGATTTTACCACAAATTGCCCATTTGCTCACACAGCAAAACAGTCAGATTCTTCACAGCCAGCTCAAAACTTTAAATCTGGCTGCATGGCAAATCACCTAAGCATCCAGCCAGCTCCTCTTTCTCAAGCAGTTATGGATGTTATTCTGGAAGCTAGGAGGCCCAGCACCAGGAAGGCCTATTCGGACAAATGGAAAAGGTTTTGTGCCTGGAACCAAGCTAAAGACCAAGACACACTTCAGCCTCACATGCCTCAGATTCTACAGTACTTAACTGAGATGTTGCACAAAGAACTTTCTTTTTCTTCCATTAAAATCCATGCATCAGCTATTTCAGCCCACTACAACACGGATCCACCCTTATTTTCGCATCCACTTCTGAGACAGTTCCTCAGAGGGGCAAAAAACATTAGACCCCCCCCAGGAGAGCACCTACACCAACATGAGACCTCAATTTTGTTCTGGAAAAACTTACGCTACCTCCCTTTGAACCAGCTTTCTCTGCAGATCTACAGTTTCTATCATGGAAGACTGCCTTGCTGCTAGCAATAACTTCAGCTAGAAGAGTCTCAGAGCTACAGGCACTAATGGCAGTGGAACCTTTCCTTATTTTCCATCAAGACAGAGTTTCTCTACGAACTAATCCTTCCTTCATGCCTATGGTGGTTTCCAGTGTGGCTATAAATCAAACCATCCACTTACCCACCTTCTTCCCAAATCCACAGAACAAAGGAGAAAGACTTCTGCATTCCTTGGACATTCACAGGCAACTTCGTTACTACTTGGATAAAACAAAGGTTTTCAGAAAATCTGACCAGCTCTTTGTATCCTATGCTTCAGCTTCACAAGGGAAGGCTATATCCAAACAAACCATTTCCAAATGGATAGGACATTGCATTCGTTTTTGCTATACCCATCATGGAAAACCAGTTCCTGCTACCATTAGGCCCCATTCTACCAGGTCAACAGCTACATCTACAGCCTTCCTCAGGGGGGTTCCAACCAAGGAGATTTTGGAAGCTGCAACTTGGAGTTCAGTACACACCTTTACCAAACACTATCACTTACCACTTTACTCTAAGACTAGAGCTGGCTTTGCCACTGCAGTTCTGCAGGGCCTTCTAACCTCTAATAACCCTCTATGATTCCTCCACCCATCCTTAGCTTTGGGATTCAACCCAAGTGTGATGACTGCAGCAGGGTAACACAATGAATATAGTACAGTTTTGTACCTACCATAAATGTAGATGTTCGAGTATACACCCTGCTGCAGTCCAGGTTACCCTCCCTCCATCCCCTCTGAACTAACTGGCTAAAATCTCTACAATACCTTCCTGATGTATTTGCTTATAGCTGGAGAGATTTTGTGTTTTTGCAAAATTTACTCAATTTGATACTAATTACTGACCACCTTTTTGGGGGCACCTGACATCTGGGGCAAGAAAAACTGAAGAAAATGGCGTCGGTTGCAATATATATATATCCCTGGTGCACTGACGTCAGGGAAGAAGCGACAACAACCGACGCCAGACCAAGACTTTGGAATTCCGGCCGACTGCGGGACCGCCTGACGACAGGATGACCCAAGTGCGATGACTGCAGCAGGGTGTACACTCGAACATCTACATTTATGGTAGGTACAAAACTGTACTTTTCACAGTGTCGAGTTGCCAGCCCGGCGCCCAACCTTCCACAGAAGGGACACGCTCACACCTAGGGCCAATTTAGTGTATCCAATCCACCTATTGCATGTCTTTGGTATGTGGGAGGAAACCGGAGCACCCGGAGTAAACCTACGCAACCACAGGGAGGACATGCAAACTTCGCACAGAAGGCACCTCAGCCGAGAATCGAACCGGAGAACCTCTTGCTGTGATGCGGCAACAATAACCGCTGCACCACCATGGCCGCCCATAAAGCTAAATCAACTGTAAAAGATTTCCTACAAGTGCAGCCACCCAGATTCAGTAGGCACTGGCCTACTAAGAACTGGTCCTTTCCAGTACCCACCAGAGCCGCTCAAGTCATACCCAGACTTTCCAAAGGCTCTAGATTTCAGTCGCAAGGAACGTATAGAACAAAGCAATGGGGTGCCTCCACCTCCAAATCTGGAAGTAACAAGGCACCTTCCTACGGTAAACACTCTAGATGACTTTCCACTGCAATCACCAAGCACTTATCTTTTGGCCGCCCCTTTGGGGGGAAAACTGGCACTTCATGCACAAAACTGGCAACTGATTACCCAGGACAAGTGGGTTTTAAATATAGTATCCCAGGGATACAGATTTCATTTCCACACGTTGCCAATCCCAAACAGATGGCCAGATCTGCCTCCAAATCAGTGGGCAGAGGCCCAGAAACAAGTTGTATCCCTCATGAATATGGGAGCTATTCAACCAGTACCAGAAAAGGAAAAGGGACAAGGTTTTCATTCAAGACTTTTCCTGGTACCCAGAAAAGACAAATCATGGCTTCCAATTCTGGAGTTATCCATTCTAAATACATTTCTGGACATTCCAAAATTCAAGATGCTGACTGTACAACAGTTACTACCTATGCTAGGCAAGGATGCCTGGTTGGTAACTCTAGACTTAAAAGAGGCTTACTTGCATTATCCCAGTCAGGGAATCTTGCAGAAGATACTTCCGCTTCAAAGCAGGCTATTCGCATTACCAGTTCTCTTTACTGCCCTTTGACTTATCTACTGCGCCCGGGGTCTTCACAAAGTGCCTGGCTCCAGTAATTGCATTTTGCAGGCAAAGAAATATTCAAATTTATCCATACCTGGACGATTGTCTAATTCAGGCAGAAAACAAGGACACTCTTCTAAAACATCTGGCATTTGTAAAAAGACTTCTAACTTGTCTAGGGTACACCATAAAAGAAAAGAAATCACAACTGGTACCCTCTCAAATAATTACATTCCTGGGTGCAAGCTTGAATACAACTTCCCAGATGACTTACCTTACGCCAGACAAACAAATTCAATTGATGACTTACTTCAAACAAGTGGCCACAAAAAAACAGCTATCTGCAAGACAAATTCTGCAGGCCTTGGGGTTCATGGCTTCCTGCATTCTAATAATTTCATATGCAAGACTGCATATGAGGAAACTTCAGTGGTACCTAAAAAGTTTATGGAGTCAACATTGTCACAACCTGGAAACAATGATTCCTATCATTCCTTGCCTGCAGCAAGAGTTCCTATGGTGGGCAGAGGCCTGCCACCAAACAAGTGACTGTCATTCATTCCACCCCCTGCCGCCCAAACCCTGACTACAGACTCATCAGATTATGCTTGGGGGGTGCATCTGGCAGGGAGATGCATTCAGGGCCAATGGAGCCCAAATCAAATGCACCCACATATCAACCAGAAAGAGTTGCTAGCTGTACAGAATGCTCTGACAGCCTTCAAGGACTATCTTCATCCAGGACAACTACTGATAAAGACAGACAACACCACAGTCATGTGGTACATAAACAAGCAGGAGGGTTACCCATTCCTACCCCCTTTGCAGACTAGCCATGTCTTTGTGGAACATGGCCTTGACTTATCAAATACACTTACAATCTCAATTCCTGCCAGGAAAGCAAAATACTCTGGCAGACGAACTAAGCAGAAATCTTATGGACCCAGACGAATGGAAACTGGATCCACAAGTCTTCAGCATGTTGACATGCAAATGGGGGAGCCCAGACATAGATCTTTTTGCCTCACCCCAAAGCTATCAGTTGGACAAATTCTGCGCAAGAATTCATCACAAAAAAGCTTGGAAAGTGGATGGTCTATCCTTCAACTGGAAATATCCTCTGCTCTCCAAGGTCTTACTAAAAGTCAGACAGGAAAAAACAAAAATGATTCTGATTGCTCCAGACTGGCTTCGCCAACACTGGTACCTGCTCCTACGCAATATGTCGCACCTTCCTCCGTGGTACCTGCCTCAGACACTAAACATCGAAAGTGTGATGAGAGACTTAGGGACACAGGTGGACAGTGGTCTCACTTTCGATAACCACATCGCCACAACAGTCAGGAAATCCTTCTATGTGGCACACCTCATCACTAAGGGCTTTTCATCCAGAAAAAAGAAGGTCATTGTCCCACTGTACTCATCCCTCATTAGACCCATTATAGAGTATAATGCCCCGTTTGGTATGTACTTCACAAGACATCTGTAACAGCTGGAAAGGCCACAGAAATACCTCACAAAAAGAATCACAGGCCTAAAGTGGATGCCGTATGCTGACCGTGTAAAAAGACTCCAGCTATACTCTGTGGCATATTGTCTACTCAGAAGCGATCTCTGCTTAACATACAAGGCCATGTCAAACCCTGAGCTGTTGGACATGCTCCACTTAAAGAAATCCCAATCCCTCAGAGCCACATGCTCCAGGGATCTAAACCTTGTCATCACAATGAACAAAACATGCTGGAGGGATAGGTTCCTGACCCAGAGACTCCCCATACTCTGGAATAGACTGCCCATACATGTCAAGCAGAGCGCCTCATTGGCCCTATTCAAAAGGAACCTTGATGATTGGATGGGAGATAGGAAATTCACCCCGGGGATCATGTCAGTCGCCTGCTAGACAGGGGTCCAGAGAAGCAAATATTGTGGGAAGAAATATTCAGGGAATTGTTATGCCTAGGCTTGCATAGGCCCTAGGGCCAATAGTCTAGTACTAACCTATGAACCTACTGTCTCAGCAGAACTATCAAACTCTGCACACTCAGCTCCAAACTCTGAATCTTGCAGCATGGCTAATCATCTAATTTCACCAGTTACATCTCTCAGCAAACCTGTGATGGATGTCATTTTGGAGGCTAGAAGGCCTAGTACTAGAAAATTTTATGCTAACAAATGGAAAAGATTCTGTGCCTAGAACCAAGCACAAGGAATAAACACAGCAATGCCCAATGTTCCTCAGATTCTGCAATACTTAACTGAGATGCTTCACAAGGGCCTATCTTTTTCTTCCATAAAAATTCATGCCTCTGCCATTTCAGCTCATTACAACACAGAGCCTCCCCTCTTTTCTCATCCTCTGCTAAAGCAGTACCTCAGAGGGGCCAAAAATGTAAGACCTCCCAGGAGACAATGGACCTCAATTTTGTTTTGGAAAGTCTCACTTTACCTCCTTTTGAGCCAGCTGCTACTGCAGACCTAAAATTTCTCTCTTGGAATACAGCTTTTCTTTTAGCAGTCACTTCAGCTAGAAGAATTTCAGAACTACAGGCTCTTATGGCAGTGGAGCATTTTATTATCTTTTACCCGGACATGGTGGCTCTCAGGACCAATCCATCCTTTATGCCTAAAGTGATATCTAGTGTGGTTTTTAATCAGACCATTCATTTGACAACCTTCTTCCCAAATCCACAGAGCAAGGGTGAGCGGATTCTGAATTCATTGGATGTACACAGACAACTAAGATTCTACTTAAACAGGACAAAATCTCTAAGAAAATCTGAGCAATTACTGGTAGCATTTGCTGCAGGGGCAGAGGGAAAGGCTATTTCAAAGCAGACTATTTCAAAATGGATAAGCCATTGTATTTGTTTCTGCTACATACATCATGGTAAACCTGTCCCCAAGGGGGCTCAGATCTCATTCCACCAGGGCTGCATCTACTTCTGCAGCCTTTCTCAGCGGGGTTCCTACCAGAGACATTCTAGGAGCTGCTACCTGGGGCTCAGTTCATACGTTCACCAAACATTACTATTTACCTCTCTTCTCTAAATCCAGAGCAGGCTTTGCCACTGCTGTCCTGCAGGGCCTTATAGCTGCTCCTAATGCTGTACAATTCCATCCCACCAACCATAGATTTGGGATTCTACCCAAATGTAATGACTGCAAAAGTGAAACACGAAGAACATAGTACAGTTGTGTGCACTTAACATAAATGTAGATGTTCAAGTGTCTTCACTGTTGCAGTCCTGGTTACCCACCCTCCAGCCCCCTGTTTTTCTATTACTATACCTCTCATTTCTTTTACTATGCTTAAAAGCCTTTTTGGTGTATTTGCTTTTGTTTGGAGGTATTTTTTTGTGTTTTAAATTATATACATATAGATATATTTTTTGCTCCTCATTTGGGGGGCACCTGACATCTGGGGCAAGAAAAACTGATGTAATGGCATCTGCTGCATGTTTTATACCCCTGACGACCTGACGTCATGGAAGAAGGGACAGCAACCGACGCAGGACCCAAGACTTTGTTAATCAGGCCAACTGAGGGCAACCTGCCAGCAGATTACCCAAATGTGATGACTGCAACAGTGAATACACTCGAACATCTACATTTATGGTAAGTGTACACAACTGTACTTTCCAGGTGTTCCCCTATTTGGATGACTGGCTCCACAGTGCATCAACTAGGGATGTACTAATTCAGTGCACAGACGTCTGAAGCCAAGGTCTTGAAATAAATGAAGAGGTCGGATATGATAACCCTACTATTGAACCAAATGGAATAAGACAGCACAAATATAACATTATGGTAAGCAAATAACATCTGATTATATTTTACAGAGGATACTGCTGCTGTGGAGCTGACTCCCCATCTGCGTTAAACAAAGCTCACTGTCCCTATTCAAGAGCAGTCATTTAGTCTATGAGTGGGTAATAGAAGCTGTATTGCATGCCCACTGTACTACTACTAATGGACAAAGGCATCTCATAAATGCTTTATCCCATGCATGGGTCCCTTCAATTTATAAATGATATAATCCCAGTTATGCTCACTAGGGGTAATTTATATAATTAACAACCACGGGGTCGGTAACACCAATCTAACACCAAATGTGATTGGTTAATCCAAGCACCAGAAGGGAAATTGGCTAGGCTTAAAATGGCCCGCAAGGCAGCTAGCCTAGTACTGACCAATGAACCTATAAACAGAATTCCTGCGAACTACAAACTGAACTCTGCTGAATGGGATGTTGTGAAGTGGCTTTGTGTGTTCTTTATTCACTTCCTCTCACCAAAAAAAACAAGAACCAGAATGGAACATACATTCACCAGGAAGCACAAAAATTCACTCTATTCACCAACTTCAGTAAAATTTGTTAAGCGCTTTCATCCCAAATTACACAAGACTTCTTCAGAACAATGATAATACCTTAACCCCAACCTTAAATACACTACACCCAACTAATTGAACATAATTAAAACAGATGTATAGAATGATTATGTATAACCACTATAAAATACAAGAAAATAAATAAGTTGAAGTAAAATAGCTGTGGTAAGCATGCTGTAATAAAAATAACACTGAATCTACTAATCTATTAAAATTATGTATATAGATGCTTTACAATTTATCCAAAAATATTTTTTAACCTTAATACACTATTAATACTAACACATTCATTAATTCCAGGTAATCTGGTAGCATTGGGAAGACCTATAGACAATTCAAGGACAGAATATATGAGCAGTTAACAGATATTAAAAACAAAAAGCTGAAAAATGCCCTGTACAGGCATTTAAAAAGTTATCAGGAGCACACGTTTGGCTTTTTTGTAGTGGAGCAAATTTTGAAGGATAGGCAAGGGTTTGTTGTCAATGAAAATTTGAATATTGCCGAACTGAAATGGCAGTTAAGATGCAATGCCACCAGATTCCCTGGAATTAATGAATTTGTTAGTATTAATACTGTATTAAGGTTAAAAACCTTCTGGTCCAGACTATCCACACTTTTTTCCCTTGAGACCCAACACGTAAAACACTTGGCCCACTCCACCAAGTTGGAAGGCCTGGACATTGGCCTACCGTCCAAGAAAAAAACTTCCGTCATCTCAGATTCGGATGGTAACCACTGAGGTGGTCGAACCCACACTGCACCACTTAACTTGCAGATGAAGTATGTCTCATTATCTTGGAGGGTCCTTGCAGAGTCCCTCAGATCCTTCTGCAGGAAGAAATTCCCAGTACTTTCATAGAAAAGCGCCAAGGCTCAGAACACCTTAAACCGCTACAGGCAGACATCACCCCTAGAAAGAAAAAGCAAGCCAACTCTTCTGCTCGAAATTTTCAACCTCCTGCTCCAAAACAGTGGGACCGGTTCTGCAGATTTTCCTGATGACCCAGCTGCAGTATCTCTGGCCTTGAACAAATCTTCCATACTGCTTCCTGGCACTAATGTTCTCCCCAATTGCAAGGACAGTTGAGCAGTGTAATTTGGTAGTAAGAAAGTGTTTACTTTCTCCACTTTGACTTTCAGAGCCATTAACTACAAAGCTCAAATGACGAAATACTTACTGTCTGTGGAACAGTACTTAAGCAAGTCCAAGACCATCACAGAGGCCCAGACACCTGAATAAAAACAGCATATGGAATCTCTAGTGGCCCAGGCTTCAAAAATAGCCAGGCACAATACAAAATGCCTTTATGATGCTGGATGCCTCTTCCAGGGCAACTGCTATTGGCTCACTGATTAAGCAGTATGTCTATTTGCAAGGCCAACCTATTCCAGAAGATTTCAAGTCAAGAATTCTAGATTCCCCCTGGAATAACAACCTTCTGTTTGACTTGCACACTGTGGGTCTCTTCAAGGCTTTACAGTAATAAGGCAAGGCAATGAAAGATTGCCATCAGATTCTTTTTTCTTTAATCTGCAAGTACCATAGAAATTATCCAGCAAAATGTTTATTTTATTTAACATTTCTTTACTGGGAATTTCCGGCTTGGAACAAGCCAGTTTTCAGCAGAGGCCCAGGGAGAAATGTTCCAGATGCATGTTTTTGTGATGTGGGAGGAAACCGGAGCACCTAGAGGAAACCCACACGAATGCAGGGAAGACATGCAGACTCCACACAGAAGGCACCCCAGCTGAGAATTAAATTGGAGAGCAATGCTACTGCTGCACCACTGCGCCGAGAGAGATCCTAGAATGCCTAATAGGTAAATTCCTAGAATGCCTGATAGGCAAATTCTTAAAACATTCCAAGAGAAAACTCCGAGGGATACTCCACCTGGGAGGCCTCAAGTAGGCCCCTTTGACTGCATTCCACCTGTCTCCCCTTCCAAACCCTACCCCCAACTCCCTTTTCAAAAAAACACTCTTTTTGCCATTCATGCCTGTGCTCTTCAGGAGAATGTCATCTCCCTGGCCCCTGAGTTCTTAATGCCTTCCAATGAGGATCATTGCTTGGCTGTACAACCCTTCAGAGCTCTGGGGCTCATAGCTGCCACAGTCCCTATGTTTCCCTTTGCTAGACTACACATGAAGAAAATACAATGGTACATGAAGTCAGTGTGGATGTTCTTCGTGTTTCACTGTTGCAGTCATCACATTTGGGTTATCTGCCTGTGGGTAGCCCTCAGCCGGCCTAAATACCAGAGTCTTGGGATTTCTGCGTCGGATGTTGTCGCTTCTTCCATGATGTCAGGTTGTCAGGGGTATAAAACATGCAGCCATTACATCAGTCTTTCCTGCCGTGCAGTGCCCGAAGCAGAAACATTTCGCAAGTGCCGGTTGGCCAACTCCTGGAATTTTATTTCTCGAGTTTCAGACCTGAAGTCTTCACAAAGATAAGTACCCCGTTGGGGATCCTTTTTTCTTGCTCTAACCGATGTCAGAAAAAATTAATAATTGTCTTGCCTATGGAAAGCAAATACCTCATAGAGGTTTTCATTCATACTGCATCACCTGTTTAGCCCAGACCCAGGACTGCCCTCGCTGTCGGTTTTGTGCCTTGTTCAACGCCCGGCTTATTCGTCGTCGGGCTGTTTTTGTAGCTAAATACTTTTGTTCTCGATCTCAGTACTCTGAAATTACTTCCTTAAGCCATCCAACTATCAGTCTTCCAAAAAAATGTAAGGATAAAGACAGAGACAGACCGCATAGGTCCAGAACTGCCGACGATGCTTCTGTTAAGCTCGTCGCCAGTCCACCGGTACTCAGTGAGGTGCTTTCGCAGCCCCTGATACCCACTTGTACATATTCGCAAGCCTCTGCTGAGACGCATTCGAAGTCTGGTATGCAGCTAGATGCTTCTTCGACTATGAAACCTGCGGATGTCTCTACCTTGGATGGGTCTGGAGCCGCTGTGCAGGCACCGGCTTCTGAGGGTGTATTCAGGCCTACGGATTTTCATATTAAACCGACGGCTTTGTTTCAATCTAAAAATACCAAATTCCTCAGGCCTAAAGCCCACACTACGCCTAGAAAACCAATTACCAAAAGTGCATTCTAATGCCCACATGCCTAAAAAACAAATGATTAGAATGGCTGAAGACCTTATAACCTTAATTAGAGGAAGCCAGCCTTCCCCATCTATGAGACCTGGAACTGATTTTCCTTCTGATTCTTCTGATCAGGAATCTGATATCTATTCCTTCTGACTACAAGGATTTACCCTTATCTACTTATGAGGATTCTGATGCAGAGGATTCCATTCCCTCTGCTTCCCCTCCAGAGGATTTTTCTTTTGGTGAAACCCTGCATACTCTCAGGGAACATTTCTGCTGGGAAAGCCAGGACTATTCTCAGTCCAAAAAGAGACTTAGGGAATTCTTAAACCTACCTCAGCACAGGCCTCTAGCTATCCCTCCTGTTCTGGAGATTGTAAATGATGTTTTCTTGGAATCCAGCCTTACCACAGACACCTTGCCTCCATCTCCCAGGAAACCTGACAGGTACTATAGAGTACCTGACTCTCAAATTCCTCTTCAAAATTCCTACTGCGGATCCAGACACCATTTCCCAAGGACGTAAAAGAATTAAGGCTACTACTGCCAAAAATCCTACTCCTTCTGACAGGGATTATGGGGCTTTAAATAGATGGGGTAAGAAGGTGTACACCTCTGCTACTCTGGCCATTAGGGCTTTAAATTGCCAGTTTCATATGTTAAAGTATCAGCAGCATATTATGGGACTACTTAAACAGGAAATTATGTTAACTCCAGAATGTGCTGAACACAAAGATTTACAAGAGTCCATGCATTCTACTGACCAAGTTGGTAAACATACTATGCAGTGTGGTTCTGATGCTTTAGAAGCATCTTGTAGGGCTGCTGTCACTGGGTCTGTACTTAGAAGGCATGTTTGGCTTAAGGAACAAAACTTGCCAGGTCATGTTAAAGCTAAATTACTGGATGCACCCTTAAACCAAGAGCGCCTTTTTGGCAACAAAGCATAAGAAGTCCTCAAAGAATGGCGGAAAAAGCTAAATCCATGTAAACTGTTAAAGATTTCTTACAAGTACAGCCACCTCGATTCAGTAGGCACTGGCCTTCAAAGAACTGGTCCTTTCCAGTCTCTTCCAGGCCTTCTCAGTCCAAACCCAGGAGCAGCAGAAAACCAAAGACTCCAGTTTCAGGCTATGCACAGATCTAAGCAGTGGGGGGGCTCCCACTTCCAAAGCAGGGAGTAGTAAAGCACCCTCCTACGGAAAAATGGCACAATGATTTATCCTTAACTCTTCCAAGCCTGGCTCAACTTCTTGCACCTTTAGGAGGAAAGCTTGCCGTGCATGCAAGAAACTGGGAATTCATAACCCAAGACAAATGGGTTTTAAACATAGTTTCCCTAGGTTACAGATTCCACTTCCACTCTCTCCCACCCCCAAGTGGATGGCCAGACCTCCCCCCAAACCAAGTGGGTGGAGGCTCAAAAATAAGTTCTCTCTCTCCTCAGTATCAAGGCTATTCAGCCTGTCCCAGCAGAACAAACTGGATAAGGTTTCTATTCAAGACTCTTCCTGGTTCCCAGAAAAGAAAACTCCTGGCGTCCTATTCTGCACTTGTCTATCCTCAACACCTTTCTGGTGGTTCCAAAATTCAAAATGCTAACTCTTCAACAGCTTCTTCCTATGTTAGACAAGGATACCTGGCTGGCAACCCTAGACTTAAAAGAAGCTTATGTGCACATCCCAATAAGGGAATCTTGCAGGAAATACCTACCCTTCAGGGCAGGCTCCATGCACTATCAGTTCTCTGCACTTCCCTTTGGCTTATCTACTGCGCCCAGGGTATTCACGAAGTGCCTAGCTCCAGCCATTGTATTTTTCAGGCAGAGAAATATTCAGATTTACCCATATTTGGATGATTGCCTGATTCAGCCAGAGAGTCAGGACTTGCTGTTACAGCACCTAGCATTTGTGAAGAGACTTCTAACTTCACTGGCGTACACCTTTAACGAAAAGAAATCACACCTATTACCCTGCCAACAGATTGTATTCCTGGGTACAAGCTTGAACACAACTTCCCAGATGGCATTCCTCACTCCAGAGAAACAAGTTTATTTGACAACCTACTGGCCACAAAAACACAGCTATCTGCAAGGAAAATCCTGCAAGCCCAGGGGTTCATGACCTCCTGCATTCTGTTAATTCCATATGCAAGACTACATATGAGGAAACTTCAGTGGTATCTAAAAAGTCTGGTGTCAACATTCTCAGGACCTGGAAACAATGATTCCTGTCATTCCTTGCCTAAGGGCAGAGTTCCTTTGGTGGGCATAGGTCTGCAAACACAACAAGGGACTCACTTTCACTCTACCCCTTGCCGCCCAAACCCTAACAACAGATGCATCAGACTATGCATGAGGGGCTCACATGGCAGGGCAGTGCAGTCAAGGCAAATGGAACCCAATACAGATGCACCTGCATATCAATTAAAAAGAAATGCTAGCTGTACAGAATGCCCTGACAGCCTTCAAAGACCTTATTCTTCTAGTACAACTATTGGTGAAGACAGACAACACCACAGTTATGTGGTCCATAAACAAGCAGGGGGATCCCATTCCTACCCACTCTGCAGACTAGCCATGGCTCTGTGGAACACAGCCTTGAGCAACAAAGTGAACCTACAAGCACAATTCGCTGGCAGACGACTTAAGCAGAAATCTCATGGACCCACATGAATGGAAACTGGAACCCAAAATATTCAAGCTCTTGAGGAACAAATGGGGGACTCCAGAGGTAGATCTGTTTGCCTTCTCTCAGAACTACCAGTTGTACAAATACTGCATCAGAACTCCCCACAGTCAAGCTTGGAAAGTGGATGCCCTGTCCTTTACCTGGGAAGGCCTCTCAGTTTATGCCTTCACCCCTCTGCCTCTCCTCTCGAAGGTCCTACTAAAGATCAAACAGGACAAGCCAAGAGCAATACTGATTGCACTGGACTGGCCACGCCAGCACTGGTATCCCCTTTTGCGCAGTCTGACAGTTCTGCAACCATGGCAGCTGCCTCAGACCACTTCCATGCTGTCTCAGCAGACAGGCCAGATTCTGCACCATCAGATTCATGCTCTGAACCTTGCAGCCTGGCTAATCCCCTGAACTCACCTCGAGCAACCCTCAGTAAGCAGGAGCTGGATGTCATTCTTGAGGTAAGGAGGCCTAGTACTAGAAAATCCTATTCAGAAAAGTAGAAAAGATACTGTTCCTGGAGCCAGTCTTGGGGGATGGGCACAACAGTGCCCAACTTACCTCATATTCTAGATTATTTAGCAGAAATGCTCCACAAGGGCCTATCTTTCTCTTCAATTTAGATTCATGCCTCAGCCATATCAGCACATTGTAATACTAAGCCACCCCTCTTCTCTCATCCACTGCTAAAACAATTCCTTAGAGGGGCCAAAAATGTAAGACCCCCCCTCCCCCCCAGGAGAGCTCCCACTCCAGCCTGGGACCTAAACTTTGTGTTGGAAAAACGTACTCTTCCCCCCTTTGAAATTCCTTTCTTGGAAAACAGCTTTACTTCTAGCCATCACTTCTGCAAGAAGAGTGTCTGAACTGCAGGCCCTTATGGCAGTGGAACCCTTCATTATCTTCCACGCGGACAGGGTTTCCCTCAGGACTAATCCATCATTTATGCCCAAGGTGGTATCTAGTGTGGCTTTGAACCAGTCCATTCATTTGCCTGCTTTTTTCCCTAATCCCCAGAATAAAGGGGAAAGGATACTGCATTCCATGGACGTGCACAGACAACTTAGATTCTATTTGGACAGGACTAAGCCTCTCAGAAAATCTGACCAACTGCTTGTCAGCTTTGCTGCAGGGGCAGAGGGGAAGGCCATTTCAAAGCAAACCATTTCCAAATGGATAGCACAGTGCATCCATTTCTCCTACAAGCACCATGGAAAACCTACCCCACAGGGGATAAGAACACATTCCACCAGGGCTGCATCTACCTCTACTGCATTTCTCAGAGGAGTCCCTACCAAGGACATCCTGGAAACTGCAACTTGGAGCTCTGTACATACTTTCACCAAGCATTACCACTTGCCTATTTTTTCTAAATCCAGAGCTGGATTTGTCACAGCAGTCTTATAGGGCCTGATGGTTAGCCCTAATGCTCTTTAACTACCTCCACCTTTCCTTAGCTTTGGGAATCAACCCAAATGTGATGACTGCAACTGTGAAACACGAAGAACATAGTACAGTTGTGTACATTTACAATAAATGTAGATGCTCGAGTGTATTCACTGTTGCAGTCCTATTACCCTCCCTCCAGCCCCCTGACTTCTCTTGACTTTTTCCTATACTATTGGTTTGGTATATATTATATCATGTGTATTTGCTTTTTGCTGGGGGTGTTCCATACCATATAATTGCTCCCTGTTGTGGGGGCACCTGACATCTGGGGCAAGAAAAACTGATGTAATGGCATTGGCTGCATGTCTTATACCCCTGACGACCTGACGTCATGGAAGAAGTGACAGCATCCGATGCAGAAATTCCAAGACTCTGGTATTCAGGCCAGCTGAGGGCTACCTGCAGGTAGATAACCCAAATGTGATGACTGCAACAGTGAATACACTTGAACATCTACATTTATGGTAAGTGTACACAACTTTACTTACCAGCAGTCTCATCCTCTTGAGACTCGCTCTTCATCCTTGCATCAAGAAGGAACTCCTTTGCTGACGCAACCAGGTTACATTCACCCCAGGTCTCCCATTCACTTCATCCCCACACAGCCAAGTCCTGTTTACAGATGCTTCAGATAGGGCATGGGGGGCGGCTTGGACAAGAGCCACAGAGTTCAAGGAGAGTGGCCTGCCCATGTAATGAAAAGGCACATCAATATAAAGAAAATGAGGGCACTCCTACAAGCCCTACAGACCTCCTGACATGTTTGAAAATTAGGCACTGTGCCGGTGTACATGAGTTATTCCGTCTAGCCTCCTTGACTCTTCATCTTCTCCTTCACTTGCACAACTCTGGGCGTCATCCATCTGTTACAATTACTGCAACAGTGACTCAGTCAGGACATAGTACAGTTGCATAAGAACTTGCCATAACAGTGGATGTCATACTTTTCGCTGTTTACATTATTCCTTCCCTCCCACCTTATCTGCCTTCTCTTCTCTCTCTACTGGCACAAATGCTGTGTCTTACAGACACAGATACACATACGCATTAACCTTGGGTACTGCAGTACTTTTGAGAGGGAGCTTACTAACTCTTTCAAACTATGCCCCTCATGCTGACCAGTCACCTTCCTCAGTTTTCTTCAGGCTGCTGCTGGTTTGGAGATAGTCTGAGGATCTTGCATGTACATCTTATTTTATACCCCTACCCCTACATCGACAAGCTGAGGTAATCATCCAGACGTACATCCTAGGAAGGTAATGCTTTGGCATCCTGGCAGGACCTCATTGAGTTACAATCCATCTGATAAAATACTGCAGCAGTGATGAATAGCATATCTACTGTCATGTTAAATTCTTACACAACTGTACTTTCTTTGTGTATACAGAAATGTTTGGGCTGAATCTGACTGAGATTAAAATGTTATTGTAGGAGAGAAGACAGATAATGGCAATCAAGATTCACATACATGGGACAGCCTGAATCATGCAGAGATGAATGCAGGTGGTGTAGATGTCTCCCCATTGTCAATGGCTGAAATAGCATCATGCAGCTATGAAGCCAGGTAAGTAGGAATGAAAAAGGTTCTCAGTACTGCAGCGTTCAGAACTGTTAAAGTTCTCAGGGTAGATTTAAATTGCCATAAACATTGCATTACAAGAATATTATTTTACCAAGAAAATGCATACTATTTGGGAAGAAGAGTAGTAGATTGAGCTTTTGAGTAAGATTTACTTCAGAGGACATTTTTGGTAAGAAATGAGTATTATCCCCTTTGGGGAAAATGTCATCCCCACTATTTATCACATTAACAACGTACTAAGCATGCAATCAGTTGTGAGGGACTTGGGCACCCAGGTTGATAGCAACCTGACTTTTGACCACCATGTTGCCTCCGTTGTACAGAAGGCTTTCTACGTGGCCCACCTCATAAATAAGGGTATTTCATCCAGGAAGAAAGAGGTTATAACATCCCTGTACTCCTCCCCCCTTGTCAGACCCATTATCGAGTACAATGCCCCCTTCAGCATGTACTTTGCCAAGCACATGCAGCAGTTGGAGAGACCACAGAGGTTCCTGACCAGGAAAATCTAGGTTCTCAAACATCTGTCCTATATAGATAGGCTAAAAGCCCTGTCCTTCCACTCAGTCTCATACAGACTGCTCAGAGGTGACGTATCTGGCATACAAGGCCATTTCAGACCCACCCTTGATGGAGATGCTGCATATTTGTAAGACAAACTCCACTCATGCAACCCGCACACAAAGCCTTAACCTGGTCTGTGACATTAATAGAACTTGTTGGTTGGATAGATTTGTGTCCCAAAGACTCCCCCGTTTGTGGAATAGACTCCTTCTCCATGTCATGCAGAGTACCTCTCTAGCCCTCTTTAAGAGGAACTTGGATGACTGGATGGGAAACAAAAAATATACCCCTGGGATACCACCTGCTGGACAGGAGAAACAGGTGCTGAGTTTGACTGAACATGGGCGAAATTCTTGGCTAGGGTTATAAGGGCCTCCTGGCCAATAGCCTAGTATCATTGTATGAACCTATTATTTTGCAAAGATATCCTGTCCTTTGTGAAACGCAAAGAATGGAGATCTGCAAGACAATGCTTGCAGCTCAGAAATCCACCTGACTGAAGTAATTGCTACTAGGAAGACTGTTTTCCAAGTTAGATAATATTTGAATAAAATTTTATGTTCTTGTAGAACCGATGATGTACATATTCTCATACTGTATTACAGCACTATGTACAGTGTAAATACTTATTTAGAGCATGAAGCAAACTGGTTGCTTTCCAAAAATGGGAAAAAGATAAGCTTGTTAAGCATTTCTAATGTCAGAAAAGGTGCTTAACAGACATTTGTTAAACACCTCTGAATGCTGCTAAGATTAGGTTCACACTATGGTTTAATAGTTGACTGTGCCGACTGGCAAAGAGTATTGCGGAAGGTAAAATATCTGTAAAACCTGTTAAATCCTTTACTGTGCCACACTTATAAACAAAAAGTGTGGCCAAATGAAGTGTTCTAATGGCTTTTAAAACTGGTTGTTCTTTAGACAGGCACTTTCACTTCAGCCTGCTGTTTGACAATGCTGAATATTTTACCAGCTTTCAAAGGGTTTGAAACCATGTAAAAAAACATTTCACACTTTTACACTTTTTTCTTACTGTAAGTGGTAGTACATGGAGCAGATAAAGTTCCATTCATTACAGAGAATTGTGATTGGGTCTCACTTATAACCCTTTATTATGTGTTTTCAATAAAGATCATAGGAGATTACTAGACTATTGAAGCAGAGGTCATTTTAAGCCTAGCCGTTTCATCCCAATGTAATGCCATAAAAATGCTAGTCAATACCCAAGATTGCATTTAGTGATGACTGCCCATGTCCAGGAGTGCTGTAGGCTCTATCCCTTGTAAGAATTTGCTGTGTCCCATCCACTCATCCAGGTTTCTCTTAGTGTCACAGAAGTGCTCTATTTTACATGAGTTGGTAACTTGTTCCAAAGAAGCGCCAGTCAGTGGAAGATACATCTGTCCCTCCAGCATGTCCTATTTAAGTCACAGGCCATATTTAGGTCCCTGGAACTAGGGTTGCCAACCATCCTGAATTCTTCCGAACTGTCCATAGTTAAGAGATGCTGTCCAGAAAATGGACAGGACAGCATATTGTCTGGAAAAAATACCGGGAGATTAATTTTCTTTTAATTAAAAAAAAATAATTTTTCATTTTTTAAAGGAGTTCTTTAAGAACACCATTTGCGTCAGGTTGCACAGACTCAGAAGACGAAAACAGATAGTTTACGTCTTTATCTTCTACTCAGAATTTGAATTCTTGAAGACATCTGAACTGTGCAGCGGACCACAAATGGACATGTTTCAAACATAGTTCAGGTACTTAAGAAATGTTGCAATTTTTCCTACTTGTTCCACAGTTTGTTTGGATATATAGAGGAAGTACCAATGCAGTAGTTAGTGTAGATACAGCTGTGAGACTGCCCTTTCTTTCTAAGGTAAGCTGTGGATGCTTGGAAGAAGAATGTCTTATTATTTATGCAAATACCTTTCATCTTATTAGTGAAAGAAATCCGGACAAACACCTAATTAATTGGGGAAGAATGGTCCACAAATAAGGACAGATTTTAAATATTGCTCTTATAAACTTAAAAAGTTACTAGAATAACAAGTTTTGCATCGGCATGCATTTTTTGAAGGATATTAAGGATCAAACTCAATGTGTGTCATTGTTTAGTGGCTTAAATCCTCAGTGATATGCCAGAAAAAAACACAAATTTTATGAGGAACAGACCAAAAATAAGAGGCACAAATTTGAACATTTCAGAGGTATGTTCATGTGCATAAAATGGGGGCAGAGCAAGGCAGGAGCTGAGTTTTTTGTGATATCAGTTATTTGTTTGAAGGCTTCATGTTAGTGTGCTTCTCTAATTTATGACATTGCAATATATTAGTATTATAATACTCCTATTTTTAAATAACAGTATTAACTTTGAACTCACCATTATGTTTACGGTTTTATTCTGCTATTGGAGTTTGTGTTTTTTCTCGTTAAAACTTGTTTAGACTCATTTGACTCAAACACCTTTTACTTGTTCTGTTCTGATATTATTTCAGATGCAAAAAAAATATTTCCAAAAATGAATTGTTAGGATTAGCTAATAGTTTTAAGTATTACTTTCCTATATTTGTAAGCATATCATACCTCTCAACCGTACCAAATTCTTCTGTATTTACCAGTTTTGAGGGCAAAATAATGGGGTGCCATGAATTTCCAAGTGGCCCCTTCAATTCACAATTTTTTTCTTTATTTTTAGTTACAGTTCTAAGTTGTGGCTGACATCATCACGCATCCCCAGTGTATCCCTCCACGTCATCAGCGTGCAGGGGCAAGTATGATGACATCAGCTTCGTGAGGTAGTGCCCGACTGCCTATCAGACTCAGAGACTGGGGCGGGAGTTTCAAACTGTGGGGCGTGGTGGTGGTGACGACATTACTACACAGGACCAGTATTCTGATTGTGACCATAAATGTTTTTAGGTTTTATGTAATTTTACTAAAATGCATCACCAACACTGAATGGCTGCATTAGAGACGGACAAAGAACTGAACGATTTACAGTCTGGATTTCAGTGCGGCCAGTAAGAGCTGCCTTTAGAAATGTAGTGTCTGATGTCAGTCTTCGTTCAGTTTTGACGAATGGGACTCTGTTCTGATCCTTGGAACCAGTTCAGCCGTTATACAGCTCTCGCCAACCAAAAACTCTCAAGCTAAGACTCTACCCACAGTGCCCTGTCTTCATTACCTCAGATCTTGTTTGTCGCTCTGTCAGAAATATGCGTCAGACGTTACTGTCAGCTAAGTCTTTAAAATTTCTATTTTCCATATCTTACGCTCGTACACACATACACACGTGTTTTTTTCTTATATATTTTCTCTTATATCTCTATATACCTATTGTGTGTCTGTTTGAGTTTTCTACCCCTAACTTTGATTACCCTTATTGTTGACTCCCTCTCCCACCTTTCTTACATCTTGTGCTCTTTCTTAGTACTATCATTAGTACCTGTTTTCTTCATCTTTATACCATTTGGTATTGTCCTCTATCATCGTTGTTAGACCTTCCATTTATCCTTTAGTGTGTGTGTTTGTGTGTGCATGTCTGCATTAACGCTAACTTTAAAATGGCGGAAAAACAAAAAGGCACTTCTGGATTCAAACAGTGCCAGGACTGTAAAAGAAAGATGTTCAATTCAGATGGGTATCTTTCCTGTGTTTATTGTCTAGGAGCTCCTCATCTAGACCCAAATGACATCTGCCAGGTCTTTACTCACCGGGCCTTGGTCAGGCATCAAAATAAGCTCATTTTAAAGGGCTTATTGAAAACTTCTTTCAATGAAGCTTTGTGCAAGGCTGACTCTCCTCCTAAATCTGACACTTCCAAAAAGAAGAGCCAGTCATACCTGTGTCTCCCACGGCACCACTGCTCAAAAATATAAGATTCTGGTTCTGACTACCTCCTCGGGACTGAAAGCAAAGGTACCAAAGTTACAAGCCCCAGAATTCTCAGCACCGACTGTTGTTACTTAGTGCCTTTGGCACCAGCATCAACACCGGCTTCATTGATTTACGGCTCGGTCCCAACTTCTCCTACAGCACCTCAGCAGGCTTTACCCACCCCCTTAGTGCTGAAACCAGAACTGATTCACCCCAGAGCAGGGTATTCACCTTCCATAGACCCCTTTATGGGACAGCTGCCCAGCCCTTTTCTGGACCAACCAGAGTCTCCTTTGGGATTACCCATTTGATCTTCCAGGAGTCTCTCTAAGGTGGATGTCTTGAGATTGGTGAATCAACTGTTGGCAGCCAAAGGCATTCCTGCCCCTTCTCAGGCCCCTTTCTCATTTGGAGTTAGGGTTTCTTCTCCAAGGACTCCTGCACTATCTCCTCCTTTGATTTCCACCAGAGTTTCAGAGCCCAGCATTTTGATTCCCCCGGTACCAGTTGTTCCGGTGCTTAGTCATCCCTACCTCAGCAATGGATGTTGCTCTGACTTCTTCAGTTCCCACCTTGGAACCAACAGATTCTCGGGGCCATGACTTTAATGCTGGTTCTGAGGGACTCTGATCGGCTCCTGGTTTTTATACAGAGCCGAACTTGTCTCTCAGAACTTTGTCAGTTGTGGATCCTTCCCCAGCTCCTTCTTCAGAGGGTGGGCTCTCACAGTTGGTTTGACCTTGGCTTCAAGGTGGCCTTTCTTGGTTCTAGGCTCCCATTCCTCTTGGGGGGGGGGCGCCTTCCAGGTTATGGAGAGGCTTTAGCCTCTGCAGGCTCTCAGCTGGTCTCTCTTGCATCAGTGTGTTATGTTACCATATCTTTTGGTCCAGAGTTGACACCAATCTCCATGACAAGGATAGCGAGCACCAAAGCTTCAAGTTACCAAGAGTCCAAATGAGGAAACTCCCCCCCACCGTAAGAGGACATGCAAGAGGAAGCGCCTAGATTCTCTGAAAGAATCTATCACCGAGGACAGGAACTTCGATGAAGGGGAAAGCTCCCCCGATCACCCCCTGAAGATGTCTCTTTTGGAGACATCCTAGAGATACTAAAGCAGAGGGGTAACTGAAAGCACAAAGAACCAACCTCAGAGGAATCCGTGTACTTGCAGATGTTCGGGTATCGACCATCTACTTCCTGGGTGACCTCATCCGCTGATATTCTTATTAAACTTGATTGCTCAGCAAGCTTGGAAGGCCCCTGCGTCCATAGATCCTATTCTTTGGAGACTGGACAAAATTCTGTCCCCACCAGAGGACCGCCAATATTGGGCCAAGAGTCCTAGCAGTAGATGCCATGGTGGTGGTGGCTGCCATCAAAATGAACTCACCGATGAGAGTCCTGTTGTTCATCCGCATAACAAGGAATCTAGGATAATGGACAGATTTGGAAAGCGGATCTACACTTCATCGACCTTCGCACTTAGGTCCTTGAATTTTATGGCACACTTTACTTGACTCCAGAGAGATTTGATTAAGGAATTATCAGAAACTCTGCTGGAGCTGTGTCTAATGAGGTGCAGGATAATGTCTCCTCTCAGCTAGCCAACCTGGAGTCTATATCAAATTCATCTATGTGGCGTATTGGACACACAGCCGAAGGCATGACCAGAGCAGCGGGTTCTGGCATTGCCATAAGGCAACATGCCTGGATGCACTTGTGTGAATTCATGGACCCCTTTAAGTCTTCCTTTGTCAATGCTCCTTTTGACAGATCATCTTTGTTTGGCCCCAAGGTGAAGTACACACTAGCCAGCTGTGCAAAGGATGGAAAGACCATGTCTGCTGTGGACATTCATTTTTCTATTCTTCAGCGATTCTATTCCAGGAATCAGAGAAGTGGAAAGATGTGGTTCAAGAAGTCCCAGGGACCCTTTCAGGACACATGTGGTGGTGGTTCCCCTCAGGGCAGAGGGGAGAGCTCAGATGGAAGACGCTGACCAAGAGGCAGAGGTGGCCTGCGAAACCATGGTTCCAGAGACTCCTTTCCTGAACAACCCTATTAGCTCTCCTGAATGGAGGCCCGATTGCTTACTCTGGAAGCAGTTGGGGGGGGGGGGCTGTTACTGTACTCGACAGCCTGACGACAAATAACCCCTGATTCTTAGGAGCAGAGAATCATTACTAGAGGCTGTCGCATCCATTTCACTCTTTTCCCGAGATCATTGAGAAAAATCCGTGATGTTCCACCCAATCAGTGGGATCAAGCAGCCATAGAGTTCAAAAGCTGCTAGGAAAAAAAAAGATTATCCAAGAAGTCCCACCAGACCAGATAGGATCCTTGTTTTACTCCAGGTTCTTTTTAGTGCCAGAGAAGACAGGAGGCTGGAGGCCAGTACTGGAACTCAACCTTCTGAACAAGTTTTAGCAGACAAAATTCCAGATGGTCACGGTTCAGTCTGTCCTTCCCTTTCTAGGGGAAAATGATTGGATATGCTCTGTAGACCTTCAGGACACACATTACCACATAAAGATGGGAAAACGCTCAAGAATGTATCTCCACTTTCAACTAAGGGGCAGTCATTATCTGTTCAGAACCCTGCCCTTTGGCCTCACCACATCCACCAGAGTGTTTACCAAATGAATGGCAGAAGTCATTGCTAATGTAAGACTACATGGATTCCGGCTGTTTGCTTATCTAGACAACTGGCTTCTCACCTCCCCTACTAGGCATCTACTGTTTCAAGCCACAGACTTTATCATACACTTGTTCAGTGCTCTGCGCTTAACAGCCAACAAAGAAAAGTCACAGCTGTCTCCCACTCAGGATTTAAAATTCATACAAGCCCGCCTTAACATTGTTTTGCATATAGCTTCTTTATCCTTTCACAGACTCCAAAAGATAAGGTCTCAAGTTCAGCTCATCTTAGTAAAGAACAAAGTGCCTGCTCTATTTGTGCTTCAAGCCCTTGGATCTGTGGAGGCGGCCATCACCCTTGTCCCCTTGGCAAGATTTTACATGAAGAAGATACTTCAATGGCTTCTTGCTTTTCAATGGTCCATTCTGTCTTATCAGATGACTCACTCGATCTTTATAACAGGCCACTGCAAAAAGGATCTATCGTAGTGGATGCAGTCAGAAGAATTTCTAATGGGCCATCCCTTTGTTCCCCCTCAACGCAAAGCTATAGTGATCATGGACGCCTCCCGGATTGGGTGGGGGGCATTATCTGGGAAGAATAGTCCAAGGCACTTGGTTGCCCCAAGAGGCCAACTTGTCCATCAATATCCTGGAAATGAGAGCAGTGTTCCTAGCATGGCAAGCATTTCAATATGCTCTTCCTCTGGGAGCAGTTGCAATCCAATCAGACAAAATGTCAGTGGTATGGTACATCAATAAATAGGGTAGAACCAAATCCTACCCCCTTTGCCGGGAAGCTGTCAGAGTATGGCAGTGGGTGAAATCCTCCAACCGCTTTCTTGTGGCAGTGCATGTCCCAGAGAGTTCCATGTGATAGCAGGCAAGTTGAGCAGACAAATTCGACTGCCTCACGAGTGGTCTGTCAATCCCAAAGTGCAAAGGAAATCTTTCAGTGCTGGGGCCAGCCTTGCTGCGATCTTTATCTCACCACTGAACAACAGAGGGAGTCCCCGAGAAATGTGCTCCTTCTCGACTGGCCTTTGGGTCTTCTCTGTCTTTTCCGCCTTTCTCCTCATACCCCTCTTCTTAAAAAAAAGCCCAAAGGTTGTGAAGCAAAGGGATATTCATTGCTCCCTTTAAGCCCAGGCAAGTTTGGTTCCTCTTTCGGTGGCCTCATTGATTCACCATCCACAGATTCTGGACCCAATTCCAGACCTGCTCTCTCCCCCACAGGAACTAATACATCCCGAACTACGCACTCTCAAGCTGACAGCTTGGATCCTCCAATTCCGTTAGTCACCAGGCAGAGTAATGCTACTTCCCTCATACAAAAAATTCTTTTGGCTTCCCACAGACCTTCCACCAGGAGACTATATTCCAGCAAATGGAAGAGATTTACAGTTTGGGCCTTGGAAAACAATTTAGACTTCCTGTCGGAAGCTGTTGAAAATGTTTTAGAATTTTTAGTCACTCTTTTTGACCAAGGTGCTTCCACATCCACCATCAGAGTTCAGTTAGCACCCATTTCAAATTTTCACAATGGGTTCGATGACCATTCCTTAATTTCTCATCACCTGCACAAGAGTTTTCTCAAAGGTGGCTTATGCCTCAAAAATTCATTCAAAGATTCTTTAGCCCCTTGGACTCTAACCTTTGTTTTGCAATCCTTAGTACTACCTCCCTTTGAACCAGCTGCTACTTGCCATCTCAAATTCTTCTCCTGGAAAACTCTTTTTCTAGTAGCCATCACTTCTGCCAGAACAGTTGCTGAAATCCAGGCACTATGTACAAAACCCCCATATATCATTTTTCATAAGGACGGGATCTCATTGAGAACTAACCCTTCCTTTCTTCCTAAAGTAGTTTCCGTATCTAATATTAATGACACTATTGAATTACCAGTATTTTTCCCCACGTTTTTCAACAAAGGTGAATATTGATGTGAAGTTGTTCAATTTCGCCTTCATTCTTACTGATGGGTTCGGAGCTGGTCTTTTTCTCCGAGTAGGCCTATTTGCAAAGCTGGAGGTCTCTAACAGCTCGAGGCCGAAACCCTTTCCCATAATGTACCTCCACCTTCCCCAGATCTAGTTTGCCACTGCAACAGATCGTGCATCTTCTACTGCTCAGGCCATATTTCCTGAGATAAGTGTATTCTTTTTGGAGTTTTTAGTAGTTTTCTTTCTGGATAAAGAATTGAGAGTATTCAGCCAGGATAGGCTGTATTTTTTCCTTTGTGTATTTTGTGCTAAGTATTTGAGAAAAGAAAGAACTTTGTGTTCTCGTTTCTGGCGTTGGGTCCTGTTGGTGTTTCTTTGGGGAAAAAGCTAAGTCGGGTTTTAAAAAGTGCCCTAAATGCAACCAAAAAATGTCCATCACAGATGGCCACACCACCTGTGTTTACTGTTTGGGAGAGGTACATCTCCAAGCAGTTTGTTCTATTTGCCATGGATTTAGTGCCAGGGTTTTGGCAGAGAGGAAAAGAAAGTTAGTTGAACACGTGGTCTGATCAAGTCTGCCTTTCAGTCAGACTTGGATACTGCTTCTCCGGGAAAACCAAAACCATCATCTTCTGCCTCTTCAACTGCAAGTTCGGATCCGAAGGGCTCTTCGGTTCCAAAGATTTCGAAAAAGGTTCCTGTCTCAGCTCCACAGTCTTCTGAGCTGTCTGTACAGATAGTTGGTAGGAGCCGGTCCCCAGTTTTGGAACTGGTATCTCCGACCTTGAGATCTCCAATTCTGGGCTCACCAGCACCTTCTGTAGCTTCCACTCAAGCTTCCAGACTTTCAGATTCAGATGTGGATTGTGTGGTACGGAGGCTGTTACAGAATCCAGCACTGGCTAAAATTCTGTCAGCTTTGACTCAGGCATTTTCGGAACTGATAAAGTCATCTCACATACTTTCTGCTTCTCCTTCGGCTCGAGTCGAGACATCGGAGCCGAAGGGAGCTGTTCAGTTGATTGTGAAACCGTCGGTTCTGACACCCGCTTTGGACCTGTCAGTACCAACAGCCCTGATGTCTACTGCTCCGGCGGCGGACTCTGGGAGCAGACACTTTCAGTCTGCTCCGTAGAAGGGAGTCGAACTGATGCATTGGTCCTGACTCTTCCCCTTGGGGCGTTGGTGCAGATGAGCTTGGCTCCCACCTCTGGCTCAGAGCCTGCATTTTTGGTGCATGAGGAATCATCAGTGTCTTCGGACCCGGGTGCTTCCTCACATCAGAGCCATGGTGCCTTCGATGCCATGAGGAGGGTTTTGTCCCCGCGGACAGTGACAACCTCTGAGATGGCCACCTCCTCCCATAAAGTGCCAGAATCTTCTCAGTCACTGCAGACCCACTGTAAGCGTAGGGACCCGGAGCCTCAGGAAGCCCCATTGGGGGAACCCGGCTCTTCCGAGACCTCCCCAGATGTTTCCACTGAGGAGGTGCCTCGGAAGAGGTTATATAAGAGGAGACATTTAGATTCCTCTCAGGAATCCATCACATCTGACACCGATTTGGATGAATCGGAAGGGTCCCCAAAGTCCGTCTCTGAGGTTATCTCCTTTGTGGATATCCTAGAGATCCTTAAGCAGAGGGGCGACTGGCAGCCCATTAACCCTACTGAGGACAAATTGGTGCTCCTGAAGGCTTTTGGGTCTTGACCCTCCACCTCTTGGATTTCTCCACCCTTTGACGAGTTGATGGACCTTTTATTTTGAAGGGTGTGGGAGTCACCAGATACTATGGAGCCCGTTCCTAGGAGGCCCAGCAAATTCATCTCGGCTCCTCATGATAAAATCTTCTTATCCAAACCAATTCCTGTTGATGCCATGGTGGTTGTGGTAGCCACTAAGAAAGAGATGTCAGAGACCTCTACGTCTGTCCATCCTCCTAATAGGGAATCTAGGATTATGGACAGATATGGCAAGCGCATGTTCAGTTCTACGACCCTTGCTCTTCGATCTTTGAACTATCTTACCCAGTTCACAAGGCTTCAAAGAGATCTCCTTAAAGAGTTAGGAGATACTCCTCAGAGTGCAGTAGCCGATACAGTGGCGGACAAATTAATGTCACAGCTTGCTACCCTTAATTCTATCGTTAACTCTTCCATGCCCCTCATATCATACGCAGCCGATGGGACGAGTAGGGCAGCGGGTACAGGAATAGCTCTTCGGAGACATTCCTGGATGCGCTTATGTTCTTTTGTAGAATCTTTCAAGTCGTCCTTTGTTAACGCCCCATTTGATGGTTCTTCACTTTTCTGGCCAAAAGTTAGAGACCCTCACCAGATGTGAGCAAGACAGAAAGACCCCGTCTGCCATAGGAGTCCGTTTTTCCACCCCTACTAGACCTTATCCTAAAGGTCAATGGGGAGGGAAAATGTGGTTCCTCAAAGCCCAAGGAGCTTTTTCAGATTCATGAAGTGAAGCCTCCTCCAGGGGCAGAGGAGGGTGCAATGGATGACAATGCCCACGCGGCAGAGGGGGTTCACAAAACCAGGGAGACAGGGATCAGTTTATTGGGAAGCCCTATCAGTTCTCCTGAAAGGAGGCCTGACTGTCCTGCTCTGGAAGCAGTCAGGAGACGTTTATCTTTGTACCTAGGCACCTGGCTCAAAATTACAAAAGACAGATGGGTACAAAATGTCATATCCAGAGGCTATTTTATCCCCTTTCATACCTACCCCAAACCAATTAAAGGAATCCCGGATGTTCCACCCAGTCTACGGGATGCAGCAACAGTAGAGGTTCAAAAACTGTTAGAAAAAAAAGAGTCATCCAACCAGTCCCAGCAGACCAACAAGGATCTGGAACTTACTCAAGATTCTTTTTAGTGCCAAAGAAAACAGGGGACTGGAGACCAATTTTGTAGAAAAGACAAAGTTCCAGATGGTCATGCTTCAGTCAATACTCCTGTTCCTACGGAAAGACAGTTGGATGTGCTCAATAGATCTTCAGGATGCGTACTACCATATTAAAATGGCCAGGCCATCCAGAGGTCACCTGCGCTTCAGGCTGGGAACCAGTCACTACCAGCTTTGTGCCCTGCCCTTCGGTCTCACTACAGCTCCCAGAGTGTTCACCAAATGTATGGCAGTGGTCATGGCTCACTTGAGACATCAAAGAATCCGGGTGTTTCCATATTTGGACGACTGGCTCCTCACCGCACCCACCAGGCATCAGCTTATTCAGGTGAGGGACATTATCTTAGATCTCTGCTTTCAACTGGGCATCACAATAAACTCAGAAAAGTCTGCTTTATTGCCGTCGCAGCATACAGTATTTATAGGAGCAGATTTAAACACAGTCGACATGTCCTTAAGGCTTCCTCCAGAAAGAGTACTTACCTTACGACATCAAATTTTAGTTCTTTCAAAACACAAAGCACCAGCATCGCAGGTTCTCAAGCTGCTGGGCACCAAGGCAGCAGCTATCATTGCAATACCTCTGGTGAGATCACACATGCACATTCTTCAGTAGCTGCTATTCACTCAATGGACCTTTCAGGATTTGCCAGTGAATCACCCAGTTCTGATAACCAACTCTTGCAAGAAGGATCTTCGGTGGTGGCTGACGTCCGAATCTGTGACCATGGGATGTCCCTTTGTCCTTCCGGTTCCAATTGCAACGGTGACAATGGACGCCTCCCTGATCGGGTAGGGGGGCATTTTCAGGGACGGACAGCCCAAGGTACATGGCAGGCACACGAGGCTCAATTGCATATAAATGTCCTAGAGATGAGAGCAGTTCTCTTAGCATTGCATTTCTTTCAGGACTCTCTTCCTGTGGGCACAATTGCAATCCAGTCAGACAACATGTCCGTAGTCTGGTACATAAACAAATAGGGTGGAACCAGATCTTACCCACTATGTCGAGAGGCTCTAAGAGTATGGCAATGGGCAGAGTCCATCCAGCGCTTTCTGATAGCAATGCACATCCCTGGAAAAACCAACGTAATAGCGGACAAGTTTAGCAGGGCAATTCTGTTGCCTCACGAGTAGTCCCTCAAAAACAAAGTCGCAGAAATGATTTTCCACAGATGGGCACCCACAAACACCAAATGCAGCAACTACTTTGCCCTAATCCCTCAACAGGGACAGTCCCCAAGGGACGTGCTCGTACACGATTGGCCCCCGTGACTCCTTTACACCTTCCCTTCCTTTCCCCCGATTCCCAAAGTTTTGCAGAAAGCCAGTTTTCTGGGCAGGACACTCATCTTAATAGCCCCATATTGACCTCATCAAATCTGGTTCCCCTTTCCTGAAGCCTCATCTAGTAGAACCTTGGATCCTGGCCCCAGTGCCAGATCTTCTGACCCACTCGTCAGGAGCCCTTCACCCTTCACTTCAGTCCATCAAACTGACAGCTTGGCTGCTCCAGTTCCCAGAATAGCCAGGTTCCTAAACCTATCAGCAGAAGCTCAACATATTCTTTTGTCCTCACATAAATCTTCAACCAGGAAACTATACCTCAGTAAGTGGAAGAGGTTTTCAATCTAGGCTCAGCAGAATAACATTGATCACTTTCTGGCCTCTAAATCGAATATCTTAGAGTTTCTGACCAAACTGTTCAATGAAGGAGCTGCAGCAGCAACTATTCTTGTGCAACTGGCTGCTGTATCCAATTTCCATATAGGTGAATCAGGAAAAGGTATTATGTCTCGCACGTTGGCGAAAGATTTTCTGAAGGGTATGACGCATCTAAGACCACCAATTAGATCACCTACCGCTCCATGGAATTTGAATTTAGGTCCTATCCAAGATTATTCTTCCACCCTTTGAACCTGCTTCTTCCTGTGAGCTGAAATTCCTTTCATGGAAGACCATTTTCTTGTTGGCCATTACATCTGCAATCAGAATTTCAGAGTTGCAAGCCCTTTAAATTAAGCACCCATATATGATATTCCACAAAGATAGGGTTTCCCTCAGGACGAACCCTTCCTTCTTACCCAAAGTTTGTTCAGAATACACCCTTAACCAAGCGATTGACTTACCTGTTTTCTGTCCCAATCACACTAATCATTTGGAATATATGCTTCATAAGCTTGATGTCCATAGACAGCTTTGTTTCTATTTAGACAGGACAAAAGACCATAGGAGAGCTGATAAATTGTTTGTCTCCTTCTCAGATTCCAAGAAAAGTGCAACAGTATCTAAATCTACCTTATGTAAATGGCTGTCTGATCGCATATCCTTCATATCCCGCACTGCAGACATTTCTTTAGAGAGTAAAGTCAAGGCTCATTTAACCAGAGCTGTTTATACTTCCATAGCCTTTTTGGCCAGACTACCTATTGATTCTATTTGTGCAGCTGCCACATGGTCCAGGCCACATACCTTCATAACTCACTACGAAGTAGACAAGGCCTCTAGGGACAGGGCTTCACTTGGTTCTGCTGTCCTTAGACAGGTACTCCCGTGAACTGCCCAAGATTGTGGTGCTGGGTATGTTGCCCATCAGTAAGAATGAAGGTGAGATTGAACAACTTAACATAAGTTATGTGCTTACCATGACATTCCATGTCAGTTGTTGTTCTCACCTTCATTCTGAGAGCAACCCCCCCCCCCCACCTACCCCCTTCTAATGTCTAGAAGTTCAAGAGGGGCTCTATGTTTGGTTTTGGTCCTTCTGAGAAGTTTCCTCTCACAAGTTGTGTAGGTGATTTCCTTTGATATCTGATATAGATATTAGCACTAATTTGCAGCAAACAAGATCTGGGGAAGGTGGAGGTGCATTATGGGATAGGGTTTAGACCACGAGCTTTGCAAATAGGCTGGCTCGGAGCCGCGGATCGGCTCTGAACACATCAGTAAGAATGAAGGCGAGAAGAGCAACTCACATGGAACGTTATGGTAAGTACATAACTTCTGTTTTGCATTTACTGGACATTCATAGTCAGCTACACTTTAACCCAGACAGGACCAAAGAGTCTAGGAAATCAGACCAGTTGTTTATTTCCTTTTTCTGGCCCAGAGGTGGGCAAAGCTGTGTCGAAAGTATCTTTATTTAGATGGCTGAGAGATTGTATTACTTTCATTTATAAACATAACCGAAAGTTACCTGCGACTGTAAGAGTGCATTCTACCAGGTCAGTTGCCACTTCAGCTGTTTTCCATTCAAAAGCTTCCATGGATGAAATATGCGCAGCTGCAACTTAAGCTGTGCCTCGTACCTTTATCATTCATTACAAATTTGACATGGTTTCCAGGAGATGAGCATCATTCCGCTCTGTGGTGCTCAGGAATATCCTTCCATAAGGCCACCCAGGAAATAAAGTAGCTGGGGACTGTCCCATTCATCAAGAATGAACAAAGACTGACAACATCAGATAAAGAAGTTATGTACTCACCATAACATTCCGTCTGTGTTGTCGATCTTCGTTCATTGTTGGCATCCCTCCCACCTTCCCCCTCCTATAGATTTCCTGGAAGATTGAACCCTTGTCCTGGGATTCCTTAAGATTTTTACCTTGGAGATTGCTTTTGATTACATTTTCTGTGTACACTCTTGCTATGATCTACAAACTTGATCTGAGGTAATGAAGAGAGGGCCATTGTGGGTGGAGTCTTAGCTCAAGAATCTTTGGCTGGTGCGAGCTGTGTAATGGCCGAGCTGGTTCCGAGGATCAAAACAGAGTCCCATTCATCAAGAATGAATGAAGACTGACAACACAGATGTAATGTTATGGTGAGTACAGAACTTCTTTATACTATAGCTGTAAATGTATCTGATTGATGCTTCTCCAAATGTAAACACTGTAACTTAAAATAAAATTTGAGTAAAGAGTTAGCCATGGGAATATATTAGAAATTTAGCTTTCACAGTATTCTTGTTGTTTTGTGTACTTTGTCCTGCTGTGTCAAACAAGACATGCATGACAGGTTAAATTATACAAGTCCAGTAATTAACACGAAATATGTAAGGAATCCTGATAGTTTTTTGTTGTACTTACAGCTGGAAATGCCATTATTTGGGATCCTACGCACAAGTAAAGCTGTGTGTATACACGTGTAACATTTTAGCTATCTCCAAGCCAGGTGTCTATGCATAATCAGCTGCTCCCATAAAGATTCTTCGGGCTCTTACATATGCCATATATTAATAGCTCAGTAAGAGCGGTTATACACACCAATCCAACCAAGTAATTAAGAAATAGTATAACCCGATGTAGTACCCACCACAGATCCAACGACACAGTCCAAGCAGCTGGTGTAATAAACGGAAGTTTTAATAAAATAAAAACTTTAAAAATGATATAGCAATTTGAATTTAGCGCTTTCATCCACTACAAATGTGGACTTCATCATAATGCCATACTATTACATTACGTCATTACAATAACCTTTCAAAAAGGCGCCTTTGGGAATAAACCAATGAGAAATCACATTTTAAAATTCACATTATTTAAAGAAACATATAGCTTTTTACACTAATCTAAACCAACATTTGTAAAAAAAACTTATATCAATAACATTTCTATATACAAATATAGACAAATGTCATTTCATAAAGTGAAGAATTGTTTACTTGTGAAAGGTTGTTACTGATATATATATATATATATATATATCAATCATATATTCAGTTTTATAATGCTTATTCATGATAAATTCATATTCTTGCAAGTAGTACAGGTCTAATAGGTATATGGTCATTATGCCCCGGGGGGGGTGGCATTAAGAAGCAGTTGCCATTTCACTTCTTTTTCTGCAAGTACCCTTTTAATGTCCCCTTTCTTGGATTAGGTTTGACCTGTTCTAATATAACAAACCTAAAGTTTTTACAATCCCTACTACTGTCTAGGTGTCTGTATAGAGCATTAGTCTTTTCTTTCTGACCGATATTGTACAGATGGTCATATGTTATATTTTTTAAACATCAATCGGTCTTTCCGATATAAAAACCTGATCATTCTAAACATTTTGCTAAATATATGACGTTTGGTGTAAATTTCCATTTTTAAATGTTATCTTTGTTCTATTAATATTATCAAGGACTAAATTGTCCAATTCAAATATCGCATGATACTGCTTGCATCTTCCACATTTTGTGTGTGCTTTTCCCTATTTGCCCACCCTTCAGTTGTCAAGGGGTACTTAAGCTTGTTTTTGATGTTTAATCCTGTTTTGTACATGAATATAGGTGTCTCTCATAACATGTCAACCAATCCATCCACAGATTTTAAAATACTCCAGTTAGATGTCATTATGTTTTTTACACACTGAGCATATTGATTATATTCTAAGATACATGCCCGATTATACTTAATGTCCCCTTCGTTGTTTCTCATAGAATTCACCTAAAAACTATCCAATCCTAAAAATTTTTTTTTTCTTTTGCCCCATTCACTTATTACATAACTAGTAATGTCAGATATAAGGCCATTCGGGTATCCTCTTTCCCTAAATAAAATTCCAGTAAATTCCATTTCTTGAACCATTTCTTCGTATTGGGAGGTCATCCTAGCGGCCCTAATACACTGCCATTTTAGTATACTTCTCATCTGATTTCTGGGATGGTTACTTGAATATTCCAAATAGGAATTACTAAACATATCTTTCCTATAGATTCGGGATTTGAATCATATAGGTATATGTGAAACTAAAGTATCTAAATAGGCAATTCCTAACTGGTTGCTGCTGTAAGTAAATCAAAGAAAACTGCTAGTACTGCTTAAATATTGTACAAACTTGGTTATCTCTAACATTTAATATACTTGTAGAAACCACTATTGAAAACATATTCCCCCGGATTCACGAATCCTCCATGTAAGACTTAATAAGTCTTACTCGGAGGCTGCAGTTGAACGGTATGACGTCAGTGTGCCATGAATATTCATGAGGGCATGCTGACTCAACCGTAAGTCTTACACTGACCGTGTAAGAAAGCAGGGGGCTTGTCCGACTGCCGAGCAGTCTAAATGCCCATGCCCCTGCAAGAGTATGAAAAGTAAAATGAAATACACAAGAGCGGGTCCACTCAAATGTCCTTGCACCCAACACCACACTCCCTGACATTGTAAACCCCCATCACAGTTATAAAAAGTAAAACATTAAATTTATTTTTTTTAAATTCCCAAGATAGCTGCCCGTATTTGCTCGTGTGTGCCCATTGCTTAGCTGGAGTTAGCAATTCCGACATGGAAGAGCATAAGAAAGAATGTTTATGCAAATCGCACCAAATAGCAATAGCGTAATGGTAGAGCGTTCGCACAAAGAAGAGGCATTCACGGACCACTCCCCATCGTATTTATGTTTTAAATCAGTATATGAAATAATACCTGACAAATATGTTTAAATATTAGTAAAAAGCAGTGAAATGGCCAATGTATCAGTGAACAAAATAAATATTTTTAAAGGATGCTGATATATAATTGCCTGCAGTTAAGCAGCGCTTTACCCAGTGCAGTAGAGTTGCCCATAGTTTAATAGTGCTTTACCCAGCGCAATAGAGTTGCCCATAGTTTAATAGTGCTTTATCCAGCGCAATAGAGTTGCCCATAGTTTAATAGCGCTTTACCCAGCGCAATAGAGGTGCCCATAGCGAAATAGCACTTTAACCAGCCCAATGTGTTTGCGCGGACGTGCGCGCTGCGCCAACCAGGGCACCATGGAGCAACGTAGAGCAAAGTTGCTTAAACGCAGCCACACCCCCTAGCCTGTCTGGACAGTATGAAAATAAAATGAATGACAAGGTTCGAACCCAGGACTCTGTGCATCATAATCAAAGTACAGAACCACTAAGCCATGACAACTTGGGAGAAACAGCCACTGTTAACATACATATACTTAGCAATGGTAGATTAACCATTACTAAGCAGGTCTGCAGTCAGCTGAGAATTTTTAAAAACGGCCAATCACAAAAAAGTGCAGGAAATACGGGATATATAAGCCCCATAGGCGGGAATACTCGCCATAACTGATCGTAGCTCACATCTGCAGTTAGAATGGCTGGTGCTGGAGAGGGAACACGCTTCCGAGCACAACGTTGGGGGCATCGAGGAGTCGAAATACATGGTTTGGCTCCTTGTCCACCATCATGAGTCAAGACTGCTGCAGGGCCAGTTTCAAGGGACGGTACAAGGCAGAGGCTTGGAACCGGTTAGCTCATGACCTCACCAGTGCCACAGGCGTTCCTCGGACTGGTGAGCAGGTCCGTCACCACCATGCAGACCTAAAGAGACGGAAGCAGGACCGCCTGAACCAATGGATACAGGAGGCCCATAGGATTCAGGATGCGCCACAACTGAGTAGGTAGCCATGGAATGCGGTATGTAAGAATTGATAATTGAGTCTGTATAACGGATAGGTATGTCTCAGTATCCCTTCATTTACTTTACAGCTGCAGGTGACTGTGCTGCAAATCAGCAAGCCTATGCAGATAGGCTGCGCCACCAGGCAGGTTAGTGATCATTCTGCATGTATTGCTGTATGAAATAGGGGAGAGAGCATGAAAGAAAGTGTTGTAGTCCAATAATACAGCCATAAAATTGCCTGAATCAGTCCTCTGCATGTACTGTCAAATAAAAAAGTCAGAGAGGCAGAAAAAGAGTGTAGTAACCCATTAAGAAAGGTAACATATGTCTGGAATAATATCTCTGCAGGCACTGTCATATAAAATAAGTGAGTGAGCCTGAAAAAGAGTGTTCTAACCTATTAATAAAGGTTTAATATGTCTTGAACATGTCCTCCATATGCACCATTACAACAAATAAAGGAGTGAGCCTGTGGAAAAGTGTGTAATGTCATTAATAAAGGTCTAAAACCTGGAGTGTGTCTGTGTCACTTAGTTTGAAATGTTGTTGTACCCTTGCATTATACAAATAATACTGTATGAAATATAGAAGGCGAGGAGCGAAGCAGAGTGTAGAAGTCCACAAAAATGCTCAATGTATAGATGTCCAACCAAAGAAATAATCCACATGAAGTATGAACGCTGATAGTACATACAAAGACTTTATTGTGTCAGACAAGCACTTTCGCTAAATATAGTTTCTTCAGGTCTATTCAATAGTACATAAAACACAACTGCCCTTTATATAGACGCATAGATAACTTGATTCAATTAAAAATTCATTAAGCAACCTCATTACATATTTAAAAGGGAAACATAAAATGCTAACAAAAATGAGCTATGATAGCCTAAAAAGGCAACAAATACAGATTGTAAATCCAATGTATGGCTTACAAAAATAATACACTACATATATTTATACAAATATCATTAAATAATTATGAAATAATTATGGAGAAAATATGTATCTATAAATATTTATGACTAAATATATTATTAAAAAATATATATGTTAAAAAATGTGGTGCAAAATGTATCTCATATTGCACAAATCTCATTGAACATATAAAACCAATAATGAAGGTGATTATCTTACATTATGTTAAGTATGATATATTATATGTGTATAGATAAAAATGTGTGTATAATTGCTCATTCATAAATATGAAAAAGAACGTACTTGACTATACATATAATATGTCTGAATGTCTGTTTAAATAACTTATAAAAATAAGACTAACATCAAATCCTAAAAATAAATGATTATAAAAATAATATTTGAAAATTAAGACAGAAAAATATAAACATTTTCTAAAAAATACGTAAATGGGTGTATATATTTTTATACATTTTATACATTGTGACCAATATATATACCAAGGGTAAACATATATAAGACTTTAATTAGCACGGAATATATATGTGTCCTACGTGTGTATGTATATCTTACTTAATGTTCCTGCACTTTCTTAGCCTTGGTTTTATAGAGGCTCTCTCATTGAGGCCTACCCCATTATCTGCTTTTATACCTAAAAGCAAAAGTATAATTACTGAAACCATAGTAGACCTGAAATTATTCTGCAGGAATGTTATGCTTAGGTTGCTCTACAAAGGAAGTGATCCTAAAGACCAAACAGATAGGAAATTTGTGTTTAAGAAACTCAGTGAATATGTTCCAGTGAATCATCCCATAATAGAGACTTACCAACGACTTACTGAGGAATAGTTGTATAAATACTACAATGAAAATAAAAGCAGGAGACGTCACTTTGCAGACAACCTTACACATAGAGAAAGATTAAGTCTTAGGGGTCTACAGAATGACAGTACCATTGTTGTCAGACCCGCAGATAAGGGAGGCCGGGTAGTGGTCATGGATACAGACCATTACTATACAGCCATGAAGAATATGCTGAGTGATAGCTTCTATGAAGTTGTGACCAATGTTACACCAACAAATATTATAAGATTGATCAGAGATACATTACATGATCTCTATTTAAGTAGGCTTATAGATGAAGACCTTTATGGATATCTTAATATTAAAGAACCATTGATTCCCATCATGCATGGGCTTCCAAAGATTCATAAGAATGTTGATGACCCCCCCCCCCCCCATGCGACCTATAGTTTCAGGACGCGGGTGGGTCACGGAACATCTCTCTGTGTATATAGAAAAGAATTTAAGACCCATTTTGAATGATAACACATATGTCCTGAGAGACTCGAAACAGTTTCTCTTAGATCTCTATGATTGTGTTGGACATCACATTGAGTCAGATGAATGTATTTTTGCTACATTAGATATTCAATCATTGTTTACAGTCATACCTAATAATCTTGGTCTTACATACATCTCTGACTACTTGAAAGCACATAGTAATTACAACATTGTGAAAATAGATCTACTATTACATTTTTTGGAACTGGTATTAGATAATAATATCTTTATTTTTGGTGATGTCATATATAGGCAAGTTGATGGTGTTGCAATGGGCACACCATGCGCCAATAGTTACGCAAACATGTTTTTGGCCCAATGGGAGGAGAGTGTCTTGTTTAGGACAGAACCCTTTATGCAACACGTTCTATTTTTTCGACGTTTTGTCGATGATGTCTTTATTTTATGGAAAGGGATAGTGGAGCAATTAGAGTTATTTCTAGGAGTTATGAATAGCCTAACCAGCTATCTCAGATTTACCTTGAATTACTAAGTGAAAAAGATTGAGTTTTTGGATCTATACATTGAGAGATTACCTAATGGTTTAATCAATACAGGTATATTTAGAAGGACATGCTATAGCAACTCCTTATTAATGAGATTGAGTATGCATCCCTCCTTTGTTTTTAAAAACATTATCAAAGGACAAGCAATAAGGGCCTCTAGGCTTAATCCAAAAGATGAAGGTTTTGACACTGAACTTAATAGTCTGAAGGATAGATTAATAGACAGAGGCTATGATATTGACGAAGTGAATAACAATTTACAAGATTTATCGAATTTAAGATGTACCATCGCTACACCATATTTTGGACCAAAAAAGGATGTAGACACTCATGTTAAGGACATCAATACAACATCTGTTGTTAAATTCACCACCACTTTTACATCTGACCATCATAATGTTAGGGACATTATCAGTAAATTTTGGACTATATTTCAGATTGATGATGATATCAGAAATATTGTCGGTGACACTCCAAAATTTCAATACAAGAACAAGAAGAACCTCAAGAGGATTCTGTGTTATTCCAACGAGATTAATAAAGACAAAAGCTTAGGAAATACCATGCCCTGTGGTCAATGTAACTTTTACTCATACATAGACACAAGTCCACTTTTCATACATCCTGATACAGAACAAACATTTAGGACTACTACGAAAGCAAACTGTATGACATGCAGTGTTGTTTATCTTGCGGTATGTCAAGTTTGCACCAGTTTCTATGTAGGTAAAACCAATCGCAAATTTAGAGATCGAATTAGAGAACACATATATAACATCAGAAAAGGGTCACTTAACAATGCTTTAGCTAAACATGTTATGAACAATGATATATCACACACCTTTCTTTTTAGGGCACTGGAGGTCATACCCACCAGCATGAAAGGTGGTGACATTAGAAGCCATACTGAAAGCAAGGAAAGTGATTGGATCATACGTCTACGGGCAGATAATGGGGTAGGCCTCAGTGAGAGAGCCTCTATAAAACCAAGGCTAAGAAAGCGCAGGAACATTAAGTAAGATATACATACACACGTAGGACACATATATATTCCGTGCTAATTAAAGTCTTATATATGTTTACCCTTGGTATATATATTGGTCACAATGTATAAAATGTATAAAAATATATACACCCATTTACGTATTTTTTAGAAAATGTTTATATTTTTCTGTCTTAATTTTCAAATATTATTTTTATAATCATTTATATTTTTAGGATTTGATGTTCGTCTTATTTTTATAAGTTATTTAAACAGACATTCAGACATATTATATGTATAGTCAAGTACGTTCTTTTTCATATTTATGAATGAGCAATTATACACATATTTTTATCTATACACATATAATCTATCATACTTAACATAATGTAAGATAATCACCTTCATTATTGGTTTTATATGTTCGATGAGATTTGTGCAATATGAGATGCATTTTGCACCACATTTTTTAACATATATATTTTTTAATAATATATTTAGTCATAAATATTTATAGACACATTTTCTCCATAATTATTTCATAATTATACATAATTATTTAATGATATTTGTATAAATATATGTAGTGTATTATTTTTGTAAGCCATACATTGGATTTACAATCTGTATTTGTTGCCTTTTTAGGCTATCATAGCTCATTTTTGTTAGCATTTTATGTTTCCCTTTTAAATATGTAATGAGGTTGCTTAATGAATTTTTAATTGAATCAAGTTATCTATGCGTCTATATAAAGGGCAGTTGTGTTTTATGTACTATTGAATAGACCTGAAGAAGCTATATTTAGCAAAAGCGCTTGCCTGACACAATAAAGTCTTTGTATGTACTATCAGCGTTCATACTTCATGTGGATTATTTCTTTGGTTGGACATCTATAAATTGAGCATTTTTGTGGACTTCTACACTCTGCTTCGCTCCTCGCCTTCTGTATTTCATACATTATTTTTACCTACTAGAAAAGGAGCGTTTATCTAGAGGTGACTGTATAATTCATTGACATACAAATAATACTGTTTTAAAAAGTGCTGGCAACCCAGAGTTGTGCAGTCCCATATAAAGTGGGTGATGGAAGTGCTAGTAGCTGTGAAGCATATATACAGTCCTCAACAGTCAGTTACTGGCTGGCATGCATAAGTAAATCTGGCACACGAGTAGCATGTTAATTTGTTCCCCAGAAATGTGAGTGTGTGTCAAGAAATGCAGGGTTTTGTACAAATTGAAGTGAAAATGTCATGTGAAAACATCCAGATATGTAGATGAAGAAATATAAATGCAATCAAGAAATATGTAGCAGTAACATCTGCATCCTGGACAGTTAGTACGTCAGACATAGGTCAGGCATATATTGAACTAGCCAAACCCATTACACAACCTAATGCATGGTAGCAAGTGTAATAATACATGTAGGAGGATATACACTTGCAGTCACTAGGAATGTAGTGTAGACTAAATGTAATTATAAGATGTTAATTGAGTTTTTTTTCTACACCCTACTGTGTGTGCATAAACCATACAATTCCACACCTCAATGGGTATGTGTAATCTTAAATATTTGTTGGGACATATTTCCTATTGTTCTATCAATATTTGCATTCACGTTGATGCATGTGCCTTGTTTAAACACCACAATCATGGCGGCCTGTTGCTACCAGACATCCCTGCATGCTGTTGGATTATCCACTGTCGTTCAATATATGCATGTGTTATGCTTGCTGTTCAACTGTTGGAACCTTGATGTGTTGGGTTAATGAATATTACTGCATGCTGTTACAACTAATCTGGAATGCTGTTGTTTATGTTGTAATTAAACACACCTAATCACAGAACGTATGGGAAGGCCGGTTCCAGCAGACCCACCTGTCCCTCCTCAGCTGGCGAGTGAACCTGGCACCAGCAGGTCCGGTGCCCAGCCCGGGCTCCCCTCCTCCGTTGGTCCTGTGCCACCTTCGGGTGGAAGCGCTGCAGGAGATGGGGCTCATTCCCCCCTGTGCAAGCGTGGGCGGAGAAGGGCCACCTGTCACCCTTCGAAGGGTCGGGGCTGTGGTGCTTTGGGAGATCCAGCGTACAGTCGCTGATCCCCTATGCCAGCTCGAGGTGAGAGTGGCATGTCTCACTGGTGAGCCTGCCCATCCTACGCAGCCCCCAGCACAGCCACCCTCGGGGCTGTGAAAGTGCAGTGGTGACTGCCCATGGGTGGGGATCTCAGTTCCACTGTTACCATCTGTGGGCTCATGGACTTGCGATTTCCAAACATCCGACCCCGTCAATTGTGTTCACCCACCCCATGTGTCATACACCACCCTTGTATGCATCTTGTCTGTTTACCTCCCCAACCTACCTCCCCGAACATATCTACTTCCTATACCTCACTTTCCACTCTCACCTGAAAAAAAAGGGGGAGGCAATCTGTACCCACAAAAAAATTACGCCCCATGCATAGCTGCCCATTTCGCACACATGTCCATTGGACATGTAAACTGATAATTATAATTGGCAGTACAACATACTTTGTTGTCCTCACTTCTCTCCCAGGGGTGGAAGGTTTCAAATTTCACTCCAAATTTATTGCATATGCACAGCTGTTGCTGGTAAAGAAATGGGCAGCTATGGACCTTCCCTACACCCGTCCTGCACATCCCGAGCTTGTTTACCTACTGTCTGTCCCTCTTTGTGCCCCCTTTTTCACCACTTTCCTATCTCCCCATTTTTTTTTCTTTAAAAGAAATTAGCGTGGGGGTTAGCGGGAGTAAGCACTTTTAAGTGGTAGTAAGTGGGTTTAAGCGAGTGTGCGCTTAGCTAAGCATCGCACAAACCCAATTACAACTGCTTCAAAGTGCCTTAGTCAATCTATGGCAGGGCCCTTGCTCTGATCAGCAGCAAAAGAAAAAACCTCTGCCAGTCTCGAACCCCAAACCATTGACACAGTAGACTGCATGAATTACCACTAAGCCACAGCAGATATACAAATAACTTGGTGCTGAAATAAATATATCATGCATTACAATGAGGGAATGTAAATGAAAATTAGGAATGAATAACACAAATCCTATTCTGTGGTTCTTTACCAGCAGTTGTTTTGGAATTACATGACTGTGAAGAGAGAACCAGCCATCCTAGCATGGAATAATGTTACAGTAGCACCTTACAAACACCACACAGTATCAGACCAGGATAAATACTGGCAAAGTTGAATAGGGCAGAGGCCAGTCTCCCCAACTGTGACTGCTCTACAGGGATGTCCCTGATTTGTAAACCAATGTTAGCTGTGCACCACTGAATCACTCTGAAAAGTACTAACTTTAGGCAGACAAGTGTGGAATCACACGTAATGAATAATGTCAATAGGTGAGAGTAGACACTGCTTGCATGTCAGAAAAGGTGTAGTTATACATATGCTCTGATTCCCAAGAAAGTCTCAACTGCAATATGTCTGTAATATATTGCAGGTGTATCTCACTTATATGTACCTTTCACCGAGGCCATTCAAATATATACCTGAGAGTATCTGAGGCCTGGCAGAGGCAGAAACACACAGGCATATCATCATTACTGCTGTTACACACTCTGCAAATCGCTTTGGAAGGAGTTCCACAAGCATGCCCTTATGTACGAGTACAACACAGAAATATCACAGGATGTAGCCATGTACTGCTAGCAACCAACTGTGACAATGCCAATGTGCCAGTGCTGAAAAGACTGGTGTGGTGCACAAAGTATAATAGGCTAACCTCTAGCTACCATCTGGATGTGTCCACAGGTGGGAGCTACGCAGACAGACTACTTGCCTTGATAGACTAACAGGTACACAGCAACCCTGTATGTTCAGCAAGATAAACCTCACATGATAATAAAAAGTGCTCTTTGCAGTTCTGCACCCCTACCCAAAGGTACAACACACCTGTGTATTCAGGCAAAAACCAGGGTGTAGGTAGGCATACTCAGTACTGAAATATGTCCAGTTATGTTGAGCAGCCTGTGCTAATGTCAACACAAACAAACCACAAACTGTTCAGAAGTGAGTAACGTAATAATTACAGTATAGCAGTTCACAAACACTGCATGTGCCACAGGAATACAGTGCAATAACCACATGTGTATGGCAGTTAATTGTCTAATTCAGAAATAAAGTACATACTCCCATGTAACCTGTGTTAGCATTTGGAGGGGTGAGTACATGTCTACACTGAGAAGTGTGTACTGGAAGCAGCAACATTCAGGTTTGAGTACAACATGCATATCACTGGCTACAACCCTAGCTTCAGATAAGAGACATATACCAACCTTCTGACTGACACAATGGTGTCCAGAGCAAACAAGCATGGTCCCCACCTTGGAAAGCTGAAAGGGCTACGCCTACCTAACCTAGCATTTTATAGCAGTAGGCTGCAATCACAGTGAGTAATGCAATCCTCACACAGCAGGCTGCATGCAGTTACTGAATGGTGGGCAGCAATTGGTGCAGAGGCTGTCACATGCACAAGTGCAGATACCTAGTAAAGCTGGCTGTACCTGCAGTCCACACATGCAATAATATCATTGCAGGTACTGGGAGATAGAGATTGAGAGCAAGAGAGAGACAGACACAGAGACACAGACAACAGAGAGAGAAAGAGAGACAGAAACTGAAACAGAGGGAGAAAACCCAAAATAACCAACCAAAAAAAAAAAAAAAAAAAAAAAAAAAAACTATAAAACTGTAACAGACGGAGCAGGGAAATACAAAGGCAAGGTATGTAACTCATATGTATGTGTTGGCATATAGTAGATGTTCCTGAAGAGTACTCTACACACTGCAAATCAGCCATGTGTGGCAGCAGTACGTATCTATCTGTATCAGCACATGTGCATAGGGCAAGGGACATACTGCAACTGTTAGTTGAAGGTTGTTATGTGCATATGTCTATGTAGGTCGTAGTGTGTGGCATAAAAAACAGCATACAGTGCTGATATATGTCATGTGGTGGTTAAATGCTGTGGGACTGATTTGTCAGATCTGCTGTGTTACAGCCAGTGAGGCCTGCTAATGCTACATGGGCTGAGAACACCCACATGCATTCTGCACAACACTGTGCAATATAATCACATAACTGTACATCCCACAACTGTCTTATAAGTGATATCCCCACCATGAAAGGTGGACTGTACATGTGCTTATATGTACATCTGTGTGTACAGCAATGGATGTGTACATGTATAGATATGTGTGTATATATATATATATATATATATATATATATATATATATATATATAATATAGAGAGAGAGACACAGGGTCATATGTACTGCAACATGTGTGTGGTGACCAAGGCATGGACTGTAGACAAGTGTTGATACTGCAGTGCCATTCCTCCTTTCCAAAACACTGTACCCATTAACTACCACATAGGTAGAGATCTGCCTAACACTGATGGTGTGATAAGGGAACATGGGACACAGGTGGACAGTAGCCTCCTCTTTGATAAAGACAGTGCCACACTAGACCTGTAATCAGTCTGTGTGGTATGTGTCATGACAACAGGTGTGTCATCTATGCAAATGTAGGTCAGTGTTCCCCTCTACTCATCACAATACCCTGTGTGGTATGTACCTCACATGACAACTACACCAGGTGAAAAGGCCACAGACATACCTCACAAAGGGTAATACTGGCCGTAGACAGATGCCCTATGCAGACTGACTCATAAAACCACATCTGCACTGTATTGCATACTGGCCACACAGAGGTGACCTCTGCCGGACATACAGAGGTATGTCACACCCATAGCTGGGTGACAACCACCATGGGAACATATCACAATCACTCCGGGATACACGCTCTAGGGCCCTAAACCTTGTCAGCTCACTAAACAGCACATGCTGGAGGGATAGGTTCCTATATCAGAGATATGCTATACACTGGAATAGACCACCTAGCAGTAGCAAACAAGGCTCCTCATTAGTAGTTGTCATATAAATACCCCTGATGATTGTGTGGGAGTTTGGTAATACACCCCAAGAACCCCCTCTGTGGTTCTGATTGGCAGGGGCAAGTGAAATCAAAGTACATGTGTGTCAAAGGCCAGGGTAGCATATGGCTAGTCTGCTGTAGGCCCTAGGGCCAATAGCATATTACCTACCTATGACACTATGCACTCACACATGTACTCAATACAATACCTGCTATGTGAAGTTGAATAAGTGTAACGCTGAATGTGTGCAAGGTCTGTAAAAGTGTGATAGATTAGTGTGAAGTTGTATCTGACATAGTAGTGTCTATCCTAGGTGTGAGGCCAGCAAAAGATGTTTATTGTACTGTTAGGTAGACATAGTAGTATGGCATATGATGTGACGTAGTTCCTTGTTGATGACTGTGGTGTCTCATTGTAGGCTAAAGCAATACATGTATGCTTAGTGAGTGGTACTGCTGGTGAATCCAACTCCCATATGAACTGTAGTACTACCTGAAGCTGTAGGCCTAAACAGCACAGTATGGTGTGTGTTCACATTGCTTGGAAACACTGTCATGTGTGTTTCCTGTAGTCTGCACAGAGGACAAAACTCAGGCATAAGGGTTTGTAAGTAGTGGCACACAGTACTGTATGGTACACAGGTAATGCTCATCTGTGTTGGCATACAATGGTGCGTTGTATGTTTGTCTGATGTGTGTGTAATTATGCCTGTACCATGGCTGCAATCATATGTGTGTTACAGGGTATACGTGTGTATCCAGCAACATATATACTGGTACAGCAGTATGCCACCTATAGTAACAACTGTACACATATGTTAGGCAGGGCTATGGCATCAATGACTAGGATGGTTGACTGGTACTACTGTAACTGTGCTTTACATCCATTGCAGTGGATGACATCTCTGTTCGTGCATTGGCGTGATATATACCCCTGTGTCGAGGTTGTGCATTGTGTCACAAACAGTGTGCTGGGTACTGTTGTATAGTGGTGTGATATATAGAGTGTGCCAGGCACTGTTCGTCAGTTGTGGCCTGAGAACCAATAAGTGGTATTGAACGTGTGTAACCTCTGACAGACAAATGGATGGTATATATGTCAGTAAAGTGATATCTGTGGTTAAAGGTGTAAAGTGTGCCACAGGACTCGCTCACACATATTGTTCATATCTTTTTTCAGCCAGATGGCCCACCAACGCAACCCGTTGTACACAGCAGTAGAGGATGATGAGATACTGCAAAGCCTGGTACAGCAGTACACAATGCTGTTTTCCCAAAGCAGCCAGCACCAGCAGGAGCAGACTGCACTGTGGCAGGATCTTGTTCATCGGGTAAATGACATAGACATGCATAACTGGACATATGAGCAGGTACGCCATCACTGCAGTGATTTAATTAGACATGTCCGGCGGCGTGCGTCTGATATCCAAAGACAGCAGCTTGCCACAGGTGGTGGGGTGGCCATTCATTCCCCCCTCACCAGAGTGGAGGAGCTGCTTCTAAGCGTGGTGGCTCCTGGACAACAGCAGCATCTACCTCTAACATGTGTTGTCATGGAGGCCGGAGCCACCCAGCATGTCCACATGGAGCGAGCAGGTGACATGCCCTATCTGTAGACTACAGTTAACTGTATTGTTAGATTATGTCTACGTGAGATGTGTACTGTGTGTTTAGCAGTTGTGCTGCCTAGTGTTGTGCAATACTGATATTTGGAATATTATCTCTACACCTGTGACTGTTGACTGTTGTTCTACTGTAGTTTAGCATACCCACTGTAGCAATGCTACAGTTGTGGCCACTGACGAACTCTCTCATATTCTCGTAGGTCTCTCTGGTGTGATAGCAGGGCAGCCGATCCATGCTGGTGAGTGTGGTATAACTGCAATGTTGGTAATGAAATTTGCATGTCATAGGTGAGGTGTAGGCCATGTACACGTAACACACCTACGCATAATGCATGCTGTGCATGTTTGCTGTAAGACGTTGCACAGCTCAGTAATGTCAGTAGCTGCCTCAATGGCATGCAATACACAGAGCATCAGACACAGTTGTGGCAACACCATAATGCACATTTGATAGGCATAGTTGCTACAGCTGTACACAACATAACACGTTTATCATACGCAGTACACAGAGACATGCTACATATGGCATAACCACACACCCGCTGTAAGGTCACACTTCAGTATCCCACATGTCATCCACACACACATGATGTACCTCAGGGGTAGAGGCCTATCATAGGACTGTGCAACACTCTTCAACACATAACACAGTCATGTTAGGCAATGCTTCCTATTGGGCACCTCATACACCCATGTACAAAGTGGCTGTGTAATTGTGAACCTAGCCATGGCACTGCAGTTCAGGTACAGCATGCTAGCCGGTGGTCTGTCGCACATTAGTAGCCATGAGTGACCACAAGATGCATGATGATGGCACATGGTACTACACCCCATCCAGTTACAGTGACCACAGTACTACACATAGCAGTCATTGCTTTGCACCTCAGTGTTGTGTGTGTGCAAACATATGCACCTATACACAATATGCATAGCATGTTGTGTGTGTGCTTAAATATGCCAGTATACACAGTATGCACAGCAGTCGCCATCTGTGCAAAGTGTCACATATATGTCCTGGAATGCTTTTGGGTGTATAGGTCACATGACACACATTGGGTATGTGTGGTGTTTAATGTTGCAGTCATGTAGCATGCCATGTCATGGCTGGCACCGACATATCTGCAATTTGTCCCACACTCACCATAACCACTGTACAATGGCCATGTCGAGCATTGGGATTCCTTCTCGTGTACATGCACCACTCATCCCATGTGTGTACATAGCATGCATGTGCTACACCTGTGCCCACTATTATCTGCTATGGACACAGACACTGTACTCAGACATGGCAATCTATGTGTCACACAGATAACACATGCAGCCATGGTATGTATACCTGTGAGTGATGGTGCACAGGACATTGCAGAGCTGATAATACTTGCACAGCAATGTTGTGTCCATCTACACATTGTGTTCCAGGGTGTAGCCAATCACTGAACAACTACACACATGCATCAAAGGCTTGTATAATGTCATTAAATAGGGCTGTCTACACTTGCACTGCATGGTCTTGAGCAACACATATTCTGCATGCTGACACGTGTGAGGTGACTGTTTGCCTTGTGATACTGTCACCCACCTTCACCTACTATTGAGTATGTGTTGGATTACTGGTGTGTGTGTGTGTATGTATGTGCTGTAGTGAGGAGTGTATTTGTGTGCATGTGTTCATGTGTGTTAACATCATGTACAGATTGTAAAGTGTGTTTCCTGTCTTCCTCTCACAGGTGCTGAGTTTGGGGTGGCTGATAGCAGCAGGGAACCTGAAGTCACTGCCACTAATAGTGGAGATGATGAGACGTATTCTGGCACAGGACAGTTTGACAGGGTCTGTCATTGGTCCACCAATCGACAGTACACAGCGTTCAACCCCATCTATGCACACACTCATACTGCCAATACATCCCTCATCAGCAATGGCCTTAGCCGAGGGACAGCATACAGTTGGCATTGACCAGGAGAGTGTGGTACCCATGGCACGTGCATCCCCTCACAGGAGCCATAGCCGGATTACTGGAACGGTACCACATAGGCGGATGTCCAGGGGTTCTCAGGGGAGCACCACTGGTCGTATTGCCCCTGGCAGACATGCCCCCAGAGGTATTGCAACCTCCAGTATGTTCTGGGCTGTAATGCAGGCACAGGCACGTATGGAATGGTACACCCTACAGGGACTAAGGGCGCAGACGGCCCATTACACCGCTATCAATGACAGCATCCGTGACCTTGCCGGTGCCATCCGGAATTACACTGAGGCCATTGATAGCCGTTAGAGGAAGACATTAGATGCCCTCCACAATATGTTTTCCATGAGCCAGGACCATGCGGGACGGTTGAGACAACGCGGACGCATGCCAGAAACAGCTAGCAGTCGTTGCTGACGGACCACAGATCACAGCCGCTCCCGTAGTGGCAGTACCAGCCCCAGCAATGCTGGGGCTGGCCTGTCCATTGACCATCCTAGTAGACCACATGCACGTGGCTTTGGCCAGTCCCAGCAGGGACATGGGTCCAGTCATCATACCTCTGCCTCTGATGATAGTACCCAGTCAGGGTTGGTACCCGATACTGCCCGTAGCACCCCTGCTAGGCACAGGTACCGTGTCCGTGGCCAGAGACAGTGATCTGTACAGCCTAGCAGGTACAGTCTGTGGCTGTCCCACAACCTCCCGTATATGGCAGCCACATGGTGGAGCTGTGTGCATGCAGACTCACACACATTAACAGACAACTAGGGCTCACATATACACACACACATTACATCAACATTGGCCCGTGCTGTACTGTTGCCCCTCACACACACCCAGACATGTCGATTGGATGGGTCAATGTCGGGCTCTGGCAAACCAACAACACACCCTGTGCATATGATGACACCTGTGCCACCTTCTATCATCTGTAACATTGATGCAGGAACAGGCTAACATGGTTCTGATGCACAAGGTGACATAATAGCAGTGTAGCAATATTAGCAAGTTGTCAACAGGAAAGTGTAATGATATCCTTGTAGGTATATCTGAGCAGGCATTATGCATCATAGCTCTGATTGTCAATGTAGCATTGTTTACACCAGTGTTAGGTCTGAGTGTGTATTTTCCACCCATGTGCCACTTGGCTGAAGTGTACAGTGTTGCCAGCTTGTGTTAGTGAGTGGACAGTACGTGTGTGATGTGTGCATTGCATTTTAACAGGTGTACATCTTTGAACATGGTGGGTGCGCACTGTCAGCATGTACGTGCATAGTGGACACATGGGACGTGTGACATACCCTGTTGTACACATTGTTAACATCTCATGGTATCTTTCGATGGCCAGTATGCATTCTACTACAGATATGTACTAACATGGGTACACATGTGTATGACATGGGTTGAAACTATGCTGTGGGTGATACTGTTAATATCTGTCAATGATTTGCAGTCTGGTAGTATACACCACCTCAACAGCATGACTATGACCAATCATTAGATGATGTCCTGACAAATGACACAGTTGTAGGGAACTCAGTAACAGTTGGATCCTTCCGGTATTATACTATAACAGTAACCAGTGGTATTGACCGCCACCCATTCCTGGGACCACACCTGTTTGGCATATAGCCCTCTTAGGTACATGTAAGCACACTAGGGATATGTCCATCCACATCTGGAAATGCATGCATTGGCCTACACTGCATTCACTGGATGGGACGCATATCCTACACAAGGGTATCATACAGACAGATACCTTTTGTCCAATACATGCTGTATAGCAGTAAGCCGACTATGGCATAGTCATCCACATTTACTACACATACTGTCCCGACAGTACCACATAGGTGGTAGCCCTCAACATATATGTTTGGTACCAGTGTGTACATATAACCATGTGTTATGTCATCTGTCCCTTGGCATCCACATATCCATAGGTATTGTGGAGTCCTTCGGTGTTTCACATAAGACATAAGGAGCCTGAATGCATATCCACAGGGCTGTTGTGCACCTATAATGACTGCCCATTATTGCCAGTCATTGTTGTGTATGAACATGTCTGACATATACCCCAGGCAATTACCCTCACTCACAGTACTCTGTAGTAAGCGTCATGGGTGTGTGTGGCACAGATGACCTTGGCCACAGATCACTACAGTGGCCGGGCTTGTCACATACATACATATGTGACCTACGATCTGAGAAGCAGCGGCACAATCTGTCAAAGGAAACAAATGTATTCATGTAGTATGCAGGCTTCACACCTATGTACTGATTGAGGTCACATTTACACATTTATTTGCCGTGCAGATACCTGATGTGTGCAATGCACATACTGTTTTAATCATGATATGTCATACTGTAGTAAAAGCAAAACCCACACTGCATTGACCAACTGTGACACACACACACACACACACACACACACACACACACACACACTCAGCAATTGCAGGATTCAAACCCCTACCTAACTATGTTATGATACTGGAGAGAGACGAATTAACACGGCGCGCTATATTCTTTACTGGGTGGTTTCTGTTCTCCTGCTATTTTTGTAGGATGCCGACATCATCAGACATTCCAAAGAGGAATGTACCTCTTGTAATGTGTTTTCCCAGTCTCCAGAAAGGGCACTCCTCTCAAAGGAAATCACACACATACACGCACACACTGTCAGCGTTTGCAGGATTCAAACCTCTACCTAACTATGTTATGATACTAGAGAGATACGCATTAACACGGCGCGCTATATGCTTTACTGGGTGGTTTCTGTTCTGCTATATTTGTAGGATTCTGACATCATCAGACTGGACATGGTAATGTGTGTACACTTTGTTTTATGCAATCCCAGGAATGAGCCATGTGGGTTGGCAGGTGTTAACAGCTTGAACAGGACCCCATAATTCTCACCTTGTGTGATCTATCTGTGGACACATTGACATTCCTTCATATGTCAACACATATTTATGCACAGATTGTTGGTTTTGTGGGTACGATATGTGTCTGGGATGTTGATAAAGGGCTATTCAAAGTCTGTCGGACATATGTAGCTCTGTTCAGTGATGTATGTCCTGGGTGGCTGCCTTGCAAACAGTCTAGCATGTTTGGGAACCATGATCCGCACATGAACATACCACATTTGGTAGGGTTGTGTGTTTGTCAGCTTCCAGTAGCTCTGTTTATGACTTCAACCTTGATGGACTCCATGGCATTGCAGATCAGACTTCATAGGCTTACTGGACTATACTTCCCAAGGTGTGTTGTGCACCCACACTTGTGGGGAGTGCCATATGTTGCTGTAACATATTCAACGGTTCCAGATCCTGTGGAGAGGGTGAGGCTCAACAGACTGTTCAGGTGCAGGGTCTGTTTGTTCTGTAGTTCATACATGACACATATTGGGAAACAATGTAATCCAATTGCTGCCATGCTTTTGGCTTTGGGGGGAGCTGTTCAGCCATTCTGCATGTGATATCTCCTGTTATGATGACAGGAACTATCGTCAGTGGGAGGTGGGTATGTATATATGGGCCTGTCTGACAGGATGTCGGCATTGTCTGTCAGGTACAGTTGGCCCTGACTCAGGACATATATGAGTGTACATTGCTATTTATGACATAGCTGAAGGACGTGTCATGATTCAGTCTGGGCTCCTTCTCAGCTACTCTTTACAAAACACCAACAAACCTGAGCACTAATCCCTGTTATACTCTTTTACACACTTAACACCCTACTGATCCTTTGTGATCAGGCTACAGAGTATGTCATCATAATATACTGGCATGTCCAGGGGTCGGTTTTGTGTGTACCCTCCAGTCCAGCTAGGGAATATTGTGGTTTTGACACAGTCACATCTGCCTCATGTACACAGACAACTCTCTCCTCCTCCCAACAAACTCAGATATATGTGAGAGATGCAACAGTATTGACATACAGGAGGCTGAGCTCTCCGACCCATGACTGGCATAGTCTATCAGGTAGTGAAGGTAACCACACGCACCACATATCAGTCTCACATAAACCTATAGCGACAGCAATCAAACCACATTATCACACATACACATACTCGGAGGCTGTACATATACTCTGCCTAAGCAGCAGAGACCTCCATAGCAGACACACAAACAACTGCTACCCCACTACAATACCCACACATCACATAGTTCACAATGTCAGTGTGCCACACAGTCACTGCCCTTCGGGCTAAACAACACACCTAATACACTTGTAATAGGTGACACTTAATGTCAGACACACTGACGTCCCACTCACCAGGCCAAGCAAGTGAATAGTCACTTTGAGCTGTCTCTCGGGTGCCAGGATCCACCACATAACACATGCACTCAGGTCACTCCAAAGCAAGTCCAGGACTGGCTCCATCATTGTCCATGCTGGTGCGTACAACCTCAGATGTTCCTCCCTGGACCACAAGACATGATACATAGAGGAACTCTGATCATGTAGCCCAGGCCAGTATGACCCTGACCTTGTCTAGCATCTTACACTCACCAAGTATGATGTCACAGTATACCAACAAACTGATCACGTTTAACAGTTGGCTAACATATTGGTGTCATTCAAAGGGGATACAGTGTATGTCAGCCTGGGGTGACATGCTCGACATGCCACATAGCTTCCCTATGGACAGCTTGCACCTGTCACCCTTGGACATTCGAATACTGGCTAAGGCACTTGCTACCACCATACTGCCTTTTTTAAGCAGGGCTCAAAGGGCAAACCCACCTCCATACACATTAAAGAGTACATGACACTGAGGTTAATGCTGCTCAACACCAGATGTGTTACCCTCATATTGCACCCACTCAGGAATCTTCTCAGTATGGAGAATAGCGATATCTGTGCACTAACAGACACCTGGTTCAGGCTCCAAAATGCACACCAGCACTACCAGGTTATATTTCATACCATGCTTTCAGATCACAAAACTCGGAATGGCCAACACAAATAGGGGGAGTATCCATATACATCACAGATATACATACCTCCGGGTTGGTAGCACTGCACAAAGCATCACAGACCATACATATGCACCTAACATTGTGCAAATCTGCCTTTGGTTTGTTGCCTGCTACAGACCACACTCCCAAACTCAAGAACCACACTCTGCTTTCCTGGGAACACTGGACAATATGAAGGTCTCCCCAAACACCATTATATTGGGTGACTTCAAATATCCACACATTGACTGGGGATAGTACTCAGGCCCCAACACCCTCGCCCAGCAGTTGCTACTATTTGTAAACTCATATGCTATGGCACAACCAGTCACCACACCCACAAGAGGGGACAACATATTGGACATGATCATCACCAACATGGGGAGACTATGTTCTACACCTGAGATATACCCCTCATTGGTAAGGTCAGAACATACATTTATCTCACTGGACATCGATATCCCGTCCCCACACCCATCCTGGGTAATCTTGGTGAACTTCTCAAAAGCAAACATCACACTTCTCCAAACCAAGGTGGTATCCTTCAGAGACCCTGGAACAGTGGTAAGTATGGCTCAGACTGCTGAATCCTTTACATACGCATTCTATGGACACCTAGTGGACTGTATGGATCGTGCTATCCCAAATAACAACTGGACTCACTCCTGCAATGGCAGGGGACCTGTCTGGTAGACCCCGGCCATTAACATGCTATACAACGAAAGGAGGAAGCTACTACATGATAGAGCACAATCCCAAACAGGGAAGGCATCTGTACTAGCAGACAGCTACAATCACTCATGTATTTGTCAGGCCCGCTTTTAACGGACAATGGAACCAAACACATAGGACACTCACAAGGCCTTCTTCAGTTAATTCAAGTACCTGGCTGGACACTCACTGATATGCTGTGAGTTACTGCATACTGACTAAACATACCCTAAACCCACAGACATTGCCAACATCCTGGCAAACAGGTTCAGTGCAGATGTCTCCCCCCCCCATCCCCTCTAAGGAGCTACTGTAAATCCCAACAGAGTGTAACCTCCCTGACATCACAAATAAACAGGTGAGTGCTGGCCTCCCCACAGCGGACAACACAGCATCAATGGGACCAGATGGTGTCCCGGCCTGCGTTTTACACAGCCTTCATGACAGACGTAACCCTCACATTACGTCACACAGGAGGAATATGGCTGACCATGTTCGCAGATGACTGCAAACTGGGTGCCATAATCAACTCTCCAGCTGGCACATGCATACTCAAACAGGGTCTCACAGAGATAGAATGACTGGTGCCTGAGCCATGGCCTACGGCTAAATGCCATTAGTTGCGTAGTCATCCCCTTGGGAATAACATGCCCACACATTACCACATAGGTAGTAATCCATTACATATGGTAGTAGCTGTTAGGGGTTTGGGAGCACAACTTGTTCGTACTCTCACCTTTGACAATCACATTGCCAAAGTGGTTAGACAGTACTACTATATAGCCCAACATATCCCATATAGTTTCACATGTTGATCAAGTGAGGTCATTGTGCCCCTATACTCATCACGACCATGCTTGGTTACAATGCCACATTTGGGATGTACCTTACCCGACACCTGCAGCAACTGTAATGGCCACAAATGTTCCTTGGATTAGTAGGGATTCACACGGATGCCCTGCATAGTTCAGATACAGTAACTCCAGCTCTACTCCGTCGCTTACCACCTACTTGGATGTGTTGTGTGCCTGTAGTTTAAGGAAATGTCTGAGACAGAATTAATGGACATGCTTCACCTCAGGATATCCGACTCCCTTGGAGCTACACACTCCAGGGACATATACCTCAGCACAGATGTTAATAGGACATGCTGGAGGGACAGATTCTTATCCCAAAGGCTCCACTCACTCCGGAGTGTAATCCCGGTTTCGCATAGGCAGAGCCACCGACTGACCACCTACAGGAGACATCTTGACATGTGGATGGGTGATCGTATGTTTACCCATGGGATATCTTCTGGGTCCCTGCTAGACAGTGGCACAATACACTAAACGTAAATGGGCTATCTTGTGTGACCTACTATTCAAGGGCAAGTGTTCTAATTTGACAGGGTTGCGAAAGCCAAACACACTCTGGCTAGGCTTGTACATGCCCTAGGGCAGATAGCCTAGTATCAACCTCTGAACCTATGATAATGTTCAGGATGCACAATGTTTATTGCTGATACTGTTTGGAGGTTTTTTATCGTCTTTGCTTTCCCACTTTCTATGAACAACTTAGGTATCTGCAGAACATATTTGATTATGACAGGGTTCCACTATATTATATACGTGTCTGTTGTCATATAACTGCGTGCACAGAGCAGATTGCTGGATAGTGAGAGGTTCCTGGGTTAACACATGCAACTGCCTGATATGTGTGGCCCACTGCTGTACTCCGACATGGCCTAAGTGTGTGAGCATGCCCAGTTCAGACTGTCAGTGTTCTGTTGCCTGACATTTGTCTCATTCATTCAAGTGTGTGAGCATGCCCAGTGTGACCTTCAGTATGTTGCTGTCTGAGATCCACTACATTTGTTGATGTATGTGTACATGTCCAATATTAACATTTCTACTGTGTGTGTTGAAAGTCAGGTTCTATTCTTACTGCAGGACTCACCTTTGTGTCATAACCCGACAGGGATTATGCTGTGACTGCAGGGTTTCCATGGAATACTTTGCATAGACTTATCAACATTTCTTTATACAGGCTAACCACTGCAATACTGTCATGGTTTAGTGGTTCAGTACTATGACTATAGTGCACAGTATCCTGGGTTCGAGGCCCATCACTGCTTATATTTTCATACTGAGCAGACCAGACAGCTTAAGGGCCAGTAGAGCAAATATGAGCTTGTTGGCTTTTGCCCTACTTAGACCCAGCTTGTTCAACATTTCTCAATATTAACCAACATTGCTGGATGTTGGACAATATTACTCAACACTGACCACAGTTGTGGTAGTTGTTTTGTGCAATTTTGTTTACATATACTACATGGTGATAAATGCTGTTTAGCACTGCTTTATATTGCTTAACACATGGCAGTCATGCCTCAGGTGGTGTTGCAGGGCTGCCTATGTCAGATGCACATACTACACTCCCTATACATGTTTGAAATCAGGTAGTGTCAAATTAGGCATCCCTTTTACTATATGTGTGGGTCAGAGAGAGGTATCATTTCCAGAGTTCCTACTGAGCCAGTGTATGTGCTATACGTTTCCTCTTTGCCAAGGCCAAAGCATACTGGGCACGCCTCCTTCTGCCTACTGGGGCGGCTCGGGTTGTTCCTCCTCCGAGTCACGCTCTGCCTGTGATGGCCTTGGCAGTGGTGGGGGGCTGTTTGGCCCAGGCCTATGCTGGTCCTGCTGCAGCTGTTTTCGCAGGATCATATTATGTAGCATAGCACATACCATGACAATTTGGGTACATGTAGTTGGTGAGTACTGCAAGGATCCACTAGATGTGTCCAGGCACCAGAACCGTGACTTGAGCAGCCCAAACACATGCTCGATTACATTTCGTGTTTGTGCGTGTGCCTCATTATGGCATTCCTGTTCAGGTGCGTGTGCGTTTCTGATGGGTGTCATCAGCCACGACTCCAGTGCATAACCAGCATCCCCCACTAGGTGACCATGTGGGATGTCCCCGTTGGCAAATGTCTGGTACAGCTGCGTCAGATGCCAGATATGGGAATCATGGTAGCTTCCAGGGCAGCCAGCACACACATTCAGTATTATGCCCTGGGCATCACACACGGCCTGGCAGTTAATGGAGGGGAAGCCCTTGCGGTTGAAGTAGACCCTACCCCACTCACCGGCTGGTGCTTTGATGTGTATGTGCGTGCAGTCTATTGCACTCACTACCTCAGGGTATTCCGCTATTTGCTGGAAGAGACGCAAATTGCTGGCCAGTACCTCACAGGAATTGGGGAAATATACATGATCACCGACATGTGCTGACATGGCATCCAGGAACTGGTGCAGTAGCCTGGATGCTGATGCCTGTGATATATCCCCATCATATCACCAGTTGGTCTCTGGAAGGTATCTGTTGCTAATATTCTTAGGTGAACACATACCTTGGTTTCCACTGGGATGGGTACCCCTCTGTTGGTTCTGTGTGTGAGGCATTGCCTGCACAGCTCAACAGTTTGCTGCAAGAGGTCTCTGTCCACTCTATAGCGCTCCACTATCTCCAGCTCATGTAGCCCCTGGTAGGTTACCCTGGGCCTGTACACTCTTCTCCATCTCCTCACTGTGGGTTGTCCAGCAGCATTTGCATTATCACCACCCTCAGCATGTTGCATATGTCGCCTTATAACAGCAATGGCAGCCCCTAACATTTTTTGTCTCAGTAAAGCTTTTTCAGTTTTCACTTCTATTAGCTTACTGCAGTGTTGCAGTGTCTCTTGAGAGAAACATAATGGACTGTTGTTTGCAGAGTTTTAAGTGCTGGGCTGGGCTGGGCTGGCTAGTGTACTGCCTGTGTAATTGCCTGATTCTGATTGTTTTCACCTGCTAGCTCTGCTAGTACTCCCTGGTAACTTCCTAGTATTTGGTGTGCTTCCTTTTTCCTTTCTGTTTCCTCAGGGGTGCAGCGCCGTGCACACAAGCACAAACACGTGCGCACCAGCTCACACGTGTGCGCACATGCTTAAACGGACTAAAACTTGTTTATTCTTCTTAAAACGCGCACACACCGGCGCAAACGTGCTTACAACTCTTTACACAGCCTTATACATGCTTACTCTGGCTTAACCGAGCGCACACTGTCTTACTCGGGTTTACAGGCGCGCACACGTGCGCATGCATGCTCAGCAAGAAACTTTGGTGTTATCCACGGCATACACCTTCATTTTCTTGACTTTACCTAGCCTACCTGTTGACACACCTCTTTCAATGATATGTAAATATCAGCTCATACATGACACACTGCTCCAATGAGCTTCACTTCTTTCGTACATACCCCCCTCGTGATGTCACCTATCTTCTACTCTGTTATTCCCCTTATCCTACTCCTACACTCCACTGACTGTGCTTATTTGCTATGTAAACTTGCGATTCACTATCCTAACCCTCATTTGCATAGGATTGCCTACAAATGCTTGGTTACATCTCTTAGACTGAGCTTCCCCCCTTAGCAACCTCTACTCGGTGGCCATGTTGTCTTCAGCCTGCCATTCACTTGCATTGTAAATTCATATTGGCTATAAAATCCACATTTGTGGATCTTAATTATTGATTTTCTGTTTTTTAGGGCGCAGCGCATTTGCGCTGCGCTACGGTTAAACCCCGGAGATGGAAATGGAAAAAAAAGTTACTTTATTTATATCTTGCATCACTTCACATTGCCAATGGCCGTATTTTTGGCCATTGGCATGCATCCTCCTGTAAATGCATGCTTTTTTTGGAGCTGTCACGGCTACGTTTTGCTATTTGCAGAACAGTACTCAGTTGTCAACTGAGTACATTTCTGCAAATAATACTACTCCTACTTGGATAGGTTCAGGTTTCCTGGATCGCAAAATTACCTCATTTGCATAGCTTTCGCCTGCAATTGAGGTAATTTGCATATCCAAGCCCTGTCCGTGTAGGACTAGTTTTGAGAGCTCTGTTGCACGCCCCTACCAGCTGTTCCTGGATCACTCAGCGGACATGTTGGCTGCATGGAGTCTTACTCTACTCTTAGACTCCGTGCAAGCCTTTGTGAATCTGGCCCATTGTTTTTCCCAGTCAGGCAGTACCAAGTTGGCAAAGATGGGGGCACAAGCTGCCCCCATCGCTACACCCGTGGTCTGCCTGTAATACTCCCCCTCAAAGTAGATGTAATTGTTTTCTAACATAATGGACATACACTCAACTATAAGTTGGACCCTGTCCCATTCACTCCCAGAATATTTCCTAATACTGTTGGAAAACATCTCTAAAACCTCATCCTTCAGGATGCATGAAAAGAGATCAATAACATCAATGGTAAGAAATGCTAGTTCTGTACTCCATAAGCTAGGTTTAAATCTACTAAGAAAATCCCAGGAGTCTCTAATAATGTGAGGTACTTTTTTAAAAATCTGTTTCAACCAACAATCTATGGCTACTCATATAGGAAATGTTTTAGATTTACTCCCAGAAACTGTTGGCCGGAAGGGTGGGTCCAACAAATTTTATGTACTTTTGGTATTCCCACTATTGTGGCTATTACCATGGATGTTACCCTCAAAAAATTAAACGTGTCAGTGGTAAGTCTGCTCTCTAAGTGAAATTCTTCCAAATATAAATCTGTGCGCCTATAAGCTATATGAATTTCATTCATGGAAACAGTTTCATAATTCCCTGACTCATGTAATATTCTGTACATTTTGTTAATGTATTCCGTAGAATCATATATCACTGTCCCTCTCCCTTTGTTGGGTTTCATAACTCGAATTCCATGATCTGATCTTAACTGTTTCAAAACCTCATTTTCTTTAACCGATAAGTTATATTTGTACCTACCCTGATTAGTCCTCTGCTGTAACTTGTATAATTCCTTGGTAACAACCTTCTCATAGGTAGCTATAATGGGGTGCATAGGTGGAATGAATGTACTTTTCTTCCTAAGTGTACCTGTAACAGAACTAACTGTTTGGTCATGAAAATGAATGGCTAAATGTAGTTTCCTTAGATATAATTTAAATTCAATCATGTTGTCAACTATATTAAACCTTGTTCTAGACACGAATTTCATCCCTTTAGATAAAATATTAAAGTGTTCTTCTAATTTAATTTTCTTATAATTAAATATGTTAAATTGTTTAAACTATAAACTACTTCATTCGAGACCACCATATTAGTTCCATTAAATGCTTCAGTCCTTATATTTACCGTTGGTATTGTCTCTTTTTCCACCTCTGTTGATGCCCATACCAATTCTTCCTGTCCCACTCCTGTTCCTCCTCTCTGCCATGTCTCCACATCCCTTGTGGATAGTCCCCTGTTCCCTCTGAAAATTTTGAGCCTGCTTGTAATAAATATTAGGTCGTTGATGGCCTTGCTGCACTACCCTACCATGGTTGTCCTCCAAGGGTGTAGCAGGCCTTTCTTTCCCATTTGTCTTCCAGGGATATACCACTCCTTTCTTATATTGTTCAAGATCTCTCTCCATTTTCTTACATTTCCTTTTATATATCTTCTCAGATTTGTCTTCCACTATATTGAACTGTTTGTTATATAATTTGTCCCACTGTACAAATAATAAATCATTAGTAATCAGTGAATTCAACTTTTCCACTTCATCAATTAAATAACACAACATTTCATCATTAAATTTGATAATTAGCTTTACATAAGCAAAACTAAAATTATTAAATAATGCATTGAACTAATTTTTTACAATATCAGTTATTACAATTCCCATCGGTCCTTAAAAAAATCTCAGTCCTACCTGAACAATGTTAAGCTCCAAACATTTGTTTAAATAAACATTGTCCATTTTTAAACCTTTTATTACTCCTAGTTTTTTAACCAAGGAGTAAATCATATCTTTCAAAGTCCCATTGTTAGTAGCATCCGCGTTAACTCTATCAGAGCATATATTGACACTGTTTAAGTTAAAATCGTAATTACTATTGAGAAACGTGTCCAAATTAGGGTCACCCGACCCCCTGGTTTTATCAGTTAACACACATCTGCTGCCAACATTATTGTTATTATGAACAGTACCTTTACTGGAAGGAGCTACTGAATATGTCCTAGTAGGCATAACACGTTTAGGTTTAGCCCCATCGCGCTGGTACTCGTCCTCCGATTTATTAAATAAAGAAAAATTGTAAATGGTTTCCTTTTCGTTGCGCTTGTTGTTCTGCAGGGAATTAACAATTCTGTAAGAGGCAGCAGTGTCATTTAATTCATTTGGTTTCAAAACCTCGCCTTATCCGTTTGGTATTTCCATCTGGTTGTCGCTTCCTGCTGGTGAACGTACTGAGGTCAGATGGTTCATTCCTCCCTCGTTGTGACGTTCTTGATGTATAAGCAGCTCGATAAGCCTAGACACCTCTTCTTTTAGGATTGTAACCTTCGACTGTAACCGCTGCATTTCATACCTCCTTACTGGTGATAGTATAGAAGGCATCTCGTCCGAGGAATCTGTGATGTTCAACCAAATAAAAATAGCTGTATAGAAAATAGATCTGTACTACTTGCAAGATTATGAATTTATCATGAATAAGCCTTATAAAAATGAATATAGGTATGTATGTGTGTGTGTGTGTGTGTGTGTATATATATATATATATATATATATATATATGTACACAGTAACAACCTTTCACAAGCAGTAAATAATTCTTCACTTTATGAAATTACATTTGTATATATATTTGTATATAGAAATGTTATTGATGTAATAAGGTTTTTTTTACAAATGTTGGTTCAGATTAGTGTAAAAAGTTATATGTTTCTTTAAATGTGAATTTTAAAATGTGGTTTCTCATTGGTTTATTCCCAAAGGTGCCTTTTTGAAAGATTATTTTAATGATGTAATGTAATAGTATGGCATTCTGATGAAGTCCACATTTGTAGTGGATGAAAGCGCTAAATTCAAATTGCTATACCATTTTTAAAGTTTTTATTCTATTAAAACTTTCGTTTATTACACCAGCTGCTAGAGCGGGTTATACTATTTCTTAGTTACTTGGTTGGATATGCCATATATTCTGGTAGAGTGCTCTGGGACTTAAACTAATTTTAGCCTGCTTGTAGCTAAGTTGTCATACAGTCTGTAAAGTACATTATTTCTTACCTCCTACCCAGCCTGCCATAAAATCATCCACCTGAAAATTGCTCATGCTTATAAAATCCAAATCCAGCAGTCCTCATTCATTCTCATTTAGAACATTGCAGCTGCAGCCCACATCCTAAAGTGGCACATGATGCAATGCAAACTTGAGGTCCAAGTCTAAATTAAAAAAAAATGACAAAATGCTCTGGAACCGTGAGTAGCTGTTAACTGTTTATTGCGCTACAACTACTCGTGGTTCGGGGGCTTTTTTTTTTTTTTGCTACTACTGTTTTAGTTAAGTGCCATTGGATTTATACTATAGGTACTTGTATTTTCTATTCTTTAATTCAAGTCTAAGTAATCACAGAATGCAGTGGGAGGGTAAATGCACTGTCTAAACCTATTTCGGAAGCCACTGAGGCATTCCAGGATTCTGCAGCCAATGACAATCTCTCATTTAAGATGCAGCCAGGCAATGAGAGGATTAACACCCTACTGCACTGCCAGCAGAGACAACTAACCAGCAAACCCATTTTTTTTAAATTTCTCCACATCTTTTGGGTTTCTAATACCATGATGGGAATGGACCCCATTCCTAAGTCAAGTATGATTAAAGTTCATGAAATTAGTATTGTTTCACTCTGATGTTAGCCAGTAGTGCTCTTCACTGCACCTGCAATGTGCCCAATAATGACTCTTTCTGCAATTCGTATGGAGTTGCATGTCTAAATATAATTGTAGACTCTTTATAAGACCCGTTGCTCCTACTACTTTTGGAACTATCTGGGTATCTTTCTTCCACATTGCTGCTGTTTCTGCCTGTAAATCCTGATATTTTATGACTTTGTGCCTCTCTGTACGCAAGACACTGTAGTCACTGAGTGTGGCGATTTCAATGATCGATGCTACTTTTGCCTTCTTTTCCTGGACCACTATATCTGTTTTTCTAGCATCTATTGAACTGTTGGTAATGGATGATCCTATGTGATCTAGACTTCATCATTTTCTCTGATGCTTTGCGGTTCATATTTCCAGTGTTTTTCAGCTACTTCAGTACCATAATGTTTGCACAGTCCCCAGTGCAACAGTCTCGCCACATTATTATGCCTTTCGGTGTACAGTCCTTCTGCCATTAGTATGCAACAACCAGCAACGAGGTGTGCAATTGTTTCCAATTCTGTTTTACAAAATCTACATTTGTCTGTTTCTCCTACATGTTCAATGGACTGTGTAAGCCAACATGTATGTAGCCCACTGTCTTGGGCTGCCAGTATTAACCTTTCATCTCTTGGTTTAAATTAACCTCTCTTTAACCATTCCTGCGTTCATTCTGATCAACATGAGGTTCTTCCAAAAGTTTTCTTACTTGCAACTGTATTTCTGCTTTTTCCACATTTCTTGCCTTCTCATCTGGTCCTTCACTTTATATTATTTATTTTGTTTTTTGACACATTTAATTGTTGCCTGATTTTTATCTACTTGTGGTTTGATTTCCATTCCTGCTTGATGCCAATATGCTTTTGATAGCCTAAGCAGGGAAGTCATCTTAGATTTATTCTCCTCATGTTTCAAAACTTTCACTGCGTTTGGGTCTTGTGAGGTCAGCATATATCTGTGGAGTCCCACGATTGCAGATCCATACATGTAATCAATTTCAAGGAGGCCCATCCCTCCTTTGGAACAGGGAATATATGATCTTGGTATACACTGATTTTTATAAATCATTTGGTGAGCATGAAGCATCCTGTTTTATTTTTGTATCTAATCTGTCCAGCACATTTTGGGGCCAGGCAGTCACCCCAAAACTGTATGATAGGACAGGGAGGGCAAATTGATTTATAGCTTGGATTTTGTTCCTAGATGTCAATGTTGTTTTCAGGATTAATTTAGGTCTTCTAAAGTACTCCTTAAGTTTTATTCACATTTGTTCATGTTTTATTGTTGATCCTTCATCAATTCCCAAATATTTAAAGTTCAGACTTCACAGAGGAGAACTTTATATGTTTCTTTTGTTGTTATCAGAGCACTTAATTGCCTGGATTCTTTTTTGTACTTTGCATTCCCAAATATTTATACACTCCCTCTTGCTCAAGTTCTTTTATATCACATTCTTGTCCCAAACGGATGTTTATTTGGTGCTGCAGTATTCCTGCTTTAAAGGTTGCTTTTGCACATTTAACGAGACCAAATGACATTCTTATATCATCTGAAAAAGTTTTGACAAGTTGTAGTTGTGCTTTCAGTTCCAGATCTGATGAGCTATACAGTTTCAAATCGCCGACAAAGAGAAGATAAGTCTTTTCACTTTGTTGTTTTTCTAGAAGTCAAATTATAGCCATGACCTAAGCCATTAAGTAGATGTCTTAATGGATTAAGGGCAAGGCAGAATAGCAGCGGTGACAGAGAGTCTCCCTGGAATATCCCCCTTTGGATTTTTACGTTGTCCTTTTATCATGGCTTAATTGCAAAGTGGTCTGCCACTGTTTCATGGTCACTGTAATGTAGTCGATCAATGTAGGGTGAATGTGGGATAGTATCAAATGCTTTTTTGTAGTCAGTCCATGCCATACTTAAATTTTTCTCCTTTTTACAGTTCTCCACTATGACTTTAACAACAAATGATCCTTTGTTCCGTATGACTTTCCTTTATTGCCCTTTTGTTCTGTTGCAATAACTGAGAGTTTTCTTCTAAATGACTATAAACTTTGTCGGCATCACTTCCAGTATATAGTTTACAAGTCGTCGGAAGACAAGTTATTGGCCTATAATTTTTAGGGCAGCTTGCAGGTTCATTCTTAAGTAGAAGCATTGTTTTTTTTTTCCTTGTTAGGTAGGTTGATGTCTGTTTGGGATGCACATATAAATAATGCATACTCATGAGTAAATCTTCGTGCAAAGATGTTAATACTTTTAACCAGAAGTTAGGTACTGCATCTGGGCCTGGGGTTTTCCAATTACAGATTTTTCTTAACTTTGTTTCAATCTGTCTGGTTGTTACTTCATCCCATTTTATATCCGGTACCTTTAAACTTCTTATCCTTTATTTTATTTCTATCCATTTAGCATCTTTATGTTCCACAGGACCTTCATAGATACTTCTCCAAAATGTATCTATTTCTTCTTTTTTTGGTGGTGGTTGAATTCCTTTTACCTTTTTTCCCAATTCTCTATAAAAATTTTTGGGTCATAAGTAAATTGCTTATTTTGTACTTTTCCTTTAACATATCTTCTAAGTTTTTCCGCCTGTGCTGAGATTTTTAGTTTATTATTTGCGATAGTGCATGATAGATCCTGATCTGTTCTAATACTGTGCATTGCTTTTATCACTTCTATCTGCACATCCCCATATCAAAGTCACACAGAAGCTTTCTTCGCTTGAGAGCAAGCTCCAGTCATTATCAGTTTTCAGCTTTGCCCACTGGACTGTCTACTGCATCAAGGGTTTTCACAAAGTGTTTACCTCCTTCCATTGCCTTTTGCAGGACCAAAGGGGTCCAGATTTTACCCATACCTGGACGATTGCCTAATACAGGCTTCAGACCTGAAATTCACCCAGGACCACCTAACCTCCTGGGGTTCACGCTAAACCTAAATGCATCGCTGTGCCAGCCAAACAGATAGTTTTCCTAGGGGCATTCCTGGACTGTTTCCTCAAAAAGGCCTTCCTCTCCCTGGACAAATTCACCTTTTTGACCAGCTACTTCCAGAATTTATAGCACAAACAATGCATAACAGCCAGAGATGTCCTCAGAGCTCTGGGATACATGGCATCTTGTATCCTCATGGTGCCACTAGCCAGGCTACACATAGGGAAGCTTCAGTGGTATTTAAAGAATGTCTGGTGCCAGAGCTCTCAGTCCTTGGACACCAAAATACACCTGATACCTTGTTTCAAGCAAAAGCTCACAAGGTGAGTACAGGCTTGCACCCAGAATCAGGGCTTACCCTTCAAAATCACTCCTCGGGGCCAAACCTTCACCACAGACTTCTTAGATGTTGTATGTCGGGCCCATACCCAACATCTCCAAACCCACAAGTTATGGGATAACTTCTTTCCCAATCCTCAGAACAGGGGAGAAAGAATTCTACACTCCTTGGATGTGCACAGAATATTACGCTTCTACCTAGACAGAACAGAATCCTTAAGAAAATCAGATCAACTGTTAATGAACTTTGATTCTGAATCTGAAGGAAAGCCAGCATCCAAACAGACCTTTTCCAAATGAATTTCCCACTGTATTTCTTCCTGCTACAGCCACCATGGCAAAAAACACCGTGATTTGGTTAGACCTCACTCTACCAGGGCCACAGCTACTTCTACAGCTTTCCTTAAAGGGATCCCCACCAAAGACATTCTGGAAGTAGCCGCTTGGTCTTCTGTGCATACCTTCAGAAGACACTGCCACCTTTCTCAAAATCCAGAGTAGGATTTGCCTCTGCAGTCCTGAAGGGAATCCTCTTCTCTCCTTGATCTCAGTCTACCCTCATTTAAGATTTTGGTATCTTCCCAACTGTCAGGACTGCAATAGTGAAACGCGAAGAACATAGTACAGTTGTGTACACTTACCATAAATGTAGCTGTTTGAGTATATTCACTGTTGCAGTCTTCTTTTCCTCCCTACTACTTCCTTAGCCTACCAGGCAAGTTATAATTTCCAAATATAATAACCATGGCCACTTTCCCAGGCTACCCTGGGTTAGGTACCCCCCTTTCTTTATTTACTTATGCTTGACTTCAGGCTCTCCTGCATGAGGCCAAGAAAATACTGAAGTGATGATGCAAACTCGCTTCTTTTATATCTGAGCATCCTGACATTAGTTGCAGTATTCACCAGCCTGGGAGGTGAAGTAAGTTTCTCTGGTAGTCAGGCCGGCCGAGGGCTTTCATGGCAGGAAATCCCAACTGTCTGGACTCCAACAGTGAATACACTGGAACATCTACATTTATAGTAAGTATACTCACCTGTACTTTTTGACCTGAACTTCTGAAAAGTATATACTAGACAGTAGGGGGCGCAGCACTGACCCCTGTGTTGGTTGATGTGGAGTCACCCACTTTGATAGTGCGTGTCTGGTTTGAGCAGTTGGCAACCTATCATACAATGAAGGGGTTTACATTGTTTGCCAAGTGTGGCGGTAATGCCTCAATGTGGGATTGTGTCGAAAGCTTTTGTCAGGTCGTGGTGTGCTGTGTGCACAGCTTTGCCCACATCAATGGCCTTGGTCACATTTTCAAAGAAATCCACCCCATTTAACAGGCAGGATCTGCCCTTCACGAAGCAGAATTGTTTAGGATCCAGGGTTTGGAGATCACCTATGCCTTTATTTATGAGGTTCATAATGATACGTTTCATGGCCTTACAGATGAGGCTGGTCAGGCTTATGAGTCTGTAATTCCTTGGGTCTATTGCTAGCCACCTTTGTGGAGGGGCATAACTGTTGCTGTTCTACATTCTGCAGGAAGAAAGCCTGTTGATAAGCTATGATTGAAAAGGGTACTTAGTGGTGATGCTAGTTCATGTTTTAGCCTGTTTAGAAGACAGCCTGCGATGTCATCTGGTCCCATAGAGGCTGTGTTTTATGCCTTGGACAAGGCTTTGAAGACCTGCTTTTCAGATATGTAAAGTGGGATGTTTGGGGGAGGGTTTGTTGTAAGTTAGGAGGGGATAAGGGACTGAAATTGTCACCAAACCTATCCGCTAGCAGGTTTGCTCTCTCTGTTGGGGTCAGTGAGTGTGACACCGTTCGTCACCAGTTCTGCACTTGTAATAATCATCTCTAAAGGTTCACGTTCGAGGTGAATTTCTTGAAGTTAGTATTTTGAACATATAGTAAGCCGGATGTAATGTTGTCTTTTCCATTCGCCTTGACATTTGGGTTATTGGATCAAACCTTGGTGCGTTTTGAAGAACTTGAATCCAGGGCTCTGTCTCCTCCCCTACCCATAACTATAATTTCCTCTTCTCCCAAGATTACTTCTTCAGATCTCATTTGCCACTTGAGGAATCAAGGCTTGATTTGAGTGCTCTGTATCCTGTGGATGGATAAGTGCTTTAAAATGTCTCTTTTCTAAGATTTCTTTTTTCAGATATTAGCCTTTTATCTTAGTGCTGTCATCTGTGTGATGGTATGTAGTGTGCTGTTGCTTAATCTTTAGCCTTTTCTTAAGGAGTTGTTTTCCTGACCCCCCCCCCACAATGTATCTTGCTTAGTTGAGTTTGAATAATATTTTTTTCTCCACAGTTATGTAATGCTCATTTATCCATATTAGTGGAGTTGAGTTAGTTGATTCTTATTAGCATGTGGTTGTTATGATAGTTTTATTAACTGTGGCAAACAAAGCCACTGGGTTTTACAAATGCACTGCTGGTGGGCACAAAATCCCACCCTAAGACCCTCTTGCTCTTTGTGTTTATTGCTTAGGTGATTAGTTGAGTGAGAGGCCTGTGCCTCTTTCCAGACCAGAGCACTCACTCATCGTTACAATAAGTTTGTTCTTAAGAGCTTCTTCCCTGCCAAATGGGGAGTATATCAGCATCTTCTACTTCAGAAGCCACCTGTCCTTCCTCTAAGAAATCCGAAAAAACTAGTGTCATTAAGGAGAAAGAGATTGAAGT